>NC_056059.1:95807889-96489764 GCF_016772045.2 Ovis aries
CATGAACTCCTTATTGCCAAATTCAGACTGAAATTGAAGAAAGTGGGGAAAACCATTAGACCATTCAGGTATGATCTAAATCAAATCCCATATGACAGTGGAAGTGAGGAATAGATTTAAGGGATTAGATCTGATAGACAGAGTACCTGATGAACTATGGACGGAGGTTTGTGACATTGTACAGGAGACAGGGATCAAGACCATCAAGAAAAATAAATGCAAAAAAGCAAAATGGCTGTCTGAGGAGGCCTTGCAAATAGCTGAGACAAGAAGAGAAGCAAAAAGCAAAGGAGAAAAGGAAAGATATACCCATTTGAATGCAGAGTTCCAAAGAATAGCAAGGAGAGATAAGAAAGCCTTCCTCAGTGATCAGTGAAAAGAAATAGAGGAAAACAATAGAATAGGAAAGGCACCTATAGAATAGAATAGGAATAGGCACCCCACTCCAGTACTTTTGCCTGGAAAATCCCATGGACGGAGGAGCCTGGTGGGCTGCAGTCCATGGGGTCGCTAGAGTCGGGCACGACTGAGCGACTTCACTTTGACTTTTCACTTTCATGCATTGGAGAAGGAAATGGCAACCCACTCCAAATTTCTTGCCTGGAGAATCCCAGGGACGGGGGAGCCTGGTGGGCTGCTGTCTCTGGGGTCGCACAGAGTCAGACACGACTGAAGCGACTTAGTAGTAGCAGCAGCAGAGATCTCTTCAAGAACATTAGAGATACCAAGGGAACATTTCATGCGAAGATAGGCTCAATAAAGGACAGAAATGGTATGTACCTAACAGAAGCAGAAGATATTAAGAAGAGGTGACAAGAATACACAGAAGAACTGAACAAAAAAGATCTTCATGACCCAGATAATCACAATGGTGTGATCACTCATGTAAAGTCAGACATCCTGGAATGTGAAGTCAAGTGGGCTTTAGGAAGTATCACTATGAACAAAGCTAGTGTAGGTGATGGAATTCCAGTTGAGCTATTTCAAATCCTGAAAAATGATGCTGTGAAAGTGCTGCATTCAATATGCCAGCAAATTTGGAAAACTCAGTGTTAGGTCTCCTCCTGTCAGGAGACCTGACAACTCAGCAGTGGCCACAGGACTGGATAAGGTCAGTTTTCATTCCAATTCCAAAGAAAGAAAATGCCAAAGAATACTCAAACTACTGCACAATTGCAGTCATCTCACAGGCTAGTAAAGTAATGCTCAAAATTCTCCAAGCCAGTCTTCAGCAATACGTGAATTATGAACTTCCAGATGTTCAAGCTGGTTTTAGAAAAGGCAGAGGAACCAGAGATCAAGTTGCCAACATCTGCTGGATCATCAAAAAAGCAAGAGAGTTCCAGAAAAACATCTATTTCTGCTTTATAGACTATGCTAAAACCTTTGACTGTGTGGATCACAATAAACTGTGGAAAATTCTGAAAGAGACGGGAATACCAGGCCACCTTGACTTGCCTCTTTCTGTATGCAGGTCAAGAAGCAACAGTTAGAACTGGACATGGAACAACAGACTGGTTCCAAATAGGAAAAGGAGTATGTCAAGGCTGTATATTGTCACCCTGCTTATTTAACTTATATGTAGAGTACATCAGAGAAACGCTGGACTGGAAGAAGCACAAGCTGGAATCAAGATTGCTGGAAGATATATCAATAACCTGAGATATGCAAATGACACCACCCTTATGGCAGAAAATGAAGAAGAACTAAAGAGCCTCTTGATGAAAGTGAAAGAGGAGAGTGAAAAAGTTGGCTTAAAGCTCAACTTTCAGAAAACTAAGATCATGGCATCTGTTCCCATCACTTCATGGGAAATAGATGGGGAAATAGTGGAAACAGTCACTGACTTTATTTTTTTGGTCTCCAAAATCACTGCAGATGGTGACTGCAGCCATGAAATTGAAAGTCGCTTACTCCTTGGAAGAAAAGTTATGGCCAACCTAGACAGCATATTAAAAAGCAGAGACATTACTTTGTCAACAAAGTTCCATCTAGTCAAGGCTAATGGTTTTTCCATTGGTCATGTATGGATGTGAGAGTTGGCCTATAAACAAAGCTGAGCACCGAAGAACTGATGCTTTTGAACTGTGGTGTTGGAGAAGACTCTTGAGAGTTCCTTGAACTGCAAGGAGATCCAACCAGTCCATCCTAGAGGAGATCAGTCCTGGGTGTTCATTGGAAGGACTGATGTTGAAGCTGAAACTCTAATATCTTGGCCACCTCATGCAAAGAGCTGACTCTTTTGAAAAGACCCTGATATTGGGAAAGATTGAGGGCAGGAGAAGGGGACAACAGAGGATGAGATGGTTGGATGGCATCACCTACTCAATGGACATGAGTTTGGGTAAACTCCGGGAGTTCGTGATGGACAAGGAGGCCTGGTGTGCTGTGGTTCATGGGGTCGCAAAGAGTCGACTGAGCGACTGAACTGAACTGAACTGAACTGAAATATTAGCTATTATCGTTTGTAGTACAATACTTAATACATTTTCAAATACATTTTCTCAAAAAAATTTAAAAAATCCACTAGATAGTTAAATAGGTTGAATATTATTTAATTTGAGAATCAAAGGAAGCGAAGTGCTGTTTCCAGTCTTTAAGGCTAGTTCAGTCTTTCCAACTTTTCCTTAAAAGAAAATGAACTTAGAGAAGGAAATGGCAGCCCACTCCAGTGTTCTTGCCTGGAGAATCCCAGGGACAGAAGAGCCTGGTGGGCTGCTGTCTATGGGGTCGCACAGAGGAGGACACGACTGAAGCGACTTAGCAGCAGCAGCATGCATGTATATTCTGCACGTTTATTCACATATGGCATTTAAATAAGCATATTTAAGTGCTATATTTAAAAAAATATAGCATTTTCCTGAAGTAAAATATTGCAACAGATATTAAAGGCAGTTTTTGTTATATTGTCTATAAGTTACTTTTAAAAACATATGAATAGCAAGTGTGATATATATGTGTAACTTATTTTTAAACCGCATCTGTTAACATTTGAAATGACCTAATCAGGAATCCACAGATTAAGAGAAGTTAGCATTTCAGAGAATTATCTAAATCTGCAAGAGATTCTATTAACTACCATAAATGATTTTAGACAAACATTTTCATTGATCAAATGTGAATTTTTAATATATGTCAATTAAGCACCACCACTTTTGCATGGCTGTGGTAGAAGAACTAGGAGCATCCCTCAGTTTAATCCATTGGGATTGGTACAGATACATAGACTTCCCTTTAGTCTTGTATCCCAAAACTTAAAGGATGGGCCATTGTATGATTCAGCCAGACACTTAGATCAGCTCATCCTGATTGCAGAAAGCTGTGTTTGTCTCTGAATCTTTCATATGAGGCTCTTGTCGGAGCCTAGTGACCCATGAGGACTTCATCTTGCTTACAGACCTGGATTTGTGTCCCTTTGTCATAAATGCTTATACACGTGGCAGAATTCATTGTGAAGCTAACTTTGTTTTCCACGTATTCTAGTCCTGAGTTGTAGAAAAGGACACTTTCAGCCCTCACTTGCCTTTGATCATTAGAGCCTACTAAGCAAGAGATATTCAGGGGAAAAAATGTGACCAATTTTGAGTGAGCACTCTTAAAAGATAAACTGAGGCATAGTAAAATTTTTAAAAAGTTTATTTGAACAAAAATTGATTTGAACTGGGCAGTGCCAAACCAGAAGTCGTTAGGAGTACTCCTTGGACTGGAGCCAGGGTAAAGCCTTACCTAGAGAGGATGCAGAAGCAAAGAAAGGAACTTGCTGATTGACTGTAGCTTAAAGATTGAAGGCAAAAGGAGAAGGGGGTGGCAGAGGATGAGATGGTTAGATAGCATCACCAGCTCAAAGGACATGAATTTGAGCAAACTCCGGGGAAATAGTGAAGGACAGAGGAGCCTAGTGTGCTGCAGTCCATGGGGTCTCAGAGTTGGACACAACTTAGCGACAGAGCAACAACAACAAATAACGTAAAGCCCCGTTGGCTGTTTGTGATTGGTTGTCCTTAGCATTTTTTAAATAGAAATTTATTTATTTTAATTGGAGGCTAATTACTTTACAATATTGTATTCGGTTTGCCATACAGCAACATGAATCCGCCATGGGTGTACACTTTTGATTTCATAACCTTGAGGCATTCACAGGCTGAGATTTTGTTTTGCTTACATAGGCCACCCAGGCATTAGCACCGCTTCAATCTGATGGCTTGTTTCATTAATTTAACATCACATAAGTTTATTTCAGTTCACACATATCTCTTAGTTCCATTGCAGCTTTTAAAGTTGAAGGTCAAAATCTTAGGCATTTTAGTATTTGTTTTTCAGTCCTTGATATCATATTCTTACTCAAAAGAGGCCATTCTCCATCTCTCTTCCAGTTTATTAGTAGTTTGAAATAGAACACGGCAGGAATGTTTGCGTGCATGGGTGCTAAGTTGCTTCAGTTATGTAGGACTCTTTGTGACCCTATGGACTGTAGCCTGCCTGGCTCCTCTTTCCATGGGATTCTCCAGGCAAGAATACTGGAGTGGATTGCATGCCATCCTCCTGGGGATCTTCCCAACCCAGGGATCAAACCCGTGTCTCTTTTGTCTCTGGCATTGGCAGATGTGTTCTTTCCACTGGTGCCATCTGGGAAGCCTCAGGAATGTTTACGAGTTGGCAAGCTTTAGAAATTCTCTCACCGTCCTCACCAAGAGCTGTTTACAAAACATGTAGCTGGCCTTTCATGGTATGATGTTCATTCTGATAGGTATGTATTCGTGATTCACTGGCTTTAAAAAAAGATATAGTACCCATGCAGTAGAAGAACATGGAGACAGTGACAGATTTTCTTTTCTTGGACTCCAAAATCATCGTGGATGGTGACTGCAGCCGTGAAATAAAAAAATACTTTCTCCTTGGAAGAAAAGCTGTGACAAACCTAGACAGCGTATTATAAAGCAGAGACATCACTTTACCAAAAAAGGTCCAAAAAGGACCGTATGGTCAAAGCTATGGTTTTTCTAGTAGTCATGTATGGATGTGAGAGTTGGACGATAAAGAAGGCTGGGTGCTGAAGAATTGAGGCTTTTGAACTGTGGTGTTGGAGAAGACTCTTGAGAGTTCCTTGGACAGCAAGGAGATCAAAACAGTCCATCCTAAAGGAAATCAACTGTAAATATTCATTGGAAAGACTGATGCTGAAGCTGAAGCTCCAATGTTTTGGCTACGTGATGCGAAGAGCCAACTCACTGGAAAAGATCTTGATGCTGGCAGAGATTGAGGGCAGGAACAGAAGAGGGTAACAGAGCATGAGATGTTTGGATGATATTTCCAGGGGCTTCCCTGGTAGCTTAGATGGTAAAGAATCCATCTGCAATGTGAGAGACCCTAATTCCATCTCTGGGTGAGAAAGATCCACTGGAAAAGGAAATGGCAACCCACTCCAGTATTGTTGCCTGGAGATTCCAATGGACAGAGAAACCTGGAGGGCAGTTGGACACTACTGAGCAACTAACATTTTCACTTTCACTTTTCACGGGCTCAATGGACATGAATTTGAGCAAATTCCTAGAGATAGCGAAGGACCAGGAAGCCTGATGTGCGGCAGTCCATGGTGTCACAAAGACTTGCACAGGACTGAGTAACTGAACAACAAGTAGAAGAAAAAGGTCAGCAAATACTTAAGAAACTCATAAATATCTAGCTTTTTTTCTGGGCCACCATAGCATTGTTGGAAACAGACGTGGAATACAGTCAGCTAGAAGCACAGAAATGGTGGGGGCCTTTGGCAGAAGAGGTTGGTTGAGAAAGTATTCAGAGATATAACCCAGATAAAACCAAGACAGGTGATGGAGCTGAACAAAAACAATCTAAGATTCATGTATTAATTTCCACAATCATCTCTTAATTTTCTGTTGATAATCAATACTGGTAGCATATTTCTTAATCTTTATGTAAATGTTTTTGAATATAAAATTTTATTTTGAGATATTTGTAGATTTGTAGTTGTAAGAAATAATAGAGACCCCATGTATCCTTTAGCCATTCCCCCCTCAATGGTAACATTCTACAGAACTGTAACACACTGTGGCCTTGATATTGACATTGATGCCATCAAGATAAAGAACATTTTCCTCACTACAAGGATCTCTTCTGGTATATGCCCTCGTATACCCATAGTTACTCTCACTCACCATCACTCCTTCCTTATAACCCTTGACAACTGAAAATGTGTTTTTCATTTCTATAATTTTGTCATTTCAGGAATGTTACATTAAATGGATGGTACAATATATAACCTGGGTTGGCTTTTTTTTTTTTTCCACTCAGCATAATTTTCTGGAGCTTCACTGAGGTCATTGTGTGTATCAAAAGTTCATTCCTTTTTATTACTTGGTAGTTATTTATCCTATGGATTGTACCACAGTTTGTTTAATCATTCACCCATTGAAAGATATCTGAGTTGTTTTGGCTATTATGAATAAGGCTGTTACAGACATAGGTGTACAGGGTTTTTTTTTTGTTTGTTTGTTTGTTTTGTTTTTTGTGAATGTGATTTTTTTATTTCTCTGGGATATATGCCCAGAAGTGCAATTGCTGGGTTACATGATAATCACATTTCAGTTTTTTAGGAATATGCTAAACTTTTTAGAGTGTCTGTATCAATAGCAAAGTATGAATGATCCAGAGTCTCTGCATCCTTGCCAGCTTGTGGGGTTGCTACTGGTTTTTGTCTTAGCATTCTTGCAACTTGCAACTCTTGTGGTTTTAAGGCATTTCTACTGGCTACCGATGCTGGACATCTTTTCCTGTACTTACTTGCCACCTGTGTATCTTCTTTGTTGACATGTCTCTTCATGTCCTTTGCCCATGTTCTAGTTGCACTTTGTTTTTTTTTACTGTTGTGTTTAACTGTTCTTTATGTATTTTAGAGACTAGTCCTTTGTGTGGTTTGTAAGTGTTTTCTTATGGACTACAACTTGTCTTTTCACATTTATCACATGATCTTTTATAGAACAAAAGTTTTAAATTTTGACAAATTCCAATTTATCATTTTTTCCTTTTGGTGTTGTCTAAGAACATTCTGAGAGTCCCTTGGACTGCAAGGAGATCCAACCAGTCCATTCTAAAGGAGATCAGCCCTGAGTGTTCATTGGAAGGACTGATGCTAAAGCTGAAATTCCAATACTTTGGCCACTGCATGCGAAGAGTTGACTCATTGGAGAAGACTCTGATGCTGGGAGGGATTGGGGGCAGGAGGAGAAGGGGACGACAGAGGATGAGATGGCTGGATGGCATCACTGACTCGATGGATGTGAGTTTGAGTGAACGCTGGGAGTTAGTGATGGACAGGGAGGCCTGGTGTGCAGCGATTCATGAGGTCGCAAAGAGTTGGACACGACTGAGTGCCTGAACTGAACTGAAGTGAAGAACATTCAGCCTAAACCTTGATTTTCAAGATTTTCTTTATTTTTTCCATCTAGAAGTTTTGTAATTTTGTGTTTTACATTTTCATCTGTGGTCCATTTTGAGCTAATTTTTGTATACAGAGTGAGACTTACTTTGAGTTTCATTTTCTGGCTTATGAATGTTTAATTGTCCAGCATTGTTTATTTAAGAGGTGATTTTTTTTTTTTTTTACATTGAATTGCTTTTTCACTTCTGACAGATATCAGTTGGGTATTATTTGTGTGGGCCAATTTTGGCTTCTCTGTGCTGTTCCAATTTCATTAGTTTCTTCTCTGTACTTTTTTTCATCCTTCTGCTTGCTCAGGGTTTATTTTGCTCTTCTTTATCGAGGTTCTTGAGGTGAGAGCTTAAATTATTGATTTGAGAATTTTCCCCTTTTCTACTGCATTAAGTTCATGCTGTAAATTTTTTTGTCTCAACACTGTTAGCAGTCTCCCATAGATTGATGCATTTTTGTTCTGTTCAATGTATCTTTAAATTTTTCTTGAACTTTTCTTTTTCTTCTATTTATTATTTGAAAGTGAAAGTGTTAGTCACTCAGTTGTGACCCCATGGACTGCATGGACTTGAGCCTGTCAGGCTCCTCTGTCCATGGAATTCTCCAGGCAAGAATACTGGAGTGGGTTGCCATTTCCTTCTCCAGGGGATCTTCCTGTCCCAGGCATTGAACCTGGGTCTCCTGCATTGTAGGCAGATTCTTTACCTTTGAAGTGTGTTATTTAGTTTCTAAGTGTTTGTAGATTTTCCTGTTATCTTTTGTGTTCATTTCTAGTTATTTTTCTTTTGGAGAACACACTGAATGTGATTTGAATTATTTAAAATTTTGAGACTTGTTTTACGACCCATAATATGCTCTATCATGATGTATATTTCTCATGCACTTGAAAAAAATGTGTATTATGCTGTTGTTGGGTTATTTGTTCTATAAATGTTGAGGTTCTTTTGGTTGATGATGTCAAGTTCTTCTATATTCTTGCCAATTTTCTGTCTGATTGTTTTATCAATTGTTGAAAAAGAAGTGTTGAAGGTTCCAAGCCTTCAAGATCCAGTGGATCTTCCTGACCCAAGGATCAAACATGGGTCTTCTGCATTTTAGCTCTGCCACAGCCATCATAAGTAATTTCCAGCAACAGGTAACAAGTGTTTTGAGGAAAATTGGACTTCATGGTAAAAAAAAAAAAAAAAGGTACATAACTTATCCCCCTTTTGTGTATTTATATGGTAGCAACTCTCAAAAGTTGTGTAGTGAACAAATTCCTGCTTAAACTTGTCTAATCTAACATTTAATTATATAATTCTCCATATTAATAATTGTTGTTTAATTGCTCAGTCATGTCTGACTCTTTTGCAACTCCATGGACTGTAGTCTGCCAGATTCCTCTATTCATGGTATTCTCTAGTCAAGAATATTGAGGTGGGCTGCCATTTCATTCTCCAGGGGATTTTCCTGACCCAGGGACTGAACCTGCATCTCCTGCGTTGGCAGGTGAATTCTTTACCACTGAGCCACCAGGGAAGCTCTACATAATTAAACAATCCAAATTTATTTAACTACATAATTTCTCTCCAACATATTTCATTTTATTTTACTTTGCCTATCACCAGTTAACAAAATTTAGTCTAGTAATACCTATTAAAACTAATTTTAGCTTGGGGAATATGAATTCAAAGTAATTTATTTCCTGTAATATGTGGGATGTTACATGATGCACTGATATAATTAATCTTTTTTGGCTTTTTAAAGAGGTAATAAGAAATCTGTAGCTTTATTGTCATCTCCTCTTTAGGACGTTTTCTTAATTTGGATTTTATGGGCCTTTTCAGGTTTCAGTGAATGGCCCCAAATTGAGTATGATATTTCGTATAAGATGTGCACATTTCTGTAGAAAGGGCTCATTGTTTTAATATTCAGTCCTCAAAGAGTCATGTGACCCTTGTAAGATTAAGATCAAATGTTCTGTAGGATGTAGTTGTCACCACTAGTGAGTGTAGTTTTTTATTTCTCAAATCAAGGTACTTCATTAAACAGCAATTTATGTATCTAAACAAGAAATAAAGGTACATTGCAATATATTGGTGAAGGCATTTAGGAAATTTCATTTTTATTTCAACTACCTATAATGCTTTCCCTGGTGGCTCAGAGGTTAAAGTGTCTGCCTGGAATGCAGGAGACCAGGGTTCGATCCCTGGGTCGGGAAGATCCCCTGGAGAAGGAAATGGCAACCCGCTCCAATACTCCTGCCTGGAGAATCCCATGGAGGGAGGAGCCTGGTAGGCTACAGTCCATGGGGTCGCAAAGAGTCAGACACGACTGAGCGACTTCACATAATGCTTAGAACTTATATAAAAGGGCAGAGGAAGTCATATTCTTTATGTTTTTATATTTAATAGCAGATGCAAATTTTATTTTTCATAGTGGTTTATTTTCCTGATGTGTTTTTCTTTGTCCATTTATATTAATTCACAAATGGCTATTTAATGTCTACTATCTGCCACATATTAAATATCTTATTATGTATCATGAAATAATAAGAAGAATCATCAGGTGAATTTACAGAATAGCTGTTCATTTGAAGTTTACATTTCTCGGAAGATAATTAGTAAGGTTAATATGCTACACATTGCTAGACATTGAAGAAACTCTATTCCCTCTCCCCCACGAAAAATCAATAGAAATTAAGGGATACATTTTTTTGCAGTTTATTGAGCAGCCCAACTTGCTCCTGTTTGTTACTTTACACACCCATTTTGATGCTGTTCCTTGGCTCTGTATTACAACCATTTGTTGTTGTTTAGTCCCTAAGTTATGTCCAACTCTCTGCGACCCCATGGACTGTAGGATTCTTTTCCACTGAGCCACCAGGGAAGCCCCTGTGTTACAGCACTTCCCATTCATGACTGTCCTTTTATTTCTAGTTTGATTCTTGATTCTCCAAAATTTCTGTTTTCATTCTTCCACTATTTGTATCCATCTAATATCTTGTTATTAAAAGTATACTTTATATTGAAAACACGGAGGGACAATTTTTTATCTGTATTCTGTAAAGTGATGTGGGCAGAATTTAGGTCACAGGGTATAATTTTAATAATTTAAAAATTCCTCATGGGAATGAGGAATGGCTGGGGATGCAAAATCAGAAACCCTGACTTCAATAGCATCATATTTTAAAAAGCTGAATTAATTTACTCTAAGAAAATAATGTACAAGTGTAATACGTGAAGAAAATGTTTCCTTGGGAGAAAAATGAACTAATTATGGTAAAAATATTTCAGCAGAAATAACACTGCATTCTTTTAAAGTGAAATCATAAATAGAGGTAAACTAATATTTCCGGAATTATTGACACTCTATACACAATGTGTGTATTTTTCTTGGCCTTCAACATTTTTTTCCACTAAATCATATTCATTGCATTTGGCAAGATTTTTCAAAAAGAGCATGAGGTTATTTGTGGGATGTGTATTTGACATGTTCACACAAAGTACAGTTCATAGTTCAAAGTTGAAATCACAGCACTATTTTTCTTGACAAGAATTCTCTCTGGCAAATTGCCTAGGAAAATTCTGGTAGATTTGTTTGCATCCCACCCAATATTCAACTCATATTATAAAATCAGTCATCAGCTGGGACTAATTGCTCTAGAGTTATTTATCTGAATAAGATGACTCTCCATTAGACTTGCTGAAAAAATTGTTGTTTAGTCACTAAGTCTTTTCATACTGTTCATGGGATTCTTAAGAATCCCATTACACGATATACAGATATACTTACACGATATACAGATATCTAATCTTGTAGATCTCAGGATAAAATCTAGGTAGGAACTCGGTAGAAATGTTCTGCTCTAACTTCACTTAATGACATGTTACTGTTGCACTCTGACTATGCCATCAACATTCTTCACTTGTTAATTTATTTCAGTGGCTATAGTGCTGAAATTTTATGTCATTTTGAACTATAAACTCTGCCTCATGGAAGGTATTGTGCCACATTCAGAGAGTTTAGACTCCGATTGGCAATGGTAGCGTGAGTCTAAAATTTGATTTTAAGATACTGAAGTGGTTTGCCATTCCTTTCTCCATGCAGGAGGAGAAGGGGACAACAGAGAATGAGATGGTTGGATGGCATCACCAATGAGATGAACATGAGTTTGAGTAGGCTCTGGAAGTTGCTGATGGACAGGGAAGCCTGGTGTGCTGCAGTCCATGGGGGTCACAAAGAGTCGGACACCACTGAGCGACTGAATTGACTGAATCACTAAGTCGAATCCAAATTTTTGTGACCCTATGGACTGTAGCATGCCAGGCTCCTCTATCCATGGGATTTCCCAGGCAAGAATACTGGAGTGGGTTGCCATTTCCTTATCCAAGGGATCTTCCCAACCCAGGGATTGAACCCACATCTCCTGCATTGGCAGGAAGGTTCTTTACAGTTGAGCCATCTGGGAATCCCCTGCTGAAACAATAGGACACATTTAATTGAAAGACTTAAGTACTCTTTTATCTAACAGTTGATTGGAAAAATATATGTTGAATTTGTATCTTTGATAATATGACAATTGTATTATTGGTAACTTGGGAAGATCCCCTGGAGGAGGGCATGGCAGCCCACTCCAGTATTCTTGGCCTGGAGAATACCATGTATGGAGGAACCTGGTGGGCAGTCCATGGGGTCGCAGAGTCAGACACGACTGAAGCGACTGAGCATAAGCATGCATATTATTGGTAACTTACACGATATACAGATATCTAATCTTGTATATCTAGGTAGGAACTTGGTAGAAATGTTCTGCTCTAACTTCACTTAATGACATGTTACTGTTGCACTCTTGACTATGCCATCAACATTCTTCACTTATTGATTTAATTCAGTGACTATAGTGCTGAAACTTTATGTCATTTTGAACTATAAACTCTGCCTCGTGGAAAGTATTGTGCCACATTCAGAGAGTTTAGACTCCGATTGGTAATGGTAGCGTGAGTCTAAAATTTGATTTTAAGAGTGTGAGCATGTTGCTAAATCCAAGTTTGTGCGCCCAACACACAGTGAGGCCAAACAGACTGAAGTGTTGGAATTTGCAACTGAGAGCAGTTTAATATGAGGGCAAAGCAAAGTGAAAAGGCAACTGATGCTAAAAAACCGCCAAACTCCCTGACAGTTTTCAGAAAAGAGGTTTAATTTTAAAGGCAGAATTTGGGGTGAGAACTGCAGGGTATATGGCTTTCCTGTGATTGGTTGGTGGTAAGGTAACAGGGCAATGCTCCAGGGATCTTGTGCTCAGCCTGAAGTTACCATCCTCCACCTGGGTGGAGTCCTTACTTCCTGCAGGAGAACTCGGATAGTTAGGTATATCTCTTGAGAAGGAGCTAAGATTTTATCACTGCATTATTGTTTGACTTCCCTGGTGGCTTAGTTGGTAAAGGTAAAGAATCTGCCTGCAATGTCAAAGACTGGAATTTGATCCCTGGGTTGGGAAGATCCCCTGGAGAAGGGAATGGCTACCTACTCCAGTCAGTATTCTTGCCTGGGAAATCCCATGGACAGAGGAGCCTGGCAGGCTACAGTCCAAGGGGTTGCAAGAGTCAAATACAACTTAGTGACTAAACCATCACGTTGTTTGACAGCTTTTCCTTTGTCTCTGCATTCCTTCATTTTCCTGATTAGTAATGGTTTGCACCTGATCTTTGAAACTCAGGGAAGTCAGTTTAGGTGGCTGACGCCTTTTCCCTACAAACAAAAGTTGGGACACAAAAAGGCCTTTTTTTCTTTTAAACTTAGGATGGCCCTACAGGTCCTGCTCAGTTTCAAGCGGGCTGTAAAATGTTATATAACTAATGTGATTCTAGTGGAGTTCTTCAGTGTCTGTCAATTAAGAGCTATAATTTGTAATGTAATGTGTCACTGCAAAACATTATATAAAATGGCAGTGTTTGTAAATGTGCAAGGTTTAGGTAAAATAAGTAATCTGGATACTAAAGCAGAATTAAGGATGCAAATTGTTGTTTTATTTCCAAGTTTTTCTTTTTTAGATACTGTTACCTCTCTAAATTTTGTGAAGTAGTGTCATCTAGAACCTGAAATTTTACAGCAAAGTCCTACTTTTTTCTAACAATGTTTATGAACAATTTACCATCATAAACCATTTAAAATTTTATTTTGCATTGCTCTATTTGTATTCATAACAAAGATCTATTTGTTTATTAATATGCATTTATTTAACATGAATTATGTACCAGACACTGTTCTAGTCACTCAGAATTTACTATTGTCGTTTTAGTTGCTAAGATGTGTCTGGCTCTTTGTGACCCTGTGAACTGTAGTCTGCGAGGCCCCTATGTCCATGGGATTTTTTCCAGGCAACAATTCTGGAACAGGCTGTCATTTCTTTCTTCAGGGGATCTTCCTGACTCAGGAACTGAACCCACATCTCCTTCATTTGCAGGAGGATTCTTGTCTGTTGAGCCACTAGGGAAGCCCTAAGAATTTACTAATGACTAAGAAAAGACTTCCTGCAATAATGACATTTACATCACCACAGGAGAGAAGACAAAGACCAACAAATCCATTGGCCAATTCTCAGTTCTCACCTTGCTTGACTTACGGCAGCATCAACACAAAGGATCTTTTTCTCTATTTTGCAACACTTTCTTCACTTAGCTTTGGGATTTCCCCAGGTTTTCTTTTTCTTTTTTTTTCAGTGTAATTCTTTTTTTTTTTTTTTAAATTTTATTTTACTTTACAATACTGTATTGGTTTTGCCATCCATTGACATGAATCCGCCATGGGTGTACATGAGTTCCCAATCCTGAACCCCCCTCCCACCTCCCTCCCTATACCATCTCTCTGGGTCATCCCCGTGCACCAGCCCCAAGCATCCTGTATCCTGCATCCAACCTAGACTGGCGATTCATTTCCTACATGATATTATACATGTTTCAATGCCATTCTCCCAAATCATCCCACCCTCTCCCTCTCCCACATAGTCCAAAAGTCTGTTCTGTACTTCTGTGTCTCTTTTGCTGTCTCGCATACAGGGTTATCATTACCATCTTTCTAAATTCCATATATATGTGTTAGTATACTGTATTGGTGTTTTTCTTTCTGGCTTACTTCACTCTGTATAATCGGCTCCAGTTTCATCCACCTCATTAGAACTGATTCAAATGTATTCTTTTTCATGGCTGAGTAATACTCCATTGTGTATATGTGCCATAGCTTTTTTATCCATTCATCTGCTGATGGACACCTAGGTTGCTTCCATGCCCAGGTTTTCTTCTCTGGCTGTTTATTCTCTGTTTCCTTTGCTCGTTTCTCCTTATCTTCTTGATTTCTTAATGTTGAAGTGCTCCAGGATTGTCCTTGAACTTCTTTTTGTTCTTTGCCCCTCCCTGATGGTTGTATGTATTAGCATGGCTTTAAATACACTCTCTTCTCTGCCAACTGCCTACTCATTAATCTCCAACTTGGACTTCTCCCCTGATCTCCAGATTCACCATGGAACTGTTTATTCTATATGTCTTCCTGTATAGTCTGATACCCACAAAGTCCTGATTGTCTCTTCCAGATCAGCTTGTCCTGCAGGCTTTTCCATTTTAGAAAATGGTAACTCTAGCGAAAAATCTAAGTTACCATTCACTTCTCTTTCTCTACTAACACATCTGTAACCACTGTCTTTTTGATCTCATTACTCCTCATTTTCCCAAGTCCAGCCATTCTAGCCTCCTTGCTATTGCTCCAGTATATCATATATGGTTCAGCCTTAGGGCCTTCTGCTGGATCTCTCATCTCCCAGATAAACTCACCTTGTGAGACTCTCCCTGACCAATCTGTTTTAAAAACTGTATACCCCTTCCCCCCATAACTGTTCTCTCTTACATTTTTTTTAAAAAAAGTTTTTGTTTATTTATGTTCCTTGTTATTCTTCATTACATCTGTCCCTGTCTGATGTACTATATATTTGACTTCTCCTGTACTTTTTTCTAGCTTCTCCCTTTTCTAGAACATGAGCTCCATGGCCAGGAAATTTCGTGTTTTGTTCTGTACCAAGAGTGGGATCTGGCCTGCAGTAAGTCCTCCTTGGAATGAGTGGCTCCAGTGCAGAGGAGCCACGTCTCTGCAGGGTCCCCCCTCCTTCTTCCCTCATCATATCTAGTTCTTCAGGCACCCTACTGCCCACCCTGCTTCCTTCCATCCATCCCTGTCTTCCTTTTTCCTAGTTCCCCGCATCCCTCCAACTCCTCCTTCATTGTTCTTAATAAACTTGGAGAAGCCGCTGAGTTAAGGCTAGTTTTCTATTCCTGGCTCTCTGGATTGTTAGTCATTTGGTCATGAGGTAAATCTGTGTCTCGTCTGTCTGAGGTATAAGCTGCCTGGATATCATAGAGAAGCCTCTTCATCTTCAGGGGCCCTGCCTGCTAACCATTCAATTTGAATTCTGCTGCTGGTGGCTCAGCAGTCATTGAATGCCACTGTTATGTGGCTGCAGAAGTTCTGTTTGGGAAGTGGCTGGTTCCTGTAGTGAGTGTCCCAGCTGCTGCCCACATCATGGCTCTGGATTACCCTCCTTAGTACCTGAGGTGATACTGTGCCGTATTCACAGACTCATTGATGTTCTTCATGGCAGTAAATTGTAAGCTCTATGAGGATAGGGGCATATTCTGAATATCAAGGCCAAGGACAGTGCCTCATTCATGAAAATAAATATTTATTGAATAAGGACCAAATATCGAAATTTCACGTATAGATAGAAAAATCTAAAAACAAATAAAGATGGGAGCTATTTTATAATGGTAAAATATTGGTAATAAGCACATCACTTTTTCTTTCATTTCTCTTATCTATGCTCTTTCTGGGGCTTCCCAGGTGTTGCTAGTGGTAAATAACCAGCCTGCCAATGTAGGAGACGTAAAAAGATATGGGTTTGATCCCTGAGTCAGGCAGATTCCCTGGAGGAGGGCATGGCAACCCACTCCAGTATTCTTGCCTGGAAAATTCTGTAGGCAGAGGGGCCTGGTGGGCTACAGTCCTTAAGGGTCACAAAGAGTCAGACTCGACTGAAGCGACTTAGCATGCACACATTCTTTTCCTAAAAGAAAGTCTTTGTAGTTTTTGGAACAAGGGTTACAGTTCTTATACAGCATGCATCCTACTTTTTCGTGTACTTTTGTTCATATTAATGGGAATCAGGCATTGTATAGAGGGGAATAAATTGGCCTAGATTGCCATCTTTTCCAGAATATTTTCACTAGTGTTTGCTTTTAATGACAAATATTTCTCAGCTTTTACTCACCTTATATGCCTGATAGAGCACTAATTAACTGTCCATTATCACAGAACAAAAATTTACTCTTATCAGGAGACTTAAAAAATATGTTCTTGGTGTTTCAGGGCAGGTATTGAGCAGTTGTTTTCCTGTGCTTATTGTCCTTAATTTTTTTTCTCTTCATCTTTTCATTCCCAAGTATGTAAACTGTGGAGTAAAAAATAAAGAGTTATAAAAGACTAAACATGTATGATTTCTGTTAAGACATTATCTTGTGGAAGAAACAATCTGGATGTGTCATGTACCTGAATGATTAAAACCTGCATTTTATATGTGTATGTGAATAAGTCATTTCCCATAATGTGTAGACAGCTTTCTAAATACTGTATCTATGATATAGTATGTTGTGATCTATAGCAATGCATTCCTAAAAATGATCTGTGGTGATAGCTAAATGCTACAGGGTATTAGATCTGGTAGACAGAGTGCCTGAAGAACTATGGATGGAGGTTCATAACATTGTATAGGAGGTGGTGACCAAAACCATCCCTAAGAAAAAGAAATGCAAGAAGGCAATGTGCTTGTCTGAGGAGGCCTTACAGATAGTTGAGAAAAGAAGAGAAGGCAAAGGAGAAAGGGAAAGATATACCCATTTGAATGAAGAGTTCCAAAGAATAGCAAGGAGAGATAAGAAAGCGTTCATAAGTGAACAATGAAAAGAAATAGAGAAAAACAATAGAATGGGAAAGACTAGAGCTCTCTTTAAGAAAATTGAAGATACAAAGGGAACACTTCACTCAAAGATGGGCACGATAAAGGACAGAAACGACAAGGACCTGACAAAAGCAGAAGAGGTTAAGAGGTGGCAAGAATACACAGAAGAACTGTACAAAAAAGATCTTCATGACCCAGATAAGCATGATGGTGTGGTCATTCACCTAGAGCCAGACATCCTGGAGTGTGAAGTCAAGTGGGACTTAGGAAGTATTGCTATGAACAAAGCTGGTGGAGGTGATGGAATTCCAGCTGAGCTATTTTAGGTCCTAAAAGATGGTGCTGTTAAAGTGCCAGCAAATCTGGAAAACTCAGCAGTGGCCACAGGACTGGAAAAGTTCAGTTTTCATTCCAATCCCAAAGAAGAGCAATGCTAAAGAATGTTCTAACTACGGTATGATTGCACTCATTTCACATACTAGCAAGGTAATGCACAACATCCTTCAATCTAGACTTCAGCAGTACATGAACTGAGAAATTCCAGATGTACAAGCTGAATTTAGAAAAGGCAGAAGAACCAGAGATCAAATTGCCAACATTCCTTGGATCATAGAAAAAGCAAAGAAATTCCAGAAAAACATCTGCTTCATTGACTACACTAATGCCTTTGACTGTGTGGATCCATAGTAAACAGTGGAAAATTTTAAAGAGATTGGAGTACCCAATCACCTTACCTGTCTCCTGAAAGACTTGTATGCAGGTCAAGAAGCAACAGTTAGAACCAGACATGGAACAACAGATTGTTTTTTAACTGGGAAAGGAGTATGTCAAGAAGGACGTGTATATTATCACCCTGCTTATTTTGTAGAACACATCATGCAAAATGCCAGCCTGGATGAATCACAAGCTAGCATCAAGATTTGCTCGGAGAAATAACAACCACCTCAGATATGCAGATGATACCATCCTAATGGCAGAAAGCAAAGAGAAACTATTAAGCCTCTTGATGGGTGTAAAAGAGGAGAGTGAAAAAACTGGCTTAAAACTCAGCATACAAAAAACTAAGATCATGGCATCCAGTCCCATTATTTCATGGAAGGTATAAAGGGAAAAATTGGAAACTGACAGATTTTCTTGGGTTCCAAAATCACTGCTGACGGTGACTGCAGCCATGAAATTAAAAGACATTTGCTCCTTGAAAGGAAAGCTGTGACAAACCCAGACAGTGTATAAAAGGTGGAGACATCATTTTGCTGACAAAGGTCCCTATATTCAAAGGTATGGTTTTTCTAGTTGTCATGTATGGTTGGAAGAGTGGGACCATAAAGAGGACAGAGCACCAAAGGATTTTCTTTCAAATTGTGGTGTTGGAGAAGGCTGTTGAGAATCCCCTGGACTTCAGGGAGATAAAACCAGTCAATCCTAAAGGAAATTAACCCTGAATATTCATTGGAGGGACTGATGCTGAAGCTGAAGCTCCAGTACTTTGGCCACCTGATGAGAAGAGCCAACTCATTGGAAAAGACCCTGATGATGGGAAATTTGAGTGTAGGAAGAGAAGGGAAGCAACAAAGCATGATGTGTTTGTATGGCATCACTGACTCAATGGACATGAGTTTGAACTAACTCCAGGAGACAGTGAAGGACAGGGTAGCCTGGCACACTGCGATTCCGTGGGGTTGCCAAGAGATGGACTCAACTTAGCAACTGAACAACAAGAAGAAGGATTGGAAGAATAGAAAAGAGAAACATCTGTGGAAAAATGAGAAGAATACTTCAATGAAAGTATTGCTTCAAGTGATATTGAATGGTTTGCCTTGGAGACGAACAGAGATCATTCTTTTCTCAGTTTCTCAAAACTACAGATGAAGTATTTTATTCTTTATATAAAAGCACATATAGCTTTGATGTTTATGAAAAAATAGTTCCCTTATTTGTTATTGATTTTAATTTACTTGAAGACCATTCCAATTTTAAGCAAATAATTACATGTCAGAATTTCATGCTAAATGTGCAGTTTTGTGTGTGTGTGTGTATTGTATATGTGTGTGTTAGTTGCTCAGTCGTGTCTCTTACTCTTTGTGACCCCATGAACTGTTGTAGCCCACCAGGCTCTTCTGTCCATGGAATTGTCCAGACAGAAATATTAGAGTGGGCAGCCTTTCCTTTGTCTAGGGGATCTTCCTGATCCAGGAATGGAACCTGGGTTTTCTTGATTGTAGGCAGATTCTGTACTATCTGAGCCATTTTTTTTTAAACTAAAATCTAAGTATAAGATTTGGTATAATATGAATATACCATTTTGGTGTAATATAAAATTTATGTGAATAAATATCAGTTAATTCATTTGCTGTTAGCATAACCTTCTCAGCATAAATTAAAAAGAGGTATTTTATTTGAAAATTTTAATTTATTTTAAGAAAAAATTAATTTGGGAAAGTTTTATTTTTTGTGCAATCATTGGGAATAGTGTTGAAAATTTCTTTTTTACATTTATTATTTGTATATTATTAATGTTTTATATCTATATTAGATGGGTATAGTGCTTCATGTCATCAATATTATCAAGTAAGATGCTGCCAATCTCTTTCACATGTCATACATTTAAAAATATGTCTTAGGTATCCAACACGGTTATGGTCTCATATCAAGGACTCAAAAAATATTTGTTAACTGGTCACTTCATTCATTCTTTCCATGCTGCAATTATTTATCAAATGTTGATTAGGTATCAGTTAGAAACAGCAAGAGAATTCCAGAAAAACATCTACTTCTGCTTCATTGACTATGCTATAGCCTTTGTGTGGATCACAACAAACTGGATTCTTAAAGAGATGGGAATACCAGACCATCTTACCTGCCTCTTGGGAAACCTGTATGAAGGTCAAGATGCAACAGTTAAAACCGTACATGGAACAATGGACTGGTTCCAAACTGGGAAAGGAGTACATCAAGGCTGTATATTGTCACCCTGCTTATTTAACTTCTGTGCAGAGTACATCATGAGAAACGCTGGGCTGGAAGAAGCACAAGCTGGAATCAAGATTGCTGGGAGAAATATCAATAATCTCAGATATGCAGATGACACCACCCTTATGGCAGAAAGCAAAGAGGAAATAGAGAGCCTCTTGATGAAGGTAAAAGAGGAGAGTGAAAAAGCTGACTTAAAACTCAACATTAAAAAAAAAAAATCATGACATCTGCTCCTATCCCTTCATGTCAAATGGATGAGGAAAAAATGAAAACAGTGACAGACTTTATTTTCTTGGTCTCCAAAATTACTGAGGATGTTGACTGCAGCTATGAAATTTAAAAGATGTTTGCTGTTTTGAAGAAAAACAATGACAAACCTAGACAGTGTATTAAAAAGCAACTTTGCCAACAAAGGTTCATATAGTGAAAGCTATGGTTTTTCCAGTAGTCATATATGGATGTGAGAGTTGGAATTTGAAGGATGAGTGCCAAAGAAGTGATGCTTTTGAGCTGTGGTGTTGGAGAAGATTCTTGAGAGTCCTTTGGATGGCAAGGAGGTCAAAACAGTCTATCCTAAAGGAAATCAATCCTGAATATTCATTGGAGGGACTAATGCTGAGACTGAAGCTCCAATAATTTGGCCACCTGATGTGAAGAGGCAACTCATTAGAAAAGTCCCTGATGCTGGGAAAGATTGAAGGCAGGAGAAGGGGACTACAGAGGATGAGGTGGTTGGATGGTATCACTGACTCAATGGACATGAGTTTGAGCAAGCTCTGGGCGATGGTGAAAGACAGGCCTGGCATGCCACAGTCCATGGTGTCACAAAGAGTCGGACATAACTGATTGCCTGAATAACAACAACAATTTAATGCAAAAGATGAGCTGTCAATTTACATTTATTTATGCCACAATTTATATTTGGATGTTGTGCCTTATAAAATATTCTATAAATATCATTAGGTGAGCAGTTGTTCTTAAAATAATGTTCTAGTCAACTTAGTTCTTTTGTTTGTTTTTTTTTTTTTTAATAGGATATGGTTGGATTTGTGTTTTTATTTTTTTAATGAAAAAAGATTTTTAAAAATTTATTTGGCTGTGGATTCTTAACCACTGGATCACCAGGGTCGTCCCCTTAGTTCTTATTGTTTTAATTCTGTTTCGTAATACACTAACGTGTTAGATCCAAACAATGTCACTTGTTTTAAGGTTGTCACTAAGACTGTGTTTTGCTTCCTGATATCCATGATCCTCTCTTTTCTGTAATGAAAGGACTCTTGTTTTGTAGCAGGGTGTGTGACTACAGAGTAAGGATGGCATTTGCTAAGCTCCTTTGGATGTGATGTATGCAACCTTCAGACTTGCCTTGAAGGGAGGTAGAGTTGTCCCTTGGCTAACTTTTCCCTATTGCTGCTGCTTTGAGAAGTGTTTGTGGTGATGGGTTATCTTGTATCACGTGGATAAGATCAGTATCTTAGAGATGACAGAGCTACATGATAGAAAGAGCCTGCATGCCATCTAATGCTCAATTGTGTACGACTGTTTGTGACTCCCTGGACTGTAGCCTGCCAGGCTCCTCTGTCCGTGGAATTCTCCAGGCCAGAATACTAGATTGGGTAGCTGTTCCCTTCTCCATGGGATTTTCCCAACCCAGGGATCAAACCCATGTCTCCCATATTGCAGGCAGTATCATCTGAGCTACCAGGGAAGCCCAGAAAGAGCCTGGGTCCCCCATAAAATCTACCATTTCTAGACTGCAGTGTGAAAGGAGTAAACCTCTATTTTCTTTCTGTATTTGAATCTCAGTCATGCATTTCAAACTTACATCCTAACTAAGAAAGAATTTGGTATTACCAGAGAGGGGTGTATAAAAGTGGCATAACCTAGCTCTGTGTTAATATGTTTAACGTTTGGGAAGCAGAACCACAGATATTGGAGTTTGAAATGCTAGTTGATCCTTGATAAGCTTTGATATAGTTGTTGCTTTCAGTATTTTAGAAGGCACATGAAATGTTGACAGAGACCATACATAACATTTGGGGAAATCATTGCAAAGCTGCAGAGTTTTCATGTGTGTTGGCAGCTGCTTGCTCCTCCAGCAAATTTCTATGACAGAGATGAACTCAAGCTAGAGTTAACCAGTCTGTGATCAGAGGTGGAAAGGAATACAGTTCTCTTAAGAAAAGCTCTTTGTGCCAGGTTAGCAAAATAATTTCACTGAGAGTCCTATAATTTGAGGCCTTTGAGGGTTGAAAAAGTCAACTTCTGTATTCCAGACCCAAGCAATTATAACTGGTAGCTTCAAAGCCACTGCCTTAGTAGGAGATAAGCTCAATGCCCTGCCAGATTTGGGAGCCAGACCAGAGGCACAATCAAATTTAAAACGTATTGCTTTTCCACCCTAACAAAATGGTTTAGATAGCCTGGATATAGCTTCCATCCAGAGAAGGGGTAAGGAAAATACAAGCATCTTCAGGCTTAAAGACTACATTCAGATTAAATCTTTGGCTATAGTTACTTACATATGGAACTAATCCAAAACAAATTGCCTGGAAGCTTGCTATGGTTTTGAGGGAATTGTATGGCTACAGAACAACAACATAGACTGCAAAAGCCTGTAATTGTTCAACCCTTTAGGAAATTCCTCAGCTGCCAAATCTGGACCAGCCAGGAGCAGGCTACAAAAACACTTCAGTCTTCAAGGAGAGCAATCTTGTAAGGCCTACTGGATTCATAGCAAGGGAGGACAAAAGATAAGAAAGCTCCTTCTTGGGGATAGAATGACAGGCTGTGGAAGAAAATGGACATTTCTTCCCAGGGAAGCAGAATCAGGGCCTTCCAGTTGAGACTAATGTATTGTTGGCTCATGGAATATTTGTAACTCCTGCCTAGTAGGATTTGATCATTGCCATGGCCCAGCGGCTGCTGTAAGTTTACCAGTCCCTCTGTGCTCAGTGGGGGCAGCTTAGTTTGCCTTATGCACTTTCTTTATAAGCTTTGAGTATTGAGTGTATGGGTACAGATAAACTTGTTGTAGTTTGTAGGCTGCTAAACCATGATTAGTTAAGGGAAAACATCATATGTCATCCAGGGAGGAGAGACTTTTAGCTGGGTGCAGTAACCAGTGGGTAGTAATTGGCTTCCCAACTGGCTCAGTGGTAAAAGACTCTGCCTGCCACTGCAGGAGACACAGGAGATGCAGGATTGATCCCTGGGTGGGGAAGATCCCTTGGAGGAGGAAATGGCAACCCCCTCCAGGGGATGCAAAGAGTTGGATACTACTGAGCATGCACATTATTACATTAGTATTCCTTTTAGCAACAAGTATAGACATGAGAGATCCATGGAGAATTGCCTCCCAACTGCTTTTGCCAAAGTCATTTGTGACTTTCTAATTTTTGTTCTAATGTGCACTTTTCCTGCTTATCTAACTTGAGCTTTTAGAGCTTACAGCTCTATTGCCATTTTACCCATTCTGACTTAATTATACCATTTTCTCAGAGTTTCTTCTTATTCCTTTGACTTAAAAAAATTATTTTATTTTTAGTTGCCTTGGGTCTTTGTTGCTGCACGTGGTCTTTCTCTAGTTGTGAGTGGGGGCTACCCTCGAGTTGTGGTGCACGGGCATTTCATTGTGGTGGCTTCTCTTGTTACAGAATATGGCTTCTAGGGCACTCGAGCTCAGTACTTGTGCTTGTGGGCTCAGCAGTTGCAGCTCACAGGCTTAGCTGCCTCATAGCATGTGGCATCCCAGATCAGGGATTGAACCTGTGACCCCTGGAATTGACAGGTGGATTCTAAACCACTGGACCACCAGGGACATCACCCCTTCGCTTCTTTATTCATTCTTTCCTCCATTTATCAAATATGTTTTCAGTACTTCATATACTCCAAGCAGTCCTATAGGCACTGAGAAGGGAAAAATACAGAAAAAGCACCCTTTGTTTTCTTAAAGCTAGCAGAGGAAGCTTAAGGTGAAGTCAGATAATAAATGAGATAAATTAAATGATGTGTAATGTTTTAGATGGGGCAAGTACTAAATGGGAAAATAATGCAAGGTAAAGGAATGGAGAAATAGGAAGATTAAGGTAGGTTACAGTTTGAGAACAAAGATTTTACTGAGGAAATAGCATTTGAATAACCATCTGAAGTGAGCAAACCTTGAGGTTATTTGGGCCCTGTTTGAGGGTTGATGGAAAAGGCCTGGGCTTCCTAGGTGGTGCTAGTGATAAAGAACCTGCCTGCTAATGGAGGGACTAAAGGGATGCAGGTTTGATCCCTGGGTTGGGAAGATCCCCTGGAGGAGGGCACAGCAGCCCACTCCTGTCTTCTTGCCTGGAGAATTCCGTGGACAGAGGAGCCTGGCAGGTACCAGTCCATGGGGTTGCAAAGCATGACTGAAGCAACTTGGCATGCATGCACGGAAAAGGTCTAGGAAAAGCCAAAAGGAAATGCAAGACCTTGAGTCCATGGTGGGCCTCTTGTGTCTGAGGAATAGCAAGAAATAGCCCTGTTACTTATTCCTTTATTGTCTCTCTCCCAAAGGTCATCCTAACTCTTGACAATATAAATTTAATTTTATTTTTTTCTTCTACAAATTTATGGTTTTGTGTGTGTGTATTTGTGAGACATGCTTCATCCATTTGTAAGAGTTAAGGTAGAGAGTTCTCCAAAAGGTAGCTAGTTTTTCTAAGATAATTTATTCATTAATCTTTTACTTTCTCCATTGATTTTATTTATTTTATTATTTATTTATTTATTTTTTTACTTTACAATATTGTATTGGTTTTGCCATACATCTCCATTGATTTTATTTTTTTTAATTTTTATTTTTAAAATTTTAAAATCTTTAATTCTTACATGCGTTCCCAAACATGAACCCCCTCCCACCTCCCTCCCACAACATCTCTCTGGGTCATCCCCATGCACCAGCCCCAAGCATGCTGCACCCTGCGTCAGACATAGACTGGCGATTCAATTCTTACATGATAGTATACATGTTAGAATTCCCATTCTCCCAAATCATCCCACCCTCTCCCTCTCCCTCTGAGTCCAAAAGTCCATTATACACATCTGTGTCTTTTTTCCTGTCTTGCATACAGGGTCGTCATTGCCATCTTCCTAAATTCCATATGTATGTGTTAGTATACTGTATTGGTGTTTTTCTTTCTGGCTTACTTCACTCTGTATAATTGGCTCCAGTTTCATCCATCTCATCAGAACTGATTCAAATGAATTCTTTTTAACGGCTGAGTAATACTCCATTGTGTATATGTACCACAGCTTTCTTATCCATTCATCTGCTGATGGACATCTAGATTGTTTCCATGTCCTGGCTATTATAAACAGTGCTGCGATGAACATTGGGGTACATGTGTCTCTTTCAGTTCTGGTTTCCTCAGTGTGTATGCCCAGCAGTGGGATTGCTGGGTCATATGGTAGTTCTATTTGCAATTTCTTAAGGAATCTCCACACTGTTCTCCACAGTGGCTGCACCAGTCTGCATTCCCACCAACAGTGCAGGAGGGTTCCCTCCATTGATTTTAAATGTCACCTTTGTCATTTAAGAATTAAAATAAATTTTTATATGAATAGGCTTTTTTTTTTTACTTCTGTTCCATTCCTGTTTGTTGATTTTTTAAATTCATTAAGAAGCTATTTTAATTATGTGACTTTTTTTTTAGAAATTTCTAGACTGTCCTCCTTATTTTTCCAATTGAAATGTATAAGTCTTATGTCCAATTTAAACATCTTCTGGGTATTTTAATTTATGTTGTGCTTAATAGATGATAGATAAATAGATAAATGAACATGGCAACTATATTATGTTGTCATCCCACACAAGATTGTGATTTATTAACTTATTTAAATATTCTTTTATACTCCTCAGTACTTAAAGTACAGTAGCATGTCTTTTTGGTTATTGGGTTTATAGTTGTGCGCCAGAATACTGGAGTGGGTAGCTGTTCCCTTCTCCAGGGCATCTTCCCAACCCATGGATCTTCCCAACCCAAGGTCTCCTGCATTAAGGACAGATTCTTTACCAGCTGAACTACCAGGGAAGCCCTGGGTCTATTGTTAGGGCTTTTTCTTGTGTTTAAGTGTTAGTAACATTGAACATAATAGAGAAATCCATATCTCTGGACTCAATTTTAGCATTTAACATACTTTATTGTTAGCCTCAAGTAATTCTTAGCATTCAAGTTGAAATTATTTTATTATTCTAATGAAATTATGACATATCCCACATAGAAAGTTGCCAAACTTTCTAAATGTCAATATTTCTACATGAGAGTTTTGGTGTTCTAGGCTTTGCATACAAAACAGTGATGAGAGGGTTACTGATCCTGAGACAGGAACATAGTCTAAGTGATGTAATCTAATCTTCTGTCTCCCCCTGGATAGAACTCAGTGAAAACCATCAAGCAAGGCAGCTTAATAGATATTTTGGACATTTAAGTCGGACAAGAAGATTCACATATTCCTCTGGTACAGTCTACAAATTATAAAGTTGTTTTGCAGGTGGTCACATATCCCGATGGGGTAAATTATTCAGGTTAGTTTTGATTTTTTAGTCAAAGTTTGCATGATGACATGGAGACTCTCCCACTCACTTTCCTACCATAATCTGATTATTATGTGAGTCCTGATGTTTATCAATAAAGTTCTTACTTTGTAGGTATGAGTAAAATATTCATTTTTTTCTTAAGATTTAGTTTGCTCTGAATTTTCACAATGAACTTGTTTCATGCTTAATTTTATTTATCTCATTCACTTATTATTAGTATTCACAAATAAAGCAGAATTACTTTGTTAGTTGCCTCTGTCTTCATTCTTGTTTTCCTTATTCTCTGTTGATATTAAAAATTTGTTATATTAATAATTTGATTACATTGTTTCAATGATTTGTTACTATTAACACTTTGCCAAGCCTAATTCTTGATGGAATTTCATGAATTTTTAAAAAAAAATCAACCTTCTGAACCATTTTTAAGTGTATCAGTTCAGTTCAGTTCAGTCGCTCAGTCGTGTCCGACTCTTTGCGACCCTATGAATCGCAGCATGACAGGCCTCCCTGGCCATCACCATCTCCTGGGGTTCACTCAGATTCACGTCCGTCGAGTCAGTGATGCCATCCAGCCATCTCATCCTCTGTCATCCCCTTCTCCTCCTGCCCTCAATCCCTCCCAGAATCAGAGTCTTTTCCAATGAGTCAACTCTTCGCATGAGGTGGCCAAAGTACTGGAGTTTCAGCTTTAGCATCATTCCTTCCAAAGAAATCCCAGGGCTGATCTCCTTCAGAATGGACTGGTTGGATCTCCTTGCAGTCCAAGGGACTCTCAAGTGTCTTCTCCAACACCACAGTTCAAACGTATCAATTCTTCGGTGCTCAGCCTTCTTCACAGTCCAACTCTCACATCCATACATGACCACAGGAAAAACCATAGCCTTGACTAGATGGACCTTAGTTGGCAAAGTAATGTCTCTGCTTTTGAATATACTATCTAAGTTGGTCATAACTTTTCTTCCAAGGAGTAAGTGTATAGTTCAGTTTTTTTTTAAAATTATTTTTTCATTGGCTGCACTGGGTCTTAGTTGTAGCATGAAGGATCTTTAGTTATGGCCTGTGGGATCTAGTTCCCTGCCCAGGGATGGAACCTGGGCCACCTGTACTGGGAGCTCTGAGTCTTAGCCATTGGTCACCAGAAAAATCCCCATAATTTTATTCATGTAACTGTATAAAATGTTTACTTTTAAAAGCAAATAACTGAAAACAACTCAATAAAGTTATCGAAGATTATTGTGTATCTTACTGGATTTAAAAATGTATTTTTAAAAAACATTTACAGTGATTATTTTAATTGATATTATGATTATAATTTTTGAATTTTCCAGGATTACAATGAAACAGAATAATATTTTTATTTGGAAGATAATTGCTTTTGCAATATTGTGTTAGTTTCTGCCATCATCAACATGAATCAGCCATAGGTTGACATATGTCCCCTCCCTCTTGAATCTTGCTCCCACCTCCCGCCCCATTCCACCCCTCTGGGTTGTAAAAAACCTGGATAATTCATCAATATTTTCTGCTTTGCTAACCACATTTTTCATTATCAGATTCTCAATCCATTTTGTTTTGTGTAATTTCTAAGAATGCCAACATCTAAAAAACACTGACAAATTTATTCTGAAGTTAGAGAGTCCCACAGTCTCCTTCAGTACTTTGTTTTTAATAGGATTCACTATTTATGGATATTAACTTTTTCACCAAAAGGTTAACTTCTTTTTCAAAGCGAGAAAGTTACTTATTCATAAGGTAGACTATCTTGTCATTAATTCAGAGAGGTTTTTTTGTCCCCTAGTAATTTCTGCCTTCCTCTGCCTAAATGTCTTACTTGCCTAGAAGAGATATGCAGTTGAGCAGTGGAGCAAAGTACAATATATTAGAACAAAATTAAAAAATGAAACCATTATTTTTAGACTGCTTATAACAGTGTCAAATCAAAGCCCAAGAAACTAGTTTCAGAGTTAATTCCTGACACCAGAAAAAGAGATATGCCACCACACTGCAAACCTTTAATTTTACCAGCCTGTATAAAAACTTATCCAGACTGTATTTGATACCAAAAAGGGAAAGAGAATAAAAAAGTTGCCTTTTCAGATAATGTGTTAGTACATGTGTTGACATTTCATATCAAATATGAGAGAGACAATATGAATCCAGAAGATCGGTACATCAAAAAATTTTCATTACACATGGATGATTTCACGAAAGTAGTATACTTACCGATATATTACTGCTTGGAATCCCTGAAGTCAAAGGCTTGGAAGAATATTCTTTATTCCAATGAAGCTCTGTATCAAACATCTGAGAATAAAGTGGTAAAGGAATACTTGAAACCAATAATATACTAAAGAAGCACTCCCCAAAATTATCTGGGTGACGAAGGTTATATGAGGTTACAGGAAAGCATCTGAGATTTACATCAAAAGTTCTCTTTATACCCTAGAATTCAGAAATACATTATTTAATTAACATTAGAAATATTCACATATGTCAGTGTTTGTCCATAGATCTATAATTGTATTAAAAGATGTTACAAAACTTGTGATGGGTACTAAAAAATGAGGATAATTATATATATATATATAAAGTGATAATAAAATCCAAGCTGATAAAATACCATTTTCATCTTTATTCAAAGAAATATGTTCAGAACATAATTTCATACTGAAGTACATTGATGACCCAAGGAGAGTTAGGCAAGAGTTTATACAATTATTGATAAATTATGTGTGTGTGTGAGAGAAGGAGGGATGGAGAGAGAGGGAGAGGACGAGATATGAAAGAATGTAAGGAAGTGGAGGGGCTGGTTTCTTTGCCTATTTTTCAGAGGCATTGTTGTTGGCTTTCAAAACAGTGCACTTCACTGATATTTTTCAGCTTCCAAGGAGCTTAATTAAAGTATTTTAGCAGGTACTAATAAAGTTAATAGAGAAATTTGAATCTTGAAACGTTAAGATGAGCAGAGCAACATGTGTGTAGGCTTGAGGAAAATCTTTAATATTTTTAAATACTTGAAATTTTAAAATCAGCATTACTACAAGACTGCTGCTGCCGCTAAGTTGCTTCAGTCGTGTCTGACTCTGTGACCCCATAAACGGAAGGAAGTCCACCAGGCTCCCCCGTCCCTGGGATTCTCCAGGCAAGAACACTGGAGTGGGTTGCCATTTCCTTCTCCAATGCATGAAAGTGAAAAGTGAAAGGGAAGTCGCTCAGTGGTGTCCAACTCTTCGCAACCCCATGGACTGTAGCCTACCAGGCTCCTCCATCCATGGAATTTTCCAGGCAAGAGTACTGGAGTGGGGTGGCATCACTGTTAAATTTGTCACACAAGAAAAGAAGGAAGCTAAAACTGTTTTAAAGGACTGATTGCTCCTGTGACATATAATTTAAACAATTATCTCAATTCTGGTAATTTTACAAGAAAGCAATTGAAATACAAGCAACATATATTCATTTGATACTGCCTACTTTGTGTGAACAAAATGTGTTATTAATATCACTGTGAAAAATTTAATGAGATCATCCTTAAAAAGTTTTGATAAGGATTTGTGTATAGCTATTTTGAATATAAAACCATATACTAAAGCATTTTGTCCACAGAAGAAATGTCACATTTCTTATTAAAAGTAAAAAAATCTTTTTTTGGAAAGTGCATTCATAGTCGATATTTTAAATCTTCCCTAATATTTTGTATTTTATATTATAATCATAAAATGCAAAGAAAATGTAATACTTTCTTCTCTAAGTCTCATAGTTGCTCTCAGAGTCAATTTTATTTTAATGTGTGTCATAAAAAAAGGCTGTTAGTCACTTCTTTATAATTCAGCAGAGGAGACTAGTGAGTCAGTAACTGGTGAAATTGTAAGGGCTGAAAAAAAACCAGCAGCTTTGGAGATGGCAGTGGTTTAAAAGATTGTGCTAAATGAGTTGGATAATTTTCATCAGACTAAAGCACATGAGGTGAATCTAAAGTAGCTTAGGGAAGACAATTGTTCTTGGGAAGCTGAAAAAGCTGTGTTGATTTTTAATAATTTTTCTCTTCTCTCTCTCTCTCTCTTTTTAAAAGTAGTTATCTTCTCAGTCACATAAAGCATTTCTATAATGCCCTAAGCAGCTTAACCGTGGGAACAGTCGCCCAAGCTGTACCCAACCCAGCAGCTAGCGCCCTCCAAAGTCCACCATCTTGCTCAGGTAGTATCTAGTGCATGCATGCGAGCTAAGTCACTTCAGTCATAACTGACTCTTTGTGATCCTGTGAACTATAGCCTGCCAGGCTCCTCTGTCCATGGGATTCTCCAGGCAGGAAATACTGGAGTGGGTTGCCGTGCCCTCCTCCAGGGATCTTCCCCACCAGGGATCAGATTTGTGTCTTTAATATCTCCTGCATTGGCAGGCAGGTTCATTACCACTAGCGCCACCTGGGAAGCCCAGTGTCTGTGAGTGAGAGGGTACTGCATTAGTTTGCTCAGACTGCCATTACAAAGTACCGCAGACTGGATGGCTGTCTTGAATAACAGAAATTAATTTTCTCATGGTTCGAGAGGATGGAAGTCCAAGATCAGAATGTTGGCAGGGTTGGTTTCTTCTGAAACTTCTGTCCTTCTGGTTTATGGGTGGCTGCTTTCTTGCAGTGTGCAAGCATCCTTGGTATTTTTTTTTGTGTGTGTCTAAATTTCCTTTGGTTATAAGAATACCAGTCAGATAGGAATAGGGTTTACCTGTACAATGGGAAAGGAGTACGTCAAGGCTGTATGATGTCACCCTGCTTATTTAACTTATATGCAGAGTACATCATGTGAAATACTGGACTGGAGGAGGCACAAGCTGGAATCAAGATTGCCAGGAGAAATATCAATAACTTCAGATATGCAGATAACACCACCCTTATGGTCAGAAAGTGAAGACAAACTAACGAGCCTCTTGATGAAAGTGAAAGAGGATAGTGAAAAAGTTGGCTTAAAACTCAACAGTCAGAAAACTAAGGTCATGGCATCTGGTCTCATCACTTCATGGCAAATAGATGGGGAAACAATGGAAACAGTGGAGACTTTATTTTTTGGGGCTCCAAAATCACTGCAGATGAAATTAAAGGACACTTGCTCCTTGGAAGAAAAGTTACGACCAACCTAGATAGCATATTAAAAAGCAGAGTCATTACTTTGCCAACAAAGGTCTGTCTAGTGAAAGCTATGGTTTTTCCAGTAGTCATGCATGAATGTGAGAGTTGGAGTATAAAGCTGAGCACCAAAGAATTGATGCTTTTGAACTGTGGTGTTGGAGAAGACTCTTCAGACTCCCTTGGACAGCAAGGAGATACAACCAGTTTCCATCTTAAAGAAAATGAGTCCTGAATATTCATTGGAAGGACTGATGTTGAAGCTGAAACTCCAATTCTTTGGCCACCTGATGCAAAGAACTGACTCATTGGAAAAGACCCTGATGCTGGTAAAGATTGAAGGCAGGAGGAGAAGGGGATGTCAGAGGATGAGATGGTTGGATGGCATCACTGACTCAATGGACATGAGTTTGAGTAAGCTCTGGGAGTTGGTGATGGACAGGGAAGCCCTGCGTGCTGCAGTCCATGGAATTGCAGAGTCAGACAGCACTGAGTGACTGAACTGAACTGTACAACATATTTGACTTTAATTATCTTTAAAGGCCCTGTCTCCAAATGTAGTCACTCTCTGGGTTACTGGGCCTTGGGACTTTTGCTTATGAGTTTTAGGGGAATACAATTCATCCCAGAATAGGGGTCCAGCAGTGCAGTTGGGACATTGTAAGGGCTTATTTTTTAAAAATTTAAGTTAATATTTTTCAGTGTAGGAATGATTTTCATGTTATTCTGTAATGATAAAGGAAACATAGTCCTGTCTGGCATATAATTAATACAGTTAGTTATCTATAGATAAACTGCTTCCATTTAAACCTTTTTAAAATGCTTGATTTAGTGTTTGCTTTAAATCTTTTGACAATATAATCCATTTATTTCCTTTCCTCTTTGAGAATAGTTATAAAGCATTATACTGTTAAAGGATGGAAACTGCCAGTGGTTGATCACTTAGATTAGTTTCCTCCTCACTTACACCCATTACTCTAACAAACTATGCTGTTGAGAAGATGGAGCCTCATTTAAAACTATTTTGATCTGGTAATTACTCAGTGAAAGACTAGATCCCATCATATCTAAAGCCTGATCCTGTTACCTGGAAAATTGTTCCCAGGAAACCGATGGCACACCAGTAAACACTCAGGTCCTGCAGTCAACACTCAGAAAAGCGCTAGGGATGTTACCGTTGACTTGTGCCTCCTGGGCACAAGCACGGTTGCTGAGGGTAGAAATATAAACCCATTGGAAGAAATATAAAGGAAACTTCTAGAAGGTCATAGGGGCTTCCTTGGTGGCTCAGCAGTAAAGAATCTACTTGCCAATGGAGGAAATGCGAGAGATATGTGTTCTGTCCTTGGGTAGGGAAGATCCCCTGGAGAAGGAAACGACAACCCACTCTAGTATTCTTGCCTAGGAAATCCCATGGATAAGGAGCCTGGCAGGCTCCTACAGTCCATGGGGTTGCAAAAGAGTCTGACATGACTTAGTGAATAAACAACAACAAAGAAGGCCATAGAAGATCTTCACTCTAAAGAGACATGACCCCAGGCTTTCCTGGTGGCTCAGTGGTAAAGAATCCTCGTGTCAGCGCAGGAGACACGGGCTCGATCCCTGATCTGGGAAGATCTCACATGCCCAGGAGCATCTAAACCTATGTGCCACAGTTATTGAGCCTGTGCTCCTGAGCCCAGGAACCGCTACTGCTGAGCTCACAGCCTGCAACTTCTGAAGCCCTAAAGCTTGTGCTCTGCAACAAGACAAGACATCATAATGAGAAACCCCCTCTTGCCTCAACTAGAGAAAAGCCTGCGCAGCAACAAAGACCTAGTACACCCATAAATAAATAAAATTATTAAAAAAGAGAGAGAGAGGTGACCCCGATAATAGATGTTTGGTGGGGATTCGAGACAGAGAAGTCTGCCCCTTGGCTGGGAGCGTCCCACATCATCACTGGTGCGTGTAGTAATGGAGTCCTTTCCTTCTTTAAAGGAGCGATGTAGTCTTGGCATGCCTGGCTCTTTGGGTATCTTTTAGTCAGTTATCCTGTTGGGGCAAATAGGCCCTCAGCTATTTGTTTCGTTTCCCTTGATACAGAGGAACACCCAACAGAATAAACTACAGGACATGCAAATCCAAATTAGTTTTTCTGGCTACTGTCATTGCCGGGAAAGGGAAGTGGATAAAATTACTTTTAGAATTTCTTCTGAGAATTGCTGGTCTCTCGGTTTGTGAAGGCTCTGGGTATCCTGTGTGGAACTAGCTGAGTTTATGTTTAACATGCTGCTGTTTGGGTAAAGACTATTGTAAAATACATCTGATGGTTTATTTTAGATGACGGAAATTTAATGCCTTTTGGAGCTCAAGTTATTATTGTTAATATTGTGAACATTAAAAGGGCCATCAAACCAAGCTGAAAGAGAACAATGTGGTACAACAATAAGTTTGAAAAATAAGATAATTAAATTACTGTATTTTACTTGATTACTTGTTAAGCAGTAGGAGTTTTGGGGGTAGATTATGGGATTTGTTTGAAGGGATATAACACATTTCCCCAAATGAAAACATCTGTCTACATTGATGTTTTCCATTAGTCATCTTCAGAGACATTAATTTAACTTAAAACAATTCACATGACTCTATTGATGATTAATTTGAAAATGATGTTTGCATTATTAGTTGAAGTCAGAGATACCATGAGAAATGGTAGTAAAAACAGATGGCCATGATGATGCCTTTGGTCCTTAGAATGTTTACATTAAAGTGGCCCCTGGTGTTTGCATAGGGATTGAGAGCAGAGGAGAAACTAAAATTGGCACAAGTTATTAAAATGCCTGACTCAAAGAGTCAACATAATCCCTGCATGGAGTCCCATAGAAACTGCAGTCTTATCGAGTTTCAGGTGATTGACAGTAGCTTGCACTTAGCCATTATTCTACAGGACTAGAGTAAGCAGGGAGAACTCAATCCCTTTTATTTATTTATATTTAAGAAAAGGTTTTAAAATCATAAAAACTATTAGAAGAGATCATGCTTTTATCTAATGAATCTTGAGTATCACAAACATTCCAGTTTTTAATACAGAATGGAGTTTTCTGTGAGCATTCAGGCAGAGGCATTTAAACTCCTTCAAGAATACTCTCATACTAAGAGTGTATTGTCATATATCATCCCTTTAAGTCATTTGTTCCCAAATTTTAATGTGTATGTATTCTGTCCTATATATCTTAATTAGTAAGGATTTTGGCTGAATAAGGGTAAAGAATCCACCTGCAATGCAAGAGACCCCGGTTCGATTCCTAGGTCAGGAAGATCCTCTGGAAAAGGGATAGACTGCCCACTCCAGCATCCTTGGGCTTCCCTTGTGTGGCTCAGCTGGTGAGGAATCTGCCTGCAATGCGAGAGACATGGGTTCAGTCCCTAGGTTGGGAAGATGCCCTGGAGAAGGGAAAGGCTACCCACTCCAATATTCTGGCCTGAAGAATTCCATGGACTGTATAGTCCATGGGATCGCAAAGAGACACGACTGAGCGGCTTTCACTTCACTTTGGATGAGTAAAGATGCAAAGAGCCAACTCATTGGAAAAGACCCTGATGCTGGGAAAATTGAGGGCAAAAGGAGAAGGAGGTGACAGAGGATAAGATGGTTAGATAGCATCACCGACTCAATGGACATGAGTTTGAGCAAATTCCGGGAGATAGTGAAGGAGAAGGAAGCCTGGTGTGCTGCAGTCCATGGACTTGCAAGGAGTCAGAGACAACTGAGCAAGTGAACAACAAGCTTTATTATCTAAATGTTCAGCAAGCTTTAGAAGTGCCTTTCTAAAGAATAATTTTTAAAAGTTCACATATACCTATTTCTTAAAAATAATCTCCCACAAGCCTGATGTTCTTTTTTTCTTAAACCAATCTAGCTGTTTCCCTAGCATTTTAGCTTTGTTGTTATTGTTCAGTATAGCTTAAGAGTAGCTTTAAATAAGAGAAGATACTTGGTTTGGAGAATATATTTTGTTCACAGTGACACACTAATCACATGATACTGTGTCCTTTATTATTTCAGACATTCCAAAGGGATTAAATGTATAAACACATCACAATGAAGGTAATAGGTGACCATCAATGGCTGACAATTTTCAATGATTTTCTGGTAGACAGAAAGCAATTTGGGGAGAGCTATCAGGAGCAGGATAGAAGGACCTGGGACCTGAGGAGTAGATTTTTATTCTACTGAATCCTGGATATCCTCAGGATTCTAGAATGCCAGTTCTGATGAAGAACAGGAGTGAAGAGTGAGTTGAAAAACAAGACCATTTATATCTATACATGGAAAGGCTTCCTTGGTGTCTCAGACAGTAAAGAATCTGCCTGCAGTGCAGGAGACCTGAGTTTGATCCCTGGATTGGGAAGATCCCCTGGAGGAGGGCATGGCAACTGACCAGTATTCTTGCCTGGAGAATTCCATGGACAGAGGAGCCTGGCAGGCTACAGTCCAGGGGTTGCAAAGAGTCAGACACGACTGAGCAACTAACATTTTCACTTTAACTTCATGGACGGTCACAATAATGTTATACTTCACAGGGTTGACAAAATACCCAACAATGAGCATCAACCCACTTAGGCAAAAATCGGAGGGTTCTTCCTTTTAGAAATAAGTGACTGTCTGAATTGCATGTGGACAGTTGGTGTGGGAGTTGGTGCCCAGACCGAAGACCTTAGCATTCTGGGAGGTAGGAGTTCTCCAGCGTGAGGACCACCTCCCCACTGAAATGTTCCACCAGCACCCATGTGAACATTCCTGCATAGTTAGGTTTTAATTGCCTCATTCCTAAATGTGAAGAGATAACTAGGGTCAACAGATATTTGAGGAAAACTTGAAACATAAGAAAGAAAAATTAAGGTAAACGTATTTTAAAAAATGCTCATGGATGGACACATGATCACAAATGAAACAGATACTTATTCAAATTATTTGGGGATTTTAGTGAATCCTCCCACCACACACTCATACACACTTTCACTATTAATATTCTATTCATTATTCTTAAAAATAAGCATACAGTGCTATCCAAAAGCAACATGGTGAATAAGAAAGATTTTTTAAAATATAAACAGCGACAGTTTTACGTCTTCCTTTCCAATTTTGATTCCTTTCATTTCTTTTTCTTCTCTGATTGTTGTGACTAGGACTTCCAATACTATGTTGAATAAATGTAGTGAGAGTGAAAAAAAATAAGCAAAATAAAAGATTTAAAATGTAGGACCAGTAAAGTTGAAGAAAATTCCTAGAAAGCAGGAAAAAATATATACTGACTGGCCTATTTCATTTTATGTTATATTTGTTGTTCAGTTGCTGAGTCGTGTCTGATTCTTTGGTGACACTATGGGCTGTAGCCCTCCAGCGTCCTCTCTCCATGGGATTTCCCAGGCAAGACTATTGGAGTAGGTTGCCACTTCCTTCTCCATAGGATCTTCCTCGATGCAGTGTGTCCTGCATTGGCAGGCATGTTCTTTACCACTGAGCCACCATGGAAGCCCTTTTCTCACACAGAACCCAAGGAAATGAAGCACCTCCTTGAAATGTCTTTAAATTTCTTACATTACTGTTTTCAGATATAAAATCTGACAGTCACCAGTGTACAGTATGCAGTGATTCACATATCAGTGAATTATCCTTTATTCATTCATTATCTGGTATTGATTGAGCATCTACTGTTTATCTATCATTACTCTAAGCACCAAGTAGTGATCAGTACAGTGATCAAGGGAATTCCCTGGTGGTCCAGTGGTTAGGATTCCAAACTTTCACTGCTGAGAGCATGGGTTCAGTTCTTGGTCAGGGAACCAAGGTCTCCATAAGTCACAGAGTGCAGCCAAAAAAAAAAAAAATCAGTGATCAAAACATACAAAAATTTTTTGTATTCACAGAACTTATGTTTTCATTGGGAAAGATAAGCAACAAACAGAAACCAAAAAAAATGCATAGTATGATAGATGGTCATAAGTACTTTGAAAAAATAAAGCAGATCAAGGAGATAGGAAGGTGCTGCTTGGTATGGGGTTTGGAGGAGGACTTTAAAAAAATACTTATTTATTATCATTTTAAAAACTTGACTATGCCAGTTTTTCATTGTGGCATGTTGGATCTAGTGCCCTGACCCAGGCCCCCTGCTTTGGGAGCATGGAGTCTTAGCCACTGGACTACAGAGAAAGTCCTGGGAAGAGGATTTTTGGAAGGTTGGAATCCACAGAGTTTGTGTTTCAGGCATGTCAAATTAGAGACGCCATGTAGAAATCCAAGTGGAGATGGTGAGGGAGATTGAGAAAACATTTTGAGTTCACTGGAGGGGTCTGGGCTGGAGATACTGATTTGTGAACTGTTCAAGTATAGTGATATTTAAAGTCACTTGAATGGATAAGCTAAAGAAGAGTTACAGGGAATGAGCAGTGTAATACTCTTAACATATAGAAGTTCACACCATGAGGAAGAACTTACTAGCAGAGACTGAGAAGGGTTAGCCAGGAAGAGACCAAAGGGAATATGGTATCCAATCTGGATACCAAGATTGGAAGGTATTTTGGGAAGGAGGCAGTAATCAATCATTCCAAATAACTTTATAAAAATATTTTCATCTGCAAATCGGTAGTGGTAAGAGAAGGAAATGGCAACCCACTCCAGTGTTCTTGCCTGGAGAATCCCAGGGATGGGGGAGCCTGGTGGGCTGCCATCTATGGGGTCGCACAGAGTCGGACACGACTGAAGCGACTTAGCAGCAGCAGCAGCAGTGCTCTTCTTATTTTATGAGGCTGTGAGCCGAAACTCCGGTACTTTGGCCACCTCATGCAAAGAGTTGACTCATTGGAAAAGACTCTGATGCTGGGAGGGATTGGGGGCAGGAGGAGAAGGGGATGACAGAGGATGAGATGGCTGGATGGCATCACTGACTCGATGGACATGAGTTTGGGTGAACTCCAGGAGCTGGTGATGGACAGGGAGGCCTGGCGTGCTGCGATTCATGGGGTCACAGAGTCGGACACGACTGAGCGACTGAACTGAACTGAACTGAGAGTAAGTAAAAATGGGAAGAGTTACATTGCATAAGTAGTTTGCACTACACCAAAATGTAGCCACTTCAAATACAACTTTGAAGTAAGCAGAGTAGAAATAAATTATTCAGTCAACCACTCAATTGAAAGGCAAGGGTCACACCATTTGATGATCTAGAGCCAGGATTTCTCCCCCGCCCCACCACCAATAAATCATATGGGAAATTGAGTAACTGTCTTTGTTATTTGTGTATGTCCAAACGGAGGAGCCTGGTGGGCTGCTGGCTGTGGGGTCGCACAGAGTCGGACACGACTGAAGCGACTTAGCAGCAGCAGCAGCAGCAGCAGCAAGAGCATCTCTGAAACCTGGAATCATTATTGGGGCATGCTGGAAAGTTGTTTTTGGTAATTTCCCTAGTTTGGAGATGAAGCTACTCAGTCTGTGGTATTTAAAAACATATTCTTTTGAGTTTTCACACTTCTGCAAAATTAAATGGAGTCATAGATGTTTATCCACTGAAATCCCTTTGGCTTGGATGGACTGGCAGAATAGCAGGAAATATTCTTGCTTTTAATATATCCTTTGGGTGCCTAGAATACTGTTAAGACTACAATGAATATAAATGCAGCAATATATGTTAATTGTTGAGATACTATTTTTTGGTCCTTTGCATTTTCTCCCCTCATTTATTTTCTTAGAGATTCTGCTTGTTCTGAATGGTAGAGAGAACCCAATCTTTGAAGGTAAGGAGAGGAGAGGAACAGAACAGTTTTTCTTCCTGATTCAGCAGGATAGAGGTTGTCAGATCTTCTGAGTAGGAAGGAATCCATTCCCACCTTAGAGCAGTACCTTGCACTGTGGGCCCAGGGAGCCTGGTCCCTAAGAATGGAGGGTCCCAGCCACACCAGGTGTGACACACGGACAGCCTTCAGCTTCCAGGGCCAGTGTGGCTAGAGGCAACAAACGTCATCCTTCTCTCACCTCCAGGAGGCACTGGAACAAATTTATGTATAAGAATTTCACATAGCAGCAGTCCCCTACCTTTTTGACACTAGGGGCTGGTTTCACGGAGGGCAGCTTTTCCATGGACAGGGTTGGGGAGTGGTTTCAGGTTGATTCTCAGAAGGTACAGAGTCTAGATCCCTTACATGTACAATTTCCAGTAGGGTTTGTGGTCCTATGAGAATCTAATGCTACTGCTGATCTGACAGGAGGCTGAGCTCAGGTGGTAACGTGAGTGATGGGAATGGCTGTAAATACAGATAAAGCTTCATTTGTACACCTGCTGCTCACCTCCTGCTGTGTGGCCTGGTTCCTAACAGACCTCTGCTATAAAGTACCCTAATGCTTACTTTTGCCCTTGAGTTCTAGGCAAAGAACTCAAATTCAAGGTTTTTTAGTCATAGCTTTTCTTCTGAGACAGTCCTCTTTTGCTGGTTCTTCTCTGCCCCATAGATCATTTTCAAATGCCTTTCTGATTTCTTTAACTACGTTCTACAGTAATACTCGTTTTTCATAGTATGCTTCATATAACACCTTTGCCCTGACTGAAGCTAGGCCCCCCCTGCTGAGGAGATGATTTTTCTGGCACTATCTGCCATAGAGATCATTTATGCATTGCATGTTTAGCTGGGCTTGTCATTCTCTATTGGTTTTCTAGACCATTTCCTGCATCTTCCAATACAAATCTCCCTTCTACTTTGAAACTTATTCCTGACATCCGTCTCCATCCTTCTGTGACATGTTTATCTGTGATATCTCTTGTGTTTGTCAAGTACTTTGGCAACTAGGTCAGAATTTTATTTGTCATTCCAAGTGCTTTCATTTTTTTATTGTTACTTCCTGTGGTTCACACAACTCTTGAAAGTTCACAGTTCTTATGATAGCTTGACAAGTGGCTACATTCTGGAACCTCTCATTCTCTATCTTTGGACTCCAAAATTCTACTCTCTTTAGTTCTAGTCACAGTCTCTGCTATTTCTAGCTTTCTCTCTTTTACTCAGAAATCCTAATCTCCAGTTCCTTAACTGCTTCATCTCTCCTTCCCCTTCTAGCATCACTTCATTTTTAAAGAATTACTGCTAACATCTTCCTTTGCTTGGGTTCTCAAGCTCTTAGTCTGTCTCTGTCTTTCCCTCTTTCCTTCCCCTTCTCTTCCTTCTTCCCTCCTTTTCCTTTGTTCCTGCCTTCATCTTTAGTTTCTTCTTTGTATTTCTTTTTATCTAATCTATCTATCTATATATCTATCCATCCATCCTAACTTATTTAAACTTATACCCTATGTCAGAAACTTGGTTAAGTTCTTAATCAAAAACCTGTTTTTCTGTCTTTCTAGCACTCAGGCCTCCTGTTAGGTTTTGGCATATGTCTGAGGTCTAACCAACAGGCCGTGAGTAGAAATGATGTGTGCCAATTTTGTATGAACCTCTGGTGTGACCCTTCTCCTTTCTCCCAATCCCATCTGCTGATTGGATGACAACGCTCGAGATGTTCTTGGAAGCTGCGTGTTAGACAGATGGGCCTTGCTATCTCAACTTCCTAAAGACTTCATGAATAAATCCCTACTTCTATTCCAGATAATTTTAAATGAATGAGAAATAAGCTTCTTTTGTGTTAAATTATTGACATTTCTAAATTAATCTGTTATAGCAGCTCATATTATCATAACCTAAGATAGATCCAGACATCCAGACCTCTGCTGTTTTTTTTCCTTCCCCATGTTTGGTCTGCTACTGAGTGGTACTGGAGAAATTCATACCACTGTATGGATTAGTACCAAAATCTACCACCTTCAACTTTGGCTGGATTGTCAGTTTTGTTCAGTGATCACTCTGGGTGTAATATTACTTCTTTTCCTCACTTCCCTCTATAACTATTTTTTTTTAAAATTTTATGAACATGCTCAGTTGGGTATATGATTTGTATCCTGTGTTACAGAAATATGAAAGACCTTGATAAATCGGAATTCTTTAAGCTTCTATTCAACTCCTATTCCCCCTTCCCTCCATCTACAAACAGGCCTGCCTTCATCATGTCCACTTTACCCTCATTCTATGAAACAATTGATTCTCTTTCTTTTTGAGGTTAATAATTCCACTTGGATATCCATCTCATTTATCTTCTTAGAGCCTTTGGTCCACCTGGGATTCTTAACAGGGCAGCAACCATGTTAATTTAACCCACCCTTGTATTTCAAACATGAAACATGGTGCATGACACATAGTGGGTATTCAAAACAAGTTTCTTCAGTGAGAAAATAAATTGTATTTTCTTTATTGTATTTTCAACATCATCCTTTCTACTGATATTTTTTTCCTCTTCAATATTGAGTCAATTCTGTTCCTATGAAATACAAATGGAAGTAAATAAAATCTTCTCAACCTTTAAACTCATTGAATTCCTATTCTATTTCTTTTTTATGCGCAACCTTTTTGGGAATTATCTATGTACTCTCCTACTCAACCCACTATGACTAGACTTCTGTCTCCATTGCTTCACTAAGATGATTTCACTAAGGTCAGCAGGACTTTATAGTTCTTGAAATAAAAAAACAGCAACAGTCTATATTATGTTGCTTGACTTCTCTGCTGAATTTCACACTGTCGTTACTCCCCTACCCCGACCATAGCATGTTCCCTTGTCACATAGTTTGCTTTTCTTTTTATCTCTCTGCTCTTGCCCTCCCACCATCAGGTTATCTGTTCATGCTGGCAGTACTGATTTGCTTTCTTCTCCATTTATAGACTCTAAGTGATCTCTCCCCACCAATGCTTTCCCAATTTACAACAGCTCAAGCCTCTTCCCAGTTTCAGATCTGTTTATTCAACTGATTACCCATAAATGCTTCAACTCAGATGTCCTAAAGTCCTCTCATCAGCCTATCACCCAGAGAAGCTTCTTCTTCTCCCTAATATTCCTTTTAATGAATATTGAAGTCATAAGAACAGCCTGTATTGGAAATGTTAGTTTTTTTTCTTTATCATACCACTTTAGTCTAGACTATTAGAGACTGAGGTAGTGATAGCAGAAGAAGATGACTCCTCAGGACAACAGAATAGGACCAAGTGAGCAAAACCACTAGTAGAAGAGGAATTTTTGCCCACCGGATTGTTTCAAAGTTGTGGATCTGAGAGAAGAAACTGCCTGCTCCCCCCAAATAGTGAATAGGATAGGAAAAACATCTTCAAAAATTTATCTTCCAGTAATGGTAAGTCAGAATAAAATGACTAAATATTAAAACTTTTTTTCAAACACGAGGCTTATTAAAACTTTTACATAATAGAGGAAAAGAAACATGAGAATAAACATTCAGAAGAAAAGTAAAACTCCTGAAAATCCTGTGTAGCAAATGGGTATTTTAGAAACACGATCATAGGAATGAATACTATAAAACTGCATGAAGAGAGAACATGAGGTATGATCAGAACTGTTATGAAGAATTTCATGAACAAAAAAAAAGGAAATGACCTTAAAGAGATAAAGACAGAAATATGATGCCATCCAACCATCTCATCTTCTATCACCCTCTTCTCATTTTTTTCTAATCTTCCCCAGCATCAGGGTCTTTTTCAGTGAGCCAGTTCTTCACATCAGATGGCCAAAGGATCAGAGCTTCAGTTTAATCATCAATCCTTCCAATGAATATTCAGGGTTGACATCCTTTAGGATTGACTGGTCTAATCTCCTTGCAGTCCAAGGGACTCTCAAGAGTCTCCTCCAGCACAACAGTTCAAAAGCATCAATTCTTTGGTGCTATGCTTTCCTTATAGTCCAACTCTTACATCCATACATGACTACTGGAAAAACCAGATCTCTGACTAGAAGGACCTTTCTCAGCAAAGTAATGTCCCTGCTTTTTAATATGCTGTCTAGGTTGGTCATAACTTTTCTTCCAAGGAGCAAGTGTCTTTTAATTTCATGGCTGCAGTCACCATCTGCAGTGATTTTGGAGCCCCCCAAAATAAAGGTCACCAAAGGGCCACACAGATGGACAGGTCATGGTGGAGCGTTCTGACAAAATGTGGTCCACTGGAGAAGGGAATGGAAAACCACTTCAGTATTCTTGCCTTGACAACCCCATGAACAGTATGAAAAGGCAAAGAGATAGGACACTGAAAGATGAACTCTCCAGGTTTGTAGGTGCCCTATATGCTACTGAAGATTAGTGGAGCAATTACTCCAGAAAGAATGAAGAGATGGAGCCAAAGCAAAAACAGCGTCCTGTTGTGGATGTGACTGGTGATGGAAGTAAAGATGCTGTAAAGAGTACTATTGCAAGGGAACCTGGAATGTTAGGTCCATGCATCAAGGCAAACTGGAAGTGGTCAAACAAGAAATGGCAAGAGTGAACATCAACATATTGTGAATCAGGGAACTAAAATGGACTGGAATGGGTGAATTTAACTCAGATGACCATTATATCTACTACTATGGGCAAAAATCCCCTAGAAGAAATGAAGTAGCCATCATAGTCAACAAAAGAGTCCGAAATGCAGTATTTGGATGCAGTCTCAAAAACAATAGAATGATCTCTGTTCATTTCCAAGGCAAACCATTCAATATCACAGTAATCCAAGGCTGTGCCCCAGCCAATAATGCTGAAGAAGCTGAAGTTGAATGGTTCTATGAAGACCCACAAAACCTTCTAGAACTGATACCCAAAAAAGATGTCCTTTTCTTTACAGGGGACTGGAATGCAAAAGTAGGAAGTCAAGAGATACTTGGAGTAACAGGAAAATTAGAGTTTTGTGAAGAGAATGCGCTGGTCATAGGTTCACATGAACAAATATTAAAGCTCTGCCAGTCAGACCTCTTCTCCATTATCCACAAATATCTTTAAAAATTTCATTTTTAAATTAAGACTGATTTAAATTTAGAGATGCACAAAAGTATCAAGACCATACCCAAGAAAAAGAAATGCAAAAAGGCAAAATGGTTGTCTGAGGAGGCTTTACAAACAGCTTGAGAAAAAGGGAGAAGTGAAAGGCAAAGGAGAAAAGGAAAGATATAGGTATCTGAATGAAGAGGTCCAAAGAAGAGCAAGGAGAGATAAGAAACCCTTCCTCAGTGATCAATGCAAAGAAATAGAGGAAAACAATAGAATGGGAAAGACTAGAGATGTCTTCAAGAAAATTAGAGATACCAAGGGAACATGTCATGCAAAGATGAGCTCAACAAAGGACTGAAATGGTATCGACCTAACAGAAGCAGAAGATATTAAGAAGAGGTGGCAAGAATACACAGAAGAATTATACAAAAAAGATCTTCATGACCAAGATAATCACAATGGTGTGATCATTCACCTAGAGCCAGACATCCTGGAATGCGAAGTCAAGTGGTCCTTAGGAAGCATCACTATGAATAAAGCTAGTGGAGGTGATGGAATTCTAGTTGAGCTATTTCAAACCCTGAAAGATGATGCTGTGAAAGTGCTGCACTCAATAGCCAGCAAATTTGGAAAACTCAGCAGTGGCCACAGGACTGGAAAAGGTCAGTTTTCATTTCAATTCCAAAAAAGGGCAACGCCAAAGAATGTTCAAACACCACCCAATTGCACTCATCTCACATGCTAGTAAAGTAATGCTGAAAATTCTCCAAGCCAGGCTTCAACAGTTCAACCTTGAACTTCCAGATATTCAAGCTGGATTTAGAAAAGGCAGAGGAACCAGAGATCAAATTGCCAATATCTGTTGTATAGTCAAAAAAATGTAAGAGAGTTCCAGAGAAACACCTACTTCTGCTTTATTGATTACTCCAAAGCCTTTGACTGTGGATCACAACAAACCAGAAAATCTGGAAAGAGATGGGAAAACCAGACCGACTTACCTACCTCCTGAGAAATCTCTATGCAGGTTAAGAAGCAACAGTTAGACCCAGACATGGAAGAATAGACTGGTTCCAAATTGGGAAAGGAATATGTCAAGGCTGTATATTGTCACCCTACTTATTTAACTTATATGAGAAATGCTGGGCTGGATGAAGCACAAGCTGGAATCAAGATAGTCAGGAGAAATATCAATAACCTCAGATACACAGATGACACCACCCTTATGGCAGAAAGTGAAGAGGAACTGAAGAGCTTCTTGATGAAAGTGAAAGAGGAGAGTTAAAAGGCTAGTTTAAAACTCAACATTCATAAAACTAAGATCATGGCATCCAATCCCATCACTTCATGGCAAATAGATAGGGAAACAATGGAAACAGTGAGAGACTTTATTTTTTTGGTCTCCAAAATCACTGCAGATGGTGACTGCAGCCACAAAATTAAAAGACACTTGCTCCTTGGAAGGAATGCTATGACCAACACAGACAGAATATTAAAAAGCAGAGATATTACTTTGCTGACAAAGGTCTATCTAGTTAAAACTATGGTTTTTGCAGTAGTCACATATGCATGTGAGAGTTGGACTCTAAAGAATGTTGAGAGATGAAGAATCAATGCTTTTGAACTGTGGTGTTGGAGAAGACTCTTGAGAGTCCTTTGGATTGTGGGAAGATCCAATCAGTCCATCCCAAAGGAAATCAGTCCTGAATATTCACTGGAAGGACTGATGCTGAAGCTGAAACTCCAATACTTTGGCCACCTGATGTGAAAGAAGTGACTCATTGGAAAAGCCCCTGATTCTGGGAAAGACTGAGGGCAAGAAAAGGGAACAATGGAGGATGAGATGGTTGGATGGTATCACCGACTTGATGGACATGCAATTGAGCAAGTTCCGGGATTTGGTAATGGACAGGGAAGCCTGGTGTGCTGTAGTCCATGGTTTGCAAGGAGTCGGACACAACTGAGCGACTGAACTTAACTGAGCTGAAAAGTATCTAAATTCTAGCCAAGATCATGTTATTTTTGGCCACCTTTAGCTAAAAAACAAGCAAACTAATTTTGACTCTATTTTGTAAAGTCAAAGGAAAAATATTGCACATTCTAGTAAAGAACTTCTATGCCAAGTTTAAGCCTGGATCCAATGTTAAAACTTATAACTCCCTAAGATGTAGAAGTTTGCTAGAACCTTAACATTACTGTGCTGCCAACTGCTTACTGTTTCACTTACTTACATTACTGGTACTTAAGCTAAAGGGAACTGAATGTGGCTGTTTAAGACATAAGAAACTGTGTAGTGTATTTTCTATGTAGTTTACTCTTTTAAGAAAATGATGATTTTTACCTAAGAAGTGAAGAAGGTGACATTCACGGCCACTCAAAATGTTGCAGTGCTGAAAAGTACACCCAATAGTGTGTGATGCAGAACTTTAAAACCAATGAGTGTTTGTCAATATTTAAAACTTTGCTCTGAACATGTCAGAGCTTTACAAATGAGATGTATCGTCCAGGATCCCCAACTTCAAAGGTTTAAAAAATAAACTGCAAACTAGCAAACTTTTGGTTTTTGTTTTACTTCCATTATTTTTGTAACCTTTACTTTTAAGCACACTTTTTGCTTTTGCCATTTGGAGATATAGTTGTACTGAAATAATTCATTTAAAAATAAATTTGAAATGGGTTGAGCTTTCTGTGAGTTGTACCAAATGACATAAAACTGTGAGTTTCAGAGATTTTATATTTTCTCCTACCTTGTCATAATATTTTGACATCTTCTAGTGAGCTTCAAGTTAAAAAATGTACCTGGACTATTATTAATAGAAAAACAATGATCCTATAAACTGCACGGAATACATCTGTGTCTTTTACTTTTTCAGTCATTTAATTTTCTATTCTGAAAGATAAATCTGACTAGCATCTTTTTTCTCTTCTATGATGAGCCTAATTTTTTTTTTTTTATAAGTTTGAGAGTGGTAGTCACTCAGTTGTGCTGGATATGCTTTGACCCCCTAGACTGTAGCCTGTCAGGCTCCTCTGTCCATGGGATTTCCCAGGCAAGAATTTTCACTCCAATTTTACTGGAGTGAATTGCCATTTCCTTCTCCAGGAGATCTTCCCAACCCAAGAATTGAACCCTGGTCTCTTGAATTGCAGGCAGATCCTTTATTGTCTGAGCCACGAGGGAAGCTGATCTTTTATTAAGAATGGCATTAAAATGATAAATTATGTCAATGATTCCTTTGAAAATTATTTTACCATGATGAAGTTGTTTTCAGGTATTAATCAAATTTTATTTACAATTGGTAGTGCAACAAAAATTACAGTTCTTGGGTGTGTGTGTATGACTTAATGATCTGGGTTATTTTATTAAATACCATGCATTGTATGTTGTTGTTTAGTTGCTAAGTCATGTCTGATTCTTTGCAGCCCCATGGACTGTAGCCCTCCAGGTTCCTCTGTCCTTCACTACTTCCCGGAGTTTGTTCAAACTCATGTCCATTGAGTTGATGATACTACCCAACCATCTCATCATCTGTCACCCCCTTCTCCTGCCCTCAGTCTTTCCCAGTACCAGAGTTTTTCCCATTGGATGTACTGGACCTTATTTTCTAGCAGGCAGAAGTCAAGAATAGATAAAGATAGAATTTGACATTTCTATTTTATAGAATACTCTAATTTAGGTAACAAAAATGTGAGAGGTACTGACTAAGCTGACAGGAGGAGAGTGGTGACGTTAGGAGGTCATAATTCCCTGTAAAAGGAGAGATGGGGAGGGATGAAGATTCCTGTGTTAGGAAAAAAGTGAGAGAGAGTCTCAGAGGCAAAGATCCCTTTTTGGGATTTTTTTGGGATTTGCCCCACAGATCCTGGGAGCAACTTGAGATCATTCTTCAGGACTGGAGCCTGGGAACCAAATGCTTCAATTTTCTATATACATCACCACCCTTCCATCTCTTCCACACTCTAAAAACTGTTGTTGTGAGGAAATTAAAATAGATCCCTCTCCCTCCCTTGGGAGAGTGAAAGAGAAGGAAACCAAGGGAAGCAATGGAGTGACACAGAATGAAAAAACAAACCAAACCAACACACAAACTAACAAATAGCAGCCTTCCCATACATTTTTGAGTTTTTCCTTTATGTGTTAACCCTCTGTAGACTGTTCTTTTCTTGGACCTACTTGAGCAAGGCTTCCGAGACATGCAGTCCCAAAGAAAACAAAAAAGGAGTGCCTAATGAATAAACAGTTTGATTGATTAACATTCACAGCCTGAGGATTGCAGCCTGGCAACTCAAGCTGTATTTCACATGCAGGCAAATGTAAACTTCTCTTTCATTCAGTGGCCGTAATTTCTGGGAAAACACAGATCCTCTCACAGGTTGAGAGAAGCACAGAATCTACAGGTTTTGAGGGCCCCTGCTGCAGTTTTTTAATTTCAGTGAAGATACCTGAAAATAATTCAGGGTACCTTAAAAAGCTCAAATAATTTCCTAGTTAGTTAACTATGTTGTTGTTCAGTCACTCAGTCGTGTTTGATTCTGACAACCCCATGGACTGTAGTATGCCAGGCTTCTCTGTCCTTCACTATCTCCCAGAGTTTGGTCGAATTCATGTCCAATGAGTCAATGATGCCATCCAACCATCTCATCCTCTCCATTCTCCCCCTGCCCTCAATCTTTCCCAGCATCAAGGTCTTTTCAGTGAGTTGGCTCTTTACATCAGGTGGCTAAAGTGTTCAAGCTTCAGCTTCAGCATCAGTCCTTCCAATGAATCTTCAGGGTTGATTTCCTTTAGGATTGATTGGTTTGATCTCCTTGCCATCCAAGGGACTCTCAAGAGGCTTCTCCAGCACCACAGTTTGAAAGCATCTATTCTTTGGAGCTCAGCTTTCTTTATGGTCCAACTCTCACATTCATAAATGACTACTGATAAAACTATAGCTTTGCGTATATGGACCTTTGTCAGCAAAGTGATGTCTCTGCTTTTTAATATGCTGTCTAGGTTTGTCACAGCTTTTCTTCCAAGAAGCAAGTGTCTTTTAATTTCAGGGTTGCAGTCACAATTTTCAGTGATTTTGGAACCCAAGAAAATAAAGCTTGTTTCCATTTTCCACGGTTTCCATTTTTTCCCCATCTATTTTCCATGAAGCGATGAGACTGGATGATTATCTAACTATGAGCTAATAATCAAAGGAAAAAAATCTATTTTTTTTGTGACATCATGAATATTCATTAGAAGGACTGATGCTGAAGCTGAAGCGCCAACACTTTGGCCACCTGATGAGAAGAGCCAACTCATCAGAAAAGACCCTGATGCTGGGAAAGATTGAACGTAGGAGGAGAAGGAGGCGAAAGAAGACGAGATGGTTGGATGGCATCACTGGCTCAGGGGACATGCGTTTGAGCAAGCTCTGGGAGATGGTAAAGGACAAGGAAGCCTGGTATGCTGCAGTCTAGGAGGCTGCAGAGAGTCAGATACTACTGAGTGACTGAATGACAACAACAAAAATTGCAGACCCAAATGTCATTGACTTAAATATTTTAAAAGATGGCACAAAGTATAAATTAGTGCCCTTTTGAGCTCATATATTTCTAGACCCTTTCTGCAAAAGGGATAACAAGTGTAGGTCGTGGAATACCACCAAGATATTCATTGTTCTGTTCTTTCAAACAAAAGGAACCAAGTAATTGCAGGTTTTAAAAATTGTGAATTGCTTATCAATGTCTGAAGCAAGGAAACATGCAACAATTTCTTTCAGAGTATTTTTAAAATAAATATGTGTACAAATAAAAAATAGGTACCAAGTATTTAGAGCCATATTTCAAAATGTTTAACCTGAAGGTTCAGTTTGGAGGTATGGTCCTGTTTATGAAGTGTTGATGAGCACCGGAGCTATGGTAAGTGGTTATGGGGGCCTTCTTCTTTTTTTAAATTTATTTTTATTTTTGGCTGTGTCAGGTCTTAGTTGTGGTGAGTGAGCGTCTCTCTAGTTGAGGTGTGTAGGCTCAATAGTTGTGGAGGCATGGGCTTAGTTGACCCACGGCATGTGGGATCTTAGTTCCCTGACCAGAGACTGACCCTTCATTCCCTCCATTATAAGGTGGATTCTTATCTGGGAAGTCCCCTCATGGAGGCCTTCTGCTCCTGGGCAGTTGTTTTCCTTCTCGTTCCCTTGAGGCTAACTGTGGTAGAGAGGCTTATCCCCCTTACCAGCCCACTCCATATCACAGAGTCAGCTAAAGACAATATTTCTCATCCCTCAGCTCTTGAATTCTGTCTTCACCCCTGAGGCTGACTGCAGGTCATCATTGCCACCCCATCAAATGCTCTCTCAAGCCAGGCTGCTGCAGTCTTGCATTCAGTTCAGTTCAGTTCAGTCGCTCAGTCGTGTCCGACTCTTTGCGACCCCATGAATCGCAGCACGCCAGGCCTCCCTGTCCATCATCAACTCCCGGAGTTCACTCAGAGTCGCGTCCATCGAGTGATGCCATCCAGCCATCTCATCCTCAGTCGTCCCCTTCTCCTCCTGCCCCTGATCCCTCCCAGCATCAGAGATTTTTCCAATGAGTCAACTCTTCGCATGAGGTGTCCAAAGTACTGGAGTTTCAGCTTTAGCATCATTCCTTCCAAAGAAATCCCAGGGTTGATTTCCTTCAGAATGGACTGGTTGGATCTCCTTGCAGTCCAAGGGACTCTCAAGAGTCTTCTCCAACACCACACTTCAAAAGCATCAATTCTTCGGCGCTAATCCTTCTTTACAGTCCAACTCTCACATCCATACATGACTACTGGAAAAACCATAGCCTTGACTAGACAGACCTTTGTTGGCAAAGTAATGTCTCTGCTTTTGAATATGCTATCGAGGTTGGTCATAACTTTTCTTCCAAGGAGTAAGCATCTTTTAATTTCATGGCTGCAATCACCATCTGCAGTGATTTTGGAGCCCCCCAAAATAAAGTCTGACACCGTTTCCACTGTTTCCCCATCTATTTCCCATGAAGTGATGGGACCAGATGCCATGATCTTCGTTTTCTGAATATTGAGCTTTAAGGCAACTTTTTCATTCTCTTCTTTCACTTTCATCAAGAGGCTTTTTAGCTCCTCTTCACTTTCTGCCATAAGGGTGGTGTCATCTGCGTATCTGAGGTTATTGATATTTCTCCCGGCAATCTTGATTCCAGCTTGTGTTTCTTCCAGTCCAGCGTTTCTCATGATGTACATAAGTTAAATAAGCAGGGTGACAATGTACAGCCTTGACGTACTCCTTTTCCTATTTGGAACCAGTCTGTTGTCCCATGTCCAGTTCTAAATGTTGCTTCCTGACCTGCATACAGATTTCTCAAGAGGCAGGTGAGGTGGTCTGGTATGCCCATCTCTTTCAGAATTTTCCACAGTTTATTGTGATCCACACAGTCAAAGACTTTGGCATAGTCAATAAAGCAGAAATAGATGTTTTTCTGGAACTCTCTTGCTTTCTCCATGATCCAGCGGATGTTGGCAATTTGATCTCTGGTTCCTCTGCTTTTCTAAAACCAACTTGAACATCAGGGAGTTCATGGTTCATGTATTGCTGAAGCCTGGCTTGGAGAATTTTGAGCATTACTTTACTAGCCTGTGAGATGAGTGCAATTGTACGGTAGTTTGAGCATTCTTTGGCATCGCCTTTCTTTGGGATTGGAATGAAAACGGACCTTTTCCAGTCCTGTGGCCACTGCTGAGTTTTCCAAACTTGCTCGCATATTGAGTGCAGCACTTTCACAGCATCATCTTTCAGGATTTGAAACAGCTCAACTGGAATTCCATCACCTCCACTAGCTTTGTTCATAGTGATGCTTTCTAAGGCCTACTTGACTTCACATTCCAGGATGTCTGGCTTTAGATGAGTGATCACACCACTGTGATTATCTGGGTCATGAAGATCCTTTTGTACAGTTCTTCTGTGTATTCTTGTCATGTCTTCTTAATATCTTCTGCTTCTGTTAGGTCAAGACCATTTCTGTCCTTTATCGAGCCCATCTTTGCATGAAATGTTCCCATGGTAACTCTAATTTTCTTGAAGAGATCTCTAGTCTTTCCCATTCTGTTGTTTTTCTCTATTTCTTTGCATTGATCGCTGAAGAAGGCTTTCTTGTCTCTTCTTGCTATTCTTTGGAACTCTGTATTGAGATGCTTATATCTTTCCTTTTCTCCTTGGCTTTTCGCTTCTCTTCTTTTCACAGCTATTTGTAAGGCCTCCCCAGATAGCCATTTTGCTTTTTTGCATTTCTTTTCCATGGGGATGGTCTTGATCCCTGTCTCCTGTACAATGTCACGAACCTCATTTCATAGTTCATCAGGCACTCTATCTATCAGATCTAGGCCCTTAAATCTATTTCTCACTTCCACTGTATAATCATAAGGGATTTGATTGAGGTAATACCTGAATGGTCTAGCGGTTTTCCCTGTTTTCTTCAATTTCAGTCTGAATTTGGTAATAAGGAGTTCATGATCTGAGCCACAGTCAGCTCCTGGTCTTGTTTTTGTTGACTGTATAGAGCTTCTCCATCTTTTGCTGCAGAGAACCTCGGACCTTTGCACTGCAGGAAATCTGTACAATGAGAGCAGCTAGATATGTGTATCAGCACCAACGGAGGAAATATCTGCATGCTAAGGTTTTGTTTAGAAACTTCAAGGAAGGTAATCCCATGCCTGTCCCTCCGTTACAGAGAAGAGATGGTTCTCCATCTTTTACAAGGAAGATTTTTGGGTCAAAATTCTAGCAACGGGCTGTGGAGAAGCCTGCAAAGCTGTTGTCCTGAAGCTGTATTTGAATACCAGGTCCACTGATTTTCCCTTAGGTTGTGTTTTCATGTGTGGATTTGAGACAGGGATGTGTTGGAGCTAGTTTCAAGAACTAGCAAGACCACTGGGCACTTCTCTTCCCAGATAGGCCATCAGTTGGTAGCCTGAAATTGGCCAAGGTGGTTGTATTTATGCCTTTATACCATGTATGCTGGCAGATGCTATCAGTCAGGGCCCCTGTCTCTCCTCTAGCCAACCCCAGCCAGATTTGGGGATATTGACAGTTGATTGGAGCAGAGCTGCTAAAGCCACTCTAGGTCAATGCCTCGGTGGCACCTCTGTCTTAACCACTTCCTAAAATGTAGACCTTTTTCTTTCATTGTTCTCCTTTTGTCTCATCTTCATTTTGCTTTTGGTTTCCTCTCCAGACCAATCCGCCTCTCGCTCTCCCACTTTCACTCTTCTACTTTTCTCATAAAATCGTGTGCCTCCTGAATCTCTTCCCAGAAAAGTCCTCAATTTTTTGCCTTGTCTCAGTTTGGCAGGCATCTAAACCTGCACCTTTACACCTGCAACCCTCTTGTTAAATGTGGGAGAATATTTTCCTTTCATGTGCTCTCCAACACAGGAATATGTAGTAGAGACTAAATAATGTAGATTTTAATGTTAAGTGCGATGATGCAAGTGGGGATGAGAGTCAACTTACAGAAAGAAAAAGTTGGTACCACATAGATGTTGTGTTACATGAGGTTTGTTTGTTTGTTTGTTTTTTGTCCTTATATGTAATCCAAATTTTTCACTATGAAATGAGATTGAACAAAATAAATGTGGCCACTGTAGATATCTTAAATAAAAGAACACAGTGAGAACCAAGGTGAACATTGGTTCGTTAGCTTTAGAAAACTCATTGGCAAACGTGGTTTAGAAATGGATATGAATTACAGTAGAATAATATCCAGCCTTTACAAGGAATGAAGTTCTCATATGTATTATTAATACAATATGCCTTAGAGAAAGCTAGGCACGAAAGGACAATATTGTAGGAAATACATAGAGAGAGAGAGATAGTAGATTAATTTTCATCAGGAGCTGGAGAGAGGGGTAATGGAAAGTTATCATTTGATGGGTACAGAGTTTCTGTTTGGGATAATGGAAAGTTTTAGAAATAGTGATAATGGTACAGAAAGTTGTGAATAATTAATGCCACTAAATTGTGCTCTTAAATATTGTTAAAATAGCATATTTGTGTTATGTTTATTTTACCATAATAGAAAAATATCCTAATTGGGGGAAAAAAAGACAGTGGTGTTATTTCTAGATACCACCTGGATCCTCTTTCATTATTCTTTATCTCAGTGACTGGACCTATATTACCAAATAAATTTGGGTGACTAATAAAAAGCATTCAACAAAATATCCTATTAAGTGTGATATATATTTGGAAGCTTTCATATTATAGGCTAGTAGTTCTCAATCTGTAATCTCTGAACAGCAACATCAACATCATGTGGAAACTTGTTAGAAATGTAAATTCTCTGTCCACATTTCAGGTCCACTAAAGCATGATCTCTGATGGAGCTCAGGTCCTGTGATTTGTGGTTTTCACAAGCCCTCCAGGTGATGGATGCTTGCTGGCTTTGAGAACCAGGCTTTTAGGCTGTGACCACAGAACTGACTGCCAATGAGGTGGTGTCTTTTTGTAGAACATGGGATTTGGAGTAACAAGATGTGCAGAAGTCTTGATGATAAAATGCATGAAAATTTACTATTTATGTGACCTCGGGCAAGCTACTAAGTTTTCTCATTTATATAAATGTTTTCTTATCCATTAAGTGGGGATAAGATCAGTACTTAATTAAGGTATTTATGTGAAAACATAAAAATTATGCATTATTATTCATTTAATATTAATAACAGTATTAACAATAGCAATACATAGGAGGATGCTGGGTTAGGCTGTTAGGAAAGGACATTATTTAATATATTATCTGTGGATCTCCAGTTGAAGAAAGGAGGAGAGAAATTTCCTTTAAACTTTAATGACAGAGGGACTTCCCTGGTGGTTCAGTGGCTAAGACTCTGCATTCCCAATGCAGGTGGCCCAGGTTTGATCCCTGGTCAGGGAACTAGATCCCACATACCACAACTAAGAGTTTGCATACTGCAGCTAAAGATTGAAGATCTAGTATGTCACAACAAAGCCTGAAGATCCTGCGGGCGAAAACTAACACCCATTGCAGCCAAATAAATAAATAAGTAACTATTTAAAATGTTTAATGACTGGAAAAATGACTTATTTATCCACAAGAAATAAATGCCCCTGTTTGTTTCTACTAATGAGAATTATATAATTTTTCATGTGTTCATTTTTAGTTTGGTTGATAAGATACTCAGGGCCAAATTTGATACTCAGTCCCATCAATTACTTAAGACTTTTTGTGCAATATGTACTTCTTTTCATTTTTTTCTGTGGTTCTATTTTTTAAATTCATCCAATTTTATTTGTTCCTTAGTCATTTCTGACTCTTTGTGACCCCATGAACTGCAGTATGCCAGGCTTCCCTGTCCTTCCCTATCTCCCAGAGTTTATTCAAATGCCCATTGAGTCATTGATGCTATCTAACTATCTTATCCTCTGTTGTCCCCTTCTCTTCCTGCCCTCAATCATTCCCAGCATCAGGGTCTTTTCCAATGAGTCAGTTCTTCGCATCAGGTGGCCAAATTACTGAAGCTCCAGCTTTAGCATCAGTCCTTCCAATGAATATTCAGGGTTGATTTCCTTTAGGATTGACTGGTTTAATCTCCATCCAGTCCAAGGGACTCTCAAGATATATCCCCAATTATAACTTCCTTTACACTTACTTTTTATTTTGCCTTAGTAAAAAATGGAAGAGAGAAAGAAGGAAAATACCTAGGTATATCACTTGATTTAGTAAAATAACTACTTAAGAATGCTAGGAATACCAGGAAAGTCTCCATATTGAAAGAATTCCTCTGCGTTCTTTCTGTGGTCATAAGATTTCTCAGGCTAAGCCTCTCCTCTGCATAATGAAAATGATTTTCCAGTACCATGTAGTGAAAAGAGCCCTAGCCAGTATTTAGAAAAACCATCCATAAGCCTCTGTCACTTTGGACATGCCATATGTTCAGTTCCCTTCATCTCTTGAATAGATTATGAAGATCAAATAAGAAAACCTACATAAAAATGCTTGGTAAATTACAAAGCTATGCACAAGTTGAAGCTGATGGATATAAAACTTTGATTACATAGATACCATTTGTTAAATAAATGAGTAAACAATGAATGAACGGATTTTCCATCTGCCTTTTTCTCTCTCTTTCACTTGTCATGCCTGAATGTATTGGCTTCTAGAACAAAATTTAGGACAATGTTTTAATAAATGAAATTCATTTTGTCATTAAGAACATGGTATTCATTTCATGTAGATATCACCTCAAATGGAAACTGATATTTTTAAGTGCCTTCAGTTCAGTTCAGTCGCTCAGTCACGTCCGACTCTTTGCGACCCCGTGAATCGCAGCACACCAGGCCTCCATGTCCATCACCAACTCCTGGAGTTCACTCCCTTAGACAAATATAATTGTTGTTATACATATTATTACTGAGTCACTTGATGTCATTTAATGGCTCGTATTTGTTTTTATTTTCTTCATATTCAGGTGCAGATGTGGCAGTTTTCTCAATTTCATGAGAATATTTTGTTGACCTTAACATTTGTCAGTTATTTTGTGAATTAGGAATGTGAATTTTTATTTTTATTTTGTGAATAATATGTCATGATAGCATGAAATTATTAATATTATTAATTATTAATGAAATTAGTAATGAAATTAATGAAATTATTAATGAAATCTTGGGATGCATTTCAACAGTCAAGCAAAATGTCATCTTTCACCCAGCAGAAAACTGACTCAAGAGAAATGCTCAAAACTGACAAAATAGGATAGGGGAGAGAGAATATATTTTAGCAGAGAAGTTAATTACAAATTTATTTGTATTTATAGTCAATCATTTCATATAGTCAAACAATTTGAAAACAATATGAAATGGAGTTGCTTCTATACTTCTATATGAAGTAAGTAGACATTATTAAATAGTGATACTAGTGACATTAATAGCTATTTGACATTATTAAGAAATGTAGTGTATAATGCAGAAAATTACCCTCTGCTGGGAGATATCACAATTACTCCAGTTTGCAAAGGAAGCCCTGAGACTTGAGAATGTACATAATCTGCTCAAGCCTCACAGTAGTGGGTTGTTCAACTGAAATATGAACTGAGACTGTCTGCCTTTAAATCCTACATCTATTACCATTTGCTACCCTAAAGGTTATTGTACACCATTTTTGCATTATTTTTGCTAACAACAGACGGATATATGGGAAAACTAAATCAATCCCTCCAAAAAAGACCCCAAAATAAAACCCAAAACAAATTCAAAAAAACAGAACCCTAAAAAATAAAAAATGCCCACAAACCCAAACCTATTAACAAATGTTATTGATACATTTATTAGTCTTCTATGCCATAGTCCTAATATATTTTTGTAAAGCACTGCCATGCCATTTAACAGACATTGGCAGGAAAAATCCTCTTGTGGCATTAATTCCATGCAACCATAAAAAGAATCCATGCTAAATGCCAGCAAATGAGGTGGTAATAACTTCAAACTTCTTTACTCAGCAGGGAGATGCTCAGCAGGGGTAAAAAAAGATCTGCTTTCCATCTCAAATTTTTCAGTGTAAAACAATGATATGAGGTTCAAGTGTTCTTCATGACCCCTTTAAGTTAAGGATGTATTAACATGCGAGTTAAGATGTAGCAGTTTCGCAAAAATGATCTGTTTTCAAAATTTAGCATTCAGACTCCACAGCGTGACTGCCAGTGTTTCTTTAGCTGCTAGATGGGAGAGACCTTGCGCTCCTTCCCACACACCTGTGTTTACATTGAGGCCTTGGCAGCACATGACCCTGCAGCCATCCCTCACAGCTTTCGGTTTGCCTTCAGCCATGGCAAGCCGCACTGTCCCTGCACTTTCACTAGCTAGCACTGTTAGAATGTTGACTTAGGAGTCCTAAGCTTGGAATTTAATATAAATCAGTTTGTTGAATTTCACTCATTTTAGAATGTTACACAGATATTTTCTTAAATCCTAAACTGGAATTGATTATGTCTTGTAAATACTGTTGAACTTTAAAAAGGGAATGGGGGCGTTGTTTTCATGTAACTTTTTTGCTTTATATGGACTTAAGATATTTCTCCGCATTTGCATCTCTTGGAAAATAGGGATCATGGGCTTAAAATGTGTTGGTTATTTAGCAAAATAGATAGCAAGAGAGGAGGGGGATAATATTTCTTTGAGGCTTCTTAGGTTTCAGGTACAAGATATTAATGCAAAAGAAATCTATAACAATACAACTTTGGAGTGGTAGTTTAAGTTTTTAGATGCTACTTTTCATGAAAAAATTGATGCATAATTAATCTTTTCATCAAAGTATATGACATTGCTTTTAGAGCCTGATGAATGAATAGTACGTAGAATGCATTGACCTCTAGATTTCTTAGGAAATAGCAGGTACTGTGGTTATATTCAACTACATGAGTGCGACTAAGGTGATTAATTGATTCTTGAAAAAAAAAAACCTGTACTTTCATTCCTGAAGAAGATAATCAGTTCCTGCCCACAAGGAACTTAACATTGTTTAGGAGTTAGAGACAAGCAGATGGTTACAAAAAGAATAAGAAGAGAACTGCAGAATCCACAGGAGGCCCCTCTAATCAAAATGCTGTGTGGTCAGGGAAGCCTGAGCAAAGAGGGAGATACAGTCAAGTTCAGACCTGACAGCTGAGTAGGGGCTAGCCAGGTAAGGCTCTGGGTAAAGAATATTCTAGGCAGAAGGTAGAGATGTGTGAATTCCCAAAACCAAAAACAAGAACATATTCCATAAAATGAGTCTAAAGCCAATATCATTAATCCTTCAGAAAGGGATATAAGGTTTAACTTTAAATTTATAATTTCTGATAGGTTTAAATCATCCCATCTTTAAAAAAGAATCTAAGGTGCTATTTCTTTAGGGAAGTGAACTGTTTCTCATGGAATATCTCTTTTATTTATGTATTTTGTGCCCTTTTGGAGTAAAATGGAAAGGGCCCCGCTTGTTCAAAAAAAATTAGAAATTTTGTTTCAGTCAGTGAACTACTAAAACAAGGTTGGTTATAAACCATGTTAGAACTCAAATTTTTTTGCTATTAAAAATTTTCTAGTATTAAAAGATTTTATTATAAACCATTCTTTTTACTACTTAAAATATACTTTGACCATTCAAAGTTAAATGTTTTTAAAATGGAAGTTAATCAAATGAATAAATTTAAAATATAAATTTAATTAAATTAATGAATATTTTGAAATCAAAGTTGAAATTTAATGAACAAGTTATGGGGATCTCAGGTACAGTATAGTAATTACATTTTGTGATACTGTATTGCATACTAGCAAGTTGCTGTGAGAGTATATCTTAAATGTTCTCACTATAATATAGTGGAAATATATGATACAATGCAGGTGTTAGCTAACACTGTAGTGGTAATCATTTTGCAATATCAAGTATATTAAATCAACATGTTATATACCTTAAACTTACACAATGTTAGTATTCAGTTATGTCTCACTATAGCTGGAAAAACATTTAACTTTTCATCACATTGTGGCTGTCTCAAGTTTCTCCAATTTTAAATTATCACTATTTTCATTAAGCAAAGGAGCATGCTGAGTACTGAGAGTAGGAAAAATGTGTTTATTTGAACAATAATGTTTGAGTACCTAATTTATCTGATAAATATTATTTTATTATATATACATTTTAATTTACTGAATTATAAATCTTTTCAAAAAGCTGAGAAGTAAGGTTACTGACTTGATAAATAATACTCCTTATTTAAAAAATGTAAATAAGAAAGTGATTGTAAATAGAAAAATTTTTTCTATCTAGAAATTTCCTAGATGGGGCAATAAATTTAAAGTCAGTTTCTGAACACTTAAGATTAATAAGGTATTAAATAATGTCCTCTTTGTCTATAAAAAACAAACAATCTGAGACAAATTCACTTTTCTTCTTTGACATGGTAAGGTGGGATGAAGAATATATATATTCAAATTGACTTTAAAACCATTTTCTGAGGGCCAGTTCAAGATGGCAGTTTAGGAAAATCCTGAAGACTTATCCCCTCCCACAGACATACCAAATCTACATCTATGTTTTGAACAATTCCTTCTAAAAAAGACCTTAAAACTAGCTTAATGGTCCTCTCCAACAAAGGATAAAAGGGCTACATCAAGGCAGTAGGAAAAGCAGGGATGTGGTCTCACAAAAATTCCACCCTTCCATAATCAGGAGGAAGTCTTACAAACACAGAGTTTCTTTCTGAAGAGCCAGGTGTTCATGCTCAATATCAAGCACCCCAACCCTTGGAACCTGCACCATAAGAGGAGCCCCCAAAAGGTATGGCTTTGAAAACAAAAGGACATATTCAAGAGGCCCATTGGGGTACAGGGTACAGAGATTTCACTCCTAAAGGACTCACACATAGAGTCACTTTGGAACCCAGCATTAAAACAGCAGTTTGAAAAGCACATAGACCGTATGTGAAGGAGATTCATTTGCTAATCTCAAAACATCTGTTGGAGGGGCAGGAGCCTATTGGCACTCTCTCTGGGAACAGAAGTGACAGTGGGTGCCATTTCTATGTTCTTTGTCTATCTTGCTAGCAACAGTGGGTGTGACCTGGTCCCAGACTCTCCTGCAGTCCCACAAAAGCTGGTGGGTGTGCCCCAGCTTCATGCTTGCTCACAGACCTACTAAAGTCAGCAGGAGCACACTTACCCCACTCTCCTCTTGTTCAGTTAAAGTATGTGGGGTACACAATTCACACAGAGAAGTCTTGTTGAGCACCTGGCTCTGGTGGCATCAGATTGTACACTTTTGGTCCCTGCAGAACTGAAAACAATCAGAGAGACAGTTCTTGTCAGGCTTGGCACAGACAGTAGGCTTAAACACATCCCCAGCCATCCTGTGAAAAAGGCCTACTGGAGCTTCAGCCAGAGAGCAATAGGCTTCAGGTTTTCCACATATCTAAAGGCTACTGAGTTGCTCTGAGGTTATGTGGGCTGGAGGAACCATCTTCCACTCTCCTAAGGCCTTGCTGGAGAAGGAAATGGCAACCCACTCCAGTATTCTTGCCTGGAGAATTCCATGGACAGAGGAGCTTTGTGGGCTACAGTCCATAGAGTCACAAAGAGTCGGAGATGACTGAGTGACTAACACTTTGGCCTTGCTACAGCTTGCCAGTACTCCCAGAAAGGAGTTGATACACCTGCCTGGACCCCTGATTTTTGTACCTTTTTTCAAGAAGACACATCCAGATCACATGCTCAGGAGGCCAGCAGGGTTTATCTTTGGGGTTCCACAAGACAGTATGTGTGTATCTGCTTTAAAAGCTGCTGCCTGAGGATCTGGCTTATCAGCCTGAAACTAGGTTCTAACTGGGATCTCTCTGTCTGGAATGCTAACAAGTCTTGGCACACCCTCAATAACTAGGACCTATCAAGAATAAATCAGGCTGCTTAAACAATCACAAAGGTTCAAGAGACGACTAAGAACTAGGGCAAGGTTGAAGGATAAGGTTCATTTCTTACACAAGGCCACTCCTTCAAAACTGAGGGAAGGAGTCATCCTCCCCAACCCCCCAGTATATAGTATAGAAGCAAACATGGAGAGTCAAACAAGTGAGGAAACGGAGGAATATGTTCCAAATGAAACAATAAGGTAAAATCCCAGGGGAAAAATCCTTAATGAAATGCAGATGAATAATTTAGCTGATAAAGAGTTCAAAGTAATGGTCATAAAGATGAGACCTTCAACAAAAAGAAAATGTAAGAAAGTAACAAATGGAAGTTGAAGTTGAATTACAGAATATAATAACTGTGCTGAAAAATATGCTAGAGGTGTTCATCAGAAGACCAGATGAACTAGCACAAAGGATCAGGGATCTGGAAGGCTGGCCAGTGGAACTCATCCAAACAGAATAGCAAAAAAAGTGTTTAAAAGTGAAGGTATCTTAAGGGGCTTATGAGACAACATGAAGCAGAACAACATTTACATTAGAGGAATTCCAGAAGAAAGAGAGAAAGGGGGCAGAAAACTTATTTGAAGAAAATAATGGCTGAAAATTTCCCTACCATAGGAAGGAGATACAATCCAGATCCAGAAAGCCCAGAGAGTTCCAAATAAGAGGAACCCAGAAAGATTTACACCAAGATGCATTATGATTAAAATGTTAGAGTTCAAGAGTGAATCTTGGAAGAGTAAGAAAAAAAAAAAAAAACAACACACCACACTTGTTATATACAAAAGAATCTCTTAGATTTTCAGCAGAAACTTTGTAAGCTAGAAAGGAGTGATGTGATATATTCAAAGAGCTGAAAGGAAAAACTTTCAAACAAGAATAATCTGCCTTGTCAGATTATCATTCAGAATTGAAGGGAGATTTCCAGACAAGCAAAAAGTAAAGGTATTCATTACCACTAAACTGGCCTTGCAAGAAATGTTAAAGGGACTTCCTTAAGGTAAAAAATAAGGACACTAATTAGTATCATAAGGGATTTGATTTAGGTCATACCTGAATGGTTTAGCGGTTTTCCCTACTTTCTTCAATTTAAGTCTGAATTTAGCAATAAGGAGTTCATGATCTGAGCCACAGTCAGCTCCTGGTCTTGTTTTTGTTGACTGTATAGAGCTTCTCCATCTTTGGCTGCAAAGAATATAATCAATCTGATTTTGGTGTTGACCATCTGGTGATGTCCATGTGTAGAGTCTTCTCTTGTGTTGTTGGAAGAGGGTGTTTGCTATGACCAGTGTGTTCTCTTGGCAAAACTCTATTAGTCTTTGCCCTGCTTCATTCCGCATTCCAAGGCCAAATTTGCCTGTTACTCCAGTTGTTTTCTTGACCTCCTACTTTTGCATTCCAGTCCCCTGGAATGAAAAGGACATCTTTTTGGGTGTTAGCTCTAAAAGATCTTATAGGTCTTCATAAAACCGTTCAACTTCAGTTTCTTCAGCATTACTGGTTGGGGCATAGACTTGGATTACTGTGATAGTGAATGGTTTTCCTTGGAGACGAACAGAGATCATTCTGTCATTTTTGAGACTGCATCCAAGTACTGCATTTCGGACTCTTTTGTTGACCATGATGGCTACTCCATTTCTTCTGAGGGATTCCTGCCCACAGTAGTAGATATAATGGTCATCTGAGTTAAATTCACCCATTCCAGTCCATTTTAGTTCGCTGATTCCTAGAATGTCGACATTCACCCTTTTCATCTCTTGTTTGACCACTTCCAATTTGCCTTGATTCATGGACCTGACATTCCAGGTTCCTATGCAATATTGCTCTTTACAGCATCGGATCTTGCTTCTATCACCAGTCACATCCACAACTGGGTATTGTTTTTGCTTTGGCTCTATCCCTTCCTTCTTTCTGGAGTTATTTCTCCACTGATCTCCAGTAGCATATTGAGCACCTAATGACCTGGAGAGTTCCTCTTTTGGTATCCTATCATTTTGCCTCTTCATACTGTTCATGGGGTTCTCAAGGCAAGAATACTGAAGTGGTTTGCCATTCCCTTCTCCAGTGGACCACATTCTGTCAGCCCTCACCATCATGACCCACCCGTCTTGGGTTGTCCCACAGGCATGGCTTGGTTTCATTGAGTTAGACAAGGCTGTGGTCCTAGTGTGATTAGATTGACTAGTTTTCTGTGAGTATGGTTTCAGTGTGTCTGCCCTGTGATGCCCTCTTGCAACACTCACCACCTTACTTGGGTTTCTCTTACCTTGGCGGGGTATCTCTTCACGGCTGCTCCAGCAAAGCACAGCCACTGCTCCAGCAAAGCACAGCCACTGCTCCTTACCTTGGACGAGGGGTATCTCCTTACCGCCACCGTTCCTGACCTTCAATGTGGGATAGCTCCTCTAGGCCCTCCTGTGCCTGTGCAGCCACCACTCCTCCGGTTGCTCCCCGCTGCCGCCGGTCCTGACCTCGGGCGTGGGTGGCTCCTCCCAGCTGCCGCCCCCAGCCTTGGCTCGGGGTGGCTTCTCAAGATCACCACCCCTGGCCTTGGGCGCAAGGTGGCTTGTGGCTTCTCCTGGCCACCCCTGATCTCGGACTCGGGGTCTCTCCTCCCGGCCGCCACTGACCTCGGACGCGGGGTAGCTCCTCTCGGCCGCCGCCCCTGACCTCGGACGCCACCACTAACCTCGGACGCAGGGTAGCTCCTCTCGGCCGCCGCCTCTGACCTTGGATGCAGGGTAGCTCTTCTCGGCCATTCCTGTGCCGTCGCAGCCTGGCACTCTAGGCCGCTGCCCCTGACCTCGGACGTGGGGTAGCTCCTCTCGCCTGTGCTTAGTGGGCCGGCTCGCAGCCGCCCGCACTTAGTGGGCCGGCTCGCAGCCGCCTGCGCTTAGCCTTGAAGTGAGAAATAGGTTTAAGGGTCTAGATCTGATAGATAGAGTGCCTGATGAACTATGGAATGAGGTACATGACATTGTACAGGAGACAGGGATCAAGACCATCCCATGGAAAAGAAATGCAAAAAAGCAAAATGGCTGTCTGGGGAGGCCTTACAAATAGCTGTGAAAAGAAGAGAGGCAAAAAGCAAACGAGAAAAGGAAAGATATAAGCATCTGAATGCAGAGTTCCAATGAATAGCAAGAAGAGATAAGAAAGCCTTCTTCAGCGATCAATGCAAAGAGATAGAGGAAAACAACAGAATGGGAAAGACTAGAGATCTCTTCAAGAAAATTAGAGATACCAAGGGAACATTTCATGCAAAGATGGGCTCGATAAAGGACAGAAATGGTCTGGACCTAACAAAAGCAGAAGATATTAAAAAGAGGTGGCAAGAATACACAGAAGAACTGTACAAAAAAGATCTTCATGACCCACATAATCATGATGATGTGATCACTCATCTAGAGCCAGACATCCTGGAATGTGAAGTCAAGTGGGCTTTAGAAAGCATCACTACGAACAAAGCTAGTGGAGGTGATGGAATTCCAGTTGAGCTGTTTCAAATCCTGGCAGATGATGCTGTGAAAGTGCTGCACTCAATATGCGAGCAAGTTTGGAAAACTCAGCAGTGGCCACAGGACTGGAAAAGTTCCGTTTTCATTCCAATTCCAAAGAAAGGCAATGCAAAAGAATGCTCAAACTACTGCACAATTGCACTCATCTCACATGCTAGTAAAGTAATGCTCAAAATTCCCCAAGCCAGGCTTCAGCAATACGTGAACCATGAACTCCCTGATGTTCAAGTTGGTTTCAGAAAAGGCAGAGGAACCAGAGATCAAATTGCCAACATCTGCTGGATCATGGAAAAGCAAGAGAGTTCCAGAAAAACATCTATTTCTGCTTTATTGACTATGCCAAAGCCTTTGACTGTGTGGATCACAATAAACTGTGGAAAATTCTGAAAGAGATGCGCATACCAGACCACCTCACCTGCCTCTTGAGAAATCTGTATGCAGGTCAGGAAGCAACAGTTAGAACTGGACATGGGACAACAGACTGGTTCCAAATAGGAAAAGGAGTACATCAAGGCTGTGTATTGTCACCCTGCTTATTTAACTTATATGCAGAGTACATCATGAGAAATGCTGGACTGGAAGAAACATAAGTAGGAATCAAGATTGCTGGGAGAAATATCAATCACCTCAGATATGCAGATGACACCACCCTTATGGCAGAAAGTGAAGAGGAGCTAAAAAGCCTCTTGATGAAAGTGAAAGAGGAGAGTGAAAAAGTTGCCTTAAAGCTCAACATTCAGAAAACTAAGATCATGGCATCTGGTCCCATCCCTTCATGGGAAATAGATGGGAAACAGTGGAAACAGTGTCAGAATTTATTTTTTTGGGCTCCAGAATCACTGCAGATGGTGACTGCAGCCATGAAATTAAAAGATGCTTACTCCTTGGAAGAAAAGTTATGACCAACCTAGATAGTATATTCAAATGCAGAGACATTACTTTACCGACTAAGGTCCATCTAGTCAAGGCTATGGTTTTTCCTGTGGTCATGTATGAATGTGAGAGTTGAACTGTGAAGAAGGCTGAGCACCGAAGAATTGATGCTTTTGAAGTGTGGTGTTGGAGAAGACTCTTGAGAGTCCCTTGGACTGCAAGGAGATCCAACTAGTCCATTCTGAAGGAGATCAGCCCTGGGATTTCTTTGGAAGGAATGATACTAAAGCTGAAACTCCAGTACTTTGGCCACCTCATGTGAAGAGTTGACTCATTGGAAAAGACTCTGATGCTGGGAGGGATTGAGGGCACGAGGAGAAGGGGACGACTCAGGATGAGATGGCTGGATGGCATCACGGACTCCATGGACGTGAGTCTGAGTGAACTCTGGGAGATGGTGATGGACAGGGAGGCCTGGTATGCTGCGATTCATGGGGTCGCAGAGAGTCGGACACGACTGAGCGACTGAACTGAACTGAATTTGTATCAAGAAAACTTGTGTTTATGAAAATCTCACTGGTAAAGGTAAATATGTAGTAAAGTTTGGGGATTGATTACTTATAGAGCTAGTACAAAGGTTAAAAGGCAAAAGTAATAAAAATAACTAACTATAATAATTAGTTATATAGAATAAAAAGCTGTAATATGTGATATCAAAAATGTAAAATGTGGGAAAGGAGTAAAAATATACAATTTTAGAATGTGTTCAAACTTAAATTCCCAAGAACTTAAAATAGACTGGTACTCACACTCATACACACACACAAACACATACATGTATATGAATACATACATACATAGGCTATTAAGTATGAATCTCTTGATAAATACAAATGAAAAATGGACAGTACATACCAAGAAATAATGAGAATGAGTTCTAAGCATAACGCTAAAGAAAATCATCAAACCATAAAGGAGGAGAACAAGAGAAGAAGAAACAGAGAGGAACTACTAAACTGCCAGAAAACAATTAAGAGAAATGTAAACGGGCTGTAATTCTCTAATCAAATTAAGGGACTAAATGGATAAAAAACAAGACCCTGTACTTGCTGCCTATAAGACACTCACTTCAGATGTAAGCACACAGTCAGACTGAAAGTAAAATGATGGAAAAAAGATGTTTCATATAGGTAGAGAACAAAGAAGGCTAAGGTAGCTATATTTACATCAGGCAAAATGGACTTTAAAACAAAGTGAAAGTGAAGTCACTCAGTCATATCTGACTCTTTGTGACCCCATGGACTGCAGCCTGCCAAACTCCTCCACCCATGGGATTTTCCAGGCAAGAATACTGGAGTGGGTTGCCATTTAAAACAAAAATGGTAATAAAAGATAAAGATGATCATTACATAATGATTGAGGGGTCAATCCAACAAGAAGATATAACATTTGGAAATATTTATTCACCCAACATGATCAGCCACAGTCAGCTCCCAGTTTTGTTTTTGCTGACGGTATAGAGCTTCCCCATCTTTGGCTACAAAGAATATAATCAATCTGATTTCAGTATTGACCATCTGGTGATGTCCATGTGTAGAGTCATCTTTTGTGTTGTTGGAAGATGGTGTTTGCTATGACCAGTGCGTTCTCTTCGCAAAACTCTATTAGCCTTTGCCCTGCTTCATTCTGTACTCCTAGGCCAAATTTGCCTGTTACTCCAGATATTTCTTGACTTCCTACTTTAGCATGCTAGTCCCCTCTGACAAAAAAGGACATCTTTTGTGGGTGTTAGTTCTAGCAGGTCTTGTAGGTCTTCATAGAACCATCCAACTTCAGCTTTTTCAGCATTACTGGTTGAGGCATAGACTTGGATTACTGTGATATTGAATGGTTTCCCTTGGAAATTGAGAAAGTAGGGAAAACCACTAGACCATTCAGGTATGAGCTAAATCAAATCCCTTATGATTGATTATACAGTAGAAGTGACAAATAGATTAAAGGGTTTAGATCTGATAGAGTACCTGAAGAACTATGGATGGAGGTTCGTGACATTGTACAGGAGGCAGTGATCAAGACCATCCCCAAGAAAAATAAATACAAAAAGGCAAAATGATTGTCTGAGGAGGCCTAACAAATAGCTGAGAAAAGAAGAGGAGCTAAAGGCAAAGGAGAAAAGGAAAGATATACCCATCTGAATGCAGAGTTCCAAAAAATAGCAAGGAAAGATAGGAAAGCCTTCCTCAGTGATCAATGCAAAGAAATAGAAGAAAAAAATGGAATGGGAAAGACTAGAGATGTCTTCAAGAAAATTAGAGATACCAAGGGAACATTTCATGCAAAGATGGGCACAATAAAGGACAGAAATGGTATGGAACTAACAGAAGCAGAAGATATTAAGAACTGGCAAGAATACACAGAAGAACTCTACAAAAATGATCTTCATGAGCCAGATAACCATGATGGTGTGATCACTCATCTAGAGCCAGACATCCTGGAATGTGAAGTCAAGTGGTCCTTAGGAAGCATCACTATGAACAAAACTAGTGGAGGTGATGGAATTCCAGATGAGCTATTTCAAATCCTAAAAGATGGTGTTGTGAAAGAGCTGCACTCAATATGCCAGCAAATTTTGAAAACTCAAGAGTGGCTACCGGACTGGAAAAGGTCAGTTTTCATTCCAATTCCAAAGAGAGCCAATGCCAAAGAATCCTTTAACTACCGCACAAGTGCACTTATCTCACATGCTAGCAAAGTAATGCTCAAAATTCTCCAAGCCACGCGTCAGTAGTATGTGAACAGCGAAATTCCAGATGTTCAAGCTGGATTTAGAAAAGGCAGAAGAACCAGAGATCAAATTGCCAACATCTGTTGGATCATTGAAAAAGCAAGAGAGTTCCAGAAAACATCTACTTTGCTTTATTGACTACGCCAAAGCCTTTGACTGTGTGGATCACAACAAACTGTGGAAAATTCTTCAAGAGTTGGGAATACCAGATCACCTTACCTGCCTCCTGAGAAATCTGTATGCAGGTCAAGAAGCAACAATTAGAACTGGATATGAAACAACAGACTGGTTCCAAATTGGGAATGGAATATGTCAAGGCTATATATTGTCACTCTGCTTATTTATCTTATATGCAGAGCACATCATGAGAAATGCCGAGCTGGGTGAAGCACAAGGTGGAATCAGGTTAGCTGGGACTTCAGATATGCAGATTATACCACCCTTATGGCAGAAAGTGAAGAAGAACTAAAGAGCCTCTTAAAAGAAGAGTTTGAAAAAGTTGGCTTAAAACTCAACATTCAGAAAACTAAGATCATGGCATCTGGTCCCATCACTTTATGGCAAATAGATGTGGAAACAGTGGAAACAGTGAGAGACTTAATTTTTTTGGTTTCCTAAATCACTGCAGATGGTGACTGCAGCCACAAAATTCAGACACTTGCTCCTGGGAAGAAAAGCTATGACCAACCTAGACAGCATATTTAAACACAGAGACATTACTTTGCTGACAAAGGTCTGTCTAGTTAAAGCTATGGTTTTCGCAGTAGTCATGTATGGATGTGAGAGATGGACTATAAAGAAAGCTGAGCATCAAAGAATTGATGCTTTTGAACTGTGGTGTTGGAGAAGACTCTTGAGAGTTCCTTGGACTGCAAGGAAATCCAGCAGTCCATCCTGAAGGAAATCAGTCCTGAATATTCACTGGAAGGACTGATACTGAAGCTGAAGCTCCAATACTTTGGCTACCTGATGTAAAGAACTGACTCAATGGAAAAGATCTTGATGCTGGGAAAGACTGAAGGCAAGAGGAGAAGGGGACAACAGAGGATGAGATCGTTGGATCACATCACCAATTCAATGGATATGAATTTGAACAGGCCCCGGGGGTTGGTAATGGACAGGGAAGCCTGATGTGCTACAGTCTGGAGTCGCAAAGAATTAGACATGACTGAGCAACTTAACTGAACTGATTCACCCAACGTAGGAGCACCTACATATATTAAGCAAGTATTAGTAGACCTAAAGGGGGAAACTGACAGCAATATAGTAATAGAGAACTTTAACACCCTAGTTACGTTAATGGATATATCATCCAAACAGGAAGTTAATAAGGAGCCATTGGCCTTCAGTTTCACATTGGACAAGACAAATTTAATAGACATATAAAGAACATTCCATCCCCCCAAAGGAGAATACATTCCTCTCAAAGGTATACAGAACATTCTCCAGGAAGGCTCATATGTTAAGCTCTGCAAGTCTCAATCAATTTAAGAAGATTGAAATCATTTCAAGCATCTTTTCCAACCATCTGGAAATGATTCCAAGCATCATTTCCCACCAATGTGTGCAAAAGATACAAAGTATTATAATAGACTACCATGAATAATTATACACTAACCAATTGGACAAGTAGAAGAAATGGATAAATTCCTAGGAACATACGATCTTCCAAGACTTAATCATGAAGAAATAAAGTCCAAATAGACTAATTATTAGCATAGTGATTGAAACAGTGATCAAAAATCTACCCCCAAATGAAAGTCCAGGACCAGGTGGCTTCACTGTTGAATTCTACCAAATGTTCAAAGACTTTCAAGATTCTCAAACTCTTCTAAAAAGATGAAGAGGAGAGAATGCTTCCAAATTTCCAAATTCACTTTAGAAGGCCAACAAAGCACACAAAGACAAAATTATAGGCCAGCCAAAATGTTACTAAACCAAATTTAATGATGTATTATCACTAAAATGTTAATAAACCAAATTTAATGATGTATTGAAAGGATCATATGCCATGATCAAGTGGGATTTGTTCCAGGGATGCAAGGATTGTTTAACATCTGCAGATAAATTACTGTGATATGTCATGTTAATAAAATGAAGGATAAAAATCATATGATAATACCAATTGATGCAGGAGAAACTTTTGAGAAAATCCAGCATCCAGTAATAATAATAAAAAACCTTCAACAATGTGAATACAGAGGAAATATACCTCAACATAATAAAGGCAATATATGACAAACCCACAGTTATCATACTCACGGTGAAAGTTGAAAACTTTTCTCTACGATGAGGTATAAGATAAGGATGCCCACTCTCACTACTTCTCTTCAACATAGTATTGAAAATCCTAGCCATAGAAGTTAGGCAAGAAAAATAAAAAAGGGCATTTGAATTGGAAAGTACCTCCACTAGTTTGACAGGAGAAATAACAATAAACTCAGATATGCAGATGATACCACCCTTATGGCAGAAAATGAAGAGGAACTAAAGAGTCTCTTAATGAAGGTGAAAGAGGAGAGTGAAAAAGTTGGCTTAAAACTCAACATTCAGAAAATGAAGATCATGGCATCTGGTCCCATCACTTCATGGGAAATAGATGGGCAAACAGTGGAAACAGTGTCAGACTTTATTTTGGAGGGCTCCAAAATCACTGCAGATGGTGACTGCAGCCCATGAAATTAAAAGACACTTGCTCCTTGGAAGAAAAGCTATGACCAACCTAGACAGTGTATTAAAAAGCAGAGACATTACTTTGCCAACAAAGGTCTGTCTAATCAAAGCTATGATTTTTCCAGTAGTCATGTATGGATGTGAGAGTTGGACTATAAAGAAAGCCCAGCACCGAAGAATTGATGCTTTCGAACTGTGGTGTCGGAGAAGACTCTTGAGAGTCACTTGGACTGCAAGGAGATCTAACAGTCCCTGAAGGAAATCAGTCCTGAATGCTCATTGGAAGGACTGATGCTGAAGCTGAAACTCCAATAATTTGGCCACCTGATGTGAAGAAGTGACTCATTGAAAAGACCCTGATGCTGGGAAAGATTGACGGCAAGAGGAGAAGGGGACAACAGAGGATGAAATGGTTGGATGGCATCATGGACTCAATGGACATGAGTTTGAGTAAACTCTGGGAGTTGGTGATGGACAGGGAGGCCTGGCGTGCTGCAGTCCATGGGGTTGCAGAGTTGGACACGACTGAGCGACTGAACTGAATTAGGAAAGGAACAAGTAAAACTATCACTGTCTGCAAATGAAATAATTTATATATAGAAAACCGAACAAGTCAAGCAACAGTTAGAACTGGACATGAAAAAACAGACTGGTTCCAAAAAAGGAAAAGGAGTACGTCAAGGCTGTATATTGTCACCCTGCTTATTTAACTTCTATGCAGAGTACATCATGAGAAATGCTGGGCTGGAAGAAGCACAAGCTGGAATCAAGATGGCTGGGAGAAATATCAATCACCTCAGATATGCAGATGACACCACCCTTATGGCAGAAAGTGAAGAGGAACTAAAGAGCCTCTTGATGAAAGTGAAAGAGGAGAGTAAAAAAGTTGGCTTAAAGCTCAACATTCAGAAAACGAAGATCATGGCATCTTGTCCCATCACTTCATGGGAAATAGATGGGGAAACAGTAGAACCAGTGTCAGACTTTACTTTTGGGGGGGCTCCAAAATCTCTGCAGTTGATGACCGCAGCCATGAAATTAAAAGACACTTTCTCCTTGGAAGGAAAGTTATGACCAATCTAGATAGCATATTCAAAAGCAGAGACGTTACTTTGCCAACAGAGGTCCGTCTAGTCAAGGCTATGGTTTTTCCAGTGGTCATGTATGGATGTGATAGTTGGACTGTGAAGAAAGCTGAGCACCTGAAGAGTTGATGCTTTTGAACTGTGGTGTTGGAGAAGACTCTTGAGAGTCCCTTGGACTGCAAGGAGGTCCAACTAGTCCATCCTAAAGGAGATCAGTCCTGGGTGTTCTTTAGAAGGAATGATACTAAAGCTGAAACTCCAGTACTTTGGCCACCTCATGTGAAGAGCTGACTCATTGGAAAAGACTCTGATACTGGGAGGGATTGCGGGCAGGAGGAGAAGGGGATGACCCAGGATGAGATGGCTGGATGGCATCACGGACTCGATGGACGTGAGTTTGAGTGAACTCTGGGAGTTGGTGATGGACAAGGAGGCCTGGCGTGCTGCAATTCATGGGGTCGCAAAGTGTTGGATACAACTGAGCAACTGAAGTGAACTGAACAAGTCCATCAAAAATTAGTTAGAATTATTGAAAAAATTCAGTAAAGTTTAAGCACAAAATCAATTTACAAGTTCAATTTATAAATATCTCTTGTGTTTGTATACACTAACTTTGAACTATCAGAAAGAGAAATTAAGAGAGAAATGCCACTTACTACTGCATCAGGAGAAAAAAACATCTAGGGATAAAGTTCACCAAGAAGGTTAAAAACCTGTATGCCAAAAAATTTAATACTCTGATGAAAGAAATTGAGGAAGATGGCAAATAAATGGAAAGAAGTTCTGTGCTCATAAATTGGAAGAATGACTCTTCAAGAATGACTGTTGTGTAAAGGCCAGAGTATAGGAGAAAACAGAAGTAGGCATGAGCCAGTTAACAGGTACTGCAATAGCCCATGCAAGAAAAGATCAGTGCTTTTTCTGGGGAGATGGTGGAGCAGGACCCAGTTAGGAATCCTTTTGTTTTTTTCAATTAGAGGGTCAGGATATACTGATAGATTTGATATGCAGAGTAAAAGAGAAGAATCAACTTGGATGTCTAAGTTGATGTCTAAGTTATTGTTTTTTTTTTAAATTTTTTAACTGGAGGATAATTGCTTTAGGATGTTGTGTTAGTTTCTGCTGTACAACAACTCGAATCAGTCATAAATCTATAGATATATCATATCTCCTCTCTCTTGATTCTCCCTCCCATCCCCGTTCCCCCACATCCCACCCTTCTAAGTCATCACAGAGCACCAGGCTGGGCTCCATGTGCTATACAACAGCTTTCTGCTAGCTCTCTATTTTACATATGTATATATGTGTATATATGTCGATGGTACTTTCGCAATTCGTCCCACTCTCTCCTTCCCCTGCTGTGTCCATGAGACCATTCTCTACATCTGTGTCTTCATTTCTTTCTTGCATCTAGGCTCATCAGTATCATCTTTCTAGATTCCATGCATGTGTTAGTCGTGGCTGACTCTTTGCAACTAGATTCTATATATATACATATACATTAATAAATGATATTTGTTTTTCTTTCTGATTACTTGACTCTGTATGACAGGCTCTAAATTCATCTGCCTTACTACAGCTGACTCAAATTTGTTCCTTTTAATGGCTAAGTAAATATTATTTTTGGCCTGAGAAACTAGGTAAATTTTGGTGTCATTTACTGAGATGAGGAAACATGTGAAAGTAGAGGGTTGTTCTGGGTACAGGAAGGAAATATCAGTAGTTTTTGGACACTTCAAAATTGAGATAGCTTCTGTCATCCATGTGAACCTCTTAGGTCATCTCTTGATATGTGAATTTTGATCTCAAGCTAAAGTCAGGCTACGAGCTGTACATTAAAAACATAAGTAAGAATCATCAAGGAATATTTGATGTTTAAAGCCAATTTAGTGGGTCTAATTGTGACCCTCCAGAGAGCGTGATGGAGTAAAAAGGACCAAGGACAGAGTTCTAGGCAATTTTTGTCTCCTCCAGTCTCCCAGCTTTGGATATCATGTCTTCAGATGATACAGTCTACCACCCCTGCTTCTTGATGTTCTCTACAGACTTGAGTTTAAGCTCCTGGATTTGTCTGTCTTTTCAAATTATTAAAAGATAAACTGAAGTATATGAAAAATTTCAAGAGTTCATTATTTGAGCAAAAATGGTTTTAATCATGCAGAACCAGACTGAAAGTGGTTAGGAGAGCTCTGTCAACAGGAGTTCAGAGAAGGACTTTATAGAGAAAAGGCAGAAGCAAAGCAAGGACATTGTTGGTTGATGACATCTTACGGCCTCCCTGACTGTTCCTGGTTGTCCTTAGGTTTTGATTTTGTAACCATGAGCAATTTATGGCTTAGATTTTGATGTATTTGCTTATGTAGGCCTCCAAGACATTAGAGTCACCTCAGTCAGATGACCCGTTGTTTAAATAATTCAATAACCCTTATGCCCATCATACTCTCAGAGGTTCAGTGAGCATGGCGATAAACCTTCCAGTCTGGCCACTCAGATCCTGGCTCTCTTCTCCTCCAATGAGCTTCTCTGACAACAACCTTATGCGTCTCATCCCACCATCAGACTCAAGATCTTGCATTACTACTATCAGCAATCCATCCACAATCACAATGTCGAGCACCTTCTTTTCTCAGCAGTACCACTGAACTTTCCACAGTTCTCGCTCTAGTTCTCTAGATTTATTCTCTGACTCTCATGAGCTCTATAGCTCATTGTTCTTACACCTTTGAAAAGTATCCCTAAAGTCTCTATTCTCCCATTTCCCTCCCAACTTAGTTTTGATTCCATGGTCCATCATTATAATCACTCCCTTGCAGACACTGTCAACTCACTTGCTTCTATTTTTTGCTTTATTATTGTTGCCTGGCAAGCCTCCAATGCTGGTTAAATCCAACTCTCCTCTTTCTCCACACCTGCACTCACAGACCTGAATATAGCTGGAGAAAATCCTGCAAAAGTGACTGGTCTCATTAAAAAAAAAAAATTGTATTGGAGGATAGCTGCTTTACAATGTTGTATTAGTTTCTGCTGTACAGTGAAGTAAATCAGCTATATGTATCATATATCCCCTGGTTTTTAGATTTCCTTCCCATTTAGGTCACCACAGAGCACTGAGTAGAGTTCTCTGCGTTATATAGTAGGTTCTCATTAGTTATCTCTTTTGTACATAGTAGTGTGTATATGTCAATCCCAATCTCCCAGTTCATCCCGCCCCTCCTTTGTTTGAATTCATGAGAACTAACCTGCATGAATCCCCTTACTGCTCCACAATCCTTCTATATTTTTCCCTAGGGCATTTGTTTACTGTCCCTCTTTCCTAAATCAGTGCTCTTCAAACATATTGCTCATTTGGTCCTAAAATTTTTGAAGAGCTCTACAGTCCTCATGTATTTTTCAAGTTTATATCTAATAATTTCACCATAATTTGAATTGTTAAAATTCAAATATAAATTGTTATATATACCACACGTGGTATATTGGATGCCACTTTTTAAAATGTATCCAGTGGTAACTAAATGCCAAAGCAGATATGTCCACTCTTTCCCATTTAAAAGCTCAAACAAGCTATTCCATAGCAGTTCAAAATGTTTATCACTGATGTTTCTTCCTGACTTTGATTCCATTCTACTTACCCCACAGGATTTTATTTTGTGCTGATGAAGTTTTCTTTGTGTTTGCTAGCCTTTCGTTTATTACCTTATCATACATATCTGGAATAATAATGCATATAAATAAAAATTTAAGAATTTTTTTTTATTCTATGAGCATAGTCCTCTAATTGTTAGAGTAGTTAATGCATTATTATCAGTACAAATATTTTTAGTAAGCAGCTGGCCAAATAAAAAATCTTTTATGTATTTTTGAAAAATAAGAAGTTTAAAAAAATTGCTGGAAATTCAGTGTCAAAAGAGACTGACAATTTTTAAGCACCAATAAATATGTGTACCTAATGAAACCATTTTCTTTCTGAATGTAGTAGTTGGATATAAATTGATTCTATTTCCTCGCATGTTCCTTAGATGGAAGGAACTTTCACTCCCTGTCTTCATGTATTTATGATTTAATTGATTATCTTTTTATCTTTGAAATTTAAAATTCTTGGTTATAAAGACATGGCTGTAGTGGAGAACCCTGACAAAAGAGGTATACGTTGGAGGATAGGAGTGGGAGAAGAGGGTGCTGATATATTGATTTCACATAAAATTTTCGAAGAAGCCCACTTTAAAAAAGGAATGTCCAGCAGTAATACCAGACAGGTCTCGATGATGTTTAAAGTGATTCCTGATTCCTGGAGTATGCTACATTCACTAGACTGGTATGCCTAGTGTCAATTATCGCAATTCAAAATGATTGTAGATATTTTTGAAAAGTATGGTTCCAGAAGAATAATCACATGAGTATAAACTGTGATATATAAGGGAAAAAAGTAGTAGGATTTTGGTCAATTTAGTCTAACAAAGTGAAAAGTAAGGGGTGATATAACAATTTTACAATAGCAAGCATAATATCTTGGTGAATATTTACTGCATTGAGTTGAATTATGTAAAAGTGGAAGTTAAGGTTGCCAGTTTATTAGTAGCCTCTATTTTAAAAAAAAGAATGAGATGTAGGGGCTCTAGGTGAAAAAATATAGATTTGAAAAATGTGAAAAATTATTTAAGAATTAGAGATGAAGTATCCAAAGAAAACTTGGAGGTATCTTTTCTGTCGCAAGCCTTTTAAAGTACTCTCTGCATGAAGTTACTATCTTTATGGGATATAAGAATTTCGTAGTCAAGTAAATTTGAGAAGTGCTTAGTTAGAAAAAAAAATCATACCGACTTTTAAAAATTAGACTTTAAATAAATGCTTCTAACATTCATTTTTTTTTTTTACAACTGTTAGGTAAGACTAGAACACATATCTGGTCAAAAGTACAAATGTTTACCACCAACTGATAGAGTAATGAATTGTTTATTATGAAAACTGGTCTATTTGGAAAAGTAGAATTGTAAACAAATTGATTAAATAAAAAATTAAAACTAGATTTTTAATGTTAAGTGGTCATGTGAAATTACTGAAACTACATTACTACAGAGCTGCATTACTTTTGTCCAATAAACTTGTTTAGTTCAGTACACTGAGACTACATCTCGAAAAATCTTTATAGTATTGGTACTAACTAAATTAAGTGGACACCTGGAACATTTACACATTTTGGGAAGCCTTAAGAGAACCAAGTGACAAAAAGCTCACAGCCTATTGCCATAAAGCTGAAACATGTGTTCTGACTTATGCTGGCCAAGTATCTGCTAATAGTCATATCCAGATTTTTTAAAAATGGTTATACCTAGCTGTAACAATTTAATGTGAACCTGGGAAATACCTAGTTGATATATTCTTTTCCTCATGCACTAGGGCATTTTCCTTAAAAACAAATTAATACAAAATTTTAAACTGTGTATTCTTTGTTCAAGTGTCTAAGTTGATATTGTAAAGAAGCTGCTAGTTGCTTATTGGGTGGATTGTTTCAGATAATTGCATTTTTAAGATACTATATTCCAACCAAAATAAATTTCCAATTACCCTATATGTTCAAAAACCTCTGAAGTTCTGGTATTGAATTTGTTCACATTATTCATAGTTCAATTCAATTTATAAAGAATGCAATATAATATGCATTTGTCCATGAAATCTTTTTTTAAAAAAAATCATTCTATATTAATAACTTAGCTTATAGATTTATCTAACTAAGTAAGTGTTACTGTTAAAGATCAATCAGTGGCCAGAAAGTCAATCATTATCTCTGGAAAAATGTCAGAATGCCCCAAAGACATATGTTTAGACTGTTGGTCTCTTTAAGCCATTAAAGCAGAAATGGCATGTTCAAAGACTGACTTCGTCATGTGTGGCAGATGGAAAAGCGTAGTCATAGATACTTCCAAGAAGAGGCAGTGCTTTGCTGAAAAAGCTTAATGTGAGTAGGGGCAGCCAACAGATATTCTGAGGACTTTAGGTCTGACCTGTAAAGACGTATAGTCTAGACAAGGATGCCAGTACTTCATTGAAATGAAGATGCTCTTGTGAAATTCATACCTGGTTGTTTCAAAAAAAGTCTCCATATGCCACAAGAACAAAATAATGTGCTAATTACTACCACTTAAATCCCTCAAAACTCATAGCAAGTAACATTTTAAGACCAATATGCAGGTTTCCCTGGTAGTCCAATGGTTAAGAGTCTGCCTTGCAGCACAGGGGACACTGGTTTGATCCCTGGGTGCCTGTGTACCACAGCTGCTGAGCCCACAAGCCGCAACTACCGAAGCTGCACCCTAGAGCTCATGCCTGACGACTGAAGAAGCCATTGCAGTGAGAAATCTGGGCATCAAAACTGAACAGTAGCCCCCGCTCACTGCAACTAGAGAAAGCCTGTGCACAGGCAAAATTAAGTAAAATTGTTTAAAAAAGATCTATAAGTATTGGTGAAATATTGATTTCTTAAAAATTGACAAAATTGAAGCTCACTGCAGAGACTGCACTCAGCTTAGGGCATTTAAAAAGACTCTATTGAAGCAGTAAATTCATCTCTTTTACTGGCTTTGCAAAGTTACATATGAAATAATTTTGTTAATATGAATTTTATTTTCTTTATAGAGAATTTCGATTACGGACCGTAGCAACTCAACATGGATAAAATTTTAAAACTAGAAGGAAACTTGGAGACCTAGTCTTTACTTACTTATTTAACAGAATGAGGACACCATGCCTGACGCTGAGGGCTTAAAAATGAGTTGTTTAAAAATTTCATGCTAATTAGTGTCAGAACTGGGACTTAAAATACAGGTGTTCCTACTTCTAAGCTGAAAATAGAAAATATAATTGAACAAGTATATACTTACTGTTACCAGTTAACATATGATGATAGCAGTGCTACCATGTATCCCCCATCCTCCCATTTATTCTGACCATCTAAAAATTTTCCAGTATGTCTGGTTTGTTTCAGACCTGTTGTTGCTGATGTTTAGTCACTAAGTCATGTTCGACTCTTTTGCAACCCCATGGACTGTAGCCCACCAAGGCTCCTCTCTTTATGGGATTTTCTAAGTGAGAACATGGAGTGGATTGCTATTTCCTTCTCCAGGGGACCTTCCCAACTGAGGGACCGAACCCATGTCTCCTACTTGGCAGGTGGATTCTTTACTACTGAGTCACCAGGGAGGCCTGTTTAAGACCTAGTATCTGGCTAATGCTCAGTATCACACGTTCAATTTAGAAATCCTATTTCAAGAAGCGGAAAGACAGAATCTTTTGTGTTCTGGTATATGTGACATTATTTGAAAATATGGGAACACACATGTTTTGAGTGATTATATGAGAAAGGATTACTGTCTAAAACTGGATAGTAATAAAAGAAGTAGAAGAGTCAGACAATCTTGTATAATGGCCCTATAACCTCACAGGTGGCAACTCTATCTGGGAATATAGAATTCAAGCAAAGAGTTTATGATGCTTGAAATTCTTTTACCAGAAATATGTACTATATCAATAAGAAAGTACATACTACTCCTTGCAGTAACATCGGTACTGGCTCTAACTGCCTTTTCTCTTTACTCTGACCATAAAGAAACATTTATTAGAGGACGAGAAGAAATTCAGAGTGAAGTCTCATGGACTGTCACTTTTGTCTAGATGATATTTCCATCATTGGTTTCATAATAATATTACTCCAAAGTATTCCTTTTGGGTAGATCAAAATACCATTCAAGATTATAATACTCCTAAGAAATCTCTTGTTAAGTCATCCAAGGAATGAGAAAATTTTAGCACATGAACTTAATAAAATGTCTTGGCATGCAGGCCCAGAGTAACATATGCATTTGAGGAATTATTTTTTCAATTTTATTTATTTAATTATTTTTCACTGCACTGGGTCTTCATTGCTGTGTGTGGGCTACTCTCTAGTTGCTGCGTGCAGGCTTCTCATTGTGGTGGCTTCTCACTGTGGGGGCTTCTCTTGTTGCAGAGCATGGGCTTTTGAACATGGGCTCAGTAGTTGTGGCCCATGGGCTTAATGGCCCTGAAGCACATGGAATCTAACCAAACCAGGTGTTGAACCATTGTCCCCTGCACTGGCAGGCAGATTCTTAAACACTGGACCATCAGGGTGGTCCAGCAATTGTTGGAGTTAGTAAAACAATAAGGAACAAAGCAGTAGAGAATACATTAAAGAAAAGTGTGAAAGTATAGTTGCTCAGTTGTGTCTGACTCTTTGCGACCAAACAGACTGTAGCCTACCAGGCTCCTCTGTCCATGGGATTTTCCAGGCAATAGTACTGGAGTGGATTGCCATTTCCTTCTCCAAAATTAAAGAAAACCAGGAGCAATTTTAGCATTCTCTTTCATTTTACTTATGTTTTATATTCATTACATTGATGATTTCTTTTTTCTATGGATAAAAGTATTTTAAAAAATGTTTGCCTCATTCTCAATTTTGTCTTCATTATATATTGCATTTCTCTGTAGTCTTTTGAAATGTGTGTATAAGCAATATTAAAGTGTACTTGAAAGTGCTGCACACAATATGCCAGCAAATTTGGAAAACTCAGCAGTGGCCACAGGACTGGAAAAGGTCAGTTTTCATTCCATTGCCAAAGAAAGGCAATGCCAAAGAATGCTCAAACTACCGCATAATTGCACTCATCTCACATGCTAGTAAAGTAATGCACAAAATTCTCCAAGCCAGGCTTCAGCAATACATGAACTGTGAACTTCCTGATGTTCAAGCTGGTTTTAGAAAAGGCAGAGGAACCAGAGATCAAATTGCCAACATTCCAACATCTGCTGGATCATGGAAAAAGCAAGAGAGTTCCAGAAAAACATCTGCTTCTGCTTTATCAACTATGCCAAAGCCTTTGACTGTGTGGATCACAATAAACTGTGGAAAATTCTGAAAGAGATGGGAATACCAGGCCACCTGACCTCCCTTTTGAAAAATCTGTATGCAGGTCAGGAAGCAACAGTTAGAACTGGACATGGAACAACAGACTGGTTCCAAATAAGAAAAGGAGTACGTCAAGGCTGTATATTGTCACCCTACTTATTTAACTTCTATGCAGAGTACATCATGAGAAACGCTGGACTGGAAGAAGCACAAGCTGGAATCAAGATGGCCGGGAGAAATATCAATCACCTCAGATATGCAAATGACACCACCCTTATGACAGAAAGTGAAGAGGAACTAAAAGCCTCTTGATGAAAGTGAAGGAGGAGAGTGAAAAAGTTGGCTTAAAGCTCAACATTCAGAAAACTAAGATCATGGCATCTGATCCCATCACTTCGTGGGAAATAGATGGGGAAACAGTGGAAACAGTGTCAGACTTTATTTTTCTGTGCTCCAAAATCACTGCAGATGGTGATTGCAGCCATGAAATTAAAAGATGCTTACTCCTTGGAAGAAAAGTTATGACCAACCTAGATAGTATATTCAAAAGCAGAAACATTACTTTGCCGACTAAGGTCCATCTAGTCAAGACTATATGGTTTTTCCAGTGGTCATGTATGGATGTGACAGTTGGACTGTGAAGAAGGCTGAGTGCCAACCAACTGATGCTTTTGAAGTGTGGTGTTGGAGAAGACTCTTGAGAGTCCCTTGGACTGCAAGGAGATCCAACCAGTCCATTCTGAAGGAGATCAGCCTTGGGATTTCTTTGGAAGGAATGATGCTAAGCTGAAACTCTAGTACTTTGGCCACCTCATGCAAAGAGTTGACTCATTGGAAAATTCTCTGATGCTGGGAGGGATTGGAGGCAGGAGGAGAAAGGGACGACAGAGGATGAGATGGCTGGATGGCATCACTGACTCGATGGACGTGAGTCTGAGTGAACTCCGGGAGTTGGTGATGAATGGGGAGGCCCTGGTATGCTGTGATTCATGGGGTCGCGAAGAGTTGGACACGACTGAGTGACTGAACTGAACTGATAACTAGATGAAGTATGGAATCAGTTTTTAAAATCCCAAATGAAAATATAAAAAGGTCCTTAGGAGCTTTCTGTGGTAGTCAGTTCCAAATTGTCTACATCAAATATTAAAAATATTTTAAAAGTTGTATTCTTAAAACTTGCCTTCTTCACTCTGTATGACAGTTCCTAGGTCTGTCCACATCTCTGCAAATGACCCAATTTTGTTTCTTTTTATGGCTGTGTAATATTCCATTGTATATATGTACTACATCTTTATCCATTCATCTGTCAATGGACATTCAGGTTGCTTCCATGACCTGGCTATCATAAATAGTACTTCAGTGAACATTCAGGTGCATGTGTTTTTTTAAATATTTTTTTTTCAGGGTGTTTGTCTAGTAGTGGGATTACGCGGTCATATGATAATTCTATTTTTAGCTTTTAAAGGGAATTCCCTAAATCCAAAAAGAGAAAAACAAATATCCTATATTAATGCCTATATGTGGAACTGATAAAAATGGTATAGATGAACCTGTTTGCAAGACAGAAATAGAGACACAGATGTAGAGGGGGAAGGAGGGTGGGGTGACTTGGGAGATTGGGACTGATGTGTATACACTGATATGTATAAATAGAATAGGTAACTAATAAGAACCTGGTGTATAGCGCAGGGAGCTCTACTTAATGCTCTGTGGTGACCTAAATGGGAATGAAGTCCAAAACAGGGGATATATATACATATGGGCTTTCCTGGTGGCTCAATGGTAAAGTGAAAGAAAGTTAAGTTACTTGCTCAGTCGTGTCCAACTCTTTGCAATCTCGTGGACTGTAGCCCACCAGGCTCCTCTGTCCATGGGATTCTCCAGGCAAGAATACTGGGGTGGGTTGCCATTTCCTTCTCCAGGGGATCTTCCTGACCCAGGGATGGAACCCAGGTCTCCTGCATAGCAGGCAGACGCTTTAACCTCTGAGCCGCCAGGGAAGCCCAATGGTAAAGAATCCACCTACAATGCAGGTGATGCAGGAGATGGGGGTTTGATCCCTGGGTTGGGAAGATCCCCTGGAGGAGGGAATGGCAACCCACCCTAGTGTTCTTGCCAGGAAAATCCCATGGACAGAGGAGCCTGGTGGGCTATGGTTGCAAAGGGTTGGACGACTGAAGTGCCTGAGCGAAAAAAAAAAAAAAGTATATATATAGCGGATTCACTTTGCTATAGAGTAGAAACTAATACAACAGAAAGCAACTATACCCCAATAAAAAACAAAACAGAACTTTCCTCCTTTTTTCTTTCTTTTGTCCCAAACACATACTTTTCTCATTCAAAGACCTGGACTCTTGCTTTTGTTGTTAATTATTTAAATAAACTTTTAATCTTTAGTTAAATTTTTTTCTTTTATCACAAATAATTAGGACACTTAAATGTTCAAATTACTGTATCACTTTTGTGTAAAAAGTTTTTTTTGAGTTTATAAAATTTTATTCTGTCTTGGATTCAAATATATATATATATATAGCATATATATATATGTATATATATATATATAATCATATGCAGAAAGACACCACATGCAAATATAAGGTATCCTAGAGTACTGAGTATAATGCCTTACCGTTAGTGGTTAATGTCTGTTGTTCTTTCTTTACTTTTAAAAAAAAACTTTCTGTTTTATATTGTAGTATAGCCAGTGAACAATGTTGTGATAGTTTCAGGTCCATAGCAGAGTGACTCAACCATCATATACATGTGCCCATTCTCTCCCAAACTCCTCTCCCATCCAGGCTGCCACATAACATTGAGCAGGGTTCCCTCTGCTATGCAGTAGGTCCTTGTTGGTTGTCCATTTTAAATGCAGCAATGTATATAAATATATATAATGCCCATCCCAAGCTCCCTGACTATCCATTCCCCCCACCTTTCCCCCTCTGCGTAAAAAGTTTGAAACAAGTTCCTTTGATGACTCTACTATAGCATTGAAAGTTGTCAGACTACTTGGCAAATATATCCTGGAGTTATGATCTATCAGTCTGCTAATTATAACTTTATTTTTTATTGACCATTAAGACTATTCAGCTCTCTGCTCTTGTTGTCATCTATGGCCATTGAAGGCACCTTCTGATTTTAAATTTGCTCTCTTTGTAGAATTTTCTGTTCTGAGGAAACAGGGTAATAACTTGCAAACTTACTAGTTAAAATTCTCAGTGCAGATTAGCTGTCTGGTTTTACATCAATTTCTCAGAGGTTTGGTTAGCAAGAATCAGCATCCCCTTAGCTTAATTACCTGTGACGACCAGTTGGTGTGACCTACCAACTGCTTCAGGCATTTTTAGTCCTATTTGCAACTTGACTTTATATTTTCTAGACCCTTACTGTCTCCTATAGATTATATCATTCTACTAAGCAGAACTTTCTTCTTGAATGTCAAGTCCCAAGTATATTTGGGCACATTATATAGCTTGGCCTCTTTTCTCTCCATTTCTAGGTGCTGCTCTATGTGTAGCATTATTTCAATTATGTCAAATGCTTTGGAAAGATGTACAGAACTTCTATCACCAAAGGCATACAAAATAATCAATTTAGTATTTTCAGACTATTACTTAGTATATTATTTTAGCAATAAAGGTACATTTAATTTAAAAATTACTTTATCAACAATGATCTTTGTCAACTATGATGATTTTGTTCTTTTAAAAAAGTAATGTGCATTCTATTGTTTCCTGACATTTTGATTTCACAAGTCACCATCTACTTTTGTTCTACTTTATCAGTGTCCATCCTACAGAGTATAAGATCTGTGGGTGCAGAAAACTCTTCTGTTCTGTATTTACTCTCCCTTTGTGAAACAGTAAAGTCAGGGGTTTCTGTACTGAGCTGTAAGGGTCTCTTCTTACATGGCATATGTATTGATATCTTTCTGCCTTAGGTATAGCCTCTCGAGGCTCTATTACCTGAGGGTTTCTGAATCCTTACCTTTGCCTCCCGATTCTGTCACTTCTAAAATGAGCTTCTTTGGCACTAGGTGTTTCTGTGTTTCAGCCTGCCTATATTGTCTCCTTTACAGAGCTTCCTGACTTTGATTTCACAAGCCACCATCTACTTTCTTTCCGCTTTATCAATGTCCAACCTGTAGAGTATAAGATCTGTGGGTGCAGAAACCTCTTCTGTGTCATTCACTAGTACTATCTCTGGATAAAACAGAGGTTCAGTTCAGTTCAGTTCAGTTCAGTCACTCAGTCGTGTCCGACTCTATGAGACCTCATGAATCGCAGCACGCCAGGCCTCCCCGTCCATCACCAGCTCCCGGAGTTCACTGACTCACGTCCATCGAGTCAGCGATGCCATCCAGCTGTCTCATCCTCTGTCGTCCCCTTCTCCTCCTGCCCTCAATCCCTCCCAGCATCAGAGTCTTTTCCAATGAGTCAACTCTTTGCATGAGGTGGCCAAAGTACTGGAGTTTCAGCTTTAGCATCATTCCTCCCAAAGAAATCCCAGGGCTGATCTCCTTCAAAATGGACTGGTTGGATCTCCTTACAGTTCAAGGGACTCTCAAGAGTCTTCTCCAACACCATAATTCAAAAGCATCAATTCTTTGACACTCAGCCTTCTTCACAGTCCAACTGTCACATCCATACATGACCACTGGAAAACCATAGCCTTGACTAGACGGACCTTAGTTGGCAAAGTAATGTCTCTGCTTTTAGATATTATATAAATGCTGAACTGAGTGGCTCCTTATCCTAATTTTCTTCTAGAAACGATATAATTTATATATTCTGAGAATTCCCAATTTACATTCTTCACAGTTACCAAAACTTTTCTGGAGTTTTGTTGTTGTTGTTTAAATCAGTACTTAAGAAAAATAAAACACATTTGTTTTGTAATCTCATAGTTTGAAATTCCGTGCATTAAATAGTCATTATGTATAAGATTTAAACCGTAATAGCTATCCAATAATTCAGTAAAATGTTCTACAGAAGGGATTACTGCCTTTTTAAAGGCAATTTAATCCATAAATATTTACTATATAAATATAATTTTCTCTAGTATTTCTATAAAGAGGATGTTTTTCTCGGTTAATTAATCTTGTTTGTTTCTCCATTTTATGAAAGGCAAATTTTCATTTTAACAGTGTCTGAGTAGCTTGTCATTTTCCTAGCAAAAAGTTCAATTTAGCACTTAACAATATTTGGCAAGAGTAAAAATACTCTGACACAAAATACTTTGTTTAATATATTGAATTTTGTCTAATATGAATATCATTAAGTTACAGATAAAAATTATTTAACTGTAATGAAAATAATTGTAATATGCTTTTCAGGAAAGACCACATGTTTTATGTAATGATTGTTTTAATGAGCAAGATCTTAAAAAAAATTCTAAGGATAATTTCATGGTTTAAAAATAGAATTAATATAGGCTGGACACCAGATTTTTTGTAAGTTTAACATGTTCATAAAAATAGAGGTATAGCAAATTAAACTTAGAATTCTGAATTCCATTTGATAAAAGCACTTAAACAATAAGGAGTTTTGCTCAGGCTTTAAAAATGAACTCATCTGGAAAATATGTTATACAGGACAACACATGTAATACACATACAAATACCATAGTTAACATTCGTGAACAGGACATAAGAGTAATATAGCCATTTTTTTCTCTATTTAAGGAAATGTTTTATTGTAGTTAGGTTGACGCAATAGGGGGGCTTCCCTGGTGATTCAGATGGTAAAGAATCTGCCTGCAATGCAGGAGACCTGGGTTCAATCTCTGGGTCAGGGAATATCCCCTGGAGGCGGGCATGGTAACCCACTCTCGTATTTTTGTCTGGAGAATTCCATGGACAGAGAAGACTGGTAGGCTACAGTCCATGGGGTCTCAAAGAGCCATATATGACTGAGCATCTAAAATGGACACAATATCACACAGCCCATATCTATATATAATAACTCTGAAAAACTACTTTTCTTTCATTATCACCAGATTTCATAGGTTAATATTTTTCACAATCCAGTGTCACGAAGAATTAACAACAGAGATGTTTGTAAAAAGTAAATAAGTATAAAGTGGCTCATGGTAAACTAGTTCTTTAGTAGGGGCAGGGAAAGCAACTGTGACCGATAGAAGGTCAAAGGCAGAGAACTCGTGTAGGATAAAGTGAAGGGACTTGGAAGTATGTGTAAAGGAGTTAGGAAGAAAATACAGCTTGGTATAACATAATGCTAGTTGCTAGTTTAAATAGTTTCAACCAGCTCTGAAGTATGTATAAAGCTGTCTCTAGTTTTATGGTACTTGGGTACATGTGTAACACCTTATACTTCTGGTCTGGGCCCAAATGGCAGTTATGTTAAGCAGTGTTCCTTGATCCCTTGAGTTAATGAAGCCATCCTCTGCTACTTAACCCTATGTCAGTTTTGTTTATTTCTTTCACAGCATTTTTTAAAAATTGCAATTTATAATTATCTTGAGTTTTTCAGGCATTTGGTATTATCTTTCACTCCACTGAGCTGAAACCAAGACTGCTGAGACCTAGCCTGGCTTGCTCTCCCTCTTTCCCATTGCTGTAAACCTCCTCTATGTTTTAGTGATTAGAATATTATACACATAGTCAATATTTGTGGAATAAATGAATATGTTAATATATGTCATTGTGCATGCTCAGTTGCTCAGTGTTGTTTGACTCTTTGTGACCTCATGGACTATAGCCTACAGGCTCTTCTGATCATGGGACTTCCCAGGCAAGAATACTGGAGTGGGTTGCCATTTTCTTCTCCAGGGGATCTTCCTAACCCAGGGATCGAATCTGAGTCTCCTGCTTGGCAGGCTGATTCTTTACCACTGAGCCACCAGGAAAGCCCATTATATGTGGTAGACTCAGAAAAATGAAAATGATCATCTGTGATAGTTAAGAACCTTAATTCCAGTGTATCTGACTCTAAGTCCATCACTTTTTCAATTATAATCTAAAGATGGATGTGTATCTCTTTTACCTTATGTTTTAAAAGAAAACCATAACAATTTAAATGCTAAATTTTATTTTGTTTTGTTAATGCATATAAAGCTAGGCTAGATTTATGGATTTGGTGTTTGTCCGCAGAGTGGAAATTCAGTAATAGCTATGTTTTACAATGAAAGTAGCAAGAGGAAAGAGAAGGAAAAGCTATTTAATTTGGCTGAAACTCTGATTTCCTTCTTGAAATATATCCTTATACAGCTTACTTTCCTTGCAAAAAAGGATCTGCAGCAAGAACAAATTTTACCTATTATATTTAAAATAACATTTTAGGAAATCATATAAACATCACAGACACATTGAGCTGCCAATTCTTGGTCATTGTGAGATTTTTAGGATGGGTAGAAAAATTGTAGTTGGTTTCACTTTATTTGGAAGAATATTTTCTTTAATTTCTACCAAAGTAATTATGTGATTCATATCAAATTTTTGGTTTAAGTTTTCTTAAAGCCATAATGAAATTTTTGTTAATTTACAAGTGACTTTGGCCATTTCTTTGTACTTTTTTTTTTTTTACTTTTTAAAACATTTTATTTTTATAAAATTTTAAAGGTTACTTTCTGTTTATAGTTATTACCAAAAACTGGCTACATTTTTTTGTGTATATAGTATATCCCTGAGCTTATCTTACACCCTAGTATTTGCACCTCTCACTTCCCCTTTTCCATACTTGCCCTCCCCACATTTCCACTGGTAACCAGTAGCTTGTTGTCATTCGTTTTTTCTTTTTTTTTTGGATGGAGATTTCCTTAAGTGGTTTTGATAAATGAGACTCTTAAACAGAAATGTGTCAGTTTAAAAGGTAAGGAATAGAGACCTAAATAAGATAAAGTTCATGTTTGTTATTCTAAAAGTAAATTTCTATAAAAACGATATGTATTCAGTATAGAAAATTTCAAAAAATAAGGAAAAAATGATAAAAAAATTGCCTGTAATTCTGTCAACTGGCTTTGGTATATTGATATACTTCTTTATCTATCTGTATGGTGTTTGGTTGCTAAGTCATGTCCAACTCTTGCGATCCCAGGCTATAGTCTATGGGATTCTCCAGGCAAGAATACTGGAGGGTTGCCATTTCCTTCTCCAGGGGATCTTCCTGATCCAATAATTGAACCCAGGTCTCCTGCATTGCAGGCACATCCTTTACTGACTGAGCTATGAGGGAAGGCCATCTATCTCTATAGATATATGTGAATCTATATTTTATATACTATTTAAAATTTGGATCATGCTATACATTCCATTTTGAAACTTACTTTTTAACCTAAGAGTATATATTATGGGCAGTATCCAAAATCAATGGATTTTGGGGGGTAACTTATTTATTTTTTCATAAGTATATTTTTAATAAAAATTTCACATATTTAAGGCATACAACATGAAGATTCAGTATACATATGAATTCCCACAAGTAATTAGCACATCTATCACCTCACATATTTACCTTTTTAACTTATTTGTTTTGGTGAGAACGCGTTAAGTACTACTCTCTTAGCAAATTTTAATTATGCAATATAATATTATCAACTGTCGTCCCCTGTTATACATTTATCTTATAATTGAAGGTTTTTACCCTTTAACCAGCTTCTATTTCTTCCTGCACCAAGCCCCTGGCAACCACCGTTTCCACTCTGTTTCTATGAGTTCTACTTTTTTTTTTTTAAAAGATAGTACATATAAGTGAGACCATGCAGTAGTAGTCTGCCCTCCCAATCCGTCGGTTTTGCATCTATGAATTCAGCCAGCCACAGATAGCAGGTATTTGAAAAAGAAAATTCTAGTAAGCTCCAAAAAACTTGAATTTGCCTTACACTAACAACTACTTACATAGTATTTAATTTACAATTATTTACATAGTATTTACATTGTATTAGGCACTATAAGTAACCTAAAGAAGACTTATAAGAAGATGTGCATAAGCTACATGCAAATACAACGCTTTTATGGAAGGACATCCGTGAATTTTGTGTGTCTGGAGGCGATTTGGGAACCAATATCTCATGGGTACTGGGGACAACTGCATTTGTCTTCCTTTGTCTGGGTTATTTCACTTAGCACCATTCCTTCCAGGTTGATCCATGTTGTTGCAAATGCCAGGATTTTTCTTTAAAGACTATAATATTCCACTGTATATGTAAACCACATTTTCTTTATTCATTCATTTGTTGAAGGATGCTTAGGTTGTTTTTATACCTTGGATGAGGTGAATAATGCTTCACTGAACATGCAAGTACAACTAACTCTTCAAGATAGTGATTTCATGTAACATTTTTGACGTCAATATTGTAATATGGCTATATTTAATACCATGTTTAGTTTAGGATTTATTACATTTTGTATTTCACATCAGTCTTTTCTTGCATTATAATAATGATAATATGCTTAATATAGTAATGATAATATGCTTCAAAGTTGAATTTGCTTCCTAGAACACTAAAAGATATTATTTTTCCAGTGTAATGTTTTAATCTTGAATGTAATGTTTCTGACATTAACATTTGTACATTATTGTACATACCACTAACATTTACCCATGGACTTTTTTCGTCCCTTTAATTTTTACCTCTTCTTGGTATTTTGATATATGTTGATATATACTGATAAGGTGTGTTTCTTATTAATAATGTGTGTAGGCTTTTTTTAAAAAAAAATTCATCCAAGTGGAAAATCACTGCTAGTTAAGAAGAGAATTTAATCTATTTTCAATATTTTTTGTGTAATTAATTTTAGTGGATGGGTGTATGTGGGTACAGTTTAGGTGCAGGAGTTATTTCGGTCATTTTAGTTATATCTTCTCCCTTTTTCGATTGAGCTATAATTGACATATAACATTGTATTAGTTTCATCACAACATAATGATGTGATATTTGCATATATTGTGAAGTGATAACCACAATAAATCTAGTTAACATTCATCACCGTACATAGTTACAAATTTTTTGGTGATAAGACCTTTTCAGATTTACCATATCAGCAGCTTTCAAATATTTATTTTAATATTATTAATTATATTCACCATGCTGTACATTACATTCCTGTGTCTTATTTGTTTTAAAACTGAACATTTTTATCTTTTAACTCCCTTCACCTATTTCACCCACTCCTCATACCCTGCCTCTGGCAACCACCAATCTGGTCTCTGTATCTCTGAGGTGGTGTCGTTGTTTTTTAAATTACCCATATAAATAAGATCATATGATACTTGTCTTTCTCTGTCTGATATATTTCACTTAGCATAATGCCCTCAGAGTCCATGTGTGTGGTCAAAAATGCCCAAATTTCCTATTTTTATGGAATGGCAAGATTTCATGTTTTAGTGTATATATATATATTCCATTTTCTTTACCCATCAATGCACCTGCAGGTTATTTCATCTATCTCCTCTTGAGGAGCTTTTCTCCTAAGATTAATAATAAAATCAGTATTTCTCTGATTAAAGCCCATACTCTGAGGTATGATGGCAAAATGTCTCATAACTTCCAACTAAACTTTACCATTTTACATCTAACATTTTATTTATATAAAATAGCCATAAATAGCCAGCCTAGCTCTAAGGAATTTAGAAACCTACTGACTTTATTGAGTTCATTTTGTTGTTGTTGCTGTTTTAATAATAAGCCAATGTATTTGTGTTTTGAAATAGTCACATTTTGTGTTTCTTTGGTTGGGGGCATCTTACCTAAACTTCCATTTAGTCCTCAGATGATTGCAATCAGAATAGAACTCCCATCTCAACCAAAATCGCCCTTGTGAGCATCAGCAGTGACTTCTAGTTAATCAACCCATTGATCGTTCAGTACTGCTCTCCTAACTAATGTCTCTGATGCTTTTGGCATTATTGAAAAGAGGTTCCCAGAAGAATATGGTGGGAAATCATGAGAAAGTGGTCCCTTAATCAGCATTCTTCTTTGCGCGGCCTTCTTATATGCATAGAAAGTGGTCTTGTTCAGTTTTCAGTCTTTGAGTTTGTTCTCTTCTGATTATTCATTTCTCCTTGGGAGAACTTGTTGAAAAGCTGTTCCCTAACTTTTCCTCATATAAGAGCCTGAAGTATTTTATTATAGTAAAATCCTTAAATTTAGACCTGTGTAGATTATAGAATATGAATAAAATTATGCCAAACTACCACACTTTAAATTGCAATAATTCTGTTTCAGTATACTCCATCTTCTCATTTGTTGAAACAGCCAGCTATTTTGTTGAAACTGCTGTCAAAGCAATAGTAAATTTATTCTAAAATGTTTTAATATTTGTGGTATTTGGCAGTATATTCAGTAAGTCTTTAATTACATCTGATAGAAATACAAGTTCCATCTGTCTTACACGTGCATCCTACTCAAAGGATGGCACCAGGGCAAGTCTGTTTCTGATGCTCATAAATAAGATACCAACAAACCCACAATATTGGTACAGACTGTTCTGGGACCAGGTTCTAAAATGTTAACCACAGGAAGTGATTTTATTTCTTTTTTTAAAACATTTTTTAAAAAAAGTTTTCCCTCCATCAGACCGCCTACGTGCTCATTGTGGCACTTTAGATTTCCTGGATCTTCTAAGTACTCAGAGTTGCTGGAATAACCAAATGGAAGGCAATCTTATTTAATTATGTAAAATGTAGACATAGAACTAAAGCGATAGCTATCTAAGTCTGATCATTCTAAAATGAAGGTTTTTAAAAAAAGACCACTAAAGCTTGTAAAATGTGTGGTCACAGCAAATACAGATCAGTGCATTAACAGTCAACCTTTCTGATAATTTGTAAGATAACTTGTAACTCATAAGCCTTTATAAGTCTAGCTTACCTTATCACCGCTCTTCGACATTTGTATTTACAATATTGAGTTATTTGCTATTGAAATTTAAATTTTAAATGCGAACAAAAATACTAAGAAGGAAATTAGTGTGCTTTACTTAGTATTTGACTAAATTTTTCTCAGGAGGTGCTTTCTTTTGTAATTAAAATAATGTGCTATTAATATATATTTATATGAAAATATATAAACTGCAATTAATTTGTTAAAATTAATTTTAAAATTAAAAATTATTCATATAACTTTGGATAAGTTTCTAAGAGTTTCCTGAACAGTTTGGATTTGTCTCAACATTTCTGAACACAGAATAAAATTTCCACAGTGTTCACAGATGACTGCGGTGTAGTGTTCTCTTTTCTTCTTTATGACATAATAGAGAAAATGAAGCATATGAAGTTTAGTAGTTTGGAAAATATTTTTTCATTTTTTAGCATGAATTTTAATTATTTTGATCATTTTGCTAAGGTTATCATTCAGTTTTGGTTCTGCTCAGTTCTGCTGAACTGTCTAACATTTTACCTCATGGCAAATAATTTGAAATACTTTCATTTTGTATGATCCATTTTAATTATTTTTGATCAAGATGGCTGATCTTATAAAAGACTATGATATAATGTCTCTCCCCGTATTTTTATATTATGAAATTCTTAGATGAATGAGTCAAATTTGATGTGTTAAGTCTTATAACACATACCCACTTATCAAGTAAATTAAAACAGCAATTTCCCTTTACTCAGGTGGTTTTTTTTTCCAGATAGAAACTGGCAAATAAGAGATTCTGACTAAGATTCTTCATTTACTGAGAATTCACTCTGGTGCACAATTAATAAAATCCTTGGGATAACATAAGCTTAGGTGGGGAAATGGACAAGAGTAGAGAGGGGCAGAAAAGTGTCATTAACCTCCTGAAGGGCATGTGAGAGAAAATGTGAGATCCAAAGATCTTTCTGTAGGATTTTGGCAGACCATCTTCTCTCCATGATTGGAATTATTAAGTTGAGTTATCACAGTAAACATGAGACATTACATGAAACTATGAACTGAGATTGTTCTCCTTTAATGTCTTCTCAACTCTTGATTTCTCCAAGACATCCTTATAGTTATCTTTAGCATGGAATTTCTTTAAGAGATGGTCTGTGTTCGCTGCTTTTACTTCTCAGTCCTTAAATATGAATATGATTTCCTCCCACTTTTTTATGAGTTCTTCTGGAAAAAGCTAAGTTCACTACTGTTTTTGTCTACATCTTACCCAGTCACTGAGACCAGCACTTCCTTGATAATATCTTAGCTTCTGCCTACAGTGTCACACCTCTCTCTGAGTTTATCTTCTGTCTCCAAGGATCTTTTTTGGGTTGTTTCCCCTGAATCTGCTTCTTTAATCTAACGTTGTTGTTGTTGTTCAGTCACTAAGTTGTGTCCAACTTTTTGCATCCCCAATGACTGCAGCATGCCAGGCTTCCCTGTCCTTCACTGTCTCCAGGAGCTTGCTCACTCTTATGTCCATTTATTTGGTGATGCCATCCAACCAGCCACCAGATGATTCTCTGTCACCCTCTTATTCTCCTGCCCTCAATCTTTCCCAGCAACAGGGTCTACCCTTACTAGTTAGGTGTGTTTCGTCCTCCTTTTGGCATGTTTTCCTTTGTCCATCTCGTTTATTCCTATGGCTTCAACTTCTGAGAACTCACATTTTACATGCATACAAACCCCTTTCTTAGCTCATGAGCCTGAATCACCCATGAAGCATAATTGCAAGCTGTGGTAGGTGTTAGAATAAAGCTCAGGGGAGCTATGGAAATAAAGAAATAATTTAGAAAAATAAAAGGGAGAATCTGACCTGTTGGGAAAAGGTAGTTGAAGAAAGCTTCCTGGAGAAACTGATTGTTGAGGAGGCATTTGGAGGCAGTGGTGTAAATGATGTTGTGAAGAGGTAGAAGAGCAAGCAAGATTCTTGCATGCTCTCTAAAACTGAATTTGCTGAACATTATTCTCATAGTAGCAATACTAAAATCCTATAGTGATATCTCATCATCTACAGAATAAGGGTAAAATCCTTTAGCCTAGTACTTGAAGTCCCTCATATCCTGGCCTCAAGTTAACTTTCACCTGATTTTTAGCACTCCCTCTGATCTCCTTTGTTGTTCAGTTGCTATGTCGTGTCCGACTCTGTGGCCTCATGGATTGCAGCAGGCCAGGCTTCCCTGTCCTTCACTATCTCTCAGAGTCTGCTCAAACTCATGTCCATTGAGTCGGCAAAGCCATCCAACCATCTCATCCTCTTTGCCCCTTCCCCTTCTGCCCTGATCTACTTGGTTGCTTCCTAAACTTCAATGCACATTTAAGACTTTATCATTTGTTTTACACTATTTCTTTACCTGGATTGTCCTCTTTCCTCCACATTTTGTTCCTGGCCAGCATCTCTTATGTATCATTCAAAGCCCAATGAAATATGATACCTCTGCAAGTCTCCTACACAGTGGGTTTTTGCAGAACTTTTTGCAAGACTTTATTATGTTCTTATCATATCTTACTCACAAGAGGTGTCATTGTGTTGATGCTTAGACCATGGCTCTGGACACAGACTGCCTGGAGTCAGTATCCTGTTTTCCCTGATTGTACCTGTGTGATCTCATATAAGCTAATGATAGTACCTCCTTCATCAAGTTGTTGTAAGGGCCATAGGTATTTATTTCTTAGAACAGTAACTGACTTAATATTAAGCAGTCAGTTTCTTAGTTATTGTCACCTTAAAAAAATTATATATCGTCCTGCACATTCAAGTTACAGCTCTTTTGGAGACAGAAGCTATCCTTATTAACCATTTTGCTGGCCACAAAATAAATGACAAAATAAATATTTGCAAGATTGAGTTTGCTATTTCTCTGAAATACTTTGAATGAAATTCTTACCACCACCTTTGTTTTAATATCTGTTCATGGTTTTGTAGGAAAAGAGAACTGGGGTAATGAGATTTAATTTCTCTGTCACTTGAATTAATGTCTATGCATTGACTAATATCTTGGTATAAAGTACTCAGAATATGTGTAACTGAATCACTTTGCTGTACACCTGAAACTAACACAACATTGTTAATCAGCTATACTCCAATATAAAATTTAAGAAATAGAAATAAAGTACTCAGGAAGCCCTTGACTGAATTGTAAAATAGACAAAAATTGTCTTTCCTCCGCTGTGTTATTTCCCAAAAGTTGTTTTCCTATTCCTAATCTCAAATAGCTATTCTTTTTCTGTCTCATGAACTTCAACTCTCAATTATCTGACAGGTATCTCAGAAGCAATAGTATGTAAGAAAATAACAGATGGATTAATGCATGGATTGGTGTGAAGTATTGTCAGTGTTATAATTCTAGAGTTGGTTGTCAGTTCATGGAAGTTCAATATAAAAAAAAGAAAAGTTGAGCATGTATGGCCCATGATAATTAGTCTAGTTCTAGGAACTGAAGTCTACCTAACAATATTTTCCATTTTTAGATTATAAACCTGCAGTACTTTCTAGAGTTATTTACATTTTAATGGAGATCTGAATTTATTTCAAGGAATTCATCTCTTAGTCATTTAAAACTCAATATCAGATTGTCCTGTTATCTCCAGTTCTAGAGATTTTGGTTCTCCTATATCTTATATCTGCTCACACTCTTTCACAGATGTTTATTTCTTCGTGTTCATAGGAAACAAATATTTGCTTTTATGTGGATAGTTGGGGAAAGAACTTGTCCATATCAGCTCAGGTCGTTGTATTGCCACAGATTCCTGAAGGCATTGCTTATAGTGAGATTTAAGATTAACAAGCCTTGGACAGTGTGATAGAGGGACTTTCTTTGGAGTATCACATGGTTTTCCCACTTTGTTTACAGTAGATCCTGATTATACTTATTTGAGAATACTGTCAATGTGTTTGGGAGTCTTTAGAACTGTATCCTCTAAAGAGAATGGAAGCAATTTCCTAAGTAGTACTTTCAGAGAGTTGCATTAATTTTATAATACTAACTTTGGAGGCATTACTTTCTTGGATCTTTCACAAGTATTCTTTTGGAAGATTCACTTTTAATTAAAATCTAATCTATCACCAAATCAAGTTGATCCCAGTTCAAAAAGAGATTTTAAATTGATTGACATGTGCCAGCTTTCACTGCCACTATTCTGGTCCGATCGTGTCGCTTCCTCTGCAGAAAATCACCACATTGGCCTCCTACCTGGTCTGGGTGCTTGCTGTTGGCTGTTGGGATCTTCTTCTCTGCAAGCTTCGCTCTGATGCTTTTACAGCAGAAGTACATCATGGGTGCCAAGCTCCAAGCCTTAGGAACTTTTGTGATGGACTCTTAGATTCCAGAAGCTTCACTTATTGGAGATTTGTTATATTTCCTTGATTCAAAAACAATAAATTACAACTGATTTCCATATAAAGACAGATGATACTTTTGTGTCAGTTTTTTCTTTATACTGTACACTATAATTAGTCAGACCCAAAATAACTTTAATTATACTATCTAGATACATTTTTAAAGTTGGTCTCATCTGGTAGACAAGAATAATACATAATTGAGACCTCAAAATTATGTCATGTCTGCTGCACCCTAGGAAAAAACAAAATTTAAAAAAATCTATACTTAGATTATACTGTGAAAGGTGTTATTTCTCTAGGGGAAAGCAGTTAGTATGAATTTGATTTTTTTCTACTCATTTATTTATATTCTGAAAATTTCCACATTTATGCCTATTTAATTTAATATCCAAATAAGTTGACCCATACATGCAATAACTTGCTTCACAGAGAAGTGCTATGTAACAATATTTTTCTGTGATATAGTTCAGTATAACAATTATTTTTCTATCATATGGTAGAAAGATATAACTTTTTTCTGAATTACAACCATTTCTATGAAATGGATGGTCTGATAAAAGCAATTGTTCTTTTATTTTCTGTCTAAGGTAATAAAATAAAGAAGAAACTTTTGCACTAAGAACTTAGTTGTATAAATCTTGTAATGACCCTGTCCTGTATCAAGTATGTCTTGTCTCCAGATTCCCTTCATCTTTTCAATTTTAATCAGTTCTATTGATTGCGTAGGGCTTCCCTGGTCGCTCAGAAGGTGAAGAATCTGCCTGCAATGCAGAAGACCTGGATTTGATCCCTGGGTTGGGAAGATAACCTGGAGGAGCACATAGTGACCCACTCCAGTATTCTTGCCTGGAGAATCCCCATGGACAGTAGTCCGCCAGGCTCTCTGTCCATGAGGTCGCAAAGAGTTGGACACGATTGAGCAACTAAGCACAGCGCGGCACTGATTATGTAAAATAAACTTACTGGAAAAATAATACTCTGATGTATATACACACGTAATGTGTGTGTTGGAGGAGGTGGCCAGAGAAAGAGAGAAGACACACCGTAAAAACCAGGGAGAGATAAGACTAGATTATCATTTAATTTTAAGGTTTCTTTTATAAGAAAGTTTCATTTTAGCTGTTAATTCAACAGACAGTAGCTGAATATCATCTACACTTTGATAATCGTCAGTTTGTACGGATAGAAGGTTGTGGTCTATGTTAGTTCCTATAGAACACTTCTAGGTGATTTCAGTATCTTTTACTACCCTAGTTTAGCAGTTTCTTGGCCTGCTGTCTTCTATTTATGTCATCTTCCAGTCTGCTTTAGTTTCTCAGTCCCAGTACCATAATCTTGACCTTATCATTGTTGGTAAAGTCAACCTATCTCTCATCTCAGTTTCAAGGAGACCATTCTCCGACCACCTTTTATCTCTACAATTCACTTTCACAATGACACCAATTTCAAAGATTCTTCAAACCCATCAGGACCTTACAATTCCCTTATTTTATGTCTTTTCACTACCTACTCATTTTCTCACATTCTCACTCATGTTTTCAACTGCCAGTTATCCATTCAAATGCCATGATCCATCGCTATAGCCACTTTTTCTCAGACCCAGCTGCTTACTCCTGTGACCCTTTCTCACTCTTCCATATTTACATGATAGGATCCAAAATTTGATAAAAGCTGATTTTCTACTTACTCTGTGCCTGTACCTGTGGAGCTGAACATGTCTAGAAGAAAATGCTATGTTGAAAATCACTCCTAAGTTCACAATCAACCCATTATTAGTGCATTATTAGTGCCTCATTAGTGCTTCCAGTAGCCCTATTACATTTACCTAATCCATTTGCTTTCCCACACTCCTCAATGACTTTTTAATACCTTCTTCCATCTTTTCAAAACACCCCACCCTCACTCTCATTATCTTCACTCTCAGCTGATAATCCTTCTTCTCATCTTCCTGAGATACAGAAACAATAAATAAAAAATGTAAAAGCTACTACCATTGCAGCAACTCACCATCTACATTGTATGTACCCTTAGACTTTGATCTTCCTCCTTTTAGAAAAATTAATTAACTGATTATGCTTCAATCGAAAGCTAATATTTTCACTGATGTACTAGAGCCCATCCCCTCTTGCCATCTTAAGGACATCACTCCAGCCATCCTCTCTTCTTTCAACATAAACTTTTTTTCTCACTATTCGGTCAACCATGTCAGTGGAAAATTTTAATGTAATTTTTCTCATCTCATAAATCTCTATCTTTAGTCCATATTTCACTCTAGATATCACCTCATCTCTCTGTTTCTCTTTACAACAAAATAAGACTTGAGATACTTATTTGTACTTTCTGCATCCAAGCCTTCTCCTGTTATTATTTCTCACTTTAGAAAAGATTGTATTCAGATTTATTGATTAGCACCATGTGGTATACAGGATAAGTTTTATTCTTTCATGATTTCTTGAACTAGTAAGCTTTATATAGCTTTTCCATTGACTATATTAAACCTTTTTACTTTCTGTCATCTTAAAAATATGGCTTTTTAAATAAAGTCTCACTTTTAAAAATTCTCAATGAGAAGATACTTAAATGTGACATTTCACTTTTTAAAAATTTCATGAGATATTTTGTGCTTACCTTTGTGACACAATTTGTTGTTGTTCAGTCACTCAGTCATGTCTGACTTTTTGCGACCCCATGGACTGCAGCATGCCAGGCTTCCCTGTCCTTCACTGTCTCCTGAAGTTTGCTCAAACTATGTCCATTGAGTCGATAATGCCATCGAACCACCTCATCCTCTGTAACTCCCTTCTCCTGCCTTCAATCTTTCCCAGCATCAGGGTGTTTTCTAATGAGTTGTCTCTTTGCATCAGGTGGCCCAAGTATTGGAACTTCAGTATCAGCCCTTCCAATGAATATTCAGAACTGATTTCCCTTTGGGATTAACTGGTTTGATCTCCTTGCAGTCCAAGGGACTCTCAAGAATCTTCTCCAGCAACACAGTTTGAAAGCATCAGTTCTTCCATGCTCAGCCTTCTTTATGGTCCATTTCTTACATCTGTACATGGCTAGTCAAAAAACCATAGGTTTGACTATATAGGCCTTTAATATATGTGACACAATAATTACCATTTTATCTTCAGTTCAGTCACTCAGTCATGTCCAACTCTTTGCAGCCCGATAGACTGCAGCACGTCAGGCTTCCCTGTCCATCACCAATTCCCGGAGCTTGCCCAAACTCACATCCATTGAGTCAGTGATGCCATCCAGCCATCTCAACCTCTTCTCCTCCTGCCTTCAATCTTTCCCAGCATCAGGGTCTTTTTCAATGAGTCAGTTTTTCACATCAGGTGGCCAAAGCATTGAAGCTTCAGCTTCAGCATCAGTCCTTCCAATGAATATTCAGGACTGATTTCCTTTAGGATGGACTGGTTTGATCTCCTTGCAGTTCAAGGGACTCTCAAGAGTCTTCTCCAACACCGCAGTTCAAAAGCATCAATTCTTTGGTGCTCAGCTTTTTATTTTTTATTATTTACTATTATTATTATTTTTACTTTACAATATTATATTGGTTTTGCCATATATCAACATGAATCCGCTACCAGTATATATGTGTTCCCCATCCTGAACCCCTCTCCCACCTCCTTCCCCATACCATTCCTCTGGGTCATCCCAGTGCTCCATCCCCGAGCATCCTGTATCATGCATCGAACCTGGACTGGCGATTCATTTCACATATGATATTTTACATGTTTCAATGCCATTCTCCCAAATCATCCCACCCTCTCCCTCTCCCACAGAGTCCAAAAGACTGTTAAATACAATCTGTGTCTCTTTTGCTGTCTCACATTCAGGGTTATTGTTATCTTCTTTCTAAATTCCATATATATGTGTTAGTATATTGTATTGGTGTTTTTCTTTCTGGCTTACTTCACTCTGTATAATAGGATCCAGTTTCATCCACCTCATTAGAACTGATTCAAATGTATTCTTTTTTAATGGCTGAGTAATACTCCATTGTGTATAGGTACCATAGCTTTCTTATCCATTCATCTGCTGATGGACATCTAGGTTTGTTCCTTGTCCTGGCCATTATAAACAGTGCTGCAATGAACATTGGGGTATATGTGTCTCTTTCGATTCTGGTTTTCTCAGTGTGTATGCCCAGTAATGGGATTGCTGGGTCATATGGCAGTTCTATTTCCAGTTTTTTAAGGAATCTCCACATTGTTCTCCATAGTGGCTATGCTAGTTTGCATTCCCACCAACAGTGTAAGAGGGTTCCCTTTTCTCTACACCCTCTCCAGCATTTATTGCTTGTAGACTTTTGGATAGCAGCCATTCTGACTGGTGTGAAATGGTACCTCACTGTGGTTTTGATTTGCATTTCTCTGATAATAAGTGATGTTGAGCATCTTTTCATGTGTTTGTTAGCCATCTGTATGTCTTCTTTGGAGAAATGTCTATTTAGTTCTTTGGCTCATTTTTTGATTGGGTTATTTATTTTTCTGGAATTGAGCTGCAGGAATTGCTTGTATATTTTTGAGATTAATTCTTTGTCAGTTGCTTCATTTGGTATTATTTTCTCCCTTTCTGAAGGCTGTCTTTTCACCTTGCTTAGAGTTTCCTTTGTTGTGCAGAAGCTTTTAATTTTAATTAGGTCCCATTTGTTTATTTTTGCTTTTATTTCCAATATTCTGGGAGGTGGGTCATAGAGGATCCTGCTGTGATTTATGTCAGAGAGTGTTTTGCCTATATTATCCTCTAGGAGTTTCATAGTTTCTGGTCTTACGTTTAGATCTTTAAAACATTTTGAGTTTATTTTTGTGTATGGTGTTAGAAAGTATTCTAGTTTCATTCTTTTACAAGTGGTTGACCAGTTTTTTCTTAAAGAACCTCCATTCTGTTCTCCATAGTGGGTTTTATCAGTTTGCATTGCCACCAACAGTGTAGGAGGGTTCTGTTTTCTCCATACCTTTTCTAGCATTTATTGTTTGCAGACATTTTGATGATGGCCATTCTGACTGGTGTGAGGTGATATTGTAATTTTGATTTGCATTTCTCTTATGATTAGTGATGTTGAGCATCTTTTCATGTGTCTCTTGGCCATCTATGTGTTTTCTTTGGTGAGATGTCTAGTATATTTAGATTCTCTGCCATTTTTTAATTGGGTTGTTTGTTTTTTGATATAAACCTGCATGACAGAAAGAAAGATAGTGCTAAGTCATGTCTGACTCCTGCAATCCCATGAACTGTAGCCTGACAGGCTCCTCTGTCCATGGGATTCTCCAGGCAAGATTACTGGAGTGGGTTGCCATCTACTTCTCCAGGGGAACTTCCCAATTCAGGAATTGAACCCAGGTCTCCTGCATTGGAGGCAGATGCTTTACTGACTGAGCTACGTGGGAAGCCCAACCTGACGACCTGCATGAGCTGTTTGTATACCTTGGAGATTAATCCTTTGTGAGTTTCTTTGTTTGCAAATATTTTCTCCCATTCTGTGGGTTATATTTTCATTTTATTTAGGGTGTCCTTCGATGTGTATGAACTGTATTTTAACATCTTGCTTCTCTTTGGAGGAAAGAGGTCAAGTTGCTTTAGATGAATCTAACTTCTTATATACTTCCTTAAGAACTAACTGACTTCATTTAGAACTTAGGTGTAATGATGAAAACCAAATGTTGACTATACTTATGGTAAAGTTTAAAACAAAGTAAAAATTAATTTTCATTTTATTTCTGAAACCAAATACAACAGAATATCATTTTAACGAAGTCCAGTTGTTTCACATTTTCAGATATTTTAAAAGCCTCATTATGTCTTCAAATAGACCACCACACATTGCATAAATTTGTAGGAATGTTGCTGGTCTGGAATAAGAATGTCAGTCCTGCAGTCAGCACCATATGCATTTTTCAGAGATTAAACTTTATAAAAAACTATCCAGATTTTAGGAATTTTGAAGCAACAAAATGATGATATAGAAAAAGCAATTAGAAGGTATCTTCATGTCTAGCCTTATTCCTTATTTAAGGAGTAAAAATACATATTTTAGAAGATAGTCATAAAATTGTTAAAATAAATTTTATTTATAAATGCTTATAGTCATTTTGGCTATCTGAAAAATGTATATAAGTAGAGCTATCATTTGTAGATTATGTTAGATACAGGAAATGTCATTTCACACTTTTATTATAACTAGTTCTATGATACACATGAAAAAATTAACCTAAGTGTAGTTGTTTTAAAAAGATATTATATGCAAGTTATATTAATTTTTTATGATTAAAAGCAATCTTTATTTAAATTATTTCAGCTTACAAAGAACAAGAATGTAACATGTGCATCATGAAAAAATTATTTTTAAAACTTAATAAGTTAGTTTTCTGTTTTAGTTTTTTATTTTTATTTTTTTTACTTTACAATATTGTATTGGTTTTGTCATACATTGACATGAATCTGCCATGGGGGTACATGTGTTCCCCATCCTGAACCCCTATCCCACCTCCCTTCCCATCCCATCCCTCTGGGTCATCCCAGCGCACCAGCCCCGAGGACCCTGTATCATGCATCAAACCTGGACTGGCGATTCATTTCACATATGATAATATACATGTTTCAATGCCATTCTCCCATATCATCCCTCCCTCTCCCTCTCCCACAGAGTCGAAAAGACCATTAAATACATCTGTGTCTCTTTTGCTGTCTCACATTCAGGGTTATTGTTATCTTCTTTCTAAATTCCATATATATGTGTTAGTATATTGTACTGGTGTTTTTCTTTCTGGCTTACTTCACTCTGTATAATAGGATCCAGTTTCATCCACCTCATTAGAACTGATTCAAATGTATTCTTTTTAATGGCTGAATAATATTCCATTGTGTATATGTACCACAGCTTTCTTATCCATTCATCTGCTGATGGACATCTAGGTTGATTCCATGTCCTGGCTATTATAAACAGTGCTGGGATGAACATTGGGGTACATGTGTCTCTTTTGATTCTGGTTTTCTCAGTGTGTATGCCCAGCAATGGGATTGCTGGGTCATATGGCAGTTCTATTTCCAGTTTTTTAAGGACTCTCCAGACTGTTCTCCATAGTGGCTGTGCTAGTTTGCATTCCTACCAACAGTGTAGGAGGGTTCCCTTTTCTCCACACCCTCTCCAGCATTTATTGCTTGTAGACTTTTGGATAGCAGCCATTCTGACTGGTGTGAAATGGTACCTCACTGTGGTTTTGATTTGCATCTCTGATAATAAGTGATGTTGAGCATCTTTTCATGTGTTTGTTAGCCATCTGTATGTCTTCTTTGGAGAAATGTCTGTTTAGTTCTTTGGTCTTAAAAATTAGAGCAGAAATAAATGCAAAAGAAATAAAAGAGACCATAGCAAAAATCAACAAAATCAAAAGCTGGTTCTTTGAGAAGATAAATAAAATTGACAAACCATTAGCCAGACTCATCAACAAAGTTAGAAATGAAATTGGAGAGATCACAACAGACAACATAGAAATACAAAGGATCATAAGAGACTATTATCAGCAACTATATGCAAATAAAATGGAAAACTTGGAAGAAATGGACAAATTCTTAGAAAAAAGTACAACTTTCCAAAACTGAACCAGGAAGAAATAGAAAATCTTAACAGACCCATCACAAGCATGGAAATTAAAACTGTAATCAGAAATCTTCCAGCAAACAAAAGCCCAGGACCAAACGGCTTCTCTGCTGAATTCTACCAAAAATTTAGAGAAGAACTAACACCTATCCTACTCAAACTCTTCCAGAATGTTGCAGAGGAAGGTAAACTTCCCAACTCATTCTATGAGGCCACCATCACCTTAATACCAAAACCTGACTTAGATGCCACAAAAAAAAAAAAAAGAGAAAACTACAGGCCAATATCACTGATGAATATAGATACAAAAATCCTTAACAAAATTCTAGCAAACAGAATCCAACAACATTAAAAAGGTCATACATCATGACCAAGTGGGCTTTTCCCAGGGATGCAAAGATTCTTCAGTATCCGCAAATCAATCAATATATTAATTTTAAGAATTATTTCAGACTCAATAATCCTTTATTAGAAATACACTTAAATAATTGTGAATCAAGTTGGACGATCAATCTATAAACATTCTATGAAACCATTTGTAGCTGAGAGTATTTTAAAGTATTTTCCCCTCTTCTTCTACAGACTTTTGGTGGATCTTGGTCCATCAGCTCCTCAGTATGCTAGGGAAGTCTTTGTTCATTTCTCCAGAGAAGGGAATACTCAGAAAAATTCTGAGGGTCAAGGGAAAAGCAAGAGAATGTTTTGATTCAAGACTGTATAGGGATGGGGATGAGGAGAAATTCAAAAGAGAGTTGATAATGGTTTTGATTCAGTCTTGGGGATCCCAGAGAAAATAGCTTATGGTGAAATATGTCAGATTTGTGATCTCCAAAGATTTAGCTTCAAGATCAGGGACCAGACTTGATCACTCAGGGTTCTTGTGTGACAGTTTTATACACTGAAAAAGAAACTGAGAAGGCTTCTGACATAGACACATTTCTACAGCATCAGTTAAGTTCAGTTGCTCAGTCATGTCTGACTCTTTGAGACCCCATGAATCGCAGCACGCCAGGCCTCCCTGTCCATCATCAACTCCCGGAGTTTACCCAAACTCATGTCCATCAAGTCAGTGATGCCATCCAGCCATCTCATCCTGGGTTGTCCCCTTTTCCTACCCCCAATCCCTCCCAGCATCAGGGTCTTTTCCAGTGAGTCAGCTCTTCACATCAGGTGGCCAAAGTATTGGAGTTTCAGCTTCAGCATCAGTCCTTCCAATGAACACCCAGGACTGATTTCTTTTAGGATGGACTGGTTGGATATCCTTGCAGTCCAAGGGACTCTCAAGAGTCTTCTCCAACACCACAGTTCAAAAGCATCAGTTCTTCAGTGCTCAGCTTTCTTCACAGTCCAACTCTCACATCCATACATGACCACCGGAGAAACCATAGCCTTGACTAGACGGACCTTTGTTGGCAAAGTAATGTCTCTGCTTTTGAATATGCTATCTAGGTTGGTTATAACTTTCCTTCCAAGGAGTAAGCATCTTTTAATTTCATGGCTGCAATCACCATCTGCAGTGATTTTGGAGCACAGAAAAATAAAGTCTGACACTGTTTCCACTGTTTCCCCATCTATTTCCCATGAAGTGATGGTACCAGATGCCATGATCTTAGTTTTCTGAATGTTGAGCTTTAAGCCAACTTTTTCACTCTCCTCTTTCACTTTCATCAAGAGGTTTTTTAGTTCCTCTTCACTTTCTGCAATAAGGGTGGTGTCATCTTCATATCTGAGGTTATTGATATTTCTCCAATCTTGATTCCAGCTTGGGAGTCTTAACTGTGACTGTGTCTTAAGATAACAAGATTAGTCAGAAGGTTCTTGTTAAGAAGGAGAAACACTCCTTGAGCAAGATACATTGTTGTTATATAATCATTAGTACAGAAAAGAGTGATTGAAGTGAACTGAACAGAGCTTAAGGAAAAACATATCCTTGAGCAAGATTAGTTGTTTTGTTGTGTAATCATTAGCTCTGGGCTCAAGAAGTTAGTCTTAAAGACTGTTATCATAACAACTCAGAGTTCAAGAAAAAAAACCTCTTATGTAACTAAAGCAAAGTTATGTAGAAAAACATTTGTCCCTGTCTACTCCTTGAAAGCCCAGGAATCCTTTCTCCCCCTCCCCCTCCTCCTCCTCCTCCCCCTCCTCCTCTCCCTCCTCTTCCTCCTCATTGGGGACTCAGGAGTTCTTATCAACCTACCTAAGAATTAACTCTTTCACTGACTACCTCTCTCTAGTAGTTGAGCCCCAGGTGAAGATCAGTAGAGATCTCAGTTGAGATCCCAGAGCAAAACAGACCTAGACCTCTTTACCCTATGGCAGAGTCTATCTAGCATGGTGAGAGGGGTCTACTCCCAGGAGCAGAGATGGCTGCATAATACCTCTAAGCAGCCTGGCCTGAGGTTGACCCATAACTTTCCCATGGACCACCATGCTCTGCAGTGACTGAAAATCTTCAGGCACACCCAAGAGGATCATGAAAATACACGAGAGAGTTACTGGACAAGGTCTTATGGATGAGAATTAGGTCTGACAGAATTGTAACCTGACTAGACTAACTTCCAAGGATCAGACCACAGATGAGGTAAGATTCAGAAGTGTGAGCATGGACAGATGTTACCATGGACCGACCACCCCCAAACCCCACTGCCTATATTTTATTACTCTGTTAGACCCTTGGTGTGTAGACTCAATCCTAAGCAAAAATCCCAGAGCTTGGGTGAGTTCAGAGATTAAATTGCTAGATAAAAATAAAGGTTTTTTTTTGTTTGTTTGTTTTCCCCTCACAACTGAATATATGGATAGAGCTCCATACCTACTTCAAATATTTCTTTTTTCAAACAAATTGAAAGGGTATGTTTTAGCTTGAACGTATCCTTAACTCAATAGATAACCCACAATCATTTGATGACAGTGGAGAACTGCTTAGGTAGCTACATTTTAGGGGCCATATAACTGGCATGTGGAGTACTTTATACAGCCCTGATTGGCAAAAAATAACTTTTACAAGTGTAGAATAGTGATTACCCTCACCTTCACAACATTTGAGATCTATACAAGAAGAGAATCCAGATAGTTTTCATTTATATATTCAAAAGCACTATGGGTAAATCAGTTTCTATCTGCTGTGCTGAAGAACAAGTAAAAACACCAAACTCAGAGATTTCCAGGCTTCCGGATCCAACATTGATTAACTTCCAAGTTCATGGAGGATTGCCTCCTCCCCTCAATGTTTATAGATTTTCTCTGGAACACAGCTCTCCAGACACCAGAACAAGCCAAATGACAAGCTGCCAACAGAGAAATATGGGAAACAGTGGAGAGTACTTTTTAAACTGAGAACCACAAACCTTCTAGAGCCAGAGGTCGACTCTAGAAGTTTAGCCTCTCTTGAATATAAATCCTGAAAATAACATCTTGACCCCAGATGCTTCCATGATGATCTTAGTGACTAATGAAGGGAATGAAGGAAGATGTTTAAACCACAGGATATAGTGTGGTTGGAATTAGATACCTAACTATGGCTGATATAAATTAAATGTTAAACACATTTGCTCATATAGTCTAAATATGTGAAATTGTGTAATTTTTGTTTTAAACACCTTATAAAAAGTAATAGCATGGCACCCTTTATTTTTATTAGTTTATAGCATGCTGAAATATATTGTTCAATCTTGAATTTATGTGAAAGCATTTTAGAAAAAGCTTAGGTAGAGGAGGTGGAATTAAATGTGAGCGTTTATTGACAATAGGACTGCATACTGAGGAAACAAAGTTTTAAGCTGTATTTGCTTTTACATGAAGTAGGTCTTACTTGAAATGAAAGCTGAATAAATAACAAAATCCTTGTTATTTTCATGTGTGAATGTGGCTTGTAGTCAAAAATATATTGTTATATACACTCATAGCAATTTTCCTTAGTCAGACCTTCAATCTTGACCTTTAAGTGTGAATATTAGAACTCTATATTATGATCTTATAAAGTTGCCTATTTCTGAAAAAAAATAGTAACTAGCAACAAAATTTATCAGGTCATAAATAACTTAAAGAATATTACACATTAGGGATATATCATTATTATTTCTGCACATAGAATTGACTATTATAGATGTTAGTATTAACAAATCAGCAACAAAAAATAGCCATATATTTTGAAGGCTGAATATTTGTTTCATTGAGATGAGTAATGGTGACACTATCTAGAAAAAATCATGAATTTATCACAAAATTTATTCCCTGATTGCCCTTTATCCTGCTTCTAGAAACTACTTTTAAAAATTATGGTTGGAACTTATATCTCATCTCCTCCAAGATTCTGTTGCTTCCTCATTGTTCACAGATTCCTCACCTACAGAGCCAGCACCCTGGGGAGTGACCTGTGTAGTTGCAGAGTCCCCCATGGTCCAGTGGTGAAGACTCCACACTACCACTGCAGGGGGCCCAGGTTCAATCCCTGGTTGGGGAACTAAGATCCCACATGCACATGGCCACATAGGGGCTGGGAAAGAAGAAGGGCTGCTTGCTTGGTTTAAAGCTCTGTAATAATTTTGAACAACATGCTCCACATTTCATTTTCTACTTGGTCTCATAAATTATGTGGGAATCCTTCTCCTGCTGCTCCAAACAGAATTTGTTCTCCTCTTTGTCCTTATACTTTTTTTTGGTACCTGTCTGAACTATCATACCAAGTTACACTATAGCTTGATTATCATCTACTTTCTCAGACAGTTGTAGTAGATGCTCTTGGTAGTTAGTTCTCTTTTATCAGCCAGCGTACTCATCTCCTAGATACTGTGAGTACTAGCCTTCTCCAGAGAATTGTGCTGCTCCAGAGATGCAGGAGGCCCTCTGCCTTAAGGTGAAACTGCTCTGCTGTGCCTTGTATGTTGCACAGCTCCTTGTGGTCTCCCTTAGGATCAGCTAAAGTCTAAATTAAACTTTAGCTGAGCCCACAGTCTTGCTTTGGTTTATCCTCTAACTTACCCTCCTTCCCTCACTGCTGTTCTCCTCTGAGAATTCCCTTCATGGTACAGAAGTATCCGAATCCCTGTCTCAGGCTCTGCTGCTAGGTCTTCCTGTCTAAGCCATCCACGGATTAGGACAGGGACCATTTGTTGCTTATGTCTTCATCTCCACCACCTTGCACATTTCTTGGCACATTATAGATACCTTATGATGTTTGAATGAAAGACCTTTCTAAGGATGGTTTATTGGAGTGGTAAATTTCTTCCAGCTTAGTATTGTTCAAGATGTATTTGGAGGATATAAAATAACTTCCTTCACAGATACATGCTTTCCTCTAGCTTCATGGTATGGTCCTTCCAGTAAGAATGTCAGCCCTAGATCATCTCTGACGCCTATAGTTTAAAATGTTTATCTCTTTGACTGCCTATTTTAAACTCAGTTTCTTTTGGAAAGGTTTTGAATTCATAGAGTATTAGAATGAGAGAAGCCTTAGGGAATATCCGAAAGGGGAATGATAAAAGAAAAATTCTTCAAGGTTCAGGAAGTAGGAAGGAAAGAAACAATGAAAAGATCAGAGGTATGGTTACATACACTGGACTGTCCTTTTCCTGTTGAGCTGTATAAATCTTGTTTTGATGATTGTAACAAAATATATGATCAGATGTAATCATCTGGTACACAAGACAATGATATTTACAGGTGAGGAAAGTAAAGGGACTTGAAGAGAGATGTTCACAGTTAAATGGAAGTGGTAAAAATGTTGATACCAGTAAATTACTATGTCACCTGTGTCTACTGTAATTCTCTGAGTAATATTATGAAAACTATGCAAAGAGATAGAGTCAAAAATACTGTAAATCAATCAAGTTGGAATCCTAAAATATATTTAGTTAACCCACAGGAAAGCAGGAAAAGAGAAACAAAAGAATGAATTTCAGGAGAAAGAAACAGAAAAATAATAAAATGGAAGTCTTAAGTCCTAGAGCATTAACAGCTCAATGATACCACTCAAAATATACCAATCAAAACACAGATTGGCAGAATGAATTAAAAAGAATACAACCAGATGTTCTTTGCAAGAGATTCACCTCAAATTCAGGGACATAGTTAGGTTGAAAATAAAGGACTGAAAAAAGTATACATGAAAATACTAATTAAAAAATCAAGAGTGACATACTAATATCTGGCAAATACCAGGGCCAATAAAATTACCACGAGCAAAGAGCATTGATAAAAGGATGAATTTATGAAAAAGACAAAATGATCCTAAATATTTATACACCAAACAATAAAGCTTCAAAATTTAAGAAGCAAAAGCTGAAACAAGAATTAGACAGATCTGCAATTATAGTGGGTGTCTTCAACACCATCCCCTTGGTAACAGAACTACTAGATAAAGTCAGCAAGTGTAAGAAAGATTTATGTATTGAAACCAATATCTAATTGACATATATAGAACACTCCACTCAACAAATAAAGAACAACTGCCTATGGGACATTCAGATAAATAGAATAATTCCTGGGTCATAAAACAAACCTCAGCAAATTTAAAAGAATTAAACTCACACATAGAGGGTTCTCTGACCATCATATAATGAAACTAGAAATCAGTAACAGAAAGATGACAGAAATATCTCTAAACATGTGGAAATTAAATTATACACTTCTAAATGATCCATGGATCAAAGAGAAAGGCTAAAAGGAAAGAGAAAAAAATTTATAGAACTGAATGAAAATGAAAATACAATATTAAAATAAATTGACTGCAGCTGAAGTGTCATGTGGAGGGAAATTTATAATTTATAAATTGTTTATAATTGACAGCTTCCATTGGAAATGTGGTAAGGCCTTAAATAATCTGAGTTCTTATCTCAGAAAGTAGAAAAAAAGAGCCAGATAACCCAAAACAAAGAAATCCAAAGCAAAAGGAAGGAAATAATAAACATTATTGTAGAAACAATGACATAGTAAAGTAGGAAAACAATAGAGCAAATAAACGGAAACAAAAAATCCATAAAAGTAATAAACTTCTAATAATTAAAAAAATATAAGAAACAAGAATGAAACAGACAATATCAGAAATAGATATTACTCCAAATTCTTCAGCCATTAAAAATTAATAAATGAATAATCTGAACAACTTTAATATATTAGATGATATAGAAGAAAGTAGCCAATTCCTTGAAAACCACAAACTATCAAATTTCAACCAAGATGAAGAAAATAATTTCAATAGCCCTTTAACAATTAGGAAACTTGAATTCATAATAAAAAACTACTGAAAAAATATCACCAGATCCAGATAATTTCAGGAGAGATTTCTAGTAAGCCTTCAAAAAGAATTAACAGCTATTTTAAAGTCTCTTTTATAAAATAAATGAGATGGGAATACTTCCCAACTCATTTTAGGAGGCCAGTATTATCCTGACAGTAAAGCCAGAAAAAGATAGTAATGGAAATAAGACAACATGAAGAAAGGTGTCTCAAATAAATTCAGACTCAAAATTTGTCAGCAAAATATGAACAAACTGAATTCAACAATGTACAAGGAGAATTAGTGGAATTTATTCCAGGTATGCAAGGCTTGTTCAGTTTTCAAAATCATCCAGTGTAATTCACCCTATCAACAACTTAAAGAAGAAAAATCATATGATCATATCAATTGACACAGAGAGAACATTAGAATAAAATTCAACATCATTTTATGATAAAATTCTTAGGTTAGAAATAGGATCCATTTAACGAGTGACTTCACTTTCACCTTTCACTTTCATGCATTGGAGAAGGAAATGGCAACCCACTCCAGTGTTCTTGCCTGGAGAATCCCAGGGACGGGGGAGCCTGGTGGGCTGCCGTCTATGGGGTCACACAGAGTCGGACATGACTGAAGCGACTTAGCAGCAGCAGCAGCAGCAACAAAGCATGTATGCTGGAAAATTTTTAATATGCTTATGAAAGAAATCAAAGATCTAAATAAATGAAAAGGTACCGCTGGGTTCATGGATTGGGAGCTCAGCATAATAAAAATGTCATTTCCCTCCTACCTGATCTACAAGTAGAATGAAATTCATGTAAAGTTTCATCAAGGTTTTTATTTATTTATTTTTTTTGTAGATGTAAAAAAGCATATTCTAAAATTTGTGTGTAAGGCACAGAAGTAAAATAGCTGAAATAATCTTGACAAAGAACAATAAAGTAAGAGGGATTGATGTTTATACACTACTGATACTATGTTTAAAATAGATAACTAATGAGAACCTACTATATAGCACAGGGAACTCTACTCAATTCTCTGTGGTGACCTAAATGGGAAAAAAGTCAATAAGAGAAAGGATATATGTATATGTATGACTAATTCACTTTGCTATACAGCAGAAACTAACACAGCATTGTAAAGCATCTATATTCCGATAAAAATTAAAAAGAAATAAAGTTGGAGGAATCACTCTACTTGATACTGTTTACTACATTCTACCCCATAGCGTTTACTGTGCAGATTCAGCAATAAAGACAGTGTGCTATTGGTAGAGGGATACACTAGTCAGAATAAAGAACCCAGAAGAAGATGCACACAAATATGCTCAACTGATTTTTTAAGAAAAATTCGAAAAAGTTTAGTGAAGTAAGGATTGTTGTTCAGTCTCTAAGTCGTGTCCAACTCTTTGCAACCCCATGAACTGCAGCGCCAGTCTTCCCTGTCTATCTCTATGTCTTAGAGTTTGCTCAAATTCATGTCCATTGAGTCAGTGATGCCATTCAACCATCTTATCCTCTGTCACCCTCTTCTTCTCCTGCCTTCAATCTTTCCCAGCACCAGGATCTCTTCCAGTAAATTGGCTCTTCACATCAGGCAGCCAAAGTATTGGAGCTTCAGCTTCAGCACTAGTCCATCCAATGAATATTCAGGGTTGATCTCCTTTAGGATTGACTGGTTTGCGAATTGACTGGTTTGATCTCTCTGCTGTCCAAGGGACTCTCAAGAGTCTTCACCAGCACCACAATCTGAAAGCATCAATTCTTTGGTTCTCAACCTTCTTTATGGTCCAACTCTCATATCAGTACATGACTACTAGAAAAACCATACCTTTGACTATATGGACGTTTGTTGGCAAAGTAACGTGTTTGCTTTTCAATACACCATCTAGGTTTGTCATAGCTTTTCTTCCAAGAAGCCAGCATCTTTCAATTTCATGGCTGCAGTTACTGTCTGCAGTGATTTTGCAGCCTAAGAATATAAAATCTGTCACTGTTTCTACTTTCCCCCCATCTATTTGCCATGAAGTGATGGGACGGCATGCCATGATTTTAGTTTTTTGAACGTTGAGTTTTAAGTCAGCTTAAAGTAAGAATAGCCTTTTCAACAACTGGTGTTAGAATGATTGGAAATCCATAGATAAAAGAAGAAGGAGGACGAGGAGGAGAGGGAGAAGGAGAAATAAGAGAAGCAGAAGGGGAGCATCTCAACTTAAATCTCACACCTAGTGTAAAAACTAACTCAAACTATATCATAGAATTAAATACAAAATATAAAAATATGCAACTTTTAGCAAAACAGTTTAGAAAATATTCAGCCCCTAGAGCTATTCAGATGTTCTTAGATGTGATACAAATAGCATGATCCATAAGAAGAAAACTGAATAAATTGGATTTCATCAAAATTTTAAGTTTTGCCATGCAAAAGTCCATGTGAAAAGGATGAAAAAAACTGCAGATTGGGGGAAAATATTTGCAGGCTATTTATCCAACAAAAGGCTAAAATATAGAGTATATTAAGAACTCTGGAAACACAAGAGTAAAAAAAAAAAACAAAATGGAAAAAGGACATGAAGAGGCATTTCAGTGAAAAGGAAATACAGATGGCAAATAAGCACATGGAAATATGTTCAACATCAAAGAAGCACAAATTAAAACCTCAATGAGGCATTCCTGCACATCTATCAGAAGGGAAAAAATGAAAAAAAAAAATAGTAACAATACCAAGTGCTTGAGAGGATGTGGAGAAACTGGATCTGTTACAGGTGGGAATGTAAAATGCTGCAGCCTCTTTGGAAAACAAATTGGCAGTTTGTTATAAAACCAAACATGCAATTTCCATATGACCCATTAATTGTCCTCCTAGGCATTTATCCTAGAGAAGTGAAAACTTATAGTCACGTAAACTCCTGTAAAGTTCATAGCAGCATTCCTTGGAGTAGCCCAAAATTGAAATAAGTCCCAGTGCTCTTCAGTAGATAAGTGATTAAACAAACTATCATGTGTATATACCATCGAGTACTGCTGCTGCTGCTGCTGCTAAGTCGCTTCAGTCGTGTCCAACTCTGTGTGACCCTGTAGACGGAAGCCCACCAGGCTCCCCCGTCCCTGGGATCCTCCAGGCAAGAACACTGGAGTGGGTTGCCATTTCCTTCTCCAATGCATGAAAGTGAAAAGTGAAAGTGAAGTTGCTCAGTCGCGTCCGACTTTTAGCGACCCCCTGGATTGCACCCTACCAGGCTCCTCTGTCCATGGGATTTTCCAGGCAAGAGTACTGGAGTGGAGTGACATTGCTTCTCCGACCATGGAGTACTACTCAGGAATAAAAAGAAAGGACCTGATTCAGATAGCAAATTGGGTGAATATCTAGGTAATTATGCTGAGTGAAAAACAGCCAGTCACCAAAGGTTACATACCTTGGTTCCATTTGTAGAACATTTTTAGAGATTGAAGTCCAGGGCCAAGATGGTGGTTGCAGGCGGTGCAAGTGGTCCATCTGGAGTCGGACGCCTTCCTCGTGTGTCTCAATCACGCTGTGAGCATGGAGAAGGAATAGGTGATGGGGCTGTGCAATGGGGAGGCTGACACTGTCAGAACTGTTCACGTTCATTCTGTCATCATCCTGCAACGTTCTGATAAGAGGAAGGAGGATTGTGTAGAAATTTCTCCAGAGCAGCTGTCTGCGGCCTCAACAGAGGCAGAGAGGTTGGCTGAACTGACGGATCGCCCCATGAGAGTTGTGAGTTGGTATCACTCCCATCCCCATATAACTGTTTGGCCTTCACATGTTGATGTCCACACACAAGCCATGTACCAGATGATGGATCAAGGCTTTGTAGGACTTATATTTTTCTGCTTCATAGAAGATAAAAATACAGACTGGATGGGTACTCTATACTGGCTTTCAATCCATACAGGCCCAAAAAGAGCTCAGACTATAAGAGAATTGAAATCCCAATTCATATTGTACTTCATGTAACCAGTGAGAAAGTATGCCTTGAGTCAGCAGTTGAGCTGCCCAAGATCCTGTGCCAAGAAGAACAAGATGGGTATAGGAGGATCCACAGCCTTACACATCTGGACTCAGTAACCAAGATCCATAATGGCTCAGTATTTACCAAGAATCTGTGCAGTCAGATGTCAGCGGTCAGCAGACCTCTACTGCAGTGAGTGGTTGGAGGACAGACTGGAGCAAAACCAACAGTGTGTGCAGGAGCTGCAACAGGAAAAGGAAGAGCTTCTGCAAGAACTTTCTTCTCTAGAATAAAGCAGGAGACAGAACGGGGAAGGATGAAAATATCCAGGAATAAAGTTAATTAGGCTAAATCCGTTTTGAAGAAGAAAAAATGGGGGGGGGGGGACTCACTTTACCTGACTTCAAGATTTACTATAAAGCTGCAGGGATCAAGACAGCCCAACCGATTCTGACAAAGGTACAGAAGGAATTCAACGGAGGAAGGACAGTCTTTTCAACAAATCATGTTGGTGCAGTTGGCAAAGAAAAGGAACTTTGACCTAAACTGTATACAATATACAAATTTGAAAATGTATCATGATGTTGGGTGTAAGATGTAAAACTGTAAAACCTTTAGGGAAAAAAAAAATCATAGAAAAATCTTTAGGATCTTGGGCTAGGCAACAAGCTCTTGGCCTTCACTCCAAAAGCACAGTCCTAAAAGGAAAAAGTTGATACACTGGACTTTATCAAAAGGAAAAACTTCTGCTCTGCAAACAATTTAAGAGGAAGATGTTATTGACAGAAATCACTTGCAAACCATTTATCGTATTGAATCTGGAATATATTGTATAAAGTCAAGAGAAAAAATAATACAATTAGAAAATGAGCAGAAGACATGAATAGACATAGCACTGAAGAGGGAATGTTGATGGCAAGCAAGCATAGGAGAAAATGCTGAATCTTATTAGTAATCAGGGGATGCAAATTCAAACCACAAGGAATTATGACTATGTACTTATCAGAATGGCTAAAGAAAATAACAATGAAAATGGGGACTTCCTGGCAGTTCAGTGGTTGAGACTCTGCATTTCAGTGCCGGGGGCATGGGTTTGATCCCTAGTTGGGGAACTAAGATCCCACATGCCTCAGGGTGTGGCCAGATTTTTTTTAAAATAGTGAAAATAGCAGATGCTGTTGAGCATACAAATTGGAGATCTCATACTTTGCTAAATGGAATGTAAAATGGTAAGCCACTCTGAAAAAAAGAGTTTGGAAACTTCTAATAAACTTAAACATGAAAGTGAAAGTGTTAGCTGCTCAGTCATGTCTGACTCTTTGGACCCCATGGACTGTAGCCTGCCAGGCTCCTCTGTCCATAGGGATTCTCCAGGCAGGAATACTGCAGTGGGTTGCCATTCCCTTCTCCAGGGGATTTTCCTGACCCAGCGATCGAAAGTTAAACATACATGCACTTTATTACCCAGCAACTGTTTTTCTGGACATCTATCCCAAAGAAATGAAAGCCTATTATTGGCACAAAAACTTCTATACAGATGTTATTAGCACTTTCATTTGTAATAGCCCCAAATGAAACAACCCAGATATCCTGCAGTTGAATGTGCAGTTAAACCAACCATGCACACCATGGGATACTACGCTGCAATGTAAAGAAACAGAATATTGATACACACAGCTTGGATGGACCTCAAGTGTATTATGATGAATGAAAAAAGTCTCAACAAGTCACCACATTTGTATAACACCACATTTGTATAACAAGTCACCACATTTGTATAACATTCTAAATGCTTGAAATGAAAAAATTATAGAAATGAAGAACAGATTAATGGTTGCCAGGGATAGGGACTGGAGGGGGTATGAGATATGGGTGATTATAAAGGGTAACAACACAAGCAGTTCCTTTGTACTGATGAAACACTTCTATTTCTTGATTGTGGTGCTGATTACATGAATGTATATCTGCGCTAAAACTATGTGAAAGGGAAGTTGCTCAGTCGTGTCCAACTCTTTGCGACCCCATGGACTTTAGCCCACCAGGCTCCTCCATCCATGGGATTCTCCAGGCAAGAGTACTGGAGTGGGTTGCCACTTCCTTCTCCAGGGGATCTTCCCTACCCAGGGATCGAACCCAGGTCTCCCACATTGTAGGCAGATGCTTTACCAAAAGCTATATAGAGCTACACAAAAAACCCCACAAATGAGGGCATGTAAAATCTGGTGAAATCAAATAAGGTCTATCAGTCTAGTCAGCAGTACTGTACCATTGTCAGCATGTTGGTTTTGAAGTTGGACTATAAAAATGTGTAAGATCTTACCACTGGGGGAAACTAGGACTCCCTTACTATTTTTACACCTTCCTGTTAATCTGCAATTATTGCAAAATAGAGTTGTAAGTTAAAATTGAAGTCCAGTTGATGTATAATATTATATGTTACAACTGTATAATATATGATTCAAAAATCTAAAGGTCATATTTCATTTATAGTTATTATAAAATATTGGCTATAATAGTTTGACCCTCTTAATCCCCAGCCCCTATATTGCTGCTCTGCGTTCACTCTCCCCACTGGTAACCAATGGCTTATTCTTTCTCTCTGTAAGTCTGCTCCTTTTTTGATCTAGTCTGCTTGTTTTTTGTTTTCAGTTATAGTGACTATTAAAAAAAAAAAAGGAGCAGACTTCCAGATAGTTTTTGTTTCCTTTAGATTCTACTTATAAGTGACATCATACAGATTGTGTTTTTCTCTGTCTGACTTATTTCACTCAGCATGTTCTGTGCTTAGTCGCTCAGTGGTCCAACTCTTTGCAACATGGGGTAGACTGTAGCCCATTAGGCTCCTTTCCATGTGGATTTTCCAGGCAAGAATTTTGGAGTGGGTTATGATGCTCTCCTCCAAGGGATCTTCCAGACCCAGGGTCTCCTGCATGAAGGCAGATTCTTTACCAGCTGACCTACCAGGGAAGCCCTCACTCAGCATCAGTCAGTTCAGTTCAGTTCAGTCACTCAGTCGTGTCCGACTCTTTGCGACCCCATGAATTGCAGCATGCCAGGCCTCCCTGTCCATCACCAACTCCCGGAGTTCACTCAGACTCACGTCCATCAAGTCAGTGATGCCATCCAGCCATCTCATCCTCTGTTGTCCCCTTCTCCTCCTGCTCCCAATCCCTCCCAGCATCAGAGTCTTTTCCAATGAGTCAACTCTTCGCATGAGGTGGCCAAAGTACTGGAGTTTCAGCTTTAGCATCATTCCTTCCAAAGAAATCCCATGGCTGATCTCCTTCAGAATGGACTGATTGGATCTCCTTGCAGTCCAAGGGACTCTCAAGAGTCTTCTCCAACACCACAGTTGAAAAGCATCAATTCTTCGGTGCTCTGCCTTCTTCACGGTCCAACTCTCACATCCATACATGACCACAGGAAAAACCATAGCCTTGACTAGATGGACCTTAGTTGGCAAAGTATTGTCTCTGCTTTTGAATATGCTATCTAGGTCTTTAATACCCTCCAAATTATAGAGCAGTTTTTAAATAACAGGACTTCCCTGGTGGCTCAGATCGTAAAGCATTTGTCTACAATGCAGGAGACCCGGGTTCGATCCCTGGGTCGGGAAGATCCCCTGGAGAAGGAAATGGCAATCCATTCCAGTATTATTGCCTTGAAAATCCCATGGACAGAGGAGCCTGGTAGGCTACAGTCCATGGGGTCCCAAAGAGTCGGACACAACTGAATGACTTCACTCTCACTTTCACTTTCTTTTAAATAACAAGATTTTAGAAATGGAGGACAGATTAGTGGATATCTGAGGTTAGGAACAGTGGGAAGTTGAAGGTGGAAGAGAGATGGGTGCAGTTACAGAACTGAGTTCAAGTCCCACTTCACTTATCTGTATATTATCTTGGGCAATCTCTTTGTGCTTCTCCCTAACTGTAGTAAACATACCTACCTACTTCATGAATGAGCTAGGGTAGTACATATAAGAAGTTTAAAAAAAAAAGTTTTGAACTTCGGGGACAGAGAAAGCATTCTGTTGATGTTGGTAACTATTACTGTTGAGATGAAATATGGGAGATACCCATAGCATTTGAGAATTTATGTCTGAATGAATTATAGCTATAGTCACTGCTATTTTGTAAATGACTTTTCCTGAATTGATAAAATGATTGCATATTTTAATTTGACTAAAATTTTCTGTGAGGGGATAAAATTTTGGTTTAATTTAATTGTAATACATTGAAGTATTCAGAACTACTTATTCATATTTTTCCACTAAAGTGAATATGACTGATGTTTTCATATCTATTTTTTAATTAGTCAGTAGTTAGTGATAATGAAATAGGTCACTGAACAGTGCTTAGGGTAAATTTTTTTGCCTTGAATTTATTAAAGACCAAAATCTTCAGATAAACCATACGTAGCTTTTATAAAGCTACTGACCCCAGGCCCATCACATGACCTAACGATTGATTAAAGAGAGTCTTTATGTATCTTAATAATCTGTCCAATAACTGTAGTCAAACCAAGCATAAAATGACAGGTCCTCTTCTCTTTCAAGTTGTATTAACTCAGGAATTGCCTTAATGCTATTTTCTTTTAGGATAATAGTAAGGCTCACAACACCGATGCTAAGATTTCATACGAAAAACTGAGAGACTTATAGAGGCCTGGAAGTTGACTTTTCAAAATTATAAAGTTTTAATGATTGACAGTTTTAATTATTAACATTTATTTTATATACATATATATATATATATATATATATGTGTACATGCACACACACATACACATATATATATATTTTTGGAGAGCATCCCTCCTGCCCTGTTTCAGTTTTTTCAGGACCTCAGACAATCAAACTGTTCATCTGTAACTTCAAACACTTTTATATATGTGAAATCAGATTAAAATGAGGGTTAAGTACAACCACAGAAGAGGAAAATAAGAAAAAGGTCAGTTCTGCTTGGCCGTGAAGGCAGGTGCACATTGTACGCAGTATATACTAGTACCTTGGGAGTTTTTTAAAATGTAAAATAGAGCACATATTTCCCCATCAGTCATATCCCTGATTGACTACCTTGATATCTACTGATTTGAAGAAAGTGGGAGAAAGTGATGGAAGGCAATGGCACCCCACTCCAGTACTCTTGCCTGGAAAATCCCACGGATGGAGGAGACTGGTAGGCTGCAGTCCACGGGTTCGCTAAGAGTCGGACACGACTGAGTGACTTCACTTTCACTTTTCACTTTCATGCATTGGAGAAGGAAATGGAAACCCACTCCAGTGTTCTTGCCTGGAGAATCCCAGGGACGGCGGAGCCTGATGGGCTGCCGTCTATGGGGTCGCACGGAGTCGGATACGACTGAAGTTACTTAGCAGCATACTAGGAAGAGTTATGTCTTGCTAGAGAAAATTGTAGTTTAGTTGCTAAGTCATATTAGACTCTTGCAACCTGATCGACCATAGTCTGCCAGGCTCCTCTGTCCATGGGATTCTCTAGGCAAGAATATTGGAGTGTGTTGCCATTTCCTTCTCCAGGGCATCTTCCTGATCCAGGGATTGAACCCGAGTCTCCTGCAGTGGCAGGCACATTCTTTACCACTAAGCCACCTGGGAAGCCCTGAGAAAATTGTATGTAACTTACAGAGCAACGTGCTTATGTAGCATGTGTGGAAAACAGCTCTGAATGGTAGTGCTCAGTATAGTGACACATATTTTAGGTCCAGATGAGGATGCAGCCCTCATGGCTTTTAGTGAATAAGCTACATGTTATATGTGTGAGCTGCCCAGCAAGACAACTATAGCCATTTAGTAGGGGTTCTATAAGCTAAGAGCCCCAGTTATGCTCAAGAGGTTACGCTGCCTGGATTGAAATGCTCAGCTGTACCCAGCTGTGGGTCCTTGTGTAAGTTGCTTAACTTCTTGTCTCAATATTCTCATTTGAAAATATGGAAATAATAATAGTTACCTGCTAGAGTTATTATTAGGAGTAAGTATTGCAACTCCATGGACTATAGCATACCAAGCCCTTCTGTCTGTGGGATTTCCCAGGCAAGAATACTGGAATGGGGAGCCATTCCCTTCTCCAGGGGATCTTCCCAACCCAGGGATCAAACCCAGGTCTCCTACATTGTAGGCAGATTCTTTTCTGTCTGAGCCACCAGGAAGTCCAAGTTTACTATGCTGCTGCTGCTGCTGCTGCTGCTAAGTCACTTCAGTCATGTCCGACTCTGTGCGACCCCATAGACGGCAGCCCACCAGGTTCCACCGTCCCTGGGATTCTCCAGGCAAGAACACTGGAGTGGGTTGCCATTGCCTTCTCCAGTACATGAAAATGAAAAGTGAAAGTGAAAAGTGAAAGTGAAGTCGCTCAGTCATGTCCGACTCTTCGCGACCCCATGGACTGCAGCCTACCAGGCTCCCCCCTCTTCTTCAGGGGATCTTCCTGACTCAAGGAATGAACAGGCGTCTTTACCATCTGAGCTTCTAGGAAAGCCCTCTTAGAGCAATGCCTAGTACTTAATAACCATTCAATAAATGGTATTTAAAATTTTGTTATTTGGAAATTTACTGATAGATTCTGTACAGAATTCAAGAAAAGAACTTGCCTACTTTTATTGCTACTTTGTAGTGATTAGTATTGTTTGTTTGTTTCAAGATTTTTTGCCCTTTGGTACCTGTTTTCTACATCTATTGTTACATTCTTGAAAATATTTTTAGAAATATTTTTTACTCCATATAATTTTTAGATATGGTCATGTCTGGCTATAGCAGGGAGGATTTTTTATTAATAATCATAATGGTAAAAATCTAATTTTTTAAATTATGTTACTCATGAACATATCTTGGAAAACTGAAAGACTGTAAATAGGAACCGAATGCTGTGAATCTTTAACATATAGCTTCAAAGTCATTGCAGGTTTTTTTAAGCTAAATACAATAAAAAATATTTAGCTCTCCAGAACAACGCTGGAAAGATACATAAGGTAGAAAGCACACAAGTGAGGCCATATGTCCATTCGTATATCACAATTCCACTGTTTAAATTCACTCTGAAAGCCAGCTAGTGAAAAAACAGTGCAAAACTGGTTGGTTTGTAGTTCTTATTTTTACTTAAAAAGTTGCCCATTTAAATAAAGAACATTCCATGTAATTAAAATTTTTATTAAATTCAATCAAGGAGCATTTGAAGCTATAGTTTATAAAGTACAAATTTGAAAATTCAATTTGGACTTAAATGCTAACAGATTGTAAGTAACTGAACCTTTCCCTCAACTGTACCAGTCCCAAAATAAGATATCAGAGGAGTCAAAAGTCCAAACACCAGGGACAGATTGTGTAAGTTAAAATCTGAGCTCTTATCCTTGCTGGGAAGGACAAGGAACCCTGGTGTGCTGCAATCCATGGGGTCATAAAGAGTCGGGCACGACTGAGCGACTGAACAACAACAATCCTTGCTGGAGGCATGACTCTGACTACAGGGAAATTATTTAGCCTCTCTGTGCCTCAGTTTCCTCATCTGTGAAACCAGTTAAAATAGTACCTAGTTCATCAGGTTTCTGCAAGGATTACAGAATGTATATATTCTGTGTGTGTATATATACACACACACATAGTGTAGAGTTGGTCCCTCAGTTGTGCTGACACTGCAACCCCACAGACTGTAGCCCTCCAGGTTTCTCTGTCCATGGGATTCTCCAGGCAAGAATGCAGGAGTGGGTTGCTATTCTCTTCTCCAGGGGATCTCTGAACCCAGGGGTTGAACCCAGGTCTCTACATTGCAGGCAGACTCTTTACCATCTGAGCTACAAAGAAATCCTGTAGCTTTACCGTCTGAGCTACAGGGAAGTCCTATATGTATGTATATGTATATTTACACACACACGTGACTGTCTATATAATAGACACACACATTAATAAGTGTTGTGTGTGTGTATATATGAGTGTGTGTGTTTATATACATATAGATATGCATAAAATATGTATGAAAAATTTTCATGTCTCTATATTGGGCTTTCTCCTAAACCACTGTTACTCTTGCTGCCTTTCCTAGGTATGAGAGAAGAGAAATCAGACTTTTCAAAAACACCTTCACTGGCCTAGCCTGGGAAAAATAATGAAGCAGTTGAAGTTTGTTTTTTTGTCGTGTGCTTTCTCCCTTGAACTTGGGCAAACTCCAGGAGATGGTGAGAGACAGGGAGGCCTAGCATGCTACAGTCCATGGGGTTTGCAAAGAGTTGGACACAACTTTAGCAACTGAACAACAGCCTCTCTTTCTGTACCCTTGTCTCTTTTCCAGGACTCAATACACTCTTTTTAGCTACTTTTATAAACATAATGCCTTTTAGGTGCCCACGCTGGTTTTCTGAAGTCCCTTTCTCTAGTGCTTTCCTTGTGTCTGCCTTATCACAAAGTGTTAAAATAACTTCTTACCCTCTTGTCCATTCCCACCAGTTCGAAACTCTTTTTTTTTTTTTAAACCTGGTCAGCACCTGGAACCACACCTATTTGTAAATACACACTAAGGTGTGACGTACTGGTAGCCTTACCTGTGGCTTCTTTCCTCTGACAGGAAAAAAAAAAAAAAATCTGTGCCTTTGCACTGGAGTAGTGAAGTTTGAATTGTGCATTTTGATTTGGATTAGTGGGTATGAGTAGTTGGAGAGGTGGCTGACAACTTTGGGGGTGAAGCTGACTATAAAGAGAAGTAGGTAGCCTTGGTCCTCATATTTAGTGAAAATAAATGTCATGGAAAAGTAAAAACAAGACTCTAGAGACATAAGCAGTCTTTATTTAGAGTCACTGTTTTTCATTTACTTACTTAGAGTACTATTTATTTCTGTAACTGCTCCTAAGCTACTACCTAAAATTTTCTTGTGTATTTTCATAACTTTTTGAGAAGGGGATACATAAGAACACAGATGTGGGTCTTGTTTACCTGTTATATTTCCTATGGTAGATGCTAAATAAATGCATGGTGAATATAAGATATAGAAATGGACCTATTTCTGGTTTCTTTTTTGGCTTATTTGCTTCAACAGACTTTTTGTTTTAAAATAAAATTTGAATTTTTGTGAAGTCTAAATAAAAATGGATAATGAATAGAGAAATCTAAAAAACCTGTTCAAGCACAGCATCCGCATTTTTAACTCTGTTTTAAAATACACATATGCACCAGTGGCAACTACATTATTCCTAGGACTAGGAGCCTTAAGGGAATGCACAAAAGATGCTAACACGGCTGCAAGTGAAACCAAAGCCCTAGCAATACAAATAGGTTTTAACCAGTTTTCCTCTCTCAGAGTGTTTCATTGACCTTCTCCGGGATAGTCAGGCCTGGGTATTTCCACAGCTCCTTTGAAGAGTACTCAGCAAATAAACTCACAACAAAAGCCATTTTAGGGGGAAGTAGTTGGGCAATAATATTTAAATCACTCGATAAATAAGTAATTTCAAGCAGTTGTAATGTAACCTTCTGATAATCACCTTTAATCCATTTTCAATTCTCAACTAATACTAACTCCTCATTATTCAGCTGCAGAGAAATTACATTGGAGCCTTTGTGCAAACATAATCTCTGGATATCAAGACCAAGAAAGTTTAGATGTATTGGATGATTAAGTGGTATTAATATTGAGAAAAACAATGCTTTGTACTTGCCTCTATAGGATTAATTTCAATTACATCTAGTCCCACATTTGACCTTTTTAGAATTCACTTTTTCTATCTCTACATAAATGATTGATGATAATGATTAAAATAAATTATATAATAGCATGTTTTTAAAGTAATTCAGTTGAATGCATAATAGTAGCTCAAGAATATTTCCAATTGTAACCTAAGCTGGGTTCAAATTTTTTTAAATTTAAATTTATTTATTTTAATTGATTGGAGGCTAATTACTTTACAATATTGTATTGGTTTTGCCATACATCAACATGGATCCGCCATGGGTATACACATGCATCCTGTATCCTGCATCAAACCTGGACTGGCGATTCGTTTCTTATATGATATTATACATGTTTCAATGCCATTCTCCCAAATCATCCCACCCTCTTCCTCTACCACAGAGTCCAAAAGACTGTTCTATACATCTGTGTCTCTTTTGCTGTCTCACATACAGGGTTATCGTTACCATCTTTCTAAATTCCATATATATGCGTTAATATACTGTATTGGTATTTTTCTTTCTGGCTTACTTCACTCTGTATAATCGGCTCCAGTTTCATCCACCTCATTAGAATTGATTCAAATGTATTCTTTTTAATGGCTGAGTAATATTCCATTGTGCATATGTACCACAGCTTTATCCATTCATCTGCTGATGGACATCTAGGTTGCTTCCATGTCCTGGCTATTATAAACAGTGCTGCGATGAATATTGAGGTACAGGTGTCTCTTTCAATTCTGGTTTCCTTGGTGTGAATTTTTCATTTAAATAAAAATGTGTAGAAGAACTATACATTCACTCTTTGGTCCCCTGATAATAAGGAGACCACTTTCACTTTTGACTTTGTCTGGATAATCTCAGGTTGTGTCTGTTGTCCCAGCATAATAATTCATGACACTGTCTTCTATTTTCAAACATGTTGTGCTTTCACTGATAAAGCATGCTACTTATACAGAGAATTTGTTTGTGATGTACTTTTATAGTCTAAAAAATTCTGGAACTTATCAGACTGTGAGTCACATATAATGGTAGCTAGTCATAGGAAGCATCAGTTCCTCTGCTTTGTCATGCTTAGCAATGCTTCTTTATGAGACATTCCTCCAAATATTTGCCATGTTCTTTAAAATCAAAAAGTATTGCTCCTTTCTAGTATGTTTTATTCAGAACATTCAAAAATGCAAGCTCACTTTTCCCCCTAACACAGTAACACGTTAAGGTTTTCATTTCTACAGTACTTAGTAGTTTGTGTCATTTTTCAGAAGAGGAAAGATCTTTTGAAAACGATACCTTCATTAGTCAATTTCATCCTCGGGTAAACTCTTGGCTTCTGGAAATGTCACCCTGAATGTAGTATAATGTTTACTATGCAGTAGGCACCTAATAGATATTTGTTAAATGAGTGAATGAGTAGCAATGATAGTTTTCTAAATTTTAAAAATATATTACTTTATTTTAGTAAATGGCATTATTTTTCAAGTCATCCAAGCTACAATGGGAATAATAAAATTCTTATTTGAGAAATAGCCAATCACTAGTATCTATATTTATTAGAATACATGACAAGAAATAATTAAATTATCCCATGTGAGATAGTAGCTGAGAAACCTTAACCCATATGTGTTTAAATATGAAGGAGGGAAAGAGATGATGTGGAGAGGAAAACTGTTGTTGCTCAGTTGCTCAGTCATGTGCGACTCTTTGAGACCCCATGGACAGCAGCACGCCAGGCTTCTCTGTCTTTCACCATCTCCCGGAACTTGCTCAGACTCACGTCCATTGAGTTGACGATGCCATCCAACCATCTTGTCCTCTGCCGTCCCCGTTTCCTCCTGCCTTCAGTCTTTCCCAGCATCAAGGTCTTTTCCAATGAGTCAGCTCTTTGTGTCAGGTGGCTAAAGTATTGGAGCTTCAGCTTCTGCACCAGTCCTTCCAATGAATGTTCAGGGTTGATTTCTTTTAGGATTGATTGATTTGATCTCCTTGCTGTCCAGGGGTCTCTCAAGACTCTTCTCCAGCACCACAGTTTGAAAGCCTCAATTCTTCAGCCCTCAGGCTTCTTACGGTTCAGTTTTCACAACCATACATGACTATTGGAAAAAACATAGCTTTGACTATACGGACCTTTGTCAGCAAAGTGATGTTTCTTCTTTTTAATATACTGCCTAGATTTGTCATAGCTTTTCTTTCAAGGAACAAGCGTCTTTTAATTTTGTGGCTGCAGTCACCATCCACAGTGATTTTCGAGCCCAGTAAAATAAAATCTGTCACTGTGTCCACTTTTACCCCGTCTGTTTTCCATGAAGTAATGGGACCGGATGCCATGCTCTTAGGTTTTAAATTTTGAGCTTTAAGCCAGCGTTTTCACTCTTCTCTTTCATCCTTTTCAAGAGGCTCTTTAGTTTCTCTTCGATTTCTGCCATTAGAGTGGTATCTGCATGTCTGAGGTTGTGGAGGGGAGAGTGCTTTGCTCTGCTTGGTTGCTTTGTCGTGTCGTACTCCGTGTGACTCCGTGGCCTGTAGACCACCAGATTCCTCTGTCCATGGGAATTCTCCAGGCCAGAATACTGGAGTGGGTTGTCATGCCCTCCTCCAGGGGAGGGGAGAGTACCATAAAGTAATTGAATTTCTTGTCATGGTGAATGGTATTCCCATTAATTTCCTCAGACTTACTATTGAAAGGGTAAGAATAATTATTCTGGAGCCCCTTAAAAATATACTTTCCATGTTATGTTACAAATTTCTGTCTTCAGAGAGATGACTTGTGATTTGAGCCTAACATCAATTAAGAAATATACACCATATTACAGAGGAGAAGAGCTTGAAGGCTCATCAGTAGGCCATGAACTTTTCGGACAGTAATTTGAAAGAAAGTTTGAGAATTGCACTTAAAGGAATGGGCTTTGCTCTTTGATCATGTTATTAATCTTTCAGGAATTTAATAACACTTAAGCCAGTTTTACAATTAAACTAAGAGGTAGTCGATAATGACAATAAACTTTAAGTGTCTGTAATAGCATATGATGGGGAAGAAAAAGACCAGAGTTTTAAAAGTTTTTAATTCTCTAAGTCAATTGGAAGAGAATTATCGGCATCAAAATAGGCTTTGACTGGCAAGCCACTATCAAATTAAAATAATTGTTTAAAGCCCTCTAGCCCCTTGATGTTGCAATTGAATCCCATTAAAGACTAAGTTCTATATCCCCTTGTCATTCCTAACCACATTTTTGTATACCTACTGAATCTTTCCCTACTTTCTCACTCCTTCCACTTAGTTTCATCCACCTCTTTTAGTTGTTAAAAAGGACTATAATTTTGTGTCCTTTTTTAGGAAAAAAATAAAAACTAATGAAGATAAAGCATCATTTCTTCAAAGTTCAATAATTACATATTGAAATTTCTGGAATAAGTGAAAAATTGCCCTTACTGGGTAGCCAAATCCCTCTCCCTCTGTAATAGGTGAGAAGACAGAAAACATGCATACTGATATAGCTATTTGTACCTGTGATGGCAGAAAATGGAGGGGATTCTCTGTTGTTTTGTAATGCTAAGGTTATTATTTTATAGTGAACAAGGACATGGCCAGAGCTTTGAAATGAGTGGAGACCTTTTTTTTTTTTTTTTGAAATGGCTGCATGAGGACTCAAAAGAGAGCATTCACTAGTGATACCTGGATGTAACCTAGATAGCAGTGAGTGGAGGTCACAGAGCTTTAGTGACACTGACATGCACTTCTTATTTTCTCTAGCAAAATACAGCTTTTCAGATTTAGAAGGCAGACATTCCACTTAAACTGTGCAGATGTATTATAGGGACAAGCAAGGGAGTTGAGGACATAGTAACAGCAACTGATACACTGCACTGTGGAGTTGAATATAAGAGGAGATAGAATGGAGATATGATGAGTGTATTTGATAGGCAGAAAGTAGAAGCATTAGAAATTGGATACCTGGGCTTCCCTGTTGGGGCTCAGCCATAAAGAATCCACCTGCCAGTGCAGGAGACACAATTTTGATCCCTGGGTGGGGAAGATCCCTTGGAGGAGGAAATGGCAACCCATTCCAATATTCCTGGAATGGGAAATCCCATGGACAAAAGAGTCTCGAGGGCCACAGTCCATAGGGTTACAAAGAGTCAGACATGACTTAGCAACTAAACACCAACAACAATAAGATACTTTATAGCTGGTAAAACCACAATTCTTCAGTATTTGAGGGGAGGATTTAAGGATTATTAAAAAAAAAAGATTGGATTTGTTACTAAGATCTAAGTCCTGGTGCAAGGAGGGAGAAGTTGAGTGATAGAGATAGGGTTATAGACAGCTGCAGTTGTTTGAGTTTCAGAGTTTGGCAGTGAACCAGTTACAGGTGATGGCATGACCCAGGGTGCAGACAGTAGAGCTGGATGGAAAGTGGAGTGGACGTGAGATTCACCAAAGAGGAGGAAGCAGAGGAACTGAGAGGTTAAGATTGTACTTTTGAACTTTGAAGATGCTCACGTTGATATTAGCAGTTTGTGTACAGGAAATAATGCTGAGAGAAGTGCAAAGCCTTCAGCGAATGTGGGGGAATGACTAAAAGATTTATAGGTAAATAGTAATGAGGTAATTTAGGCAGTAGAAAGCTGGGATGCTCCATGAGCCTTTAAAGATAAAGGTTCTCATAGAATTACATCGCCAAAAAGATCTAGCGGTATCATTGAGGCTCTAGGACAATGATAGCTAATCATCTTGACTCTAACATAAAACGCAATATGAGAAAATGAATGAATTTTTCTTGTGAGTTCCATAGGGGAGAGCCTGGTTTGAATCAGGGCAAGCGCATAGAGAAAAGATGCAGTGACAGTGTTCAGAATACATGTCTTTTCCTTCTCTGTGAATACTGTTTTTGGAACCACTCTGTTTTAAGAGGTAGGAAAACCAGTGTTCCATCAGATGAAAAGAATTACAGAACTGTATGGAGACATGAATTCAAGATGAATTTAAGAGAGAGAAGGTGATTGATGAAGCTTACAGCTTGGGTGGAAAGATCGCAGGACTGTGTGAGGCATGCTGGCTTAACACGCACAGGTTGTCTATAAGTTAGGCTATGCTTGGAGCCTCATTTTGAGTTCTGAGCACATAATTTTATGATTCATACAGTGTAAGAACTATAGTTAGTGAGTGTTGGGATGGAGGACAAAATGAGATATAGGCTTGCCTGCCTCTTGCCTGCCCCCATATCTCCATTTGAGGCAACCATTAGTTTGGGGTGTCACTGGAGAGCTGCCAACACATTATTGAAGACAGTATGAAAGAAGCACATGTTGACTCTTAAAGCTCTTTATTTAATGTTCTACGTGTTCATTCTGTTTTGAGTACCTCACATGTTTAATTGTATCATGTGACACAACCAGAGAGAAATAAGCCTCCTATCTAAAACATTGTGCTGGGAGGGGCATTCCCTAACTAATTTTATCTCCTCTGAGCACCAAAATATTGACTTTTACCAGCTAGGTGGGGTGAATTTAGTGGCATACTTTAGAGTTAGTACACTTGGCTCTGTTCTCTATCAACATTCTTTCTGTGATAACCTCCTCTGACACAGCAGGGAGGGCTATATTTCACGCTGATATGCCCCAATAATCTACTTATTGTTTAAGGGTTTTTTTTCCTTAAAATTTCCTCCTTACCTTTAATATGAAAAGTGAAATTGTTAGTTGCTCAGTTGTGTCTGACTCTTTGCGACCCCATGGAATATGGTCTGACAGGCTCCTCTGTCCACGGGATCCTCTAGGAAAGAATATTGGAGTGGGTTGCCATTCCCTTTTCCATGGGATCTTTCCCACCCAGGGATCAAACCTGAGTCCCTTAAGTCTCCTGCATTGCAGGTGGATTCTTCACCATCTAAACCACCAGAAAAGCTCGCCTTTAACATGGAACAGTCAACATATTTCCCAAGAAGGTAGTGATGTCAGCATCAAAGTAAATTCCTCATTTTTATCCCCTCCCGTAGCAACAAACGGGCTTCCCTGATGGCTCAGTAGTAAAGAGTCCACTTGCAATGCCGGAGACATAGGAGATGCGGGTTTGATCCCTGGGTCGGGATGAACCCCTGGAGGAGGAAATGGCAACCTACTCCAGTATTCTTTCCTGGGAAATCCCCATGGACAGAGGAGCCTGGTGGGCTACAGTCCATGGTGCTGCAAAGTCATATATGACTTAGGACCAAACAACAACAGCCTAACAACAGAAATTTGGCATTGATTCATCCACAAATGAAACTGCCCCTGTGGGAGTTGTGGGATCCAGTACCATCTGCCAGGGACCTGAAAGAGTCTCGCCCACCTGTGTATCAGGTAATAGGCTGACAGACCTCAGTACCAGCTGTGGACCCTGCTGTAGCCTGTGAACCAGTTCCAGCCCTCTCGAGGCAGGCCAGAGCACCTGGAGAATGCCAACTCAAGGCAGTTACCCACAGAGGAACAAGAGAGCCTTTGTGGAAGTTCAGGTTTCCAGAGAAGAAGTTGTAGCACTCTGCTGGAGGAAAAAAAAATAAAATATGAGTTTGGATGAATTGGAGTGGGTGAGAAGAAGAGCTTGGCTTTGCCCACATCACCCCTCCCCTGGGAGGCACAGCTTCAGCCTAAATGAGACCCATTTGGCCCGAGATTTCTCCTGTGGGAGAAGGGAGACCTGGTGAATGAGTGTGAGGCTTGTCCAGCGGTGCTGCATTTTGCCGGAGACTCATCTGTCTCTCCCAGCCTGTGTGCGTGCGTGTATGCTGTAGCTTCAGTCGTGTCCAACTCTTTGAGACCTCATGGACTCTAGCCTGCCAGGCTCCTCTGTCCATGGGATTCTCCAGGCAAGAATACTGGAGTGGGTTGCCACGCCCTCTTCCAGGGGATCTCCTCAACCCAGGGATCAAATCTATGTCTTTTATGTCTCCTGTGTTGGCAGGTGGGCTCTTTACCACTAGGGCCACCTGGGAAGCCCCTCTCCCAGCATCCAGAGTCCTAAACTGAGTGCTTCATGAGTGGACAGTGGTATGAAGGGTGGAGGTTGGGGCTGGGGGTGGAAGGACATCGGGAAAGAGGCCGATATGATTCTGAGAGGCTGTTAAAGAAATGTAGTTTCTGATGGCTGCCTAGTGGGCTCCATTAGGAAGCTGGCCCATGAGCCACTGGGGAAGCCTCATGTGTGAATTCCCTCAGCTGGCCCATGGGCACCCCCAGTACCTGCGTGCTTGTCTGGCTCCCCCTGCTCTACTGCTGGCTCATTGCAGTCACTCCAGAAAGCAGAAAGCTAGTAAGCATGCAGAAAAAACAGGTCAGGGTCTGTGGGCCAGAGGGAAACCACTAAAAGGTCCCATGGTATGGCTTTCTTAAGAAAAACAAAGAGGCTGTCAGTAGCCAGCCTGGTGCTCTGCAGGACTGAGAGAAGACATACAAGCTTTTATGCCACAGTGGGAACAAGAAGTGTGGAGCAGGTATATTCATACAGTATCTGAGAAAGCCTCAGAATCTCTAATAGGACTGATGGAAGGTATAACTACACTAAAGTCAGTCAATAAAGATTGGAGGAGGAGACTGCTAACACAGAGGTGAAGACAGCAATACAGAACTACAAGGAACATGAAAAATCAAGGAAACATTAGGAAAGATCATGATGATCAGTGTGTGTGGGCTCAGTCATGTCCAACTCTTTGCAGCCCCATGGACTGTAGCCCACCAGGCTCCTGTGTCCATAGGGTTTTCCTGGCAAGAATACTGGAGTGGGTTGCCATTTCCTTCTCCAGGGTTATCTTCCCGACTCAGGCATCAAACCCGCGTCTCCAGCGTCTCCTGCACCGGCAGGCAGATTCTTTACCACTGAGCCACCCGGGAAGCCCTGTAATCTCCCAGTAAATAAAGCCAAAGACGTGGAGAGCTATGATTTATCCAATTAAGAATTTTAAGTACTTTAAGAGAACTCCATGAACTACGATAAAACACACAAAGACGATTCATTGAAACCATGAACACAATGAGAAATTTAATACAGAGATAGAAATCCTAAAAAAGAACCAAACAGTAATTCTGGAGCTGAAGAATTCAGCGAACCAAAAAAAAAAGTGCAGTAGGAAGCATCAAGCACAGAAGAGACCAAATTGAAAAAGAATCTGTGCATTAGAATGTAGGAATTTGAAAACGAAGGAAATGAGTGCCAAAAAGAAAGTGAGGGAGATTGGGGTTGACGTATACACTACATAAAATCAATAACTAATAAGAAACTACTGTGTAACAAAGGGAACTCACTTGGGGCTGGTGCACTGAGATGACCCAGAGGGATGGTGTGGGGAGAGAGGACGGAGGAGGGTTCAGGATGGGGAACACGTGTATATCTGTGGCGGATTCATATTGATGTATGGCAAAACCAATAGAATATTTTAAAGTAATTAACCTCCAATTAAAATAAATAAATTTATATTAAAAAATAAATTAAGCTATAAAAACAAAACAAAACAAAAAAGAGTGGACCTATGTATCAATATATGTATTACTGATTCACTTTGCTATACAGCAGAAATTAACACAATATTGTAAATCAAACTATACTCCCAATCAAAATTAATTTAAAAAATAGTAATGCATTCTTTAGGGGACATGTGTTTTCTCACTATAAGCAGGTATTATCATATGGTAAGTGTTTATGTTAAAATACCCAGCTTTAGTACTTATTAGCCGTGTAACTGGGACAATCACAAAAACCTAGCCAGTCTGAACACATGAACCACAGCCTTGTCTAATTCAATGAAACTAATCCATGCCATGTAGGGCCACCCAAGACGGAAGGGTCATGGTGGAGAGTTCTCACAAAATGTGGTCCACTGGAGAAGGGAGTGGCAAACCACTTCAGTATTCTTGCCTCGAGAACCCCATGAACAGTATGAAAAGGCAAAAAGATAGGGCACTGAAAGATGTCCCTAGAAGAAATCCCTTAGAAGAAATGGAATAGCCATCATGGTCAACGAAAGAGTCCAAAATGCAGTACTTGGATGCAGTCTCAAAAACAACAGAATGATCTGTTTATTTCCAAGGCAAACCATTCAATATCATGGTAATCCAAGTCTATGTCCTGACCAGTAACACTGAAGAAGCTGAAGTTGAATGGTTCCATGAAGACCTACAAGACCTTTTAGAACTAACACCCCAAAAAGATGTCCTTTTCATTATACGGGACTGGAATGCAAAAGTAAGAAGTCAAGAAACACCTGGAGTAACAGGCAAATTTGGCCTTGGAATACAGAATGAAGCAGGGCAAAGGCTCATAGAGTTCTGCCAAGAGAATGTACTGGTCATAGCAAACACCCTCTTCCAACAACACAAGAGAAGACTTTATATATAGACATCACCAGATGGTCAATACTGAAATCAAATTGATTATATTCTTTGCAGCCAAAGATGGAGAAGCTCTGTACAATCAGCAAAAACAAGGCCGGGAGCTGACTGTGGCTCAGATCATGAGCTCCTTATTGCCAATCAGACTAAAATTGAAGAAAGTAGGGAAAACCACTAGACCATTCAGGTATGACCTAAACCAAATCCCGTATGATTATACAGTGGAAGTGAGGAATAGATTTAAGGGACTAGATCTAATAGACAGAGTGCCTGATGAACTATGGACAGAAGTTCCTGACATTGTACAGGCTCCAGGGATCAAGACCATCCTCAAGAAAAATAAATGCAAAAAAGCAAAATGTCTCTCTGAGGAAGCCTTAAAAATAGCTGTGAAAAGAAGTGAAGCAAAAAGCAAAAGAGAAAAGAAAAATATAGCCATTTGAATGTAGAGTACCAAAGAATAGCAAGGAGAGATAAGAAAGCCTTTCTCAGGGGTCAATGCAAAGAAGTAGAGGAAAACAATAGAATGGGAAAGACTAGAGATCTCTTCAAGAAAATCAGAGATACCAAGAGAACATTTCATGCAAAGATGGGCTCAATAAAGGACAGAAATGGTATGGACCTAACAGAAGCAGAAGATATTAAGAAGAGGTGGCAAGAATACACAGAACAACTGTACAAAAAATATCTTCATGACCCAGATAATCACAATGGTGTGATCACTCACCTAGAGCCAGACATCCTGGAATGCAAAGTCAAGTGGGCCTTAGAAAGTATCACTATGAACAAAGCTAGTGGAGGTGAGGGAATTCCAGTTGAGCTATTTCAAATCCTGGCAGATGATGCTGTGAAAGTGCTGCACTCAATATGCCAGCAAATTTGGAAAACTCAGCAGTGGCCACAGGACCTGAAAAGGTCAGTTTTCATTCCAATCCCAAAGAAAGGCAATGCCAAAGAATGCTCAAACTACTGCACAATTGCACTCATCTCACATGCTAGTAAAGTAATGCTCAAAATTCTCCAAGCCAGGCTTCAGCAATACGTAAACCGTGAACTTCCAGATGTTTGAGCTGGTTTTACTTCCCTGGTGGCTCAGATGGTAAAGCGTCTGTCTGCAATGCAGGAGACCTGGGTTCGATCCGTGGGTTGGGAAGATTCCCTGGAGAAGGAAATGGCAACCCACTCCAGTACTCTTGCCTTGAAAATCCCATGGACGGAGGAGCTTGGTGTGGGCTACTATCCATGGGGTCACAAAGAGTCGGGCACAACTGAGCAGCTTCACTCACTTTAAGCTGGTTTTAGAAAAGGCAGAGGAACCAGGGATCAAATTGCCAGCATCCGCTGGATCATTGAAAAACCAAGAGAATTCCAGAAAAAAACATCTATTTGTGCTTTATTGACTATGCCAATGCCTTTGACTGTATCTATCACAATAAATTGTGGAAAATTCTTCAAAAGATCGGAATACCAGCCCACCTGACCTACATCCTGAGAAACCTGTATGCAGGTCAGGAAGCAACAGTTAGAACTGGACATGAAACAACAGACTGGTTCCAAATTGGGAAAGGAGTATGTCAAGTCTGTATATTGTCACCTTGCTTATTTAACTTATATGCAGAGTACATCATGAGAAACGCTGGGCTGGGCTGGAAGAAGCACAAGCTGGAATCAAGATTGCTGGGAGAAATATAAAAAACCTCAGATATGCAGATGACACCACCCTTATGGCAGAAAGTGAAGAAGAACTAAAAAGCCTCTTGATGAAAGTGAAAGAGGAGAGTGAAAACATTGGCTTAAAGCTCAACATTCAGAAAACTAAGATCATGGCATTTGGTCCCATCACTTCATAGCAAATAGATGGGGAAACAGTGGAAACTGACAGATTTTATTTTGGGGGGCTCAAAAATCACTGCAGATGGTGATTGCAGCCATGAAATTAAAAGACGCTTATTCCTTAGTGGGAAAGTTATGACCAACCTAGATAGCATCTTACAAAGCAGAGACATTACTTTGCCAACAAAGGTCTATATGGACTAGCTGGTCAAGTCTATGGTTTTTCTACTGGTCATGTATGGATGTGAGAGTTGGACTATAAAGAAAGCTGAGCGCCGAAGAATTGATGCTTTTGAACTGTGATGTTGGAGAAGACTCTTGAGAGTCCCTTGGACTGCAAGGAGATCCAACCAGTCCATCCTAAAGGAGATTAGTCCTGAATGTTTATTGGAAGGACTGATGTTGAAGTTGAAACTCCAATACTTTGGCCACCTGAAAGGAAGAGCTGACTGATTTGAGAAGACCCTGATTCTGGGAAAGATTGGGGGCAGGAGGAGACGGTGACGACAGAGGATGATATAGTTGATTTGCATCACTAACTCAATGGACATGGGTTTGGGTGAACTCTGGGAGTTGGTGATGGACAGGGAGGCCTGTTGTACTGTGGTCCATGGGGTTGCAAAGAGTCAGACCTGACTGAGCAGCTGAACTGAACTGAACTGGGATAATTATATAACCTCAGCTTCTTAAAATATAAAATGAAGATAAGTAGTAATGATCCTTTTCAAGCATTGTTATTCAATAATTTAGAGCATTATCTAGTACACATGAAGTATCAATAAATTTACTGTGTTCTGAAATGTATCTTCATTTTCATATGACAGCCTAGTTTTTTTTAAGAGTAGGAAGGTATCTCCCAACTCAAATGAAATAATGATTTTTTAACAAAAACAATGGAAAAGTAACCTATGAAATCTATGGAATAGAAGAAATTATTTGCAATCCATATATATAATAAAAGGATAGCTCATACAACTCAGAACAAAAACAATCTGAATAAAAATTGGGCAGAGGATCTGAATAGACATTTTTCTAAAAACAAAATACAGGTAGCTAAAAGGTGTATGAGAAAGTGCTCAACATCAGTAACATCAGGGAAATAGAAATTAAAACCACAGTGTGATGCTGCTTAGGACCTGTTAAAGAGAGTCTTATTCAAAAGGCAAGGAATAACAAATGTTGGAAAGGATATGGAACAAAGAGAATCTTTGTGCACTGTTGATTAGAATGTAACTTGATGGATTTGTGGAAAACAGTATATAAGTTTCTCAAAAAATTAAAAATAGAAGTATCATATGATTCAGAAATCCCACTTCTGGGTATACAGCCAGAGGAAATGAAAACAGGATCCTGGCAAAGTAGCTATACTTCCATATTTATTCCAGCTTATTCACAATAGCGAAGATATGGAAACAACCCAAGTGTCCATCAAGGATGAATGGATGAAGAAGTGGTGAGATATATATATATATATACACATATATATATACACACATATATATGTATATATATATATATATATTTCTCTCGTTGTTCAGTTGCCAAGTCATGTCCAACTCTGTGACCCCATGGACTGCAGCACGTCAGGCCTCCCTGTCCCTCACCATCTCCTGAAGTTTGCCCATGTCATGTCAATTGCATCAATGATGTCATCCAGCCATCTCATCCTCTGACATCCTCTTTTCCCTCTGCCCTCAATCTTTGCCAGCACCAGGGACTTTTCCAATGAGTTGGTTATTCACATCAGATGACCATCAAATCACTTCACCTTAAGCATTAGTCCCTCCAGTGATTATTCAGGGTTGATTTCCCTTAAGACTGACTGGTTTGATTTCCTTGTTGTCCAAGAGACTCTCAGGAGTCTTCTCCAGCTCCGCATTTAGGAGGTATCAGTTCTTTGGTTCTCTGCCTTCTTTACGGTCCCGCTCTCACAACTGTACATGACCACTGGAAATACCATAGCCTTGACTATACAGACCTTTGTCAACAGAGTAATGTCTCTGCTTTTAAACACACATAGATACATATATAATGGAATATTATCCAACCATGAGAAAGAAGGAAAAAATTCTGCTATTTGGGACAGCATAGACAGACCTTGAGGACATTATGCTAAGTGAAAGGTCAGCCGTGAAAAATAAATATATGTATGATAACACTTAAATGTGGAATTTAAAAAAGTTAAACTCATGGAGACAGAGAGCAGAATGGTGGTTACCAGGGCTTGAGAGTTTAGAGATATGGAGAATGTTGGTTCAAAGGGTAGAAATTCCCAGTTAGAAGATGAATAAATTTGGAGCATCTAGTATACAGTATGATGTCTATAGTTAATAGTTCAGTTCAGTTCAGCCACTCAGTCATGTCCAACCTTTCCAACACCATGGACTACAGCATGCCAGGCCTCCCTGTCCATCACCAACTCCCAGAGTTTACTGAGACTCATGCGCATTGAGTTAGTGATGCTATCCAATCATCTTATCTTCTGTTGTCCCCTTTTCCTCCCACCTTCAATCTTTCCCAATCTTTCCCAGCATCAGGGTCTTTTCAAATGTGTCAGCCCCTTGCATCAGGTGGCCAAAGTATTGGGGTTTCCAGCTTCAATATCAGTTCTTCCAATGAATATTCAGGATTGATTTCCTTTAGGATGGACTGATTAGACCTCCTTGCAGTCCAACGGACTCTCAAGAGTCTTCTCCAATACCACAGTTCCAAAGCATCAGTTCTTCCATGCTCAGCTTTCTTTATAGTCCAACTCTCACATAGTTAACAGTACTGTATTATATACTTGCAAGTTGCTAAGAGAGTAGATCTGAAATGTAATCCTCACAAAAAGGAAATGGTAATTATATCATGTGATGGTGGTGGTAGTTTATGAGACAGTGGTAATCATTTTGCAATATATAAGTGTATCAGATGAGCACCTTGTACCTTTTGAACATACAAAGTGTTAATTGTGTTATGTTATATGTTATGTGTCAATTATATCACAATAAAGGTGGGAAAAAAGTTGCCCATGGATCATCATTAAATAGTCCCTGCAAGCAGTAGCTCAGCTGTAATACACTTTCACCAAATCATACCCTACTAGTGTGCAAGTTCAAGGTACTGTGGTCAGCCGTGTATATGAGAAGATGACATCTTCGTGGTCCATATATACTCAGGCATAAGTAGTTGTACTACCAGAAAACACTCGTCATATATAGTTTAAGAAAGGTGACTTTAAAGACAGTAGAATTACACATGTTTTAAAAATTAAAACTACAGCTAAGAACACTTTTAAACATTATAAATTACAGTATAGCTTATTCTATAAATAATTTAAGGTATCTTAGAGTGAGTAAGTGGAACTTTCCTGGTGGCTCAGACAGCAAAGAACCTTCTTACAATGCAGGAGACCCAGGTGTGATCCTTGGGTTGGGAAGATCCCCTGGAGAAGGCGTGGCAACCCACTCCAGTATTCTTGCCTGGAGAATACCATGGACAGAGGAGTTGGATGTGCTACAGTCCATGGGGGTGCAAAGAGTCAGACGCAACTGAGAGACTTTCACTTTCAGAGTATGCAAATATAATTTGGAAACAAAAAAGAAAATGAAGAAAAAGTAAAGATATTTGGAATTAGGTCCATGATGTCTATGAAAACACATGCCGTAAATGTGAATATGCTCATGAATAATGGGCCACCAACTGGGGTTTTTTATCAGTCAATGAAAAAAGGAGTAGCAGACTCGCAGAGATAGAGAACAAACTAGTGTTTACCAGTGAGTGGGGAGGGGCAATAGAGCAATACAGGAGTTGGGAATGGGAGCTATAAACCACGGGTGTAAGACAGGCTCGAGGATGTATACCATGGGGGATAGAGCCAATATTTTGTAATAAATGGTAAATGGAAAGTAAGCTTTACAAACTGAATAACAAATAAAACCTTTAAAAAATGAAGTAATAGAAAAAAGGAATTATGTAAATAGAAAAAGATTTTGCCATTTAAGCAATGACACCAAATAGATAGATAAAAGAAATCTTAGGGTCACTTGAAAACATAAAAATAGTACAAAAAAGTTAAATATTAAAACAAAGTCATGGTTATTTGGGGTTCATTCCTGGAGGATTAAACTGACGAAAAACAGTTCTTGTATATGTTGTCTAAGTAAGAAGTGAAACTTTCACCAAATGACAACAGATTTGGTGCAGATTTTCCCTAGGCACAATAAGAGATAAATTTTATTCCGATTCTTATATGACTAATGCAAAATTGATGTTCACTTGAATATTTTATTCCTTGATTTAAATTGCAGTGGTTTCTGTTTCTGTTATATGAAGCTAATGTTTTCATACTTGAATTTTATGGCATGCAGTCTTTGGCTTTGACAAATGTTAGAGAATAGTTTTATTTTACCGTGTATAAAGTGTCTTGTTCTGTGCCATTTTCTGAAATGGTAATTTACTTAAGTAAAATTTTAGAGTTATTTGACCACTTTTGAAATTTTCCTGAAATAAAAGGTAAATACAACAAATAAATGATACAGTAAATTCAGTTCCGTTCAGTTCAGTTGCTCAGTCATGTCCGACTCTTTGTGACCCCATGGATGGCAGCAGGCCAGGCCTCCTTGTCCATCACCAACTCCCAGAATTTACTCAACTCATGTCCATTGAGATAGTGATGTCATCCAACCATCTCATCCTCTGTCGTCCCCTTCTCCTCCTGCCCTCAATCTTTCCCTGCATTAGGGTCTTTTCAAATGAGTCAGCTGTGTGCATCAGGTGGCCAAAGTATTGGAGTTTCAGCTTCAACATCAGTCCTTCCAATAAACACTCAGGACTCATCTCCTTTAGGATGGACTGGTTGGATCTCCTTTCTGTCCAAGGAACTCTCAAGAGTCTTCTCCAACACCACAGTTCCAAAGCATCAATTCTTTGGTGCTCTGCTTTCTTTACAGTCCAACTCTCACATCCATGCATGACTACTGGAAAAACCATACCCTTGACAAAACGGATCTTTGTTGGCAAAATAATGTCTCTGCTTTGTAATATGCTGTCTAGGTTGGTCATAAGTTTCCTTCCAAGGAGCAAGCATCTTTTAATTTCATTGCTGCAGTCACCATCTGCAATGATTTTGGAGACCAAAAAAATAGCCACTGTTTCCCCATCTATTTGCCATGAAGTGATGGAACCAGATGCCATGATCTTAATTTTCTGAATGTTGCATTTTAAGCCAGCCTTTTTCACTCTCCTCTTTCACTTTCATCAGGAGGCTCTTTAGTTCTTCTTCACTTTCTGCCATAAGAGTGGTGTCATCTGCATATCTGAGGTTATTGATATTTCCCCTGGCAATCTTGATTCCAGCTCATGTTTCTTCCAGCCCAGCGTTTCTCATGATGTACTCTGCATAGAAGTTAAATAAGCAGGGTGACAATATACAGCCTTGATGTACTCCTTTTCCTATTTGGAACCAGTCTGTTGTTCCATGTCCACTTCTAACTATTGCTTCCTGACCTGCATACAGGCTTCTCAAGAGACAGGTCAGGTGGTCTGGTATTCCAGTCTCTTGAAGAATTTTCCACAGTTTGTTGTGATCCACACAGTCAAAGGCATTAAAGGGAGATTATTTCTAAACACTCAAAATTTTGAATCTCAAGCACAATTCTTATTTTTATCACAGTATGCTCTTGGACAAATCTGTTTCAGTGCATTTTGCTGATTTGCTGAGCATGCTTCTCTGATGTAATGGTTTTTCTGGGATTCAGAAAGTTGTAGTGGATCATATGGGCAGCAGACCACCAAACAGTGACCATGACCATTTTTTGGTGCAAGTTTGGCTTTGGGAAGAGCTTTGGAGCTTCTTCTCTGTTTAATCACTGAGCTAGTCATCGCAGATTGTATAAAATCCACTCTTTGTCACATGTCACAATGCAATTGAGAAATGGATTGCATGTTATAGGAGAGAATGACACTTCAAAATGATGGTATTTTTTGATTTTTGGTCAGCTCATGAGGCACTCCTTATCAAGTTTTTCCTTTCCAATTTGCTTTAAATGCCAAACTACCATAGAATGGGTCAATGTTGAGTTCTTTGGCAACTTCTTGCATAGTTGTAAGACAGTAATCTTTGATAATTGCTCTTGGTTGGTCATTGTCAACTTTTGATGGCTGGCTACTGCACTCCTTACCTTCAAGGCTCTCATCTCCTTTGCAAAACTTCTTGAACCACCACTGCACTGTACTGTTCATCAGCAGTTCCTGGGCCAAATGCGTTGTTGATGTTGCATGTTGTCTCTGCTGCTTTATGACCCATTTTGAACTAAAAAAAAAAAAATCGCTCAAATTAGCTTTTTTGTCTAACTTCATTTCTGTAGTCTAAAATAAATATAAAATAAGCAGCAAGTAATAAGTCATTAGCAAAAAAACCATAAAGCGAGACATGCATACTAAAATGATGTATAACATAACCACATTTATTTGAAAATGCATTCTAATATTAAATGGCAAAGTTTGACAGTTCAAAACCTCAATTACTTTGGCACTAATGTAATGAAAGATGAATCTATGTCCTGCTTAAAATAGATTCTTCAATATTCACTATGTTATTTGGGTTCACTCTCACCTTCCACGGAACTGGGAGGCACCTTGAACTCCTCTCACAGTCTCGTTCCCAGTTTCTGGTCAATTGCCTACATCTACTGCTTTTACATAAAAAATAAATCCAGAACATTCTTTTCTCCTATCCATCTTCAATGCCACTTCTCTATTTCCAGTCTACTTTGCCACTGCTCCGATCTCCTTTCTTTATTTTTTCACATTCTGTCAACATATTTCAGGCCCTTAGGATACTCCTCTCTAAACTACCCCATAAATTCAGTTTAGTTTAGATGCTCAGTCATGTCCGACTCTCTGCAACCCTATGGACTGCAGCATGCCAGGCTTCCCTGTTATCACCAACTCATGGAGCTTGCTCAAACTCATGTCCATTGAGTCGGGGATGGCATCTGACCCTCTCATTCTCTGACGTCTCCTTCTCATCTTGCCTTCAATCTTTCCTAGCATTGGGGTCTTTTCCAGTGAGTCAGTTGTTCACGTCAGGTGGCCAGAGTATTGGAACTTCAGCTCAGTATCAGTCCTTAAAATGAATATTCAGGACTGATTTCCTGAATAAACATCCCTGTATTTAAAAGAAAAATCATATTGCACTTTTCTAATCTCTTGTGTTTATCCTGGCTTTTTTCTAGTTTGTCCTTCAACAGCATTCAAGTGCTAAAGGGATATATTTAAAAAGCGCATTAAATTTTCCATATATCATTCATATTGGGTAGTTTATTTTATTATTAAATCTATGTTTGAGGAGAATTTTAGATATATACATATATGTGGAGAAAATGTAATTAATCATTTTTTGAAACTAGCATGATTTACTGGAGTTTTTCAGGTTGAAGTTATTGCCATTTTTTATGGAAAATTTTTGCATTATGGTTTTTATAGATATTTTTATTATAAAATAATATATATTTATTTTAAAAGTTAAAAAATAAAACTGAAATAAAAAGCGGAAGTCTGTCTCTATCCTTAATTCACTCCTTGGAGTAAGCTACTGAAAATATTATGGTAGTCATTCTTTCACACAGTTTTTAATAGAAGGTGCTTATAGGTTTTATGTATTTACACATGCATGTACTTTCTATGTGTAACTGGAATAATATAAGATATTGTGGCCTTTTTCATCATTTACCAATTTATTTTTATATGTTTTTTATTGTGGTAAAATTCACATAATATACAACATACTGTTTTAACCATATTTATCTGGTTGGCCTTAAGTGCATTCACGTTGCAGCTCTCACCATCACCCATTTCTCAAATTTTTCACCTTTCTAAATGCTGTCTCCATTAAACATTAACTCCCTATTCCCCCTCCCCATCTCTCCACCCTTTGGCCCCTGGCATCTATCAATGAATTTTGGATATCACTTCACTTTGTGGATATAGGTTTACATCATTACTTTAATATATGGATGTTCTATAGTTTATTTAACCAAGTTCCTATTCTGGACACGTAGATTTTTCCTAATTATTTACTTTTATCAAAATGCTACAGTGCTTGCACAGGAAAGGAAACCATAAACAAAAGGAAAAGACAGTCTACAGACTAAGAGAAAATATTTGCAAACAATGGGACTGACAAGGGTTTAATTTTCAAAATACGTAAATAGTTCATACAGCTCAATATCAAAACCCAAAACAACCCAATCAAGAAATGAGCAGAAGACCTAAATATATATTTCTCCACAGAAGACATATAATGGACAAAGACACATGAAAAAATGCTCAACATTGCTAATTATTAGAGAAATGCAAATCCAGACTACAATGGGGTATCATCTCACCCTTGTCAGGATGGCCGTCATTAAAAAGTCTACATATAAATGCTAAAGATGGTGTGGAGAAAAGGGTGCCCTCCTACACTTGTTGGTGGGAATATAAATTGGTGCAGCCACTATAAAAACAGTATGGTGCTTCCTTAAAAACTAGAAATAGAGTTGCCATATGATCCAGCAGTCCCACTCTTGTGCATATATGCGGGCAAAATTATAATTTGAAAAGATACCTGCACTCGTATGTTCATAGCAGTACTATTCATAATAGCCAAGACATGGAAGCAACCTAAATGTCTATCAACCGATGAACAGATAAAGAATATGTGGTACATATACACAGGGCAATATTACTCAGCCAGCAAAAACAATGAAAAAAATGCCATTTTCAGCAACATGTATGGACCTAGAGGTTATCATACTAAGTGAAGTAAGTCAGAAAAAGACCAATATATGATATCACTTACATGTGGAGTCCATAATATGATACAAATGAACTTATTTATGAATCAGAAACAAACAGAAACAAATTCACAGACATGGAGAACAGACTTGTCCTTGCCAAGGGGTAGGAGTTGGAGGAGGGATGGATTGGGATTTTGGGAATAGCAGATGCAAACTATTATATATATGATGGGTAAACAAAAAAGGTCCATTACTGAAAGTGGGCTATGAGATTTACTGTACTCAGCTATCTCACAGGCTATTATTATGAAACTTCTTTTTTATCTTTTCAAATTCCCAAATGAAAATGGTGCCTCATTATATTTTTACCTGTACAGTTGGTCCTTGAACCACATTGGTTTGAACTGTGTGGGTCCACTTATATGTGGATTAAAAAAAAATATATGTACTGCAGTATTATAAGACCTACAGTTGTTAAATCTGTGGATGGAGAACTCCTGATAATGAAGGCTGGAGGGCTGACTATAAATTTAAACCCTGATTTTTCAATAACACTGGGAGGTTGATGTCCTTAATCCTCATGTTGTTTAAGGGTCAACTGTACTTAGTTAAGTTTGAGTGATGTTGAGCAACTTTTAACACATTTATTCATGACAAGAACATTGAGTCATTGAGACTGCTAAAATTCAAGGATTTCTCTTGACCTCCAGGAGACTCTTTATATCTATGCCTAGAAGATCATGTTTGAACACTCTCTAAGACATGAAAGAAGAGTAATATGTAGATACTTACTTGAGAACATATGAAATATTTTGGATTCATATTGTACAAGGAAAGACAGAAGATTTGACTTAAATTTCTAAGACCATGGACACTATGATTGAACATAAACTTACTCATTCTGATGAAATACTATAATGTGTTCATTACTGGGTGAATGTTTTTATTGGCCAGGCATCTTAGTTAAGAATGGGAATTGACGTGGATGACTTTTTTAAATACTAATCCACTGATATCTGAGAACAGAGTAATGGGAATCAAAGCATATACCACTGAGTTTTACAGCAGCCAAGCCTTGGAATTAACCCTGGAACACTCACTTCTCTTGAAACTCAATAGTGGATGAGATCATTGGAAGAGAGTACAGCTTAGAAGGCGAAATACCTAGGACAAATTATGGAAGAACTCAAACTTCTTTTATTTATTTTTATTTTTTCATTTTTATGATGTTGTGTTGGTTTCTGCTGTACAACACCACGAATTAGCCATAATGACACATTAGCCTTTCCCCTTAACCTCCCTTTCCTCCCTGCCCCATCCTACCGCTCTAAGTTATCACAGAGTGCCAGGCTGGGCTCCCTGTGATATACAGCAACTTCTCACCAGCTATCCATTTATTCATGGTAGTGTATCCGTGTTGATGCTACTTTCTCCATTCATCCCACTCTCTCCCTCCCCAACTGTGTCCACAAGCCCACTCTCTACATCTGCCGCTCCATTCCTTCCCTGCAAATAGGTTCATCAGTACCATTTTTCTAGATCCCATATATATATATATACATTATTATGTGATATTTATTTTTCTCTTTCTGACTTCACTCTGTGTAACAGGCTCTAGGGAACTCAAACATCTATTTTACACAGTACTCTTTCTTCTACTTTCCTTGCAACTCCATCTTTGTTTCCTTTGCAGGTTAATCTTTCTCTTTGTAGCCATAAAATATTGATCTTACTGAAGCCTCAATTCTAAGTTGTCTCAACTTTTCACTTTATACCTTTTTTCTAGATAATCCAATATCATGCCCGTTGACTCATACATAATATACACGCCTATGTATACATTTATACAGCTAGCCCAGAGTTTCTCAATCTTATCATTATTGATAATTTTTGTGTTTGTCTTTTGCTTTTTGAGACATGGATCATCAGTCCTGTGGATTTTAGGGTGTTTGGCAGAATTCTTGGTTTTTCCCACTGCATGCCAGTAGTAACCTCCATTTGTAGCAATCAAAAGTGTTTCTAGACATCGTCAAATGTTCCTGAGGGGCAAAATCACCATTGATCTAGCCAAAGGCTTATTTTAGCCCCATATATACAAATATCTAATTGCCATGCCTCTTGAGTATTTCAAAAAACCTCAAATTCAAAATGCCCAAAGTGAAACTAATTGTGGAACTCTTGTCTTTAAACCTGGGTGTTTCCCAGTCCTTGTTCACTCAAGGAAAAGCACCACACCCTCTGGCTATGCAAACCTGGCCTAGATATCATATCTTCTTTTTCTAGATGTATTTGTTTTCTATTGATCTGTGACAAATTACCACGAATTTTGCAGCTTAAAACTGGAACAGGCTTATTTTGTTACAGTTTCTGTGAGTCAGGAGGTGTCCGCACACAGCTTTACTGACTCCTCTGCTGAGGGTCTCACAAGGCTGCAGTCAAAGCCTCAGTAGGGCTTTCATCTCATTTGAGAAGAGGTTAAATTTTACCTCAAGCTCCTTTTGATTGTTGGTGAAGTTCCTTTCACTGTGGCTTTATGAGCGAGGGCCCTGGCTGTTTGCTGGCTGTTGTTTGGAGGCTGTCCTAGAGACTGCCCACAGGTCCCTGCCATATGACCGCCTCAGTAAGCAGTTCACGGTGTCTGGCATTTGCTTCTCCAGGGTCAGTAAGACTGTCTCTTTCCAGTTTGTTAAGACAGAGTCTTCTATGGCATAAGGTTATCAGGAGAGTAAAATCCCACTACCTTTGCCACATTCTGTTAGTTAGAAGGAAGTGACAGGTTCCACCTGTGCTCAAGGAGAGGGGCTTATTCAAGAGCACGACTCATTGGGGGTGATCTTAGGGTGTAACTAGAGAATCAGTCCATCACCAACATCTGTGAATTTCATCTTAACATGTATATCCACCAGCTTCCATCTGTCTTCTCTTCATTGTTTATTTATCGTCATCACTTACCTAGACTGTTGCAGTATCTTCATTAATGTTTGTCTATATCTGCTTCCCTGGTAGCTCAGTGGTAAAGAACTCACCTGCAATGCAAGATTTGACTCGAGGATCAGGAAGATTCCCCTGAAGGAGGAAATGCAACCCACTCCAGTATTCTCGCCTAGAGAATCCCATGGACAGCCCGGCAGGCTACCGTCCATGGGGTTGCAAGAGTTGGACGTGACTTAGTGACTAAAACACCACCACATCCACTCTGGCCTTCTCCAGCCCACTCTCAACCACGTAGCCCATATGATCTCTTTGGAATGCAAATATGTTCATGGCTTCCTTTTGCTTAAATCTTTTTGAAGTCTTTCAAGAGTTCTTGATGTGATTTAAACTCCTTACCAAAGTGTTAGTTGTTCAGTTGTGTCCAACTCTTTGCAACCCCATGAACTACAGACTGCCAGGCTCCTCTGTCCATGGGGTTCTCCAGGCAGGAATACTGGAGTGTGTAGCCTCTTCCTTCTCCGAAGAGTCTTCACAAACCAGGGATCAAACCCCAGTCTCCTGCATTGCAGGCTTATTTTTTACCATCTGAACCATCAGGGATTCTTAGCCAAATTTCCAGGGTCTTTTTGGCTTCTTTCAAATCCTTTGTTTTCCCTTTCACAGGATTTCTGTATGCATTTTCTTCCTTTGCCTAGAAAGATTTTACACCTTATCCTTCACCCAGATCACTTCCTCATGGAAACTTTCTGACCTCTATAAATATATACCCTCCTTATAACAAGTTCTTCCTCTTGGAATTTATAGTGGTCTCAATATTATAAATGAGTTTATGGTTAGTTGAATAATCTTTCTCTCTCTTCCACTAGGCAACACACTTTATGAAGACAGAGACTGTGTCTGGTCTTGCTCATTCTGTAGCCTCTGCATGAAGCACTACATCTGGCACATAATAGGCATTTAAATTGTTTTGTTTTAGTAGATGCATGATTGATCAGAGAGATAATTCAGGAAATTGGAATCATATAGGAGATATGGATACTTTGGTTTTTTAATATCAACTGATTCCAGAATGAGAACTGTACATACATGTACTACTTACCAGTTATGTATCTCACAGTTTATGTGGATCAGGAGTCTGAGTGTAGCTCAGCAGGGTCCTTGGCTTGGGATCTACTATGGTTTGAATATTTTATCTCTGCCCCTTCACACCCCCCACCAACACACCCGACCTTGCCATTCATATGTTGGAAGTCCTAACCTCCAAAGATGATGATATTAGGAGGTGGGGCCTTTGGGAGGTGCTTGTGAAGTCGCTCAGTCATGTCCGACTCTTTGCGACCCTATGGACTGTAGTGTAGCCTACCAGGCTCCTCCCTCCATGGGATTCTCCAGGCAAGAGTACTGGAGTGGGTTGCCATTTCCTTCTCCAGGGGATCTTCCCGACCCAGGGATTGAACCCTGGTCTCCTGAATTCCAGGCAGACACTTTAACCTCTGAGCCACCATGGAAGTCTTTAGGTTAGGTTATGAGAATGAAGCCCTTGTGAATGGTTAGTGCCTTATATAAAGATGATCCAGAGAGGTCTCTGGTCTTTTCCACCATGTGAGGACAGAGACAGAAAGTGCTGACTATGAACCAGGAAAGTCAACCCTCACCAGGGAATGAGATTATGCTATTGCCTTAATCTTGGACTTCCAGCCTCCAGAACTGAGAGAAATAAATTTCTGTTGTTTATAACCTACCCAGTCTGTGGTATTTTGTTACAGCAGCTGGAATAAACTAGATAAGCTGCAGTTAAATGCTTTGAAAACTTCAACTGAGATGAACTACTCAGCAATTATAATCAAGAAATTAAGAAAATATATTCACTTGGAAGATAGCTTGAAAAAGTACATTTTGGCATAAGAAACAGAAAATTCATTATATAAAATAAACAGAAGTTCAAAGTGAAAAATAATTCTCCTTTCCTTCAGGGCTCCAAATTTTTCTGCTGCTGCTGCTGCTAACTCGCTTTAGCTGTGTCCAACTCTGTGCGACCCCATAGACAGCAGCCCACCAGGCTTCCCCATCCCTGGGATTCTCTAGGCAAGAACACTGGAGTGGGCTGCCATTTCCTTCTCCAATGCCTGAAAGTGAAAAGGGAAAGTGAAGTCGCTCAGTCGTGTCTGACTCTTAGCGACCCCATGGACTGCAGCCTACCAGGTTCCTCCGTCCATGGGATTTTCCAGGCAAGAGTACTGGAGTGGGGTGCCATTGCCTTCTCTGCAAATCTTTCTACTACCCACTTAAAAAGGTCTTTCATGCAAATTCTCCTAACACATACTAAATCAAAATCATAAATCTCTAGAGACTAGTACTGTAGCTTCTACTACTTATGCCAAAGTATATTTGCGTGCGTGTATATTAGTTGCCTAGTCATGTCTGACTCTTTGCAATCCTGTGGAGTGTAGCTTGCCCGCTCCTTTGTCTATGGGATTTACCAGGCAAGAGTACTGGAGTGAGTAGCCATTCCCTTCTTCAGAATGTATTTTTATTGAAGAGAAAATTTAAATTAAAAAATCTGTATGTCATCTCTTCAATATCATTCTGTCTTTCCAATTAAAAGAGAAATAAAACCTTCTAAATATTCTAATGATTTTTTAATAATGAGTACAATTTTTTTTGTATTCATATAATCCTACAATTGCAATTTATAGCTTTAAAATTGAATGAGATATTGCCATTTTTGGAGGGAGGGGGTTCAGGATGGGGAACACATGTATATCTGTGGCGGATTCATGTTGATGTTGTAAAGTAATTAACCTCCAATTAAAATAAATCAATTTATAGTAAAAAAATGAGTTCTCTTGGCAACCTGTTATTTTAGTAAATAAGGTTATTCTGTAGTTTGTACAGTAGACACTATGATTCTAATTAAAACTAACAAACAAATGTAAATACATAGACAAATAGGCAAGTGGAATGGATTTACTTAGCTGTTCTATTGTATCATGTCTTATATCACTGTTATATTAATAGTTTCCAGCCTAGCTATTTCTGTGCACATCCTAAGAACCTAATATCTAGTTCTTGAACAAACACATATATAAGGCCTTTATTCTGAGATGTTACAATTGCTTTGAACTTTTTCCATCTCTTTCTAAAGCATACTGTATGAGAGCAAGATACCAGTTGTGTGTTATTGGGGCAGACACTTAAACTTTTCAAGCTACATTTTCCTCATTCAGTACCTACCTCTTCTTATTGTGAGGTACAAAGAGCTAAAGCTCACAGTGCTTAATAGAATGCCTAGTTCATACTAAGAATATTCAGGTAATATTAGCAATTGTTATTTGCTATTTGAGACTTGCATGCTGGCTCAGCAGTAGAGAATCCGCCTGCAATGCAAGAGACATGGGAGTTACAAGTTCAATACCTGTGTCAGGAAGATCCCCTAGAGAAGGAAATGGCAACCCACTCCAGTAATCTTGCCTGGGAAATCCCAGGGACAAAGGAGCCCAGTGGGTTACAGTCCATGGCGTTGCAGTCGGATATGACTTAGTAGCTAAACTACCACCACCATTTGCTGTTGATATAAATTCATCATCACCTTCAAGAATTGTGTTCCTCAATCTCACCTCAAGCTTGCTCATCATGAAATCACTGGAAACTTCCTTGTAAGTATTTTTTAATATTAACCACTAACATTTGTTTCCATAAAAAATGTTATCCTACTCAGATTGGAAGCAGTTTTCATGACAGATTAGTATAGGAAGTTGCTCAGTTGTGTCTGACTCTTTGTGACCCCATGGACTATACAGTCCATGGAATTCTCCAGGACAGAATATTAGAGTAGGTAGCCTTTTCCTTCTCCAGGGGATTTTCCCAACCCAGGTCCCCTGCAGTACAGGTGGATTCTTTACCAGCTGAGCCACAAGGGAAGCCTTTCAACAATACGTGAATCATGAACTTCCAGATGTTCAAGCTAGTGTTAGAAAAGGCAGAGGAACCAGAGATCAAATTGCCAACATCCGCTGGATTATTGAAAAAGCAAGAGAGTTCCAGAAAAATATCTACTTCTTCTTTATTGACTATGCCAAAGCCTTTGACTGTGTTCAGTTGAGTTCAGTTTAGTCGCTCATTCGTTTCCAACTCTTTGCGACCCCATGAACCGCAGCACATCAGGCCTCCCTGTCCATCACTAACTCCCGGAGTCCACCCAAACCCATGTCCATCGAGTCAGTGATGCCATCCAACCATCTCATCCTCTGTTCTCCTCTTCTCCTCCAGCCCTCAATCTTTCCCAGCATCAGGGTCTTTTCCAGTGAGTCAGCTCTTCATATCAGGTGGCCAAAGTATTGGAGTTTCAGCTTCAACATCAGTCCTTCCAATGAACACCCAGGACTGATCTCCTTTAGAATAGACTGGTTGGATCTCCTTGCAGTCCAAGGGACTCTCAAGAGTCTTCTCCAACACCACAGTTCAAAAGCATCAATTCTTCTGCACTCAAATTTCTTTATAGTCCAACTCTCACATCCACACATGACCACTGGAAAAACCATAACCTTGACTAGATGGACCTTTGTTGGCAAAGTGACATCTCTGCTTTTTAATATGCTATCTAGGTTGGTCATAACTTTCCTTCCAAGGAGTAAGCATCTTTTAATTTTATGGCTGCACTCACCATCTGCAGTGATTTTGGAGCCCAGAAAAATAAAGTCAGCCACTGTTTCCCCATCTATTTGCCATGAGTGGATCACCACAAACTGTGGAAAATTCTTCAAGAGATCAGAATACCAGACCACCTGACCTGCCTCTTGAGAAATCTGTATGCAGTTCAGGAAGCAACAATTGGGATTGGACATGGAACAACAGATTGGTTCCAAATAGGAAAAGGAGTATGTCAGGGCTGTATATTGTCGCCCTGGTTATTTATCTTATATGAGGAATACATCAAGAGAAACGCTGGGCTGGAAGACGCACAAGCTGGAATCAAGATTTCTGGGAGAAATATCAATAATCTCAGATATGCAGATGACATCACCCTTATGGCAGAAAGTGAAGAAGAACTAAAGAGCCTCTTGATGAAAGTGAAAGAGGAGAGTGAAAAAGTTGGCTTAAAGCTCAACATTCAGAAAACGAAGATCATGGCATTTGGTCCCATCACTTCATGGCAAATAGATGGGGAAACAGTGGAAACAGTGAGAGACTTTATTTTAGGGGGCTCCAAAATCACTGCTGATGGTGAGTTCAGCCATGAAATTAAAAGACACTTGCTCCTTGGAAGAAAAGTTATGACCAACCTAGACAGCATATTAAAAAGCAGAGATGTTACTTTGCCAACAAAAGTCCGTCTAGTCAAGGCTATGGTTTTTCCAGTGGTCATGTATGGATGTGAGAGTTGGACTATAAAGAAAGCTGAGAGCTGAAGTATTGATGCTTTTGAACTGTGGTGTTGGAGAAGACTCTTGAGAGTCCCTTGGGCTGTAAGGAGATCCAACCAGTCCATCCTAAAGGAGATCAGTCCTGAATATTCATTGGAGGCACTGATGTTCAAGCTGAAACTCCAATACATTGTCCACCTACTGTGAAGAACTGACTCATTTGAAAAGACCCTGATGCTGGCAAATATTGAGGGCTGGAGGAGAAGGGGACGACACAGGATGAGATGGTTAGATGGGATCACTGACTCAGTGGACATGAGTTTGGGTAAACTCCGGGAGTTAGTGATGGACAGGGAATCCTGGTGTGCTGCAATCCATGGGGTCATAAAAAGTCGGACACGACTGAGCAACTGAACTAACTGAGTGTAGGAAGAGACTTGGAGGGTTTTTAAAGAATTTATCTGTGACCCTTTTCTGTTTATTGCATCTTCCTTACGTGAATCCACCTGCAATGCAGGAGACCTTGGGTTGATTCCTGGGTTGGGAAGATCTCCTGGAGAAGGGATAGGCGTCCCTCTCTAGTATTCTTGGACTTCCCTGGTGGCTCAGCTGCTTAATAATCCATGTACAATGAGGGAGACCTGTGTTCGATCCCTGTATTTTTTTTTTAATTTTTACTTTATTTTACATTACAATACTGTATTGGTTTTGCCATAAATTGACATGGAATCCTCCATGGGTGTACATGAGTTCTCAATCCTGAACCCCCTCCCACCTCCCACTCCATATCATCTCTCTGGATCATCCCCGTGCACCAGCCCCAAGCATCCTGTATCCTGTATCGAACATAGACTGGTGATTCCTTTCTTACATGATAGTATACATGTTTCAATGCCATTCTCCCACATCATCCCACTCTCTCTCTCTTCCTCTCCCTCAGAGTCCAAAAGCCCATTCTATACATCTGTGTCTCTTTTGCTGTCTCACATACAGGGTTATCATTACCATCTTTCTAAATTCCATATATATGTGTTAGTATACTGTATTGGTGTTTTTCTAGATCCCTGTATTTGGAAGATCTCCTGGAGAAAAGAAAAGCTACCCACTCTGGTATTCTGGCCTGGAGAATTCCATTGACTGTATAGTCCATGGGGTCGCAAAGAGTCAGACACGAGTCAGCAACTTTTACTTTCACAATATTAGCCTTATGTGGGTGTTGGCAATGACAGAGCTAAAGGACATAGGGCCTTATTAGTATTCCTAAAATGCCACTCTTTTCATTCACCCAGCTTTTACAAAAGCCCTCCATGACTTTCCGTTGTTTGGAGAACAGTGTGCAAAGCCAAATCAGAAAGTGAAGGTCCCTCTGTAATGAGACCTTTCCTGGGACTTCCCCAGTGGTCTAGTGGTTGCGACTTTGCCTTCCAATGAAAGGACTGGGTTCAATCCCTGGTCAGGGAACTAAGATCCCAGATGCCTTGAGGCCAAGAAACCAAAACACAAAACAGAAGCAGTATTAAAACAAATTAAATAAAAATTAAAAATGGTTTACATAAAAAAATCCTAAAAAATAAAAAGATCAAGTCTTTCCCCATCTTTCACCAAATGATACCTCTTCCCCCTTGTACATGCTGCCCCACCAGGACTGGTCTGCTCTCCCTTTCACTGGAACTGCCTGACCATGCTCACCTCTGCACTTCCATTTGTCTCCTTTTCATATCCTGTGAGCCCTCTCTGTTTCAGAGTTTATTAAATCTTCATGGCTTCTTATGATTGCTTTTTCCAACCCTATGTGTATGCCTGAAAAAAAGATACTCTATGGCATTGTTACATTAAGAAAATAATTGTTGGAGAAGGGCAGTTAAAGAGCTTAGCCATCTCAGACCTTGAAGAATGGAATGCTTGCTATTTTCCTGGCCGACAAATCTCATAAGCTCTCCATTAGGTTTGCAAGCAGCTGAGGGGTGGCTATCACCCCACAACTTCCTTCTCCTGTTACTGATTCAGAGTCCCATCTATCTTTTGGTTAATGGACAATTCTTACAATCTGGTAGATTATTGTTTAATATTCCTGGTTTCTCCTGTGGTTGTGTGTTACTCTCATAAATCTCCAGAAGGGGATACATCAGAAGCTGCTGGATAAGGAATTCCCCAGTGGTCTAGTGGTTAGGACTCTGCACTTCCACTAAGATCCTGTGAAAAGAGTGGCCCGGCAAGCTGCAGTCCATGGGGTCACAGAGAGTCAGACATGGCTGGGGAGGCACACACACATTTCTATAAATAAATGGAAGGGGATACATCAGAAACTGCTTGATTGGGATTTCCCCAGTGGTCCAGTGGTTAGGACTCTGTACTTCCACTGCAGGGTTCATGGGTTCCACCCTTGGTCTGTTAACTAAGATCCCAGGTGTCTCATGCTGTGGGGAAAAAAAACAAAATAAAACAAAAAAAACCCAAACAGAAGGAGCTGCTTGATAGTTTCCATTTTACTGGAGTAGTAGTTGTAGTTGCTCAGTCATGTCTGACTCTTTGCAACGCTATGGACTGTAGTCTGCCAGGTTCCTCTGTCCATGGGATTCTCCAGGCAAGAATATTGGAGTGGGCTGCCATCCCCTTCTCCAGGAGATCTTCCTGACCCAGGGATTGAACCTGGGTCCTCTGATTGCAGGTAGATTCTTTACCATCTGAGACACTAGGGAAACTCTATCTTACTGGGATCCCTTCCATATTTGAATGTAATGCCAATCCTTAGAATTCCTCTAGTCTTCTTTTGTGCCCATTAGACCCACTCCCCTGTATTTGCAACCTCATCCCACTTACTGCATCTTTACATACAACATGCTTATACCATTTGGTTTGAAAAGAAAAAGGCAGTCCTTTCCTGTATCTCCTCCTAGCCCTTTGTCTTTAGAGTCGTGGATCATGGAAGCTCCTGTGTCCGTCTGTCTCCGTGCCCCCATTTGCCGTGGACAGCATGGAGAGATGGCTAGGTCCCTACCTTACTCTCTTCAGGTTGCCATAACAAAAATGCCATCGATTGAATGACTTATTAACAACAGATATTTATTTTTCACAGTTCTGGAGGATGACAGCTCCAAAATCAAGACTGCTGATCTGTGTCTGATGAAAACCTGCTTCCTGGTTCACAGGAGACTGTCTCTCACTTTGTCTTCACAGAACAGAAGGAGCGAGGGAGCTGTCAACCTGCTATTCTTGACAATATTCCTCTTTCAGAAAAAAAAATCTTTCCTGTCTTCAGCTGGTGGTTACTAAATTCTGTTGTTCCTGCCACTTCACTCCCCTCTAACCTCTACTCTAGCCAGACCCAGTTATTTGTAGTTGCAGAAACATGAGATGTAGTTTCTCACCTTCCACACCTGGCCTTTGAACTTGCCCTTTGTTTTCCCTTCAGCATATTCTTTGCTGTTCTCACCCTCTTCCAGACCCTGGTCACAAGTCACTGCCAACCCCACAACCAAAAATGTGACTTTACAATCTCTTGGGCAGTGTTGTGTTTTTAATCACAGTGTCCCACATTGTATGATCATTATTGGCAGTCCTGTTTTCATCACTAAACTGTATGTTCATCGATTCATTTCTCTTGGCATTCACAGACCTAGACAGCATAGTAAAAAGCCGAGACACTACTTTGCCAACAAAGGTCCATCTAGTCAAAGCTATGGTTTTTCTGGTAGTCGTGTATGGATGTGAGAGTTGTACCATAAGGAAGGCTGAGTGCCGAAGAATTGAACTGTGGCATTGGAGAACACTCTTGAGAGTCCCTTGGACTGCAAGGAGATCCAACCAGTCCATCCTAAAGGCAGTCAGTCCTGAAAATTCATTGGAAGGACTGATGTTGAAGCTGAAACTCCAATACTTTGGCCACCTGATGCGAGGAGCCAACTTGTTAGAAACCCTGATGCTGGGAAAGATTGAAGGCAGGAGGAGAAGGGAATGACAGATGAGATGGTTGGATGACATCACTGACTCAATGATGTGAGTTTGAGCAAGCTCTGGGTGGTGGTGAAGCAAAGGGAAGTCTGGCATTCTGCAGTCCATGGGGTGGCAAAGAGCTGGACACGACTGAGCAACTGAACAACAACAAAGTATTATATCTGGCGTGTAACAGATAGCTAATGATTTTTCTTTAATCAAGAAGCTCAAGAAGTTTTTTTTTTTTTTGTCTTTAAATATATTAATTTGGCTGCACCCAGTCTTAGTTGTGGTATCTTTGTATGCTGTGCTAAATTACTTCAGTTGTGTCTGGCTTTTTGTGACCCCCTGGACCGTAGCCCACCAGGCTCCTGTGTCCATGGGATTCTTCAGGCAAGAATACTGGAGTGGGTTGCCAAGCCCTTCTCCAGGGTATCTTCCCAACCCAGGAATGGAACCCTGCATTGGGAGGTGGGTTCTTTACCACTCATGTCACCTGGGAAGCCCTATGCTTAGTTGCATGGGATCTTTAGTTGCATGCAAACTGTTGGGTGAGGCATGTGGGACCCAGTTCCCTGACCAGGAATCGAATCCAGCCCCCCTGCATTGGGAACTCGGAGTTTTAGCCCTTGGACCACCAGAGAAATCCCAAGAATGTTTTTTGAATGAGTGGATGAATGAACGCAGTCGCACAGGAGACTGAGGAGAAGAGACAGAAGCCAGAGACAATTTAGGTACTAGATTCATTAAAGCTTCCTAACTGTTGGCTTGTGAGAAAGAAAGGGGCTATCTGTCAGGGAATAATATAATACCAGGTAGTGATGAACACTGTGTCATGAAGACAAATAAGAATGTTTAAACAGAAAAGGGTGGGGGTGGTATTTTCAATAGTCTCACAATGGGTCTATCAGGGATGCTGCTGCTGCTGCTGCTAAGTCACTTCAGTCGTGTCCGACTCTATGTGACCCCATAGATGGCAGCCCACTAGGCTCTTCCGTTCCTGAATTCTCCAGGCAAGAAAACTGGAGTGGGTTGTCATTTCCTTCTCCAATGCATGAAAGTGAAAAGTGAAAGTGAAGTCACTCAGTCGTGCCCGACTCTTAGCAATCCCATGGACTGCAGCCTACCAGGCTCCTCTGTCCATGGGATTTTCCAGGCGAGAGTACTGGAGTGGGGTGCCATTGCCTTCTCTGTCATCAGGGATGACTTCCCAATTACGTGACTGAGTACAGCAGTGAGCTCTGTGGATATGTGAGTGCAGTGTTCCAGGCAGAAAGAGGCACACGTACAGAGCCTTGAGGTGGGAACATGCTTGACTTGTTTGAGAAATGGCAAGGAGAATGGTGTGGATGGGGGGAGGGAGTTAGAGACGTGATCAGAGATGCAGGAGTTGGGAGGGACATGACCTTGGAGGCTATGCTTTGCCTTTGGATTTTATTCTGTGTGAGATGGGAGGTCTTTGGAGGGTTTGAGCCAAGCAATGACACAATCTGACTTAAGTTTAAAAGGATCACTCTGGCTGCTATACTGAAAATCAATTATAAAGGGACGCGGAGGCCAATTAGGAGACTGTTGCAATAATCCCAGAGCGAGATGGTGGTGTCTTGGACTAGGATAAGAGCAGAGCAAATGGTGAGAAGTGCTCAGATCAGATTCTAATAGGTACATTTTTAAAATTTTAAATTTATTTATTTTAATTGGAAGGATTAATAGGTACATTTTTGAAGTTAGAGCCAATAGGCTTTATTCATGGACTGGATGAGAAAAGAAAAGGGCTCTTCTTGGAATTTGGACTTCAATATTCTACAGTGATTTTAAAGACAGTGTATTCAAAATGAAACTCATTCTCTCCAGCTTTCATTTCAGTATTTAAATTTCAGCATCCCAACATCTCTTTCTTATTCTGATCCCCTTTCCTCCTTTCTGTGTCTACCCAAACAATTCCTAAATCCTGACTCCTCTACTGTCTTACTGATACCAAATACATTCACTTCTTTTCACCCACTATCTTATTTCAGGCCATGAAATGACCTGTTTGGATTACTCCCACAAGCTTCTATATCTCCCTTTAGAATATCTCCATTTCACTCTCTCTGCATGTAGCCAGAACAATCTTTCTCAAACTCAGTGAAACAGTTCAGTGATTTCTAGCCTCTCTGACCTAGCAGTCTCCTCTTGCTGAATTCTTAAAGCCCCTGTGCCTGGCACCTCTGCCCCTGCCATATTCTCCTATGGGGCTTCCCTGGTGGCTTAGTCCGTAAAGAATCTGCCTGCAGTGCAGAAGACCTTGGTTCAGTCCCTGGGTCGGGAATATCCCCTGGAGAAGACAATGGTGACCCACTTCAGTACTCTTGCCTGGGAAATCCCATAGACAGAAGAACCTGGCGGGCTACAGCCCATGGGGTCGCAAGAGTCAGACGTGACTGAGCGACCAAACCACCACATACTCTCTGACATCCAGCCCTTCGCGTGTGCTGTGTTTTCTGCTAGTCGGAGCACTTCCGATTGCTTTCTTGGAATAGGTGTGACTTGTGTTTTGGGTCTCAGTTTAGTCATTTAAATAGTTTAAGAAACTTTCCCTGGTTCATTTTTAGAATATATGGTGTCATATTACATGAATTTCTTTTCATTTTCTAGTTGAATTTTCATAAAATACTCAATGCTTTTGTATCTCTGTGTTGTATTGTTTATTTTCTCTCAATCTGTGGTTATAGTTTCATCCATTTACAGTAAAATTAGTTGGCCCTTTGAATCATCCCACTGTGTTTTAATTATGGCTGGAATACAGTCATGTGTTCCACATGAACATATTTTTATTTATTTATGAATTTTTGTAGAGAAACATTTTAAAGAGCTATTTTGGAACTACTGTGTTGAGTTTTGTTTTTCTTTTCTCTGTGTGTGGAGAGAGGCAAGGACTCTTTGCTCACCTGTACCTGCTTATTCCCTGATTAGGTACAGTGCCTTCCTTTTGTTGATAAACAAGGTAGGTTGTAAGAAAAACCCAATGAGGTGAGGGGACCTGTGGATGCAAAGGAAGGACAATGAATTACATATAAGTTAACTGCATTAGAAGATACCAGATTTCCCTTTCTCTGCGTGCGTGCTAAGTCACTACAGTCGTGTCCGACTCTTTGTGACCCTATGGACAGTGTCCCCCCAGACTCTTCTGTTCATGAGATTCTCTAGGCATGAATACTGGACTGGGTTGCCGTGTCCTCCTCCAGGGGATCTTTCTGATCCAGGGGTCGAACCCGCGTCTCTTATGTCTCCTGCACTGGCAAGCAAGTTTTTTACCACTAGTTCCACCTAGGAAGCCCTTCCCTTTCTTTTATATAGTACAAAATTTTTAAACACCTAATGTCTTGTTTGGAGAGCAGTATTTGAATAGTGAGGGAAAAAGAAATGTGACCTGAGGGGAGAAATTGTATTAAATCACCAAGACAAAATATTTTCCTTACAGACTGTAAATACTGGTTTTTAAAATGCATGTGAGTTAGCAAAGCAGGTCACACGTTCACCAGTGTGGTGAGGATATTTATGTGAAATACACAAGGGGTTTTGACTTCCAGATGTTTGCTTTGGAGTGTGATTGCAATGACATCACAGATATATTTGAAAGTATATCTGCAACTATGATGATGGTGTTTCAAAATTTGAAATGGAAAGAATAGCAGAATAGATCATGTCAATACTGGTGATTTCTTTTAGAAACAGTAGAGATTTTATTTGTAAAATATAACTGCTTCTTGAAAGAGTCAATGAAAAAAATTTTAAGATACTTTAACCCTGCTACTAAGATTATGTTTTCTGGAGAATATCATTTGTAGAAATTGTATGCAAAAAGAAGGTAATTTAATTAAGCTGTAATCTAGATTTTTTTTTCTGAAATCTAAGGCTTTTCTTCTTTATATTAAATAATAATGTTCATCAAGAGATTCAACAAGTACTTATTATCTTCTATGTGCCAAAGGTGTTCAGGCGCAAGGATTAACCAGTTAACAGAAAGTAAAGTCCTTGCTTTGGTAGAGGTTACTCTGTGCAGGGAAGAGAGCCAACAAACAAGGAAGACAGCATTGTAAGTTACAGGGATGATAAATGTAGGGAAGAAAAAGAAAGCAGAAGAGGTGGGATACAGAATGCTGGAGGAGAGGGGCTGGACTGTCTTTTTCCGTAGTGTCCCTGCCAATGCCTAATCAATATTCCAACGGCACAGCCAAATAAATCGAAATAAATATAGGAAAAAAAAAAAAACAACAAAGAAAGTGAGGGGAAAGCCAAGCAATTTTGGAGAAGAAAGTGTTCCAGGCAGAGTGAAATCATGTTCAGAGAGCTTGAGGCAGACATGTGCTTCCAGGAGTGGCTGGAGGGGATAAGTAATAGAGCCGGTAGGAAATGACATTCAAGATCTGTGATGTGGGGCTGGGTGATGGCAAAGATCACATGGGACCTTGTAAATCAATGTACAAACTTGAAGTTTTGTTTGGGAAAATATTGGAATCTTTTAGATGGTTAAAAGCAGAGACAAAAATGACTTACATTTTAGGAGTATGACTGGCTGCTGTGTTAAGAGGCAAAGGAGGAAGTGGGAAGACCAATTAAAAGTCTAGTTTCATAATCTACGCAAGAGATGAGGATAGCTTGATCATGATGGTAAGAGAGTGGAAATAGGAAACCATGGCCAGGTTCCAGATATATTTTGAAGGTAGCTTTCAAAAGATTTCCTGATGTGCATGCTCAACCATTCCTGTCTGATTCCTTGCAACTCTATGGACTGTAAACCCACCAGGCTCCTCTGTCCATTGTATGCCCCAGGCAGTGATACTGTAGTGGGTTACCATTTCCTTTTCCAATCATAATTATTTAAATGTTAAAGTATTAGATGTGAATGTGAGTGAAAGAAAGAAATCATGATTTAAGATTTTTTACCTTTGAAATTTCTTTTCATCATTAAAAATTTTATGCACAGTTGATATAAAATGTTAATTTCTTCTGTACAGTAAAGTGACTCAGATATGCATAGTTGTATATTCCTTTCATGTTCTTTTCCTTTATGATTTGTCTCAAGATATTGAATATAGTTGCTTGTTCTATACAGTAGGACCTTGCTGTTTATCCAGCCTGTATATAATAATTTGCCTTTGCTAATCCCAAAATTAATCCCACTCCTTCCTCCCCTATCTGCCTCCCACTTGGAAACCACAAGTCTATTCTTTGTATCTGTTTTTGGTTCATAAATAAGTTCATTTGATATCATATTTTAGGTTTTGCCTATAAAATATGTCATAATGATATTTGTCTTTCTCTTTCTGATGCACTTCACTTAGAATGATAATCTCTAGATCTAAAAATGTAGCTGCAAAAAGAATTATTTCATCATTTTTGATGGCTGAATAATATTACATTCATCTGTTGATGAACTCTTAGATTGCTTCCATGTCACGGCTGTTGTAAATAGTGCTGCTATGGACATGTGCACGCTTAGTTGCTTCAGTCATGTCTGACTCTTTGTGACGCTATGGACTGTAGCTCATCAGGCTTCTCTGTCCATGGGATTTTACAGGCAAGAATACTGGAGTGGTTTGCCACACCCTCCTCCAGGAGACCTTCCTGACTCAGGAACTGGACCCATGTCTCTTACATCTCCTGCGTTGGCAGGCGGCTTCTTTACCATCAGGGCCATCTGTTGTTGTTGAATCTCTCAGTCGTGTCTGACTTTTTGCAACCCCACACCAGGCTTCCCTGTCCTTCACCATCTCCCAGAGCTTGCACAAACCATGTCCATTGAGTTGGTGATGGTATCCAGCCATCTCATCCTCTGTTGTTCCCTTCTCCTCCTGCCTTCACTCTTCCCCAGCATCAGGGTCTTTTCCAATGGTTCAGTTCTTTGCCAAAGTATTGGAGCTTCAGCTTCAGCATCAGTTCCTCCAAGGAATATTCAGAGTTGATTTCCTTTAGGGTTGACTGGTTTGATCTCCTGCAGTCCAAGGAACTCTCAAGAATTTCCATGAACACCACAGTTCACTCAGCCTTCTTTATGGTCCAGCTCTCACATCCATACATGACTATTGGTAAAACCATAGCTTTGGCTATATGGACTATATGGACCATCTTGGCAAAGTAATGTCTCTGCTTTTTAATACACTGTCTAGGTTTGTCATAGCTTTTCTTCCAAGGAGCAAGGGTCTTTTAATTTCATGGCTGCAGTCACCATCTGCAGTGATTTTGGAGCCCCCCAAAATAGTCTGCCGCTGTTTTCACTAAAGTTTCCCCATCTATTTGCCATGAAGTGATGGGACTTGATGCCATGATCTTCGTTTTCTGAATGTTGAGCTTTAAGCCAACTTTTTCACTCTACTCTTTCACTTTCATCAAGAGGCTCTTTAGTTCTTCTTCACTTTCTGCCATAAGAGTGGTGTCATCTGCATATCTGAGGTTATTGATATTTCTCCCAGCAATCTTGATTCCAGCTTATGCTTCATCCAGCCCAGCATTTCTCATGATGTACTCTGCATAGAAGTTAAATAATCAGGATGACAGTATATAGTCTTGATGTATTCCTTTCCTAAAAAACAGTCTGTTTTTCCATGTCCTAACCCTTGCTTCTTGACCTGCATACAGATTTCTCAGGAGGCAGGTCAGGTGGTCTGGTTTTCCCATCTACTTAAGAATTTTCCATAATTTGTTATGATCCACACAGTCAAAGGCTCTGGCATAGTCAATAAAGCAGAAGAAGATTTTTTTCTAGAATTCTCTTGCTTTTTCAATGGTCCAGTGGATGTTGGCAATTTGATCTCTGGCTCCTCTGCCTTTTCTAAATCCAGCTTGAATATCTGGAAGTTCTAGGTTCATGTACTGTTGAAGCCTACCTTGGAGAATCTTGAGCATTACTTTGCTAGCATGAGTGAATGAATGCAATTATGCAATAGTTTGAACATTTTTTGGCATTGCCTTTCTTTGGGATTGGAATGAAATCCAGTCCTGTGGCCAATGCTGAGTTTTCCAAATTTGCTGGCATATTGAGTGTAGCACTTTTAACACCATCATCTTTTAGGATTTGAAATAGCTCAGCTAGAAATCCATCACCTCCACCAGCTTTGTTCATAGTGATCTTGACTTCACACTCTAGGATATCTGTCTCTAGGTGAGTGATCACAACATCGTGGTTATCTGAGTCATTAAGATCTTTTAAATATAGTTCTAGATTGGGAAGATCCACTGGAGAAAGGATAGGTTACCTACTCCAGTATTCTTGGGTTTCCCTGGTGACTCAAATGGTAAAGAATTCACCTGCAGTGTGGGAGACCTGGGTTCAATCCCTAGGTTGGGAAGATCCCCTGAAGAAGTGAAAGGCTACCCACTCCAGTATTCTAGCCTGAAGAATTCCATGGACAGAAGAACTTGGCAGGCTGCAGTCCATGGATTTGCAAAGAGTTGGACACGGCTGAATGATTTTCATGTTTATCTTCTGTGTGTTTTGCCATCTCGTCTTTATATCTTCTGCTTCTGTTAGGTCCATACCATTTCTGTCTATTGTTCCCATCTTTGCATGAAATGTTCCCTTGGTATCTCTAACTTTCTTGAAGAGATCTCTAGTCTTTCCCATCCTATTGTTTTCCTCTGTTTCTTTGCATTGATCACTTAGGGAAACTTTCTTATCTCTCCTTGCTATTCTTTGGAACTCTGCTCAGATGGATATATTTTTCCTTTTCTCCTTTGCTTTTCACTTCTCTCCTTTTCTCAGCTATTTTTAAGGCCTTCTCAGACAAACCATTTTGCCTTTTTGCATTTTCTTTTTCCCCTTGGGGATGGTTTAGATCACTGCCTCCTGTACAATGTTATGAACCTCTGTCCATGGTTTTACAGCACTCTGTCTATAAGACCTAAACCCTTGAATCTATTTGTCACTTCCACTGTATAATTGTATGGAATTCGATTTAGGTCATGCATGAATGCCCTTGTGGTTTTCCCTACTCTCTTTAGTTTCAGTCTGAATTTTTCAATAAGTAGTTCATGATCTGAATTCCAAGTCTGGTTTTTGCTTACTGTATAGAGTTTTTCCATCTTTAGCTACAAACAATATAATCAATCTGATTTCAGTATTGATCACCTGGTAATGTCCATGTGTAGAGTCATCCATTGCATTGTTGGAAGTGGGTGTTTGCTATCATCAGCACGTTCTCTTGGCAAAACTCTGTTAGCCTTTTTCCTACTTCATTTTGTATTCCAAGGCCAAACTTGTCTGTTACTTCAGGTGTCTCTTGACTTCATACTTTTGTATTCCAGTCCCCTATGATGAAAAGGACATCTTTTTTTGATGTTAGTTCTAGAAAGTCTTGTAGGTCTTCATAGAACCATTCAACTTCAGCTTCTTTGTGTTTGGAGCATAAACTTATATTACTGTGATACTGAATGGTTTGTCTTGGAAATGAACAGAATGAAATGAACATTCTGTCATTTTTGAAATTGCACCCAAGTACTGCATTTTGGGCTCTTTTGTTGACTATGAGGGCTACTCCATTTCTTCTAATGGATTCTTGCCCACAGTAGTAGATATAATGTTCATCTGAATTAAATTTGCCCATTCTAGTCCATTTTATTTCACTGATTCCTAATATGTCGATGTTCACTCTTGCCATCTCCTGTTTGACTACATCCAATTTACCTTGATTCATGGAGCTAACATTCCAAATTCCTATACAATGCTGTTCTTTGTAGCATTGAACTTTACTTTCACCACCAGACACATCCACAACTGGGTGTTGTTTCCATTTTGGTTCAGCCTCTTCATTTCTTCTGAAGTTATTTCTCCACCCATCTCCAGTAGCAATTTGGACACCTGCCAACCTGGGGAGTTCACCTTTCAGTGTCATATCTTTTTGCCTTTTGATACTGTTCATGGGGTTCTCAAGGCAAGAATGCTGAAGTGGTTTGCCATTCCCTTCTCCAGTGGACCACGTTTTATCAGGACTCTCCACCATGACCCTTCCATCTTGGGTGGCCCTACTGCATGGATTATAGTTTCATTGAGTTAGACAGGGCTGTGATCCATGTGATCAGTATGGTTAGTTTTCTGTGTTTGTGTTTTTCATTCTGTCTGTCCTCTGATGGATGAGGATTAAAGGCTTGTGGAAGCTTCCTGATGGGAGGGATTGGCTGTGGGGAAAGCTAGGTCTTGCTCTGGTAGGCATAGCCTGCTCAGTAGTAAATCTTTAATCCAATTTTCTGCTGATGGGTGGGGCTGAGAAGCCAGCTATAAATATAGGGAACATATATCTTTTCAAATTATAGTTTTATTACCTTATATTTCAATTTAAACACTGCTTTTTAATATTCAGAATACAATTTTAAATATTTCTTAAATTGTGAAATCAAGTGCTTGCTAATTTTGCTAGTTTTTTGTTATTTCAGTTTGTGGTTCAAAGATTTACTTAAAAATGTTACTCTATTTGCAGCTTATATAATTTTCCAACTTAGAATTAAAAATTTCATTATGATACTGAACTATAGTCTTTTATTATCTTTCAAAATCTACAGAAAAAAAAACAGGCTATATTTTATTCTCTTAACAGCAGCTGATAGTGACCTATTGAATATCCATTCTTTTCTTCATTAAACATAGATCTCTGATTTGTTTCAAGATGGAAATGAGCCCAACTAATTATACTCGCTTTCTCAGCCTCCCTTTCAACTAGACGTGGCCATGTGACCCATTTCTGACCATTAAAATGTAATAAGCAAGCACAGGTGATGAGACTCTTGGAAAGAATTTTTTAAGGTACAAAGATGAAGATGACATTGTGTTATGCTATATTACCTTCTCCTCTTTTTCCTACTTAGACTGGAGGCATCTTAAAATCTCAGCTGAATATTTAATCTCTTGGACATCTGCATACTTGGGGTCTATCTTATCACAGTTTAATACTTCTACTTTTTAAACAAGAGAAATTAGCACATGGAAACATTTGTTGCTTTTCTGGATATTTTATTGCCAAGTGTTGGGAAGAGTTTGTCAGAAGGGTACATGATATTTAAAAAAAATAGTAATTAGTTCATTATAAATTCTGTCTTTTTTGTTCATTTCTCTGCAACATTCTGGAAAAGATTGGAAAGCCATATTTATCTTGCCCTTTTCTCTGTAGTTTGAGTTAGAATCGTCTGCTGCTCTGTCTCTTAATCATTGTAGGTTGGCTAAGGCTCAGTTCCTTCATTTGTAAAGTAAGGTCAATAGTTATTTTCTCATTAGTTTTTTTGGAAGGATTAAATGATGTAATATTGGCAAATTATGTAAATCCCATGAAATCCTATAATCTATATCTTGCACAAGGTAAAAGCTAATTACATGTTAACTGCTATTATCATTGGGCTTCCCTGGTGGCTCAGATGGTAAAGAATCCTCCTGCAATGCAGGAGACACTGGTTCCATCCTGGATTGGGAAGAGTCCCTGCAGAAGGGAATGGCTATCACTCTAGTATTCTAGCCTGGAGAATTCCATGGACAGAGGAGCCTGCTGGGCTAAAGTTCATGGAGTTGCAAAGAGTCAGACATGACTGAGCAACAGTGCACACATGCTATTATTGTTGCTGCTATTTCACTGATATTCAGAAAGCCATATGTTATTTGAATAACACAGTAAAGAATTTTGCAAGTAAAGTTTAAGTTGAGCACATTGTCATAAAGCAGAAAGAAAACTCCTCAGAGCTAGACAGACCACAGATCTGATGCAGCTGTGCAAAAGCTGCTAAGCAAGTACAAAGGATCTCCTGCAATGAGAAACCTAGTGGATAGCTAAGTTTTGTTCTTTATGTTTTTTTCTCCTTATTTTAATGTCACTTGGCCCAAGCATCTCAATACTAACAGACTTCTTAATAATTTATTATACTCCTGTTGTGTCTACTTTCCATCTGACAATGTCTAAACCTTGTGTATGCTCTGCCTTATTGAATTCCTTGAAAGTATTGTCTCCATTTGAAAAGCTTTTCACCTGCTCTACTGTAATCTGAGTTGAGCAATCTCACGTGCTTGTCTGTAGAACAGGATTTAAGAACTCATTAGAAATATTAAATCCAGAGGCAAGCACAGGTGCATGAATTCTGGCTTCAGTTTCATTTGCATAATAGTAGCTGGGTAATTGAAGCTGTCAGTTGTTACCTGGCCAAACACAAAAGATAAAAACACTGTATTCAAGCATGGGTTCCTAAATCTGTCTACCTTTTAGTCTTTACAAACTTGAATGAGTGTTGTTACCATTTATTAGTATGCACAGGTGTGGAATGCTAGGATTCCTATTTATAAATTCTTTTCCTGGAATGTTGCAGTCCCTTCTTTAAACCTTATTTTAGACTCCTCTAGCTAGAAAGGAAATTTTGGCCACTAAATACTTTTTTCCTTTCAGGGTGGGTGCCTTTTGCAATTTTAATTATAGAAGAGCATAACTGTTGGCAAAACAAAGCTACTGGGTTTCCGCCCTCAGAGGAACTTTAAAAAAGGATTGGGGCTCGATTCCATGGACTAAATTAAATATGTAAGACCCAGTCATTTCTCACTGTCTTCCAATGTTTGAAACCAAAGACAAAATATTTTGTGTTCTTTGGTGTTGTAACTGGGAAGGGAATCCAAAAAAAGAGGGGATATATCTATGCATATGGAGATTATCTTTGCTGTACAGCAGAAAATAACATGTCATAAAGCCATTATATTCCAATTAAAAAAAACCCCTTTCTAACAATAATTAAGCGATATATCTCAGAAACTTTTTTAATATGCCAGAAACTTTTTTAATATGTATGAATTCTACATCATATGCATACATACTCCAATGTCGTTCTTCATAAAGTTATTTATAAGACAAAACCTAGGAAACTTTCCATAGTAAAATGTGGATGCTACATACAATTGAATCCTAAGGTGCTCTTTAAAGTGATAGTGTAAAAAATCTGTTATATGACCTGGGAATATGTTAATAATTTCTTAAGTAACAAATATAAGAAATATAAAAATTATAAATATAAGAAATATAAACAACAAATATATTGCATAATATTATATACAAATTGTGATGGTTTAGTTGCTAAGCTGTGTCCAATTCTTGCAATGCTATGGACTGAATCCTGCCAGGCTCCTCTGTCCATGGGATTCTCTAGGCAATAATACTGGAGTGCATTGCCATTTCCTTCTCCAGGGGATCTTCCCGACCCAGGAATTGAACCTGGGTCTCCTGCATTGGAGGCAGCTTCTTTACCTACTGAGATATGAGGGAAGATATATTATACATTATATACAAATAATGGGAATACATATAACTGTTGATTAGATCCAGTACTGTGCTCAGAAGAATTGCAGGGCAAATAATATCCTCAGTAGGAAAGAATATTAAGATTTATTATCAACCTCTGCCATGGGTAAAGCAAAAGATACTAATATCTGAATGTTATATATTTAAAATTCATGCCACAAATAGTAAATGTGGTCACTTCTGGGTGCAGAGATTAAAGAGGATTTAATTTTTTTTTACTTTTGGTTACTCCTCATTTTCAAACCTTTGATAAATTATTTTATTTTATTACATTGGAAAAAAACCCAACAAAACTTTTTAGGGATCTTTCCTTAAAAGCACATTATCCATAAACTAAACAGAAAACAGAAAGCAATGTTTTTCTAATATACTTTTGTGAAGGTTTAAAAGGTTCAGATAAATTTTATGACATTTTTATAGGAGGTAATTCCATCGGCAATATATGCTGGCCTGGTCTTAGTAGTTAAATATACTTAAGTACAATGCACAATTATTCTTAACAATTAGAAATAAAAAATCATGTCTTAAGATTTTGATGATTTTCTTTGAGTTTAACAAGTTTGCTTTTGTTCTGTTTATCTATAGAAATGATATGATTTATTGTGGTATTAAAAGAAAATTTTCCACAGACAATTTACTGATTTAGTTGGCTTTTATTTAGTGAATCATGAAGGATCTAGTTAGAAAATATCAATACAAGGGAGTTTCAAAGAGTTATACAAGCTGAGGGGATTTTATAGACCCAAGTGGGCAAGAACAAAGAATTTATACTGGACATCTGCTGATTGGTAAAAGCAAGGTCACTTTCCTTTTGTCATTGTTTATTTGGTAGTCATGTCTGACTCTTGGGTGACCCTGTCAACTATAGCCCGCTAGGCTCCTCTGTCCATGGAATTCTCCATGAAGTGGATTGCTGTTTCCTTCTCCAGGGAATCTTCCTGACCCAGAAATCAAACCCCTATCTCCTGCATTGCAGGCTGATTGGGTTCTTTACTGCTGAGCCACCAGGGAAGCCCAGCTTGCTGTTTGGTGGAGCAAAGTATTGGAGGCAGGTCAGGTCACTTGTTCTGAGTAGACGTGTGTTGAGTGGTTACCTTAGTTCTTCCTTTTCTGAGAGAGTCAAGCATGGGAGCATAGTTAAGTTTCGATTTGGTGATGTGTGGCTTAGCATGCATTACTCTATCTTGGGCCTTATCTAGTTCAATAGTAGTAATTAGTTGAATATAAAAAAATAAAAATTTTAATTTATAGTTTTATGTCTGGAATATAAAAATTTTTGTTTCAGAAAGTAAATCATGGGCTCATGTTACTAAAATAAAGACATTTTATTTTTAAATATTTATAGGACAAAAGATATTTTAAGAGTCACACTAGGAAATTTATGAATGGCATCTGCCAATTTAAAGAAAGTAAATGGAATTCCTTAGTCATCAATATTTTTTAATTTATTTTTTTATTGAAGGATAATTGCTTTACAGAATTTGTTGTTTTCTGTCAAACCTCAACATGAATAAGCCATAGATATACATATATCCCCTCCCTTTTGAACCTTCCTCCCATCTCCCTCCCTATCCCATCCCTCTAGATTGATACAGAGCCCCTGATTGAGTTTCCTGAGCCATACAGCAAATTCCCGTTGGCTATCTATTTTACATATGGTAATGTAAGTTTCCATGTTACTTTTTTCATATATCTTACCCTCTCCTCCCCTTTCCCCATGTCCATAAGTCTATTACAGGGGAAGCAATGGAGAAATAGACTTATATTCATCAGTATTTTTAATTGATGAATATTTTTATTTTTAATTTAATCTTTTTCCTTTGATAAAAAACATAGGAATGATTGAAACCTTTGGATGATAGGAATAACCAAAGAATTTTTAAGAATATCAAGAAATCTTTTAAAAATTCTAGATTAAACAGGGTTTTTTAACTTGATTTCTGAACAGTAAAAGCAATAAGGATTAAAAGAGAACTTTCATTCCATCTGTGCCAGTTCTGGATGAGACGACGGGACAGAGGTATGTGACAGAGGAGAAAGATTCAGAGTTTAGCCGGGTTGTGAGTCTGCCTATTTATTTGAGAGGAATCATCTTCAACCTGGGTACAGCAAAGTACACATCATAAAAATATAAAAAGTTAAGAATGAAGCGTATTTACTAAGTCTCATTATTTTTAGCCTCCGCAGCTCACATGTTAGGTGTAGAATAGAATGGCCATTTTGTTTTCAAAGTTACCTCTAAGAATGAGAGACCTGAGAGGGGATCCTTCTTCATTTTTCCAAAGGGGAAGAGTTGAGTTTCAGAGACTATAGACTGAGGACTATCATATCCAATCCTATGTTGGAATATATAATACACAACTGATTGGTGGACACTTAGCAAAGGGGAGATATTAACACTAGAAGAGAACCTTGATTCTTAGCAATAGAAATTTTAACAAGCTCTTTTCCTGTTCTAACTTGATAGTCATTCCTTTAGCCTTGTGCTATAGTGGGTATGACTGAATACCTTGGGCAGTTAGTTAAAAGTGACTTTAAGGTTTGTTAAAATCAGCATGTGTCAACAGCATGATGTACGTGATTACAAGTGTCGAGCACAAATGTTTTGTCATTGTCCCCTTAGTTAAGTTCTTACAGAGTATAATTCTGAGTTGTGAGAACTTTATTTTATAGAAAATAATTAAAATTGGAGATTATTCAGAGGAGGGTCATCAAGCTAATGAGAGCTCTAGAACCATGTGTACTGAAGTTATTAAGGAACTGGTGATATTAAGCATAAAGAGGTGACTTTTACGGTGGTCACAGAAAAGCTATACTCAAGGTTGAAAATATAACTGATTGTTGGACATGACAGTGGAGATTTGGAAAATAAAATAGAAGCATTGGGTGGTAATTACACACAGGAAAATTTCAGCTGTCTCACGAACCATTTTCTAGTTCTTAGAACTGCTCAACTATAGGATAATAGCCTATAGAAATTTCCTGCCATTGAAAATCTTGCTGCAGAATCCAAATTAATCAAATTAATGCCTTTCAAGGATGTCACTAAGTGGATTCCTACACTGGTTAGGAACTCTTAGATCCTCTGATTTAATAACTCTAGTTTTTTTTTTTTTTTTCATAAGCTAATCTGCAGAATTATCCTACTAGATAACTCTGAGTCATGGTATACATGTATCATTTAAAGGTGTTGTAATTATGCTACTCCAAGATACATCAGATAAATACTATTTCATTAAAATCTAATAAAAGAGGGCTACATCATCTACAACTGTTAGATTAAGGTACTTTAACATGTTTTGTATAAACAATACATTTCTGCACTGTGACTTTCTTTAGTAGGTTTTTAATTGCCTCACAACTCTAAAGACATCTTCAGATCAAGGACATGTTTAAAGGGCATATTGGTGGTTTTCCAGGAAAGTATCCTAAACTGAAATTTGTCTACAATTTCTCTCACTAAATTTAATTAACAGGAAAATTTTCTGTTAATGATCTCATTTACTTAGTAGATGTACTGGCTGTTTATCATATTTGTGGCCTTACAACATCTTTGAAACACCTGTTCTATATTTGGATAGTTCCTCAGATTAAATGCCTTGGACTTATGGTCTAAGATTTGTATCTTGGATTTTGTTTTAATTAGGTATGGTAAGGTGGCAGACAAGGGGGCATCTGCCTTTGAAAGAAGAATTTATTACTTATATTTTCTAAGAGAAGGAACCTGCCATGTCACGGAGGGCCACATGGAAAGCACCCGGTTTTGTCAGGTTGCAGAAGCAGGAGTGAAGGGGAGAGCATGCCTGAGATCATGTTTCTGTGGGAAAGGCAGGCAAGGGAAACCACTAAAGACTGGCTAGATTGAATAATCTCAGAACGCTCTGGGCAATGGGTACAGTCTTTAGTTCTTTGGTACCTGGCTCTGCATGATTTAGTACAAGAGGAATGTTGGCTTGATATGTGTGAAGTAGGTAAAAGAGATGGTTGGGAGAATGGAGTCTTGATTGGCTGGAGGGTTTGTTATATCACTTTCATATCCCTGCAGAAGCTGGAATGCAAGGGAGATGTAAACAAGTTTGGCTGTGAATTTATCTCTGTGATTATTTGGTACCAAATAAACAAATACAGAATTAACAAAAAATAGAGAATCCTTCCTCAAAGTAGAAGTCAGGATCAGTATCTTAACCTCTCTTGCTTCTAGAGCACGTACATGTGACTTCAACTTACAAATCTCTTGATTTGCAAGAGATCTGTGCTTGGAGGTGTCTAAGATGAGGTAATCAAGTGCATTGGGGATACTTTTTTTTGGTGAGTAAAGAATCTAGTTTTGGGGTCCTGCAGTGGAGAAGCTTCTGGAATCTAGTCTTACTATTTTTGATATGAGCTATGCAGTCTATACAAACACAATGTCTTGGTTAAGTGCAGAGGCCATAGTGTTTTTGCTAAAGCTACCAATTCAGTGTAATTGAGTATTTTCCAGTAGCTTCTTTTTCTGGATTTCTGACCTTTTTCAAAGTTATATGATCTCCCTAATATCCTTTGATAAATTTGATTTCCTTGCTAGAGTGGATTCTGTTATTCACAATTAAGAACCTTGAGAGATACAGTGGCTTTCTAGGAGTTCACATTTTCCTGAATTGTCTTTTAATAAATAGAGAAGCCAGGCATAAATAGTTGAAAGTATGTTTTAACTATTTTAATTAAACATGAATATCAATAAAATAATTATACTTTGAAACATAAATACCTACTGTACCATATAAGGAGATGGAGAAATTGTAAGCAGGTTCACCAAATAGTATGTTGTAAGACTATATATTTCCAATATCCCAAACAAGGACAGGAAATCAAAAATAGGCCAATTAACTTGTAAACTGCAGTTGTAAATATAGACTTTTATGACTATTTTGATGGCATAAAGAGATTTAAAGGAAAACAACTCTTTATAATGAGCAACTTTGGCCAGAAACCAAAACAAAGTCTGTTTATGTGGAACAGAGAAAGACAGAGCTGGTGATCATACATCAGAATATCCAGGACACCCTTACCCATGGATAGCAAGCTGAAAACCTCTGGTTCAAATAAGAATGATGAAGTGTATATTTTCTCTATGTAGCTTTATTTCCATGATGTAAAGTAAATAACGTATACTTGAAACTTACAAATAATGAAGAGTTCTTAATGTCCCACAAATGGCCCAAATATTTTTTCTTATGCCGTATAAGAAATTTTGTAGTGACTAGTAGGGAGCTATCTAACAGACTTTTTTCAACTCTTGCAAAACTCTCACATGTTTCTTTGATGAGGATTTTTATTCTTGATAATTATCAAAGCTGCTAACCACAGAGAAGGGTCAGAGAACCAGATGATTCAGTTCTTGCTCTGATTTCTGTGTCCTGGTCAAATGAAAACCTTGTTTTGAGAAAGAAATTTGCTTTCTCCAAGATATTTAGTAATGTATTTTGTATTTTCCAAGAAACATGATGGAGATGTTGTTTTATGTGATTTAGACATAATATGAACAGAAAATAAATGTTTCATATGACAGGAAAGATAATTGTGAGAAATAATATACATGCTGTTTTTTATAACTTTCCTTAGACATTGCAGAAATATAATTTCTCTGTTTATGTGTATTCCAGATAAACATGGTTAAGTTTATTTGAATTCCTTGTTTCCATGTTACTTCATTGTGGTTGGTAGTTTTGACCATTGTAAGGATTAAACATTCTTCAAAGAGACAGTTGGGTTAGTTAAATCAAAGTTATAAATGTGTTAAATATGTACATTTACAATGTATATTATGGGTATTTTTCTTCTTAACATTTTGTATTAGTTAAGAGAAACTTAGGGTATTTTTGATGTAGTACTAAATGCCTTTTCTATAGGCTTATTTGACACTCGTACCTCATGTGTAACTTTTTAAAGGAAGCATATGTAATCACATTTCTTCTAGTTCTTATCAAAGTAACTGATTCAGTTCACAGACATTTGTGGAAGCACTGTGCTACCCATTGGGTATGCAGTTAAGTAAGATAGACAAGGTTCATGGTCTCATCAGATTCAGCCCAGTGAGGATAACAGACATTTCACAATTAAACACAAAAATAAATGTTATAGGTACCAAAAAAAGAGAAGAATTCTATGTGAATTTATGGGAAACTTTAAATAATGTGGTTGAATTCTAAATAGTTTATCATAGTACAAGGCAACTACTGAGCCACTGGCCAAGGATTGACAAGCAAATCAAGGTTAGAAGGCATATTCACAAGAAAAATAAGAAAAAGTCATGAGAGCGAGGATCTAGAAATATCCAGCTACATACTTAATCACGGAAACTCTAAGATTATAAGAAATTCAGTTTGTATATGACTGTAGCGTGTTTTGTCTTTTCCCCATGAAGGGAACTGTGGCCGTACCAGTCTCTTCTGTCTGTTGTTTATGAATTAAAACCCTGATCAGGATGTGATGGCTTGCTTAACTCATTCTCCCCCTGGTATTACTATTGTATGTAATAAAACTTTAGTTTTAATCTGCTGTATTTTCAAGTGCTAAAATTATCTTTCATTGAAGCTGTGTAATTGCCTAAATTAGAAAGGAGATCAGGAAGGGCTCTCTGAGGATGTGACATTTAAGCTGATATGTTATAGATAAGCAGGAATTAGACAAAAAAAATTCTAGGTGGTATTTTCAGCAAATATCCTGTGGGGAGATCTCAGGTGGGAAAAAGCATCACAAGTTTCAAGAACTATACACTGACCAGCACGACCAGAGTAGTGAGAGGAAGAGAGTGGCAAGAAGATTCCTGCAAAGCTTTTAGAAGAGGTTTGTGACCTTTATATTTTATTCTAAATTCTATAGGAAACAATTAATTAGAAGGGTTTAAGCAAGCAAGCAACTCACATACACATATACACAGGCAGACACATATATTTTTAGGGTACTGTGGCTTCAGTGAGGAAAACTGGAGATAAATTGAGAGATGCCAGCTAAGAGGCCTTTTTAAAATATGATATTAGACTAAATGATGATGATGTATTAGATTTAGGACAAATAGAGGCAAAGTAGAGGAAGTTGAATGGATTCTAGATATATTATAGATGGAGGCTTAGCAAGACGGTGAAGAGTGATGGTCTTCCTCGTGACTCAGATGGTAAAGAATCTGCCTGCATATATTCTCCTCTAGGAGTTTTATAGTTTCTGATCTTACATTTAGATCTTTAATCCATTTTGAGTTTATTTTTGTGTGCGGTGTTAGAAAGTGACCTAGTTTCATTCTTTTACAAGTGGTTGACCAGTTTTCCCAGCACCACTTGTTAAAGAGATTGTCTTTACTCCATTGTATATTCTTGCCTCCTTTGTCAAAGATAAGGTGTCCATATGTGTGTGGATTTATCTCTGGGCTTTCTATTTTGTTCCATTGATCTATATGTCTGTCTTTGTGCCAGTACCATACTGTCTTGATGACTGTGGCTTTGTAGTAGAGCCTGAAGTCAGGCAAGTTGATTCCTCCAGTTCCATTCTTCTTTCTCAAGATTGCTTTGGCTATTCGAGGTTTTTTGTATTTCCATACAAAGCTTGAAATTATTTGTTCTAGTTCTGTGAAAAATGTGGCTGGTAGCTTGATAGGGATTGCATTGAATTTGTAAATTGCTTTGGGTAGTATACTCATTTTCACTATATTGATTCTTCCAATCCATGAACATGGTATATTTCTCCATCTATTAGTGTCCTCTTTGATTTCTTTCATCAGTGTTTTATAGTTTTCTATATATAGGTCTTTAGTTTCTTTAGGTAGATATATTCCTAAGTATTTTATTCTTTTCGTTGCAATGGTGAATGGAATTGTTTCCTTAATTTCTTTTCTACTTTCTCATTATTCGTGTATAGGAATGCAAGGGATTTCTGTGTGTTGATTTTATATCCTGCAACTTTACTATATTCATTGATGAGCTCTAGTAATTTTCTGGTGGAGTCTTTAGGGTTTTCCATGTAGAGGATCATGTCATCTGCAAACAGTGAGAGTTTTACTTCTTCTTTTCCAATTTGGATTCCTTTTATTTCTTTTTCTGCTCTGATTGCTGTGGCCAAAACTTCCAGAACTATGTTGAATAGTAGCGGTGAAAGTGGACACCCTTGTCTTGTTCCTGACTTTAGGGGAAGTGCTTTCAATTTTTCACCATTGAGGATAATGTTTGCTGTGGGTTTGTCATAGATAGCTTTTATTATGTTGAGATATGTTCCTTCTATTCCTGCTTTCTGGAGAGTTTTTATCTCAGACATAAATCACAGCAGGATCCTCTATGATCCACCTCCCAGAATGCTGGAAATAAAAGCAAAAATAAACAAATGGGATCTAATTAAAATTAAAAGCTTCTGCACAACAAAGGAAAATATAAGCAAGGTGAAAAGACAGCCATCTGAATGGGAGAAAATAATAGCAAATGAAGCAACTGACAAACAACTAATCTCAAAAATATACAAGCAACTTCTGCAGCTCAACTCCAGAAAAATAAACGACCCAATCAAAAAATGGGCCAAAGAACTAAATAGACATTTCTCCAAAGAAGACATACGGATGGCTAACAAACACATGAAAAGATGCTCAACATCACTCATTATTAGAGAAATGCAAATCAAAACCACAATGAGGTACCACTTCACACCAGTCAGAATGGCTGCGATCCAAAAATCTGCAAGCAATAAATGCTGGAGAGGGTGTGGAGAAAAGGGAACCCTCCTACACTGTTGGTGGGAATGCAAACTAGTACAGCCACTATGGAGAACAGTGTGGAGATTCCTTAAAAATTGCAAATAGAACTACCTTATGACCCAGCAATCCCACTTCTGGGCATACACACCGAGGAAACCAGAATTGAAAGAGACACATGTACCCCAATGTTCATCGCAGCACTGTTTATAATAGCCAGGACATGGAAACAACCTAGATGTCCATCAGCAGATGAATGGATAAGAAAGCTGTGGTACATATACACAATGGAGTATTACTCAGCCGTTAAAAGAATTCATTTGAATCAGTTCTGTTGAGATGGATGAAACTGGAGCCGATTATACAGAGTGAAGTAAGCCAGAAAGAAAAACACCAATACAGTATACTAACACATATATATGGAATTTAGGAAGATGGCAATGACGACCCTGTATGCAAGACAGGGAAAGAGACACAGATGTGTATAACGGACTTTTGGACTCAGAGGGAGAGGGAGAGGGTGGGATGATTTGGGAGAATGACATTCTAACATGTATACTATCATGTGAATTGAATCGCCAGTCTATGTATGACGCAGGATGCAGCATGCTTGGGGCTGGTGCATGGGGATGACCCAGAAAGATGTTTTGGGGAGGGAGGTGGGAGGGGGGTTCATGTTTGGGAATGCATGTAAGAATTAAAGATTTTAAAATTTAAAAAATAAAAACTAAAAAAAAAAAAAAAAAAAAAAAGAATCTGCCTGCAACACAGGAGACCTGAGTTCGATCCCTGGGTGGGGAAGATCCCTTAGAGAAGAACCCACTCCAGTATTCTTGCCTGGAGAATTCCATGGACAGAGGAGCCTGGCAGGCTACAGTCCATGGGTTGCAAAAAGCTGGACATAAGCGACTTTCACATTTTCCATGGGGGTAAAGGTGACTGCAGCCATGAAATTAAAAGATGCTTGCTCCTTGGAAGAAAAGCTATGACCAACCTAGACAGCATATTAAAAAGCAGAGACATTACTTTGCCGACAAATGTCCGTTTAGTTAAAGCTATGGTTTTTCCGGTAGTCATGTATGGATTTAAGAGTTGGACTATAAAGAAAGCTGAGTACTGAAGAATTGATGCTTTTGAACTGTGGTGTTGGAGAAGACTCTGAGAGTCCCTTGTACTACAAGGAGATCAAACCACTCCATCCTAAAGGAAATCAGTCTGAATTTTCACTGGAAGGACTGATGCTGAAGCTGGAATTCCAATTCTTTGGCCACCTGATGGGAAGAACTGACTCATTGGAAAAGACCCTGATGCTGGGAAAGATAGAAGGCAGGAGGAGAAGGGGACAACAGAGGATGAGATGGTTGGATGACATCACTGACTTGATGGACATGAGTTTGAGCAAGCTGCAGGAGTTGGTGATGGACAGGAAAGCCTGGCTTGCTGCAGTCCGTGGGGTCGCAAAGAGTCAGACACAACTGAGCGACTGAACTGAACTGAAAGGGTGAGAGGAAAGGACATTGCCAGATTAAACTATTAAAATGTTTACAACATTTCCAAAAAATTGTTATATACTTGTTACACATATATTAATAGATGTTCTGTGAAATGATAAAACTAATTCTATCGTCAAATAAATTTTGGAAACACAGTTTAGGGCAAGTTAGAAGGATTACTATGAGACTTTTCAGTGTCTTTAATATACTATTGTACAGTGTAGATTGTCAGCAGGGTGACCAAAAACTCTTGTATTTGTTGAAATTCTTGTAGTATTTTCCTGAATGTGCTTTGTGATTTGCTGCTTAAAAGAGTAACTGAACTCTCATATAGATTTATTTAATTGTTCATATTAAATTCTGAATTATAATAATTTTTTCTTTTAACTTACTAAGAGTATTTATAAGATAAATTTGGGGACTTATCCCAACTCATGTCCCAAATTCATAGACATGAATTTGATCAAACTCTGGGAAATAGTGAAGGACAGGGAAGCCTGGCATGCTGCAGTTCATGCAGTCACAAAAAGTTGGACGTGACTTAGCAACTAAACAACAACAACAAAGTTTTGCACACTATAACATTAATCCTTCAAAGTAGATTTTGTGTGTTCAATAATCATTTATTGAGCTAAATATTATCTTAGACATATATTGCATATAAAATTATAAATAAGATGTGACAATTGTGTCTAATAAGCAGTTAACCAACATTAATATTTATTGATTGATGTTAATTGCATGTACACCTTTATATTTTAGATGAATCATCTGAACCTTATGTCACCATATCCAACTCTTTCTTTCTTACATTTAAGGACACTTTTATCTGCACAGGTTTGGCTGATCTGATATAGGCCAATTTTGCTTTTTCTTAGCTGTGTCTCAATTTAATGGTTAAATGTCTTTAGATATTTTCTTGGGTATTATCATCATCTTAAGTGGCTTCTAAATAGGTTTTTAAATTATTTACTATTATTAATTATTTATTATTATTAATTATTCACCTTGAAATAAAGTTAGAGTTTGACCCTGATCCCTCCTCTCTTAATCCCTACCATTCTTATCCTGAAATAATAGTTCTTAACTTAATGTCCCATACGATTCAGGGTATAGCAATGTATGTAACATAGGCTATTTTCTAAACCTTTAAAAGTATCACTCAACATACACAAACACACACACACACATACAGATACACACACAGACACATGTTCTAAGTATGAAATCTAAAGGAGAAAAATTACCTCTTCACATATAGTGGTCTATGTTATAACCATATAAGGAGAACTTCTCAGTCATAATTTTTCCCCTTTCTGGAAGTGGTGCATTTTATAAACTTAGCAGAAAGCTGATAAAGAAACATATATATATATATATATATATATGTAAATGTATATATATATATATATGTAAATGTATATATATAGTTAGTGCTGGGTAAGTGACATGAGAGACATGCCACTGGTAGCTCTGTTAACTGTTTGAAACATTTGTGCCAATATTTGGTCAGGTGTCGACTTCCCAGTGTAAGCCAAAACTCCTATAACCATGGAAACTGTTCAATTGAAGTATGTGAGCAATAATAATATTTTTTAAATCATTTACTCTGTGGAGTTTCAAATATCATATACTGAGCGTAGTTTTTACAATTACTTGTTCATTTTATTAAACAATAAAATATGTGATATTAAGATCCTTACAAAGATATTTCCTGTACATTAGATTATGTCAGTAGCAATGAAATTTTTATAGTAGATTTTTCAGCTGACAACATGCCAGAAATATCAAGATGGCTAATAATCTATGCTTTAAAAAATGACTTCCTAATCCAATTATTTATTGTAAAGGATAGCACATTTAAAAAATATCTTTAATTCAAAGATAAAATACATGATAGATAGGCCAATGTTTATTCTGACAACATATATGTTGTTATTTCTAATTCACGTATATTTTTAGTCCAGGTATCAGCTAAATGTACTCTAAATAATATCTTGTGTTAGATTTTTTTTTCCCTTGGAATAGATTTCAGTTTTATACATGGAAATTTATGTGTACCATTACCCTAATACTAACCCTAAGACTTCGTCACATGACTAATACTTGAATTTTTGTGTATAAACGATTTGCCTTTTAAGTTATATATCAATTTGTTTGTAATCTATTAATGTTTTTATAGAAACTGTAACTCTTTAATTTACTTAAAAACATAATACAGTTATTTGCCTGTCTAGGAAGTATTTAGATACAAATAGTTGTTCACATAATAGACTCCTATTTGTTTTCCTGATTGGGGCAACCTAACAAATAAGTGATGTGCTTCCCAGGTGGCTCAGTGGGTAAAGACTCTGCCTGCAATGCAGGAGGTGCAGGAGACATGGGTTCTATCCCTGGGTTGGGAAGATTTCCTGGAGCAAGGTATGTAAACCCACTCCAGTATTCTTGCCTGGAAAATCCCATGGTCAGAGGAGTCTGGCAGGCTACAGTCAATATGGTTACAAGGAGCTGGACATGACTGAAGTAACTGAGCATACACACATGAGACTTTAGTTAATAAAATGTATTAAAATATTGCTTGTTTAAATTGGACTATGGTACTGGTTAATACACATTACCACAATTGATTACTTTTATAATTGGGGAAATATAGATAGATTCAGGACTCCCCTGATGGCTGAGTGGTAAAATATCCTCCTGCAATGCAAGAGAGTGAGTTTAATTCCTGGGTCAGGAAGATCTCCTGGAGGAAAAAATGGCCACCCACTCCAGAATTCTTGCCAGGGAAATTACGTGGACAAAGGAGTCTGGTGGGCTTCCGTCCGTAAGACATGACAGCAAGTAGGTCAGATCAAATAGACTCTGCTTTCAATGAAGTAGACAGTGCCTACAAATGGAAATAAAAAAACAAAAATATCTTTTCTCTGGCCCTGACCTGTTAAATATTTTCGTAAAATATATAATTATGCCACCAGCTCTGAGCCAGCCAGGTGAAAGTCCCAACCAGAATAGCATGGGCCATAGTGCTTTTTATTGGAAGTGAGTGGTTTATTTTATTATCTAGACTTTAAAGTCTTCTAATATGTCTCCTAAGTATTTGTATGGTCTAGAATATTACAAAGGAAGCTCTACAGAGAAAAGGAATTATAGAAAAAGGGAAATATTTTGCTAACATGAAAGCTGACTTTACAAAAATTTGAATACATTTCGAACAAGAGTTTATTACTACATCTAGTAGCTTTATTCTTCTAGCATGTGTAAATGAATAGCCAGTTATGAATTTATGAAATGAAAATTAAATGAAAATAAAATGTGACTTTCCATTCCCTGAATGTAAGAATCATTTATCTGGAGCATAAACATAAAGGTTTATATTTTTCCATAGGAAATAAATTTCATTCCACATCTTCTAAGTAAATATGTATTATGATTATCTCTTTTTATGCAAAGCACACCACAGCTTTAAATATCTGCTTTGTTTTGCTCACAGTTTTGTGAGTCAGGACTTCAGGAAGGGCTTGTCTGGAAATCTGGTCTTTGCTCAGTAGACTCTGTGGCAGCTGGAATTAGAGGGTCCACTTCCAACATGGCCTCTTCACCGATATGCTTATGCCTCGGTACCCTGTCTACCAGTGTCTGACTGTCTCCTTCTCTCCAAGTGGCAGCTCCTGTTTCAGGTTTTCTCCATGTGACTTGGGCTTTGCACAGCATGGATGTCTTAAGTGTAGTTGGCTTACACAGCAGTTGGCTTCTAAGACAGTATTTTCCAAGAGAGACAGGGAGAAGATGCCAGTTCAATTACAGTCTGGGTTTAGAACTGGTACAGTGTTACTTCCCTGTATTCCATTGTTCAGAATCATCAGGTTCAAGGAAGTGGAGAAAAAAGGACTACTCCGGTTGAGAGGGATGGCATGAGCACAAAGCATATGATTATGTAGGATAGAAGATGCTATTTTGCCATTTTGAAAAATGTCAAAGTCTTCTAAAAAAACAATGGTCTAGACAGATACTTTATGATCAGTGTATTTGGAAAACCACACATCTTGATTGGAGCATAGGGAGAGACAGATGAAGAGATTCAAAATTTAGATGTCAAAACATAACGACTATACCAGCTGTCTCTTCCTCTGTTTTGATCCTTCATCAAATGAGGAAATGCAAGCATATGAAAATATGTTCATTTTGTTTATAATAAGATAAACATAAAAAATGTACCGAGTTAGTTTCTCACCTATGAAATCAGCAAAAACCTAAAAGCTTTGGAATCTACTTTGTTGATGAGAGTATGCAGAAACTTGTAAATGATATTCTTATAAATGACAGAAAGGACTACCAAATGGCCCAACCCATTGAAGGAGAGTTTGATAATATTTAACAAAATAAAATACTCATGTGTCCTTTAACCAGGAATTCCACACCTAGGAATTTATCCTAAAAATATACTGGCAAAAATATGAATGACCGATGCCCAAAGCTACACTTTAAAGCAGTATTTGTCTTAGTAAATGAGAGGGAACAACCCAAATGACCATCAGTAGCCAAGTGACTGTACTGTAATATATCCATATAGTAGAGTACTGTGCAACTAAGGAAGGAGGGACAATGTCTCTTATTACTACTATGTCATAATTTTCTGTCTGTAATGTAAGTGAAAAAGAAAAGTTGAGATAAATGGGTATAAGATGCTACTATTTACAAAATAAATACAAAGCTAGCAAGATAATAGATAGATATGCTTATCTTTGAAAAATAGCAATTAAAAAAGCAATATCAAGTCAATCATTTTGTTTAAATTGAGGATCTATATAGAAGGGAGGGAATAGAACAGGATAGAAAAAACTAAGGAAGATACAAGCTAGGCTTCTTTAAAATCTCTACATTGTAGATTTGACTTTAGGATTCTAAGAATATTTTCTATAATCATAAGGAAAAATTTAATATAACAAAAATTAAGTAAAACTAATTTATACATAACTGGGATCACAGTTACAAAGAAGGTATCTTTTTCAAGTGTGGTGACTTTATTTTTTTGTTAATTTTAAAATTTCTTATTCATGCTGCATATCATGCAGGATGCTAATTCTTTAACCAGGGATCCAACTTGCACCCTCTGCAGTGGAAGTGTGGAGTCTTAGCCACTGGACCATCAGGGAAGTTTCCAAGTGGGGTGACTTTAAAACACAGTTATCTGGTCATGCGTCCCTAGTGGGATATAACTTAAACAGGGAAAAAAAAAGATTTGCATTTGCACCTTAAAGTATTTTCAAAGCATATTGTTGATAATATTGGCAGTTTTATTTGGGACTCTATTTATGATAAAGTGAATGAGTTATTAGCTCTATCCCTGATGGTTAAGTGATAACCCACCTGCCAGTACAAGAGACACAGGTTCAATCCCTGCATCAGGAAGATCCCTTGGAGAAAAAAATGACAACCCACTCCACTATTCTTGCCTGGGAAACCCCATGGACAGAGGAACCTAGCAGGCTACAGTCCATGAGGTCACAAAGAGTCGGACACAACTTAGTGATTAAACAACAATAAAATGACGTATTATGTTGGTGTTTTTGAACTTCATGATTTTTGCTTTTGGATGGAAGGAGACTGATCGTAAGAACAATGCACCTTGTATGAGGAACGTAATTCACTGAGGGCCCCGTCAGATGCTCTTTGAGACCTGTCGTCCATTTGCACCCATGCCACACCTGCCATAGGTTGCTTTCCCCCAATGACTGAGTGTGGCAGGAATATTAAGGGTGGATCCATTTCTGGGAGCCATAACTCTTTATTTGCTAACTTTGGTTCAAGGACTTAGAGCTTTGCTGAATCTTCCTTAGCATAGCAGTTTAGGATACTTATTTTTCTCTCTGACTCTCTCTGTCTCTCTCTCCTCCTTCCCCATTCTAATGCTGTCCCATCTTTTCTAAACTCTTCTTTGTCACTAAAGGTCAGAATTACATCCCAGTGCTGCAATTCTTATTGAAAGGGTAACACAGAGGTTCATATAGGGGACAACAGGAACCAAGGCTTCCTAACAGCCTTCTTTCTCCCCGAGGTCCCACATGGATACCTCTCTCCTTCTGTTTCCCCCTCCTACTGTATCCCCCTCATCTGTTTACTCTTCTGCTTTAAGTACCCACTGTCTTGATGCTTGAATGCTTGAAAGTCTCTACCTGCCTCATATGGTTGTTGAGAAATGCAGCGTGGCTTTTCTGCTTAGACTGCTTTTCTCTGGTGAGTAGTTGCCCCCTGGAATTTCATCATATCAGATTCTCTTCCTCCTTATATAGAATTTTTCAAACATTATTAACAAGAGACACACACATAGAGACTAGGTATAAATAGCATCAAGAAGTTGAGCCTCAAGACCTTCAACTTTCTAAAGCCTCGTGTGCATGACTGACCTCAGTGTTCTATTGTAAATGTAAATAATATTTTTATGATGTAAAGCAGCAAGACGCATGCCTGAAGATAGAGAGTTTAGAGGCTAGTATATCAAACACGGGGTTATTTTACTTGCTTTCTGTTTTCTCATTGTCTTGTATAAATATAACCAGGAGATCAGGGCGTATATTTCAAACCAGATAAAAGATTTAGCTGCCTCTCAGAGGAGAATGAAAGCGATATTATATTTTAATGTTTATAGAATAAAAGCAAACACATTCAGAAACTAAGAACTTTTATTTCCTAAGTTGTCTTTTTTCTCCCCTCAAAGTGTGAGAACATCTTAACCTACCATATTTAAGAACTGACTCGATAAATTTGCCAAAGGTACCAAGAAGTGAAGAGTCCATTGACACTTTCTCACACAGAAGCCAAACCATTTTGTCCCCTCAAAGAAAAGCACAAGTTTTCCTCCAGGGGGTGTGGAGTTTGATGTAAGATACCACAGATTTCAGGACTCCCACTTGGGTTTTCCTCAAAATAGAAAATGAAAAGAAACAGCTGTCTGGCATGCATGTTAGCACTTCTCGTCTTTCGTCTGTGTGCTTCTGACAGTTAAAGTTTTTCCCAGAGATGTTGAGAGCTTTGCTATCCGTTTGATAACTTAAAAACTCTTTCACACAGAAAAGGGTGGGAAGGTGGTGCCATTCATCTTCCTAACGGAAATTTGATTCTCATTCCTTCTTACCAATAAATGAGCCTCATTCCTCAAGTATTCTACTCCTTTTCTGAAAGTTATTAGAATATAAATTGATGACCTCCTGGAAATTCTATGGAAATCATAGTATGTAGTGTAAAAGTCCTGCATTCATAAATCTCTCTAAATGTAATCCTGACTGACCTGACTCCTAAGGAACATTGTTTCAATTACATTTTAAGAAAAGAAAGAAAGAAAAGCCACCAAGAATAGATTACAAGAAAATACGGGAGACTCAAAAACCACACATTGGATTTAGCTCCACTGTTTTTTTCCATTTGAATCTTCAGAAAATTATCTCTTGGTATTAAAGGTAGATTCTCCTATTGAATTTATACTCAAAGGAAAGGACTTGAAATTGTTCACTGACTGCTTTTTTTCCCCTTCTATACATTTTCTGGTACTCGTTCAGAAGACATGTATATCAGACATAAAAGTATGTACCTACGAAGCATAAAAGTAATCAGGGGAAAGCAAATTAAAGGCATGACAAGACAGTACAAACACACCAAATTACTTGATATTAAAAACTCCAGTATAATAACACATATATATGGAATTTAGAAAGATGGTAACAATAACCCTGTATGTGAGACAGCAAAAGAGACACAGATGTATAGAACAGTCTTTTATACTCTGTGGGAGAGGGTGAGGGTGGGACGATTTGGGAGAATGGCATTGAAACATGTATATTATCATATGTGAAATGAATTGCTAGTCCAGGTTCGATGTATGATACAGGATGTTCGGGGCTGGTGCACTGGGATGACCCAGAGGGATGGGATGGGGAGAGAGGTGGGAGGGGGGTTAACACATGTACACCTGTGGCAGATTCATGTCAATGTATGGCAAAACATTGGTTGCAATATTGTAAAGTAATTAGCCTCCAATTAAAATAAAAATTAAAAAACTCCTAAAATACATTTTGGGAGTGATGTGGATCAAAAGGAACTCTCCTGTTCATGTGGATCAGAAAGAACCCTCCTTTTCTGGTGATAGTAGTGTCAGTTGGTTCAACTGTTTTGGAAAGGAGTTGGCATTGTTTTGTAAAGTTAAAGTTACAAATATCCTACAACACAGGTATTCCACTGCTAGCTACATTTCTTAGAGAAATTTTTGCTCAGGACACATGTACAGGAAATTCTGGTTTATAATAGACCCAAATGAGAAACAACTTTGAGGTCTATGTTAATAAAAATGATAAATAAATAGTTGTATGTTAATATAAAAGAATTCAGTGAAAATGAGAGTCAACCACATGCATCAGGATGTGTGGAATATACAAACATATCAGTGAAGAGAAACAAAATTTGAAAAACACATAGTTCATGACACCATTTCTAGAAACTTCAAAAACAGGCAAATTCAACTGTATTGTTTAGGGGACACAGTGATACTTATGTGATAAAAGGAAATGGTGATCATGAAAGTTGAAGACATTTAAGCCAAAAGCAAGGGAGCGGATTTCATAAGAGTGAGAACGTGGTTACCTTTGGCGATGGTGGTGATGGGAGATGGAGTTGTGAGCAGGAAGGAATAATCGGAGTTCTAGAGTGTTGTCACTGGTCTGTTTCTTGACTCGGTGATAAATTACAGGGATTGGCTTTGAAATAATTGATTAAGTGTATATTTAAGTTTATGCTGTTTTTATGTTCGTTAGTTATACTTCACACATATCCTATGAGTATGCTGCTGCTGCTACTGCTGCTAAGTCGCTTCAGTCGTGTCCGACTCTGTGCGACCCCATAGATGGCAGCCCATGAGGCTCCCCCGTCCCTGGGATTCTCTAGGCAAGAACACTGGCGTGTATATTACTGCTTAAATGCACATTCAAGACAAGAAACAAAAAGTTTTTCTCTAGGCTATTTGAGGCAAATTCCTATGGTCTGTCATTTGGGCTTTTAAAAAATTTTTTGTGGTTACCTGACTTGAAATTGCTTGCACCTTGCTAAAGATAGCTGGAGAGGAACAAACAACTGTCTGCTCTAACTTAATCTAGCATATCTCAAGAGGTAAAACTTGCTAACATTCTCCATAGGATAAAAGAAAATCTGAAATAGCTCCAAGTTGTACCAAAGAAGTGATAAGGCAAGCAAGACAGAATATTGCAAGAAAAAAGGTGGGACATGAATCCTGAAGAGAGAAAAAACATGCTATAAATAGAATTGTGTACCCCATCCACCCAACTCTGACCCTACCAATTCATATGTTGAATTGGTTGAACAATTGGTTGAAAGGCATTGACCTTTGAGAGGTAATTAGGTTTAGAGGAGATTCTGATGGGAGAGGATTTGTGATTGGTTTAGTGTTCACATAAGGAGAGACACCAGAGAATTTGCTCTTGTTCTCTCTCTGCTGTGGGGGGACTCAATGAGAAGGCAGCCAGGTACAGGCTAAAGGAAGCTCTCCCCAGGTACAGAACATTCTAGTACCCCAACTTCAGACTTCTGATGTACAGAACTTGATAAATTTCTGTTATTGAAGCCACCCAGTTTATGGTATGGTAGATACCGTAGTATTTTGTTATGGCAGCCTGAGCTGACTATTGGGCTTCCCTGGTGGCTCAGATGGTAAAGAATCTGCCTTTAATGTAGGACATGTAGGTTCGACCCCTGGGTGGGGAAGATCCCCTGCAAATATACAGTGATACATTGAGGAAAGGAAAGTGAGGGTTTATCAATTAAAAGATAGTTATAAAACACTTCATTTGGGGGCAAGTAACAGTGTGGAGATTCCTTAAAAAATTGCAAATAGAACTCCCTTATGACCCAGCAATCCCACTTCTGGGCATACACACCGAGGAAACCAGAATTGAAAGAGACACATGTACCCCAATGTTCATCGCAGCACTGTTTATAATAGCCAGGACATGGAAACAACCTAGATGTCCATCAGCAGATGAATGGATAAGAAAGCTTTGGTACATATACACAATGGAGTATTACTCAGCAGTTAAAAAGAATTCATTTGAATCAGTTCTGATGAGATGGATGAAACTGGAGCCGATTATACAGAGTGAAGTAAGCCAGAAGAAAAACACCAATACGGTATACTAACACATATATATGGAATTTAGGAAGATGGCAATGACGACCCTGTATGCAAGACAGGAAAGAGACACAGATGTGTATAACGGACTTTTGGACTCAGAGGGAGAGGGAGAGGGTGGGATGATTTGGGAGAATGACATTCTAACATGTATACTATCATGTGAATTGAATCGCCAGTCTATGTCTGACGCAGGATGCAGCATGCTTGGGGCTGGTGCATGGGGATGACCCAGAAAGATGTTATGGGGAGGGAGGTGGGAGGGGGTTCATGTTTGGGAATGCATGTAAGAATTAAAGATTTTAAAATTTAAAAAAAATAAAATAAATAAAAAAAAAAAATAAAAAAAAAAAAAAAAAAAAAAAAGATTTTTCTTCTCCTAATTTATTCAAAGGACTAAAGCAAAATGTATCATGTTGTCCTGGAAAAGTACAGAATCATCTCTCCCTGACAAAGTAAAAGACTATGTTAAAGTACTATAAAAACATTTCATACTGAAACACTCAAGTGAATTATCTAAAAATTCACACATTGTTTTAATTGAAATTATATACTTTTATCAAGTTTGCAAACAACTTTTTTTCTATTTCGCCCTTTAAAAAATCAATCGAAGGTATATTATTTGAGACCGTACAAATATACATACTTACAAATCGTTTTCTCAGTAAACTTATCATGGGAAATAAAGCTACACATGAAAAACTGCTCTTTCATAAATTAGTGTGCTTGTGTCTAATGAAGATAATATTATAGAGTTTTTATAATAAATATTTTACCCATTTACTATTTTTTACTTTACTCTCCACTTAATGTTTCCAAATCGAATATACAAAAACATCCTTTTAAACAAACTGAGGTACAGAGAGGTTAAATTAAAACACATTTTCAAACAAGTACTAATGAGTTGAATATAAATTCTAGAAATATGAAATGTGAATGTGGGTTATTTAAACAACATAATTAAATCATAAAACCAGTAGCTTAATTTTTGAGGATTAAGAATATATTTAGAGTCATTCATGTAGAATTATATAAATACATTTAGCTAATGATTAAATAAAGTTGGTAAAAATTAACTCATACATATGACTTTTACCCCATTTTGAAAGTGTGGTGGAGTGTAAACAACATAGATGGAGTATTTGCCTTTTTGAAACTTATAACCCTCAGATTTTGTAACAGAAATACTTCACCTCTTAAGGAAGTGACTCCTTTTGTAATATTTATTTAAGCAAGATTTCTCAGGTCACTGACTGTTAAATAAATCTAGTTAAGTAAGAGTAAATCATGTTAAAGATTTAAGAATTCCTTACCACACACTCTGTATTACCTTTCTTTCCCAGTATTTCTTCTTGCTGAGAAGTTTCAGGTTCTCAGATGTAGCATGTTATAATAATTCATTATTTATATAACTTTTTTTTTTACCTTGCTGCAAATAGCTTAGGGCTTTTAGACTGTATCCTCTCTGCTCCTAGTTTATATAACAAAAATACTATTATCTTCCTCATAGAGGTTATAAGAAATGATGCAAGTCTGTGTATATAAGACTTGAATAATATTAAAAAGGAACAATATTGTCTTAATGTATTGTCAGTGTGGCATCATATTTCTTAAACTGATTATAAATAAATGATGTTTTGTGCTTGATGATGGAGTATGATCATTTTAAATTAAAAGTTTAAGGCTTCCCTGGTGGCTCAGATGGTAAAGAATCTGCCTGCAATGTAGGAGACCAGGGTTTGATCCTTGGGTTGGGAAATTCCCTGGAGAAGGGAATGGCTACCCACTCTAGTATTCTTGCCTGGAGAATCTCATGGACAGAGGAATCTCATGGGCTACAGTCCATGGGGTTGCAAAGAGTTGTACACAACTGAGCAACTAACACACACAGCTGCTAGGCTACTTAGAGATTATTCAACTCATTATGAAACTGAGGTTCAGAAAAACTTGACTTGGACTAATCAGTTGGTAAGTGAATAAGAATTAAAGACTGATGTCCTGTCTTATATTTCAGTTTGATTTCCATTATCTCATGTTTCCATTTTAAATACTTCACATTTTAACTATTTAAAAAGCAATTCATTTTAATTAGATAAATTGTGCAGTCTCCTGGGATATCTTCAGTATATTACAGATTAGGTTAAAGTCTAATTTGATCATCAAGCCAATCCCACAACAATATCTTTGTTGAAAGAGTGAGCGTTTCATATGGTGAAAGTATCAGTTTAAATTTAGTTAGAAATAGGGGTTCCCTGGTGGCTCAGATGGTAAAGAATCTACCTGCAATGCAGGAGACTAGTGTCAGGAAGATCCCCTGGAGAAGGAAACGGGTACCCACCCCAGTATTCTTTTTTTTTTTTAAATATAAATTTGTTTATTTTAATTGGAGATTAATTACTTTACAATATTGTATTGGTTTTGCCATACATCAATATGAATCCTCCACAGTTATACACATGTTCCCCATCCTGAACCCCCCTCCCTCCTCCCTCCCTGTACCATCCCTCTGGGTCACCTCAGTGCACCAGCCCCAAGCATCCAGTATCATGCATCGAACCTGGACTGGTGATTCGTTTCATATATGATATTATACATGTTTCAATGCCACTCTCCCAAATCATCCCACCCTCTCCCACATGTCCAAAAGACTGTTCTATACATTTGTGTCTCTTTTGCTGTCTCACATACAAGGTTATCGTTACCATCTTTCTGAATTCCATATATACCCATTAGTATACTGTATTGGTGTTTTTCTTTCTGGCTTACTTCACTCTGTATAATAGGCTCCAGGTTCATCCACCTCATTAAAACTGATTCAAATGTATTCTTTTTAATGGCTGAGTAATACTCCATTGTGTATATGTACCATGGCTTTCTTATCCATTCATCTGCTGATGGACAACTAGGTTGTTTCCATGTCCTGGCTATTATAAACAGTGCTGCAATGAACATTGGGGTACATGTGTCTCTTTCAATTCTGGTTTCCTCGGTGTGTATGCCCAGCAGTGGGATTGCTGGGTCATAAGGCAGTTCTTTTTCCAGTTTTTAAGGAATCTCCACTCTATTCTCCATAGTGGCTGTACTAGTTTGCATTCCCACCAACAGTGTAAGAGGGTTCCCTTTTCTCCACACCCTCTCCGGCATTTACTGCTTGTAGACTTTTGGATAGCAGCCATTCTGACTGGCGTGAAATGGTACCTCATTGTGGTTTTGATTTGCATTTCTCTGATAATGAGTGATGTTGAGCATCTTTTCATGTGTCTGTTAGCCATCTGTATGTTTTCTTTGGAGAAATGTCTGTTTAGTTCTTTGGCCCATTTTTTGATTGGGTCATTTATTTTTCTGGAATTGAACTGCAGGAGTTGCTTGTATATTTTTGAGATTAGTTGTTTGTCAGTTGTTTCATTTGGTATTATTTTCTCCCATTCTGAAGGCTGTCTTTTCACCTTGCTTATAGTTTCCTTTGTTGTGCAGAAGCTTTTAATTTTAATTAGGTCCCATTTGTTTATTTTTGCTTTTATTTCCAGTATTCTGAGAGGTGGGTCATAGAGGATCCTGCTGTGATTTATGTTGGAGAGTGTTTTGCCTATGTTCTCCCTAGGAGTTTTATAGTTTCTGGTCTTATGTTTAGATCTTTAATCCATTTTGAGTTTATTTTTGTGTATGGTGTTAGAAAGTGTTCTAGTTTCATGCTTTTACAAGTGGTTGACCAGTTTTCCCAGCACCACTTGTTAAAGAGATTGTCTTTACTCCATTGTATATTCTTGCCTCCTTTGTCAAAGATAAGGTGTCCATAGGTGTGTGGATTTATCTCTGGGCTTTCTATTTTGTTCCATTGATCTATATTTCTGTCTTTGTGCCAGTACCATACTGTCTTGATGACTGTGACTTTGTAGTAGAGCCTGAAGTCAGGCAGGTTGATTCCTCCACTTCCATTCTTCTTTCTCAAGATTGCTTTGGCTATTCGAGGTTTTTTGTATTTCCATACAAATTGTGAAATTATTTGTTCTAGCTCTGTGAAAAATACCATTGGTAGCTTGATAGGGATTGCATTGAATCTATAAATTGATTTGGGTAGTATACTTATTTTCACTATATTGATTCTTCTGATCCATGAACATGGTATATTTCTCCATCCATTAGTGTCCTCTTTGACTTCTTTCACAAGTGTTTATAGTTTTCTATATATAGGTCTTTAGTTTCTTTAGGTAGATAGATTCCTAAGTATTTTATTCTTTTCGTTGCAATGGTGAATGGAATTGTTTCCTTAATTTCTCTTTCTTATCTTCTCATTTTTAGTGTATAGGGATGCAAGGGATTTCTATGTGTTGATTTTATATCCTGCAACTTTACTATATTCATTGATTAGCTCTAGTAATTTCCTGGTGGAGTCTTTAGGGTTTTCTATGTAGAGGATCATGTCATCTGCAAACAGTGAGAGTTTTACTTCTTCTTTTCCAATTTGGATTCCTTTTATTTCTTAGAAAAGTACAACTTTCCAAAACTGAACCAGGAAGAAATAGAAAATCTTAACAGACCCATCACAAGCACGGAAATTGAAACTGTAATCAGAAATCTTTCAGCAAACAAAAGCCCAGGTCCAGACGGCTTCACAGCTGAATTCTACCAAGAATTTAGAGAAGAGCTAACATCTATCCTACTCAAACTCTTCCAGAAAATTGCAGAGGAAGGTAGACCTCCAAACTCATTCTATGAGGCCAAATACCAAAACCTGACAAAGATGCCATCAAAAAAGAAAACTTCAGGCCAATATCACTGATGAACATAGATGCAGAAATCCTTAACAAAATTCCAGCAACCAGAATCCAACAACGCATTAAAAAGATCATACACCATGACCAAGTGGGCTTTATCCCAGGGATGCAAGGATTCTTCAATATCCACAAATCAATAAATGTAATACACCACATTAGCAAATTGAAAAATAAAAGCCATATGATTGGAGGAGAAGGGTATGACAAAGGGTGAGATGGTTGGATGGCATAAAAAAAAAAAAGCCATATGATTACCTCAATAGATGCAGATAAAGTCTTTGACGAAATTCAATATCCATTTATGATAAAAACTCTCCAGAAAGCAAGAATAGAAGGAACATACCTCAATATAATAAAAGCTATATATGACAAACCCACAGCAAACATTATCCTCAATGGTGAGAAATTGAAAGCATTTCCTCTAAAGTCAGGAACAAGACAAGGGTGCCCACTTTCACCATTAATATTCAACATAGTTTTGGAAGTTTTGGCCACAGCAATCAGACCACCCCAGTATTCTTGCCTGGAGAACTCCATGAACAAAAGAGCCTGGAGGGCTATAGTCCATGGGGTCACAAAGAGTTGGACATGACTGAGACGCTAACACTTTAGAACCAATACAGTACTGTGAAGTAATTAACCTCCAATTAAAATAAATAAATTTATATTAAAAAAGATGATAAGAAAAAAAATAATTGAAAACCCCAAAGTGACAGTGACTGAAACCAATTATAGACTCTTTTTATTTAGTCTTATATTCCAGAGGTTTTCATGTCTGATAAACCTGGGAATAAATTTGATCTTCCTTGACACTTGCATAAACATCTATTCCTAGGAACAATAAAAATTCAGTAAAACAGTAAGTTTCAAAATATGTAATAAAATCAACAATTCACAAAATGATATTGATACAATATATACTTTTATGGGTACATAAGTATATGCATAAACAACTGAAAATAACTGAAGGCTGTGTGCAAATGATAATGATGGTTACTTTGGATGTTTAGAGTCGAGATTGGTAATCTGATAGGACTTTATCTGTAATGTTCTAAGGATTTACAACAAAATAAGGTGTTTTTGGGGATAGGAAAAGTGGGGAGTAGACTTACTATGCTGAAATCTTTAGGACTGCTGTGGTATTTTTTTTTTCCTCCCGTTTATGTTGCCCTCTGAGATTCCAAAGCTCCCCACAGACCTGCCAGTGAGAGGGTGTCCTGCTGTTTGGAAACTTCTCCTCCTTAAGACTCCCTCCCCAGCATGGGTCTCTGTCCCTAACTCTCCTGTCTCTCTTTTTGTCTTTTACATTTTGTCCTACCTCCTTTTGAAGAGGATGGGCTGCCTTTCTGGTTGCCTGGTGTCCTCCGCCAGTGTTCAGAAGTTGTTCTGTGGAAGTTTCTCAGGATTCAAATGATTTCTTGATGAATTTGTTGGGAGAAAGTGGTCTCCCCGTCCTATTCCTCTACCATCTTTGGACTGCCCCCTAAAGTAATTTAAAAAAATTTATTTTATTGTGGTAAAATTCACATGATATGAAACATACTATTTTGACTATATTTAACTGTGTGGTTCAGTGGCACTATGTACATTCCTGTTGCTCACCACTCATCATTTCCCAAATTTTTCACCTTGCTAAACTGAAACTCTATCCCCATTAAACACTAACTCCCCATTCCCCCTCCCTCCCCTCTGACCCCTTGACCCCTGTCATCTACTGTTGTACTTTCTGATTCTATTAACTTGACTATTCTAGGTATCTTGTACAAGTGGGATCAAACAATATTTGTTGCTCTGCAGTATCTTAACTGTATAACCATCGTATCAATTATAGATTTTGTTTGTGAACAATAGAAACCAATTCCAATGAACTAAATCAAAAAGGGGGTTTACTGGAGGGACACTGATTATTGTAGATTTGAGGAAAAAGTTGAATGATGAGGCTATCTAGTAGGAATTAAGGACAGCTTAATTCAGCTTAATACAACTCCAGTTTCTTCACAGCCTTGGATCTCTCTCTTTATGATATGCATTCCCATGAGGTGACGTGACATTGGGTAAGTCTGAGGCGTATTTATCAGCTGAGGTAAGAGTTGTGAGTGAGTGGGTACCATTGACTGTGTCACCAGAGCAAAGAATGTGAGCAGGACCATTTTCCAAATAAAAAATGTGTGTGTGCTCAGTTGCTCAGTCGTGTCTTGACTCTTTGTGACCCATGGACAGTAGCCCGCCAGGCTCCTCTGCTCATGGAATTTTCCAGGCAAGAATACTCAGTAGAGTGCCACTCCCTTCTCCAGGGGATCTTCTCGATCCAGGGATCAAACCCACGTCTCTTAACATCTCCAACATTGCCAGGCAGATTTTTTTTTTTTTACCACTAGTGACACCTGGGAAGCCCTCCAAATAAAAATTAGGGTTCTGTTTTCAAAAAAAATGCAAAGGGTTGTCAGGAAGGGAAAACCAACAAGTGTGTCTATAGCTGTCACAAAAGAGCACACACCGAAGTCTATCTCATTTCTTCAACCATAGTTTTTAGATGTTCTGTGGGTCTGTGGAAAGATATTCTGCTGTGGAGCTAAGTTTAGTGATCACACTGTCCAAAAGTGTCTTTGTTTGGTTAAAATGCAATCAACTACATGAATACATTTTCTGTACCTTTAAATTTTGCTCAGAAATTGTTTTCTTTATTGCTCTTGTTTACTGAGCTATGTACTCATCTTTGGTTATGCTGTTGAAGGCAATGGGTACATGTGATACTGTTTACAAATATTTACTACTTTCCCTTAGGCAGGATTATCCTTTTCCATTCTGTTGATTTCAGGCATGGCACTTGCTTTCTCCAGTAAAATGGAGTGGAAGTGACATGAGTCTCTTATAAGCAGATGTTCTAAGAGCCAGCAAGTGATGGTGTTTCTTCTGCACGGTAACAAAGATGTTTCAAATAGAGGTTATTTTCAGGAGCCTCCCAGTACATCACTCCAAGGTGAAGAGCCACAATCAACCTGCTGTGGATGCACAGATTTTTGAGAAATAATCATTTGTAATTTTAAACCACAGAGATTTGGGTATTTGTTGCCATAGTATAAGCTAACCAGTCCTGACTGAAGCACTTGTAAAACTAATTCTCTGTTGAGACTTCACAGATAATTTCTAACTCATTGTGGTTTTAAATATTTCCTTTCATTAGTAGGAAATTAGGTAGAAAGCGATGAAGTGAAGATTATTTTGTGAGCACTGGAGAAGCAATATTTCTCTCTGGGCAAGCTTCTGACAAAATAAATTGGATATTTTGGAGTTTTAATGTCAGAAATACATAGGTGTATTATAATATGGAAGACTTACTTTTAAACAGAGCAACAGATTGAGAAATTTCTCAAACACATGATTCTCTCCATTAGTACCAATTAGTAGTTATTTTTATGTATAGTTAGATGTCTGGTAGCCCAGTGGTAAAGAATTTACCTGCTAATGCAGGAGATTTAGGAGACATGGATTTGATTACTGGGTTGGGAAGATCCTCTGAAATAGAAAACGGCAACCCACTCCAGTATTCTTGCCTGGAAAATTCCGTGGACAGAGAAGCCTGGTGGGGTACAGTGCATCGGTACAGTTGCAAAGTATTAGATATGACTGAGCGACTGAGCATGCACACACACAGGTGTTTTGATTATTAGTTGATATTGATACTATGCATGTGTGCATCTTAAGTCACTTCAGTCATGTCTGACTGTGACCCCGTGCGCTATAGCCCACCAGGCTCCTTTATTCATGAGATTCTCCAGGCAAGAATATTGGAGTGGATTGCCAGGCTCTCCTCCATGGAATTTTTCCCAACCCAGGGATCGAACCTACCTCTCTTACATATCCTACACTGGTGAGTTCTTTACCACTAGCATCACCTGGGAAGTCCATTGATACTATAAGCCAAGGCATATACAACTAGTAAAGAAGAAGCTGACAAGTTATGATTAGTTTAATAAGTTGCATGTATTGTTCAACAAAATAATCATTAGGTTGCATGCTGTATATGCCCATATTGATTTAAAGAAACCTGGTAATAATCTCTCTTTAACTTTTTTTTAAATTTTTATTTTTACTTTATTTTACTTTATAATACTGTTCTCTTTAACTTTTTAGAAAAAGAAATCCCAGGTCTATTTCCCTATTAATATTTCCCAAATCTACCTATTCTTATTCTTGCCACCGCTGCTTTAAGTCACGTCTTCATTATCTCTTACCAAAGCTCTCTAATTAATATTTCCAGTGTGCTTCTCCTCCAGGTTATGTTTATCACAACCACTGGATGCTATAACTAAAATACAACATTGACCATCTTGTTCCCTTGCATATGACCCTTGTGGTTCAACATCTAGAAGACAAGGTTCAGGTTTCTTAATGTAGCATATAAGGGCTTCCTGGAAAGGCAGCACGGCCTGTTGGTTATGAGAATGAGTTTTAGAACCACACATCCTGGGTTTGAAAATAGATCTGCTCTAAGTAGCTGAGTGACTTTTACTAAATATTTACAATAGTATGTCTATAAAAATGTTAGCTTTTGTTAATTTTATATGGTTTCTCCCTTACTTCCTGTACTTACTCTCTGATCTTTTTTTTATAATTACCCAAGGGTAATGATTACCCAATTAATTTTTTAATAATTACTCAATGCTTTCCTGGTGGCTCAGACAGTAAAGAGTCTACCTGCAATGTGGGAGATCTGGGTTCGATCCCTGGGTTGGGAAGATCCCCTGGAGAAGGAAATGGTAACCCACTCCAGTATTCTTGCCTGGAGAATTCTGTGGACAGAGGAGCCTGGGAGGCTGCGGTCCATAGGGTCACAAAGAGTCAGGCATGACTGAGCAACTAACTTCCATTTTCAAGGGTACTTGGCAGATTTTCATCTCTATTCTTGAATTCCTTTGTAATTACTCATAACTCTTTCCTTCTTCCGATACCCCTACCCTCAAACTGGCTAATGCTGTCTCATCTTTTAATGTTTAGTTCAACGATAGCTTTAAAGCTTAAGTTGACTTTTCTTCAAATACCTAGGATATTTCTCTTATGAATTCAAAATCCATCCATATCTCTATTATTATACGTATCACACAGTATGATATTTTAATGTTTCTGTATCTACTGACTTCTATGAGACCACAGGCAACTTGAGAGCAGGAATCATATCTCATTAACTTGTCCTTAGTATAGTTCCTGGTTCATAGTAGACACACAGTAGAAATGTTTGTTGAATATATAGAATATTGCCAAATAAAGAAAGGATTATTATTTTGTAATCACTTTTGAACTCACTCTTTATTTTGTGGTTCGGTGTTGCTTGATCAAGATCATTGTGATAAATTTCCTTTAAAATTTATTTCCAGAGAAAGTCATTTCTCTCTTGAATTCTTAATACTTTCTTTTATCTGACAAGGATAACCTAGTTTCCTGTCTTGCCTTGAGTATCTCCACTCATAGAGCTAAAATAGTGTCCTATTCCAGTAACTGAATTGGGCTAAGTGGCTGATATTTTATGTTTATTATATTAAATAAATTGTGCTTAAATTACAGTCCATTTTAAATTATTGTGGGTAGTGAGGAGAATACATAGTTTGAAATTCCATGACATGATAAAAAGAGTAAAATGGACATGTAAGTGCAATTAACTGTATCTGGCATGAGTATTGATATTATTTATAATCTTGATTCCAATTATTTTAAAATAAAGACTCTATCTGATAGTTTATTATCATTATGTATGATTTATAATGATTGTGAATTGTGTATACTGTTTATATGTAGTTTTCGTGTTGAAGGAATTATCACTTGAATTAAAGAAGGTTGCTTTTTTGTACCCAGAATATTTTCAATATATTTGTTTAGCTAATATAACTGGAAATGGGCTTTTTTTCTAGGACCCTAACAAGTGCTGGTAAAGACCTACACGATAATTTTCTGAAGGCTCTGGCAGCGAGAGAAGAAGATAATCGCAGTGGAAAAGTGAGCGTGAGTGCATTTCATTCAGAGATTAAAAATGTATACCTTAAAGGCACATTAGTATATAATATCTAGTTAGTTGATAATATAATTTTAAATACTGCCTCTGAAAGGTAATTCATGAGGGATATAACAGAGCTCTTTATTATTGGAATATATTATAGGAATGTATGTGGGAAAATTATGTCAGTTTATATCTGTAGAAGTAGCTACATGGTGAAAAATATTAGTATCATTCTGCATATTTGTTGTGGAGAAAATGTCTATATGTGGCAGAAAATGCCTATATATGGTTGTCATCTCCAACTTTGTGCTGATGCTATGTTGAAACTTCTTGCTTCTTTTCAGCCCCATCTCTTAGTACACTTCTCCAAGTCATTTTATACACTCACCTTGAAGATTTTCCCACTGTGTACCTGATTTCATTCTGTCTCTAGAAGACAGAGTCTTCCGTATAGTCCTACGCTGGGAGGTATGCTAGAAACCGCATAATGGAGAGAGATGATTTTGAGTTATCCAAGGAGGATATGCTCTTGCTTTATTAAAACTTGTGCTAAATTAGATATTTAAAATTGCTAATATTATTTGGAATATTTACTTTCATGCTTTGCTAATATAATACTGGTAATAACAGTCTTCTGTATGTAAAAATAGACAAATATTTATGCTGAAACTGTAATGAGTGACTTACAGGAAAGGAATCAGAAGTAGCAGGATGCAAATTTTAGAGCAACAGAAAAATATGTTATAAGAGTGTCTATTTTTACCAAAGTTTCCTCAACTAAAAAAATTGTATTTTTCTATCGTGTCACTTGAAGGTGTCACATGCAGATAAAATCCTCAATGTACCTCAGAAAGAAAAAATATCATCTTTGGTTAGGTAATTGTATAGAATGATCCTGGACTTGAAATCAGGGAAAGTTTCTTGGTGGAAGTGGGCTGAGTGAAATTCAAAAGAGGTGAGGTTGGAAATATGGGTGGACACTAGACTTGGAGGACTTTATAAATCACAACAGAAAAGCTGGAATTTATCGGACCCTCTTTGGAAAGAGCAGCTAGAAAGGAGGAAGACAGGTAGAAAAATGTGGTGTCATAGTAATCCATGGTAAGAACCTTAAAGAAAAAGCAAATGATCATCAGTTATCAAGAAGGATAAAGTCTGGAAAAGGATCTGTTGTGTTTGGGAACATTCACTTTATTTTTATTCACTTCATTTTTTTTTAATTTTTATTTTTACTTTATTTTGCTTTACAATACTGTATTGGTTTTGCCATCCATTGACATGAATCAGCCGCAGATGTACATGAGTTCCCCATCCTGAACCCCCCTCCCAAAAAAAATACTTGACAAGAACAAATTATATCCATAGTAAGGATAGAAGTCAGGTTTCTCAGGGTAGAAAAATGGCCCATGGTTAGGCAGTGGCACCAAAAAAACACAAACAGCTTTAGAGACCCGAGGCTCATGTTTTGTTCTGAAATGGTCTAATGCCTCTCAAAAATGCCTTTTTAACCTTTCTATTCCACTTGTATTTCCTTTAACAATGAATAACAGCATCATTCACTCATTTACTCAATCAGAAGTATGTCAGTTATAATAAACTCTTAATTCTCTCTCACCCATGTTGAATGAGCTACTGCTGCTGCTGCTGCTACTAAGTCACTTCAGTCGTGTCCGACTCTGTGTGACCCCATAGATGGCAGCCTAGCAGGGTCCTCCATCCTTGGGATTCTCCAGGCAAGAACGCAGGAGTGGACTACCATTTCCTTCTCCAATGCATGAAAGTGAAAAGTGAAAGTGAATTCGCTCAGTCGTGTCTGACTCTTCACGACCCCATGGACTGCAGCCTACCAGGCTCCTCCATCCATGGGAGTTTTCAGCCAAGAGTACTGAGTGGGGTGCCGTTGCCTTCTCCTGAATGAACTACTAAGTTCTTTTAGATATGTTAAATTACATCATTTTTTACCATCTCAAATAGCGTTTATCTAGATTCAAACCCCCATCACATCTTAAATATATTACTATAACAGCCTCTTAAATGATAACACCTGTTATCATTTTCTTGCCCAACTCTGATCTATTTTCCAATCTCATGCTTCTTATGCACCTGCTCAAGCCTGGAACTGTTTTAGTCTCTGGGACACTGGGACACTGAAGAATCTATGACCTTAAAGCATTTCTATTCTCATGATAGAGAATAGGTGAGCAAAACAAAAATGGAATAGTTAATTTCAACTTTGGATGGATGCTATGAAGAGCACAGAATTAGAATATCAGATATAGAGATTGAATAGACAGTGGTTGGATGCTTTAGCTACTGTGTACAGGAAAATCACTTTAAGGAGGTTACATCTGTTGAGACTGGAATGAAATGAGTAAGATAGTCCTGGAATGTGAAGAGTGAGGCATCCCAAAGAGATAAATACTTGAGAGGGTGCAATATATCCCATTAAGAAGGAACATGCATTAAAATCTCCCGAGATAACAGCAATCATGGCATAATCAAGAGATGATAAGAAAACTGAAATGACTGGAAGGCAGTTATTGAAGGAAATTATAAAGACAGATGAGGTCAGAGAGAAGGTCAGAAACTGGACCATACAGGTTATAAGGAATTGTTATTTTATTCTTTTTTAATGTTTATATTTATTTTTTTATTACTGTGATAAGAAGTCAATGGATGGATGATCTTAAGTAGAGAAGTGACATGATCTGGCTTCCACTTTAGACTGACTTTACCACCGCTGCGTACAGTAGGATAATATGGGGAAGTCAAGCAGAAGCAAGCAGAAAAGTTAGGGAGCTCTTATAGTCAATCAGCAAAAGAAGAAACTCGTAAAACGGCATGGTTGTAGTTGAGATGGAGGGAAGTTCATCTCAACTGAATCGTGTCTATGTTTTAGAGGCAAAGCAGACAGGACTCAGTGATGGTTTGGATGTGAAATCTTAAAGAAAGAGGAAATCAGGATGCCTTCTAGGTTTATCATTTGAACAGGTGGGGATGATGGTGGCATTTTGTGTGACTGGAGAGCTTATTTCAGACATCAATAATGAAATAGTTCTATTTTGTCTACATTAATTTTGTGATGCCTATTAGATGCCCAAGTGGAGAAGTGGATTGGTCATTTACATATCTTGGTTTGGAAATTGAGAGAAGTCTTGGCTAGCATATAAACCTGAAAGTTATCAACATCTAGTATTAGTCATTCAGTCGTGTCTGACTCTTTGAGACCCCATGGACTGTGACCTGCCAGCCTCCTCTGTTCTTGAGATTTCCCAGGCTAAAATACTGGAGTGAGTTGCCATTTCCTTCTCCAGGGGATCTTCCCAATGCAGGGATCCAACCCAGGTCTCCTGCATTGCTGGCAGATTCTTTACAACATCTAAATGGTATGTAAAATCATGAACTTGCAAAAGTTAACCAGGAAGAGTATGGGTAAAAAGAGTGAGGTTCTATGACAGATTTTTAAGACACTCCAAAGTATAGAGATCTGAAATGTGTCAAAGAAGTAGCTAAGGAAACAGAAATAGCACATACAAGAAAAATCAGGTGAGAGCCATGCTGTGAAAAGAAAAATTAAAAAAAAAAAAAAAAAACTCCAAGGAAAGAATGCTCACCAAGGCAATTGCTGCTGAGAGGCTACATAAGAGGATGTATCAATTTCCCAGTGCTGCCATAGGAAATTACCATAACCCAAGCAGCTTAAAACAATAGAAATTTGCTCTCTCACAGTTCTGAAGGCCAGAAGTCTGAAATCACAGTGTCAGCAGAAACGTTCTGAAGGGTCTAGGGAAGAATCTGTTCCATTCCTTTCGCAGCTTCTGGTGTTGCTGGCAATCATTGGTATACTTTGGTCTGTAGAGAATCACTTTGATCTCTGCTACTGTCATCACAGGACATTTCTCCTTGTGTACCTGTGTTTGGGTCTTTTGTTCTCACAGAGGCACCAGTCATATGGGATTAGCACCCCCCTACCCTGAATAGGACTTAATATTAATTTCATTATGTCTACAAAAAACCTATTTCCAAATAAGGTTGTCCTCACAGGTACTAGAGGTTAAGATCTCAACATATCTTTTGAGGGGGACAGAATTCAATCCATGAAAAATCCAATCAATTCAACAGATAAAGTTTGCTGTTGTTTTTGGGTAGGTAAATATCATGGATTGTGCTGGCAAGGGCAGTTTCAGTGGAAGACTGTGGTTAAGTGTCTCCTTGGAGTAGGTAAAGAAAAAGGTGTGTGGGTGAAGATAAGGAAGATCAACTGTTTTTGAGGATTTCTGTAGTGAAGTATCACTTAGATATTGATTGATAACTGGCACAGGATCAAGAGTCCAGGAGATTTGTTTTATTATGCTTTAAAAGCAGAGACATTACTTTGCCAACAAAGGTCCGTCTAGTCAAGGCTATGGTTTTTCCAGTAGTCATGTATGGATGTGAGAGTTGGACTATGAAGAAAGCTGAGCTCTGAAGAATTGATGCCTTTGAACTGTGATGTTGGAGAAGACTCTTTGAGAGTCCCTTGGACTGCAAGGAGATCCAACCAGTCCATTCTAAAGGAGATCAGTCCCAGGTGTTCTTTGGAAGGAATGATGCTGAAGGTGAAACTCCAGTACTTTGGCCACCTCATGCAAAGAGTTGACTCATTGGAAAAGACTCTGATGCTGGGAGGGATTGGGGGCAGGAGGAGAAGGGGACGACAGAGGATGAGATGGCTGGATGGCATCACTGACTTGATGGACATGAGTCTGCGTGAACTCTGGGAGTTGTTGATGGACAGGGAGGCCTGGCGTGCTGCGATTCATGGGGTCGCAAAGAATAGGACACGACTGAGTGACTGAACTGAACTGAGCTGAACTGAAGATGGGTCATTGTTGTTGTTGTTCAGTCACTAAGTTGTACCCGACTCTTTGCGGCCCCATGGATTGCAGCACGCCAGGCTTCCCTGTCCTTCACCATCTGCCAGAGATTGCTCAAACTCATGTCCATCGAGTCAGTGATGCCATCCAACCATCTCATCGCCTGTTGTCCCCTTGTCCTTTTGCCTTCAATAGTTCCCAGCATCAGGGTCTTTTCCAACAAGACGGCTCTTCCCATCAGGTGGCCAAAGTGTTTATTAACCAAGTTTATATCAATGGGAATGACCCATAGAGAGAGTGTTGATGCTGTAGAGGACGGAGGGGAACTTTGCTGGAGGAATGGGATTCAGCACGCAAGGAAAGGGCTTGCCTTTGAGAGGGGAAGAAGCCACTCATAGGAGGGATAAAGGAATCTATAGGTCTATCTACTAGGTAGACTGGTGAATTTGGATTTGAGAAAATGAGATAACTCTTCTGGGAGTTTATCTATTTTTTCGACATTGCTGCTAAATGACCTTTAATTACATCAGTATAGGGTTTTTTTTTTTTTTTTTGTTTTCTCCCCCTTAGAAAAACATCCTAAATTTAACTTTTTTGAGTCATTTAATGTTTGGTAGGCTGTCATTGATTTGGAAACTAGCATCTTTTTTAGACTCGCTGCTGACTCTGAAAATAACATGTGGTCATTTATTTGGACCTTTGGCTTTGTGATACTATTATAATCAGCAGAATGCATGTCGTTGTATCAAGGGCAGCATTTAAGGCTTAACTTTGTATCTAGTCTTGTCTTAATGAAGGCTCCAAATTGTTTTAGAGCAAACTATTTACAACAGAATACAGTATGTTTTAGAAAGATCTAATTATCAATATTAGGATCATAAGCTTACTTAAAAGCCATTTACTAAATGGATAAGCTTTCAAAAAGTAATCCTATAAAATATACAATATTCATGAGATTTGAATCTATATTAATTTGCTGTCAGCAGAAATTATATGCGAATTTTATGAGGTCTGAACTCTCCAAGGGAAATGACTATTTCCTGAGCATTGAGATTTCTCTGCATAATGCATAGATACAAAATACATGGAGAACTTCATCTCAGGGACACATTTGCTACTCTTTTTGTTCCATCTTATTGAAAGTAAATAGTAAAAATATTATGATATAGTTTTAGAACTGGCATAGTTGACCTGCATGGCCTAATAAGGTTTGAAGCTCTAATTTTGTAGCAATTTTCCCAGGTAATTTTCTTTAAATATAGCTGGGAAATTAGAAGAAGATTGGATTTACTTTCCCACACTCATAACTTCTGAGTATGTTTTTAAGTTTGGTGATCCCAAGTTTCAAATGCTATTTAGTGTAATTGGATCTTTTTCTGAGTGTCCTCTTTCTCCCTCTGGTCAACTAATTGCAAATGTGATTTATTAGTTTTTTTTTTTTTTTAATTTTTATGCTGTGAGTTGACACTGCTATAGAGCCTGGAATTTAGAAAAACAGGCCTCCTCTCAGTCCCCCATCCCCAGGAGCCCCCACCTAATATTTTCAATGTGTAAGTTATAGGGTTATTTGCTTATTATACACATTTATGCAATCCCCACAAAGCTGCTGCCTGGGGGTGTAGTCTTGGGCTATGCCCTGGAAGAGAATAGGGTTTTACGAAAATAAAAAGTACATAGAGCTGCTATTTAAAGACTAAAATTTCTTGAAAATGTACTTCCTTTAAAGCTTTCAGTGGTTCAGATGTTTTAGATATTGATATTATTTCTATAAGTCCCTTTTAAAAGAAATGTGATAAGCCAGAGGTAACTCAGTTGAATTCAAGACTTAGTATTATTTCATAGTTACCTCTGAATGTTGTATATAATGCTTGCAAAATACTATGTATGTATAGTATTTGAATATGTATATATTTATAAACATATACAAATGCCATGTATAAGTATATATATATACATATATATAGGTATGTATGCATAAGCCCACATTATTTTACATCTTTTCCAAAATACTCAATTTTAAATTACTATGATGCTTCATTTTCTTTAGACAAAACATTGAGCCTTATGTGTAATTCATGTACAAAAATGTTTGAAATAATTTTGTAGTACTTCAAATGACAGGTATCATGAGTATTTTTTCCTAGTAACAGAGTATTTAATTATATTTTAAAGGCGAGCTATTCATATAAGAAAACATTTCTACCTCATGCCTCATAAATTTCAGATTTAAAACTTCTTTGAAGACTAAAATAGCTAAGCATTTTCTTCTCATTTGTAAGCAGATTTATTGTTTCCTGAGAAGGTGTAATTTTCTGATTGCTCCATCTATGAAGTGTTTAACACTCCCCACAATGAGGCATTTATTAAGAGTATAACAAGCGCTTAGAAAAGCACATTAAACAGGTCTGGTTCTAGATGTCCCGAAACTCAGGTCAGAAGCAAATCATAGTGATGCTAGTGGACATAAAAAGTTCTCAGAAAGCTGAACACATTGTGTAAACATATGTTGTTGTTGTTGTTCAGTTGCTCAGCTGTGTCTGACCCTTTGTGACCCCATGAACTGTAGCATGCCAGGCTTCCCTGTCCTTTACCATCTCCTGGACCTTGCTCAAACTCATGTCCATTGAGTCGATGATGCCATCCAACCATCTCATACTCTGTAGTCCCCTTCTCCTCCTGCACTCAATCTTTCCCAGCAACAGGGTCTTTTCTAATGAGCTGGCTCTTCACATTAGGTGGTCAAATTATTGGAGTTTCAGCATCAGTCCTTCTAATGAATATTCAGGATTGATTTCCTTTAGGATTGATCAGTGAACGTATGAGATACAGCAAAATGCATTTTCTCAGAAAAATCAGTGGAAATATTAAATAATTAAATATTCCAATGAGAATGAGATTAAAGATATTTTATTTTATTCTTTGCAATTTCCGGAAATATCATAATCAAATGGTTGACTTTTTACAGAGGATGCTTGAATGAAGGTGTAACATCTTGAGAGCATTTCATGTCCATGATAGAGACTAAGAAAAATACTTGAGGTCAAGATTTGACGATTTTACAAAGAAAATACTGGGCTTCCCTAGTGGCTCAGCAGTGAAGAATCCACTTGCAATGCAGGAGACACGGATTCAGTCCCTGGATTGGGAAGATCCCCTGGAGAAGGAAAGGGCAACACACTCCAGTATTCTTGCCTGGGAAATCCCATGGACAGAGGAGCCTGGTGGGGTACTCCATGAGTTGCAAAGAGTTGAACATGGGTTAGCAACTAAACAACAACCACAGTAAAGAAAAGACTAGATAAACAACAGAGTGAAGAGGTAAAATGGATTATGCTGAGATGATAAGTTCTTCCTAAATTGCTTTGAGGTATTTATGTAGTTGATAAATCTTTTTTCTCTCCTATCTTGATATCTATGACATGATTATTGTGTGGTTTCCCAACTGTCTTCCGATTTTTGATCTCAGTCTCTTTCTTGGACTGACTACTGTATATATCCATTTGAGCTCCATCTTTTTCACTATATACATTTCCCCTTGGTGAATCACCCAAACCCATGAACTCACTATGCTTCTTGCTATCTAAAAAGAGGCTTACCTCTGTTTGCTTCCTATCTATTTATTAATTTATTCAATTATTTATTAAATGGTGACAACTGGTTCTACAGAAGGCCTTGTATCAGCTTCTGAGGAGACAGTGGATGGCAAGTGCCTTAAGGAGTTTAGAGTTGCTTGAAAAATAAAGTGTATGATTCAGTAAACATACAGATAAAGCAAAATTGCAAGTGTGATAAGTGCTATTGATATGAATGAAAAACACAACAAGTTCTGATTGCGTTTAAGTGGGTTGAGAAATGATATGATCAGATTTTCAGACAAAAAAGATCAGTGTGCTTTCAATATAGAAAATAAATGATAGAAAGCATAAAACAGTTGCTTTAATTTTTGCAATACGATAAATGCATTTCAAGAGCCAATAAGAGAAGATGAGATGGTAGCCTGGACCAGGAAGATGACAGGGAAGATGAAGAAGATTTGAGAGTTATTTAGAAGGTAAACTGGGCAGAAATTGGTAACAGGATATTGCTAACGAGGGGACTGAGAGGGAGTGGCCATGGATATTGGCCTTCACAGTTGGATAGAAGGTGCTTCTGCTCTTTGGGACATGGGACACTCTAAGATTGTGAATGGGATACAGACATCATGGATCTGATTTTGGATATACATCTTTGATGAAAGACATTGTTTAGGTGTTAAGCAGAGAGCTGGAGAAGAAGAATTCTTGGACTCTATTCCAATGTTTATCTCCACATTTTGCTATACCTCAAAATTCTTCATTTAATCTGCTACTGCTACTGCTACTGCTAAGTCACTTCAGTCGTGTCCGACTCTGTGCAACCCCATAGATGGGAGCCCACCAGGCTCCCCCGTCCCTGGGATTCTCCAGGGAAGAATACTGGAGTGGGTTGCCATTTCCTTCTCCAATGCATGAAAGTGAAAAGTGAAAAAGAAGTCGCTCAGTCCTGTCTGACTCTTAGCAACCCCATGGATTGCAGCCTACCAGGCTCCTCCGTCCATGGGATTTTCCAGGCAAGAGTACTGGAGTGGGATGCCATTGCTACTAAACCAAATTTCTGTTCTTCTTCCATTCCCCAGGTATCACATCCAGTCGGTGACCAAACCTGGTCAATTCTACCTTGTGTATATGTCTCTAATAAATGTGGGGGAGATGGCAGGAAAGCCAAAGAGGTCTGAGGACTCCATTGTGCTGTCCTCAGTAGTGTGGATAATGTCCTGTCCTCAGTAGTATGGATAATGTCCTGAAGGTGATGGATATCCCTGAAAGAATTTAGTCACAAATGGTCTGTGTGATCAGCTGTGTACTTTAAGGGTGCAGCAGGGGCAGTACATAAGATAAGTATATGTCTGTAGGGATAGGATGGGGAGGTCATTGTAACATTACAGATAGATAAGAAAAGACTGGAATAAAGAAATGACAAAATGAATAGTGAGAAAAAGATGGATTTGAGTAATTCAGGAGATAACTTTGTTTTGATAAGGAAATGGTGAGAGGGAGTTTCGAATACTATTCATGCATGTATAAGCAGCTGATGATAATTTTATTAATGGGAAGAGGAGTGTGATCCTGGCTTTAGAGGTCTAAAGTTCCCAATTTACCACTTACCTAGTATTAACATTTGCAAAAGGATTATTAAGAGTACCCTCATCTTAATACTGGGGCCTCCCAGGTGGCGCTAGTGGTAAACACCCCTCCTGTCAATGCAGGAGACATAAGGGACTCAGGCTCGATCCCTGGGTTGGGAAGATCCCCTGGAGAAGGAAATGGCAATCCAAAACTCCAGTATTGTTGCCTGGAGAATCTCATGGACAGAGGAGCCTGGTGGGCTTCAGTCCATAGGGTTGCACAGAGTCGGATGCAACTGGAGTGACTTAGCATGCATCTTAATATTGATTGAGTACTGAAAAGAAAATATAGGTTAAACATTTGGCACACTACATGATAAAGTGAAGTGAAGTTACTCAGTCGTGTCCAACTCTTTGAGACCCCATGGACTGTGTAGCCTACCAGACCTCTCCGTCCGTGGAATTTTCCAGGCAACAATACTGGAGTGAGTTGCCATTTCCTTCCGGGAGATCTTCCCGATCCAGGTATTGAACCAGGGTCTTGTGCATTGTAGGCAAACACTTTACCGTCTGAGCCACCAGGGAAGTCTACACTGCATGATACATGATGACAATTTAGCAAATAATGTGATTTCTGTGATAAATTATAACATTCCTAGAGCTAAAATTATAAATAAAATAGATATTGTAGAAAGAATGAAAACTTTTGTTAAGTTTCTAAGGTAAGTATTGAATAATTTTGAATCTTTCTTTAGAAAATATTGTAGAGAGCATTCCTTGAGACCATAGATACTTGCAGATTTTATTAGAAATCTAAAGATTGTTGGTCATTGGCAAGATATTATAGCAGTCAGAATATTTTCTAAAAGCCTTTATATTATAGATTTTTTAATGTTATAGGAAACCACAGTCCATTTCATTAGTTTTCTGCTGTGTGCAAACCACTTTGCTACTTGCATAATATTTGCTATTTTCCAAAGACAAAAAGGACAGGCTGTCCCTGCAGGGTTTCTAATGTAATAGGATTATGTAACTCTTTTAAGTAGTGACATGGCAGGGTGGGGGTGGGTGACAGGAGTTGTTATTTTTTGAGATGGTAGTAAACAAAGACTCTAGCAGTTATTGATTCCACTAAAACAACAATAACATAGTCCTTTCCTAATCAGAGACTGATGAGGATTGAAATGGAGGGTCACATGCTGTTCTGGGTTGGGAAAGTGGAACCTGTTGACACTTATTTTCCCACTGAATGTTGACTGTGTAAACAGTTACATGGCTGACCCGTTTGGGCTTTGAAATATGCATTATTGAAGCTGGTATAAAAGCACTACTTACAGATTTTCCTTCAGAGCCATTCAAAGAAACTACTGTATGTGGCTCAGGAAAACCTATGAATTAGGCAGTTCCTAATATACCCATTTCCTGTGTTGAAATCTCTATGAAACATAAGATTGCGTTGTATATGACCAGTTACATTGTGCTGACATGATCTTTTCCCTCCTTGCTGTTTTCCAGCTTCTATAAAATGTTCCCTTTCAGGAAAATGAAGGTATTATACAGATGTTTATTTCCTTTTTAATTGAATCCATGCTTGTCCACTAATAAACCCTATGGAAATTATATGACTCATACAGTCTTACCTTCATCTTAAACAAATTACATCAATGTTTGGAAAACAGAATGCACATCAACTTCCATGTCAATAAAAAAATGTATAGTCAAATAGATCTTTAATTTTTTATTTCCTGGATAAAAGTATGATACAGGGGCAGTGAGAAATTCTAAAGAGTAGAGATTAGGGAGCCATATTCATCTGAGTTTGATTCTTGGATTTCCTATTTCTTATACACTAAGTTCTTCAACTTTACAATCTGAGTTTACCCACCCACCCTATGGGGATCATAATTTTCATATAACTAAGAACTTCTAGAATAAAATTATAACGTTCTAATTTTTAGTACATGTTTTTTTTTTTTTTTTGTGTGTGTGTATGTGTGTGTGTGTGTGTGCGTGCCCTCAATACTCATGTCCGAATCTGTGGTCCCATGGACTATAGCCCGTCAGGCTTCTCTGTCCATGGGACAGAGAAGAATACTGGGAGCAAGATTGCCATATCCTACTCCAGGGGAATCTTCCTGACGCAGGGATTGAACCCACATCTCTTGTGTCTCCTACATTGACAGGCAAGTTCTTTAACATTAGTGCCATCTGGGAAGCCAGGTGGATCACAACAAGCTGGAAAATTATTAAAGAGATGGGAATACCAGACCACCTGACCTGTTTCCTGAGAAATCTGTATGTAGGTCAGGAAGCAACAGTTAGAACTAGACATGGAACAACAGACTGGTTCCAAATCAAGAAAGGAGTAAGTCAAGACTATATGTTGTCACCCTGCTTTTTTAACTTATATGCAGAGTACATTATGCGAAATCCCAGGCTGGAAGAAGTGCAAGCTGGAATCAAGATTGCCAGGAGAAATATCGGTAACCTCAGATACACAGATGACACCACCCTTATGGCAGAAAGAGAAGAACTAAAGAGCCTCTTGATGAAAGTGAAAGAGGAGAATGAAAAAGTTGGCTTAAAACTCAGCATTCAGAAAACTAAGATCATGGCATCTGGTCCCATTACTTCATGGGAAATAGATGGGGAAACACTGGAAACAGTGACAGACTTTTTTTTGGACTCCCAAATCACTTCAGATGGTGACTGAAGGCATGAATTTAAAAGACGCTTGCTCCTTGAAAGAAACACTATGACTAACCTGGACAGCATATTCAAAAGCAGAGGCATTACTTTGCCAACAAAGGTCCATCTAGTCAAAGCTATGGTTTTTCCAGTGGTCATGTATGGATGTGAGAGTTGGACTATAAAGAAAGCTAAGCACTGAAGAATTGATGCTTTTGAACTGTGGTGTTGGAGAAGACTCTTGAGAGTCCCTTGGATTTCAAGGAGATCCAACCAGTCCATTCTAAAGGAGATCAGTCCTGAGTGTTCATTGGAAGGACTGATGCTGAAGCTCCAATACTTTGGCCACTTGATGCAAAGAACTGGCTCATTAGAAAAGACCCTGATGCTGGAAAAAAATGAAGGCAGGAGGAGAAGGGACGATAGAGAATGAGATGTTTGGATGGCATCACCGTTGCAATGGACATGAGTTTGAGTAGGCTCCAGGAGTTGGTGATGAACAGGGAAGCCTGGCGTGCTGCAGTCCATGAGGTCGCAGTCGGACACTACTGAGTGAATGAACTGAAGTGAAATAATATGTGTTGTGTTAGTTCATGTCCTCCAGACATTTCCCAACCTTTTTGGCACCAAGGACAAATATTCCATGGACCAAGGTTGTGGTGGGGTGGATGGTTTCAGGATGATTTAAGCACATTACATTTTTGTGCACTTTATTTTTATTATTATTATTATATCAGCCCCATTATACATCAGCTTTACCTCAGATCATCAGGCATTAGATCCTGAAGGCTGAGGACCCCTGCTGTAGAAGCAGAGTCTAAGATGCAGATTTTGGCGTATGTGATTTAGTGAGAAAGGTCTCTCATGTGAAACCTATTAAGGGAATGAGGGATGCATGATTGTATAGAGGAAAAAGAAGGCAGAAATGTGGTTTCATTGGAAATCTGGCCTCGGTCTCATCAGGCAGGGATCTCGGGAGCATGAATTGTATATCTGTTCTGCCTGAGATAAGAGGAATGTGCTTATATGTATACTCTCTGTCCCCTCTCCTATCTCCATCCATTAATCCTCAGCTGTCACAGGGGTTGGGGGAGAGGGAAAGTGGCTCAAGTCACCTAAGGGCAGTCCTTTTCAAAGGGAATGCAGGTGTGAACCATTAGCCATTGTCACATGCAGCATCTGCAGTTGAATGTACCAGCCTACGGAAAGGAATCTAGGAGGCACCCCACCAACATGTTCTGAAGATGCAAAAGTTTTTAGTTTCAGCCATATTTGAAAGAAAAGAATGCCCCCTTTTCAATACTGTAATCTTATATAGGCAAAAATATTTTTTAAATAGTTAAATTCATCAATTATTTTTATATGAAAACTTAATTATATCTTTGTTTGTTCTCAGTTGCTCAGTCTAATATCTTCTTTTCATGTATTATACTGCATAAGTCTCTTCACTTACAAATAATCAGAAGTCCAAACATGCTTTTGAGGTCCAGAAATGTTGTGTATGTTATAAACTTTCCCATTTACATCTTATTTGCACTAGAACCTATTCCCATATAGAACAGGTACTATTTTGTTTGGATTGACATAATCAAGCCAGTGGCTCTACTTACATGTTGATATATGGCAAAACCAATACAATACTGTAAAGTAAAAATAAATAAATTAATAAATAAATTAAAAAAATTAAAAACAGAATGGGCAACCAGCATCATGTTTGAGGGTATTCACAAAGGACAGGTATGTGAGTATAAGAAAAAAAGGCATCATAAAGAATGAAGATACAGTTTATTACTTAATAAACACTACACATTTTCAGATCTAGTACAACATTTTTTGGATACTTTTGGTTGTGGAATATGAAAAAGAGTAAAGTTTATACAAAATCAACAAAATTTGAAAATGAATCTCTTTTCTGTATTATGGAGCTATTATAGCCCTGATATTCTATGCGAACAAGTTACCTTGGTTCTTTGTCTAATGGTGAAATGCAGTAGGATTGTTTAGACAGTAACAGAGGTCTGAATATCCTAAGATTGCATCACTTCTCTCCACAAATGAAAATAGAGTTAAAAATGGTTAAAAAAAAAAAAGAAAGGTCAGGGCAGGGGGTGGGGGGACGTTGGGGAGCACCAATATTCTAATAGCAAGTGCCTTGATGTGAAAGATTATGTGAATTTCCAAGTCCACAATCCCTTAGCTACCAAGAGATTGTTACATGTACTTCAGAGAGAAATTTGGCAATATCTGGCAAAAATAAAGATGAGTACAAGCTTTAAACTAGTAGATATATATCTAAGAGAAATTGTCAATAATCTTCATATATATTAGTATATATATATGAAGATAATTACTTCATATATATATGAAGATAATTACTCACAGTGCATTAAAGCATTGCTCAGAATAGCAAAATAACCTAAATGTTCTTAAACTTGAGAATAAACTTGTGGTCTCTTTATGGAATGGGATACTGTACAGCATCAGTGTGAAAAACTAAGTGTATTCTGTATATCAACATGGAATCTCTTAAAAACATCATGTTAAAAAGACTGTTCTATACATCTGTGTCTCTTTTGCTGTCTCGCATACAGGGTTATCATTACCATCTTGCTAAATTCCATATATATGTGTTAGTATACTGTATTGGTGTTTTTCTTTCTGTCTTACTTCACTCTGTATAATCGGCTCCAGTTTCATCCACCTCATTAGAGGGTGGGATGATTTGGGAGAATGGCATTGAAACATGTATATCATATAAGAAATTAATCGCCAGTCTAGGTTTGATGCGGGATGCAGGATGTTTGGGGCTGGTACACTGGGATGACCCAGAGGGATGGTGTGGGGAGGGAGGTGGAAGGGGGTTCAGGATTGGGAGTGGATTCATGTTGATGTATGGCAAAACCAATACAATATTGTAAAGTAATTAGCCTCCAATTAAAATAAATAAATTTAATTAAAAAAAAAAACAAAACAAAACACAGGAATGTGTATGTAACCAGAGAATTGATGCTGGGCATTGTGTGGGACTGTGACAGACTCCAAAAACAATTAAATCATTTTAAACTCATATTTTGGAAATGAAGAGACAATAGTGACAGCTACCTATCTTGTAAGCAAGTTGAAACACAATAATGATGCAATTTGTTGCCAGTTTTCAGTGTGTAGTATCATATTACATGCCAGATGAATAAAAAACTAAATTGTGAATGACATATAGAATAAATGATTACATGTGTCATATTGTAACAATTGCTTTACATGGTTGATGCTTTCCTAAAGAGTTATATGATTGATGAGTTTGGGAAAATCAAACAAAATTTGATTAAATGTTTAGATAAATCCTTAAAAAAAATCATGTTAAGTTAAAAGAAAAAAAGTATGTTTCAGAGTGACATGTGCAAGATGACCTTCCCTCAGTCACTAACAAGCTCTGTTCCTTTCTATGTCTTAGTTTCCTTATCTGCCTATTGAACTAATAACAGTATCAGGTTAGTAGAATGGGTGTGAGAATTAAAGGAACTAACATAGGCTGGTAGTTCAGAGGTTAAAGCGTCTGCCTGCAATGCGGGAGACCTGGGTTTGATCCCAGGGTTGGGAAGATCCCCTGGAGAAGGAAATGGCAACCCACTCCAGTATTCTTGCCTGGAGAATCCCATGGATGGAGGAGCCTGGTGGGCTACAGTCCACGGGGTCGCAAAGAGTCGGACATGACTGAGCGACTTCAATTTCAATTTCAAATTTCAACATAAGCAAAGTGCTTGGAACGCTATTTGGACAACAGTAAATTATCAAGTGAAAGTGCAGCAGCAGCAATTTATCAAGAAATACCATTGTTACAAACATTTGCATAAATCTTAAAAACATACAAAATAACTGATTTTTTTTGATGGATACACTCATGTTCTAATTTGGCTACATGGCGACAATGTACACAAATCTTGGAAACTGCAAGGTAAGAGATGGTTGGAAAGAGGGGAGAATAACAGAATTAGAGAGCAGGCTTTATGTAATGCTTTATTTCTTTAAAATTTATGATGCCAGTATGGGTGAATGTAGATTTAAGCTTAACTGGATGTTGGCTAAGGGGTATTAGTTATGGTAGTTATATTAATAAACATCATGTTTATCTCTTTGCAATTTTTTATGCTTAAAATATTTAATAGTTATAAATATAAGCAAGAGATTGTGATATTTTTAGAAAAAAATTAAATTATTATGCTAGTAAAATTTTTATAGGGAAATAAACAAAAAATGCAGCCAAGAGGTCAAACATTAAGGACAAACTTTGGGGGGCAGCTCACAACAGTTCTTTTTCCTCTGGGAAGGGAGCCCAGATCCAGAAAAGGGCCCTCAGAGGCCACAGGGGTCCTGCTTTTTCCTGTCTATGCAAGATGACTTATTCATGTTGGGTCAGTAAGATGTATTCTGGTATGAAGTAATATTCAGGAAGATACACAGGCTAGCAGACACTGAAGCTAAAAGAGACAGTTTAACTCCAAATGCTGAGTTCTTGGAGTTGCCTATGGATTACTGTTGTGTTTTGAACATTCAGTCCTGCCTTTGAATCTGGGAGATATTGCAAGAGCATCCAACAAGACCTCCATTTTGCTTAGAGTTCAATTCTTGGCTCCCAGCAAAGAAATCTACAATCTTAAAATTAGTAGTTTATCTCTGATACAGAGAGGGTAATCACTTAGCAGAATCCTTCTGTGGGCATAGATTATATCCAGTTTCATCCAGAAGAGACTTCCAGAAGCATGTTCAGAGTCGGAATCTATGGATTCATACTCTGTCCAACTCTTTGTGACCCCATGTACTGTAGCCCTCCAGGCTCTCTGCCCATGGAATTCTCCAGGCAAGAATACTGGAGTGAATAGCCATTTCCTTCTCCAGGAGATCTTCCCACCCAGGGATTGAACCTGGGTCTCCTGCATTGCAAGCAGATTCTTTACCATATGAGCCACCACAGGAACCTCAATAAAGCTATTACTTCCTCTAAATTCAATTCTGTGAACTTAATTTGTCACACAGCAATTCAAAGGTAAATTGCTACAAGTTTTTTTGAGATATGCAATGCAAAATGTGTAGCAAAATGTAAAATTAATGGATGTGCCAATTGTGATGATATACCTAAGAGCTTTTATTTTTTTCATGTTTTATGTTAATGAAATTAACATAGACTTTTAACAAAATTATTAACATAAATAAATATTTATGTTAATGAATTATTAACAAACATTTATGTTAATGAAATTATTAACATAACAGAGGATTAGATGGTTGGTTGGCATCAATGACTGATGGACATGAGTTTGAGCAAGGTCTGGGAGTTGGTGATGAACAGGGAAGCCTGGTGTGACTCAGTCCATGGGGTCGCAGAGTCAGACATGTTTGAGCAACTGAACTGAACTGAATGAAATTATAAATCTGTTACTCTGTGTAACTGAGAAAATGTTTACATATTGTTTTGTATTTGGACATGTTCAATGGAAGCCAAGTATATTCATGAGGCTATTTGACAATTGATACAACATAGAATAATAGTTCTTTCTTTAAATCCATAAATTTTAAGGAAAAACTTGTTAAAATTAACAAACAGGATGATTTTCATAACATGAGTGATACAAAACAATGGGAACTATCTGTGAACAGATAGTTTCACTTCCTGAAATTAACAGATCTCATAAAGAAGTTTCTACTGAAAATCAGCTGTCAGGAAGAGGTTGACTGTATGTGGTTTATTAAATAATAGAGCTTCTTCAAAACGATAAAAGGGATACAACAAAGATTACTCTTTAAAATTTATTAACATTTTTTGTTCAACCTAATTTGAAAAAAGTGATGGTGAATTTGAAACTGGAGCCGATTATACAGAGTGAAGTAAGTATACTAACACATATATATGGAATTTAGGAAGATGGCAATGGCGACCCTGTATGCAAGACAGGAAAGAGACACAGATGTGTATAACGGACTTTTGGACTCAGAGGAGAGGGAGAGGTGGGATGATTTGGGAGAATGACATTCTAACATGTATACTATCATGTGAATTGAATCGCCAGTCTATGTCTGACGCAGGATGCAGCATGCTTGGGGCTGGTGCATGGGGATGACCAGAAAGATGTTATGGGGAGGGAGGTGGGAGGGGGATCATGTTTGGGAATGCATGTAAGAATTAAAGATTTTAAAATTTAAAAAATAAAAACTAAAATTAAAAAAAAATGAAAGTTACAATTTAATGTTTGTGCTATCAGAAGAAAATGATATCATATTTAAAACATTTTTTCTTTTGATTTTTCAACTGAATATAATTCAGCACTTTAAGAGAATAGTAGATAGGCTCTCAACAAGACTTTGATCACAAACAAATTTAGCAATCATGCTAATTTCTGTTTTCCTCCTTAACTCCAGTATGTGGTGAATTAAGTGCTCTTCTTTTTTCTCACTTTCTCTGGAGCAGGGAAGGGTTATAGCTGTACACACGTGACAAAATTATGTTTCTTTAGATGAGGAAAGCAGTGCAGTGTCGTCTGGTGCTCTTCTTTGGACATTTTACAGGTCTGACCAGTGCTGGTCTTTATATTTAAGATTCAAGGAGTGGGACATGATCTGAACCAATGTCTTCATTAAATCCAAGATAGCAAAAATACCTGCTTCCTTTGGCATGGATTGTGGTGGCGAGGGGGAGGGCTCAAATATAATTCCTTTTTACTCAACTTTAATTCTTGAGTGTTGGAGGAAAACTCTCAAAAGGGTCAGTTTATCTGTCACTCTTTTTTTTTTAATTTAATATAGCTTTGTTCCTCTTCATATAGATAGAGGCTTTGACTGTTTTTAGATTACAGTTATATTTAAGATAATTGTCTTCTATTGACTGCTCACTTTTTGTTGGCTCTTGTAATTTGTCAAATTTATTAGCATAAGCTGACTCATAATACTCCTTTATCATTTTACCGTTTGTAAGATCTGGAGTGATAGCCACTCTCATTTCTGATACTGTTGATTTCTGTCTTCTCTGTTTTCCTGAGCTGTCTAGCCTGAAATTTATCAATATTATTGGTCTTCATATAGAACTAGTTATTTGCTTCATTGATTTTCTTATTAATTTTGTATTGTTTATGCCTTTGATGTCTGCCCTTTATGATTTTGTTTCTCCTGTGTACTTCGGGTTTACTTTGTGTGTGTGTGTGTATTTCTTCTTAAGATGAGACTGTAGGTTACTGATGTGAAGATTTTTTCCTTTATCATATACGTATTTTAGTGCCATAAATTATGCTCTAAGCACTGGTTTATCTCCAGCAGGTATTTTGATAGGTCATGTTTTAATTTTCAAAAATTCATTTGATATGCAGTAAAAATTACTTTCTGATTTTCCTTTGGATTTCTTTGTAACCATGGGTTATCTAAAAGTTATTATCTAATTTCCAAATATCCGGGAATTTTCCAGCTTCCAATATGCAAGCAAATTTGGAAAACTCAGCAGTGGCCCCAGGACTGGAAAAGGTCAGTTTTCATTCTAATCCCAAAGAAAGGCAATGCCAAAGAATGCTCAAACTACTGCACAATTGCACTCATCTCACATGCTAGTAAAGTAATGCTCAAAATTCTCCAAGCCAGCCGTCAGCAAAAGGTGAACCATGAACTTCGAGATGTTCAAGCTGGTTTTAGAAAAGGCAGAGGAACCATAGATCAAATTGCCAACATCGCTGGATCATGGAAAAAGCAAGAGAGTTCCAGAAAAACATCTATTTCTGCTTTATTGACTATGCCACAGACTTTGACTGTATGGATCACAATAAACTGTGGAAAATTCTGAAAGGGATGGGAATACCTGCCTCTTGAGAAATCTGTATGCAGGTCAGGAAGCAGCAATTAGAACTGGATATGGAACAACAGACTGGTTCCAAATAGGAAAAGGAGTATGTCAAGGCTGTATATCGTCACCCTGCTTATTTAACTTATATGCAGAGTACGTCATGAGAAATGCTGGGCTGGATGAATCACAAGCTGGAATCAAGATTGCCGGGATAAATATCAATAACCTCAGATATGCAGATGACACCACTCTTATGGCAGAAAGTGAAGAGGAACTAAAGAGCCTTTTGATGAAAGTGAAAGAGGAGAGTGAAAAAGTTGGCTTAAAGGTCAACATTCAGAAAACAAAGATCATGGCATCCGGTCCCATCACTTCATGGGAAGTAGATGGGGAAACAGTGTCAGACTTTATTTTTCTGGGCTCCAAAATCACTGCAGATGGTGACTGCAGCCATGAAATTAAAAGACCCTTACTCCTTGGAAGGAAAGTTATGATCAACCTAGATAGCATATTCAAAAGCAGAGACATTACTTTGCCAACAGAGGTCCGTCTAGTCAAGGCTATGGTTTTTCCAGTAGTCATGTATGGATGTGAGAGTTGGACTGTAAAGAAAGCTGAGCACCGAAGAATTGATGCTTTTGAACTGTGGTGTTGGAGAAGACTCTTGAGAGTCCATTGGACTGCAAGGAGATCCAACAAGTCCATTCTAAAGGAAATCAGTCCTGGGTGTTCTTTGGAAGGACTGATGCTAAAGCTGAAACTCCAGTACTTGGGCCACCTCATGCAAAGAGTTGACTCATTGGAAAAGACTGATGCTGGGAGGGATTGGGGGCAGGAGGAGAAGGGGATGACCCAGGATGAGATGGCTGGATGGCATCACCAACTCAATGGACATGAGTTTGAGTCAACTTCGGGAGTGGGTGATGGACAGGGAGGCCTGGCGTGCTGTGATTCATGGGATCGCAGAGTCGGACATGACTGAGCAACTGAACTGAACTGAACTGAAGCTGGTCCCAGGGTCTAAGATTAATGTATTAAATTTGATTACTTTATGCCTCTTTTTCCTTTACTATTACATGCCGGAAGCCAGCATGATGAACTCCGCCCATGGCAAAGGTCATGAGGAAGGAGGCTTCAGCATACGCAAAGGCTGGATCGAGCCTCAGGAAACCCCCTGTTCCCGAGCATCTACCCCCAAAACCAGAGTGCCTACTTTACTGTTTTATGCTCTCAGCTACACCTCTGACTTTACGGGGGCTCTCCCCCATCACCTCTCTCGGAGAAGGAGTTAACCTACAGCTTCAGTTAATAAAAATTCCTGGGTGTGACAAGAGTGTTTCAACTTACGAACTCCTCTGAAGGTTATCTAGCCTGCCTGTACCGGTTCGTCCAACCACATGTGATTGTTTACAGCCTCCCACCTGTGAAAGGCATGAGATGTTTTAGGCTTACTAAAGGCAGATTCTTTTAGGAAGTTAGAAATTATTAGTATAGTGGGTTGATTAGGAATTATATTGGTGAAGGGTTTTTTTCATTTATTGGGCCAATGTTTGCTGCTAAATCCCCTGCCCTTATACATGTTAATGAATATATAACTAACATATAGGAGAAATAAGTATTAACCTTTAGATTAATCATGTTAACCTTAGGCTAAGTAAATTCCTTTCTTAGTTGTAACCCACTACACCCTCACCCTATAGGAATGCAACTTTATCTGGTACCTTCAGAGGGTGGTGCCTGGTTTAAGAAAAATCACCCCTGGAAAATAAGTTTTTTGGTTATCAGAAAGAAAGGATCATAAAATGTCAGCAGGCTTCATGGCCAGAAGATGATGTAAAACCCTAAGACCTTTATGTATACTTTTATATGAAGCACCTGATTTTGATAAAGGTCAGGACTGCTGACCCCCGTGTGACTTTAAAATTTCCATTTGTCTCTATGTGTAACAAAGGGTATATAAGCAAACCTAAAAATAAAGAAATCAGATCAGTTTCTGGAAAGACTGATTCCCCCGTGTCATTCTTTCTTGTTCTCCGTTTTTCTGGCTGAATTCCCATCTGGAGCATGGGTGCTCGCCAAGCCTGCCAATTTTTCCCTGGCATCTAAGTTTCATGCAAGAGGGAGCCCAAGGCAGGGCACCTTCCGATATTCAAGTGGGTGCTGGTGGCCTACGTAGGTGGTGCAAGCTTCTTGTCTCGAAGCTTTATTGGTATCCTGCGTAAACCAAGTTATTCAGCCTCTTTTTCTCCACTAATTTTCCTACTACACTATTTCTTTCTAATCTCCCTGTATATCTTTAATTAAGCAATTAATTCCTAGGACGCTGACTCTGTCCCCACTTCAAATTACCCTGGATCCACCGGGGCTGGATCCCGGCAGTTAGTTTTATTATTTGAGATCAACAGGCTGAACAGATGAGTCACTGATTTAACTGATATTCTTTCATCACAGTGTTGTGTTCTGATGTGATCCCTGAGGAGACTGGAGGTTTTTATTTTGTTTTGCTTGCTTTCTCTCTTGCCTAAATTACTTCTATGTCCTCTGGGGTGAATCATTTTGTATTTATTTTTGTCTATCATGTTGCAAGACTTTTTTTTTCCCCAAACTTTTAGTAATCCTTGGTTCTTCATTCATATTTAAGAAAGAGCCAATCCAAGTGCTGACTGTGAGCTCTAATGGGTTTTGCATCAACCTACGACTGCTCAGGGAGCCTACCATTAGGCAGAAGGTCTCTTAATTGTGGAAGACTTAGTTCTGGGGCACCAAGTGCTTGTTCTGATTCTCCCCAGGGATTTTGTGGACTTTCTTTAGATATTATTCTTGAGTTCTTTGTCTGGGTTTTTGAGGGGCATAATTGTCTAGCTACTGATAATTCTGTTCATGCAGGTGGAGCATATTTTGATTGGCTTTCTTATTTATAGGTCACTTCTCATTGTTTGATACTTATGTAACTGGAGTCTCTGAGCTCTGAGCTTCTCCAGGGCTCAGCTAATAAAACAGGTTTTCTTCTTAGATTCAGTTCTCTCCATACTCCTTCCTGCCAGCCATTCTTCCTTTTTGAGTAAGTCCAATTGTATCTGATTCTCTTTTATTATTATTAATATAATAGGTATATTTTAATCCTTGATATTTACAGAGCTTTATTTTTTAAACAAAATTTTGCCTTTGTATCCTTACTACCAGGAATCATTTGATAGGAGCATAGTATGCTCATGTGTATGTGTGTTCAGTTGCTCAGTTGTGTCCAACACTTTGTGGCCCCATGGACTGTAACCCGCCAGGCTCCTCTGTCCATGGCATTTTCTAGGCAAGAATGCTGGAGCGGATTGCCATTTCCTACTCCAGGTGATCTTCTTGACCCAGGGACCAAACCTGTGTCTCTTATATCTCCTGTACTGGCAGGTGAATTCTTTGCCAGTAGTTCCACCTGGGAAGAATGTGATCTCACGAAAGTGAAGTCCCTCAGTTGTGTCCGACTCCTTGCGACCACATGGACTATAGCCTACTAAGCTCCTCCATCCATGGGATTTTCCAGGCAAGAGTACTGGACTGGGTTGCTGTTTCCTTCTCCAGGGGATCTTCCCAATCCAGGGGTTGAACCCAGATCTCCCGCATTGTAGGCAGACGCTTTACCATCTGAGCCACCAGGGAAGCCCATGTGTATAATTTATAAAGTATACAAGAAAAGGTGCTGTTCATTTATTAATGTAATTTATTATAAAGAAGATTTTCCCATATTTTAGAGAATTCTAGGAATATAGGAAATATATGTAAAAAATGATGCAGAAACTCTTTGGGATTATGTTGCAGGGGCTTGTTCAACACTTTGTATATATGTTGTTGCTTTGTAATAGATGCTATTTGATAGGCTAGAACTAAATTGACTTTTTAATTAAATGCTTTCTACCAGGTTAAAGGTAATCAAATAAAATGACATCCCAATTATTTGAGAACTAATGTGCTGAAATGTATATAAAATTCAACAAAATGCTATTGTTCTGAAGACCTAAGTGACGAGGTGTCAATGAGATGATGCTGCATAACACTTTGGTATCTGTAGTCGAGTTTTTAATTTTTTTAAGCACGTATTTTCTTGTATGTTTTCCAAGGTAGTGGAGTTCCTCAAGATTCTTGGAGCAATATTTGGGCAGGAAAACATCCAGTTCCATAGTATTTTCTCCTTTGGGGGGAGTTGGCCGGATATGAAGTATGTAGCGCTCCATATCTGGCCCTTGATGAGGGTTCCCATCACAGTTACCAGGCTGTGTGTGACTCACTGGGAGGAAACAGATTTAGGAAAACAAAAGAGCTGATTTTCTGTTGCTGTCTATTTGGAGTCTGAGGGACAGAGACTCTGTGGAAGGAAGGCAAGGAGAAGGGAGGGAGGGAGGAGAGAAAGACAGATACATTTGACACCAGTTATCATGAATCATAGAATCTCAGAAAAGCAGAGTGCATCTTATTCAGCCCCCTTTCCCATATGGATCTACATTTCCAGCTCCTTTAACAGAATGGTTTAAATACTTGCATTACTAGGTAGCTCAGTTCTCTGTAGGCTGTCATGTATTAATATATTTCATTAATATATATTAATATATATAACAGAGCTGGGAAAAATCTACCACCTCAGTTACTTGTCTTCTGGAACAACATAAAATAATGCAACTGCCACTCTAGTTTTTGAAGATGGATTTCAGTTTTTTCTCTTACATCTTCTGGCCTTTTTAAGTTAAATGTCTTATTTCCTTCAATCACTCTTTACTTAAACACTCAGTGTTTTGACTGATTTTTTTCTTGGTACTCCCTAATTTTCAGTATCCCTTTGCAAGCTTATTAGGACTGCCTCATAGTAAAGAATCCACCTGCAATGCAGGAGACCCCAGTTCGATTCTTGGGTCGGGAAGATCCCCTGGAGAAAGGATAGGTTACCCACTCCAGTATTCTTGGGCTTCCTTGTGGCTCAGCTGGTAAAGAATCTGCCTGCAATGTGGGAGACCTGGGTTTGAGCCCTGAGTTGGGAAGATCCCCTGGAGACAGGAACAGCTACCCACTCCAGTATTCTGGCCCGGAGAATTCCATGGACTGTATAGTCCATGAGGTTGCAACAAGTTGGACATGACTGAGCGACTTTCACTTCACTTTACAAGCTTACTAAGACTGAATTATAACCTACACATAAAGGTACAGAAGTTGTAAATGTGCAGCTCCATTAATTACCATAATTTGATCAGTACCCAGAGTAAGAAAAATAATGTTAACAGATATCAAATAAACCCCTCTGTGCCCATTTATTCACTACTCTCATACCCCCAAATATAATCATATACTAATTTCTAACACCATTGAACAGTTTTGTCATTTTTGACATATTTTGTAAAATTAAGAGCCAGATTGTCTGAACGTCTCACAGTTTTGTTTACAGGAGTCATCCATGTTGTTGTGTGTAGTTGTAGTATATACTAACTCATTTATGTGGTTTTTCCACTATATGATAACACAATTTATTTTTGTTTTATTGTTATGCACAGTGGATTGTTTACAGTTTGGGGCTGCTACAAAGTGCTGTGAATATCCTTGTACATGTCTTTGTGTACATATGTGCATAAGCTTTCTATTTTTATTGGATATGTACTTATAAATAAAATTGTCAGGTTATAAGCTATATATAATATGTTTCATTTGAGCTTCTCAGGTGGCACTAGTGGTAAAGAACCTGCCTGACTATGCAGGAAACATAAGAGATGTGGATTTGATTCCTGGGTTGAAAAGATCCTTTGGAGAAGGACATGGCAACCCACTCCAGTATTCTTGCCTGGAGAATCCCATGGACAGAGAAGCCTGCCAGGCTATAGTCCATAGGACTGCATAGAGTCAGACACAACTGAAGTGACTTAGCATGCACACGTGTTTAGCTTTAGTAGATAATGCCAAACACTTTGTAAAACAATTGAGACAATGTACATTCCCAGCAATCATGCATAAGAGTCATGGCCCCAGTCTCATTAACATTCACTTATTTAAAATTTTGATCTTAGAAATTCTCATAAGTGTGTGATGTTATCTCACTGTGATTTAAATTCGCATTTCTCTGATTATTGATGAGGTCTTCTGTATGTTCATTAGTCATTTGGATAGCCTTTTTGAGAAGTGTCTGTTCAAGATTCTTCCATTTGTCTATTGTAATTTTGGCCTTTTCATAATTGATTGAGTGTATTTTCCATATGTTCAGGATAAAAAGTATTTGTTGATTGTGTGTGCTAGAAGTATCTTTTCCCACTCTATACCTTGACTTTTTCTCTCAATGAAAGCTCCCAATTTTGATGTAATAGTTCAATTCATTAATTTCTTCCTTTATGACCAGAGCTTTAGTTGTATCCTGTTTTACATATCTATGCTATCCCAAGATCATAACTATATACTCCTATGTTATCTTATAGTAGTTTTATTGTTTAATGTTTACCTTAGATGTGTATTTTGCCTGCATTTACTTTGTCAAATACAGTATGAAGTAGAGGTCAGGTTCCAATGAGATGCCTGTTCTATCAATATATCCTAGCAAAGATGTCAGGCAGGCACAGATATAAAAATTTGGATTTCCAAGTAGCGGTCTACATTGAAGTTAAAGTTCTGGGAGTGTTTAGTGTGCAAATGCTCAGTTATGAGATTGCTGTTACTAGAGAAGTGAGCATAGATTGAGAAGAAACCTGAAGACAGAGTCCAGGGACACTCCAGCATGTCACCTGAATCTTCACTCAGGACTCCACTGGGTGCTAATGTGGAGGACAGCGTACTAACATAGGGTAGCGTGTACTCCATAGATTCTGACTATATGGATATCACCTTCAGTAGTGCATCCCATGATCATGTTGGCTTATGGCACAGTCAAGTCAGAATATAAACTTAGTTCAATGTTACAGTAAGCTAGAATGTCATATTTTAAAATATGAATTGTTATTAAGCCAAATGCTTCATTCTGTCCTAATGGAGTTAACTAGTTGGCATACAAAAGCAATGATTTGTATTTTTTTTCTTGAGCATTTTGTGAGCTTTTCATGTTTTTTTTGAGTTATTTGTCTCAAACTATCAGGATATTTTGGGATTCTAAATAATGAATCCAACATGTTAGCTATGCCTCATACATCCAGACATTCAACACTTTTAGGTTTGATAAGTAAGGCATTAATAGGGATTATTGGATACTGTAAGGTCATATCTTGAAATCTTTGACTGATACACTAGAAACCTTCCTCTTCTAGCTGACAAAGCTGTTCAACTGTATGTAACTGATTGTCATCCTGGTTATATTCCCTTGGCTCTTCTAGGAAGGTTCTCCTCTTCCTAGAACCTTTCTCTCAGCTTCTCATGAGAGAAGCCATCTTTCTTTGAATTCTCACTTTATGTCACCTAATGCTGAAATCTCACCCACATTCTTGAGAGTGTAAATCACTCCCAGTGTCAATTTATTTCACTTCTGCCAAAAGGAATATCCAAAAGATGGTATGACATGTGCTCAAATTTCACAGTTGGCCACCAGCCACCTCCAGCAATGTGAAAGTAAAAATTGTGCAGAGTAACTTTTATTCAGACAAATGCAAAAAGAAAACGTACCTTACCATGAAGACATTTCAGTTGCAACATTTATGAAGTGCCTGTTTTATGCAATGTGCTGTTTTAGATGCTATGAGGAGTATAGTATGAATTATGGTTCCCTGCCATCACACTCTCTATCTGATCTAGAGGTCTGCAACTTACATTGCTGTTGAGCCCACAACTCTATAATTTTCTTCATTTTTTGCATAATTTGTTCTCCAATTGTTGCCTGTGATTTCATTGCTTCTTTTTTATTTATTTTTATTTTAGTTGGAGGTTAATTACTTTATAATATTGTATTGGTTTTGCCATGCAGCAACATGAATCCGCCACAGTTATACACGTGTTCCCCATCCTGAACCCCCCTCCCTCCTCCCTTCCCATACCATCCCTCTGGGTCATCTCAGTGCACGAGCCCCAAGCATCCAGTATCATGCATCGAACCTGGACTGGCAATTAGTTTCATATATGATATTATACATGTTTCAATGCCGTTCTCCCAAATCATCCCACCTTCACCCTCTCCCACAGAGTCCAAAAGACTGTTCTATACCACCATTAAAAAGAATACATTGAATCAGTTCCAATGAGGTGGATGAAACTGGAGCCTATTATACAGAGTGAAGTAAGCCAGAAAGAAAAACCAATACAGTATACTAACACATATATATGGAATTTAGAAAGATGGTAACGATAACCCTGTATGCGAGACAGCAAAAGAGACACAGATGTATAGAACAGTCTTTTGGACTCACTGCTTCTTTAAGACACCTCTATAAGTTGTTACAAGGCACTTTTCTAAGTTCTTTCTAGCAGTGACAGTATTTGACTCTTTACATCCACATGCTTAGCATTCATATCCCGTGAACCACCTTTTCTTCTATACTGTCATGCAGAGTTTGTAATGAGAAATAAGAACACTGAGTCTTTTAGAGGTTAAACCATATAGTTTCTGGCCAGCAGGGTCTAGAAAATAAATGCCTTCATCGCCAGTTCTGTTCTTTTTTCTCTAGTCCACAAACTGTGACTTCAAAATTGCAGAGGCATTGAATTTAAGGACCCCTAGTAACGGTGAATACAGACTCAAAACTCTAAACTGTACCTCATGACTGTTATGAATGCCATGTAAAATGAGATATTGCTGCTCCTGATCTTAGGAGCAGGCTACTACTATTACACTCCCAGGAATATTTGAGGTCTGAAACTTGTGTCTCGCTTACAAGGGATCATTTATTCCTGAAATATTTGCAGTAGTATTTTTATAAGGCATGTGACCAAATCATAATATGTGCATTTAGCAGTGAAGGGATAAAGGTGGTTGATTATCAGTAGGAAACTTGGATGTTATACACTTGAAATTGGGATACAAAACAGAATAGACAGCTCAAGATCGCAAAGGGAAAAATTAGTAATCCATGAATAATAAACAGGAAAAATATTTTCAAAAGGTAGGATGTCAGAAGACCTCTGAGATCAGTTTAACATATATGATCTGCACTTATGTATAGCAGATTACCTAAATTCAAACTGACCTTGGCCACTGTATGGAGGCAGTATTTTTGAAAGAATGAGCTGTACTAAAACAGTTTCTGCAATATATTAGGCACAACTATGCTTTCCTTCCATGTTAGGCATGCAGAACTTTTTCCCACCTGTTTATTTTTCCTTAAACAAATATATTATCTGATATAACTTGTCCAAAGAAAATTTTCTCTTCCTCTATATGAATGAACTCCCCTCTTACCCTTTTGCTAAATCCTGGAGTTGTGATGTAGTTCAGGATCTTATATTACATCCATGTCACTTTTTGGAATCACTTCAATGGTATAGTGACTTGAATTATTTTCAAGTATTTAATCAGCTTCTGTTTAAGTCGATTTTCTCCTTTGATGGTGAAATTTATTTTCCAAATGCAAATGTATGATAATACAGATTGGACTCCTTGTACTGTTATACAGTTTGAAACAAATAATAAGCTTTTGTCTTAAAGTCTTTTATAGCTGTAAAAAGTAGAAAAATTAAGAATGTTTTATCAGGTCTGTACTGTAGGTTTTGTGTGTATGTGTGCTAAGTCACTTCCATCATGTTCAACTCTTTCTGACCCTGTGGACTGTAGCCCAATAGGCTCCTCTGTCCATGAGATTCTCCAGGCAAGAATACTGGCGTGTGTTGCCATGCCCTCCTCCAGGGAATCTTCCTGACCCAGGGATCGAACCTGCGTCTCCTGGATTGGCAGGCGGGTTCCTTACCACTGGCACCACTTATGGCAGCTATTAAATACTGTAGTCATTTATTTTCTTTTCATTGTTGAAAAATTACGGTGTAATTCCATGGGAATGGATGGCTCCTAAAGAAATGGTTCTGAGTGTCCAAAATATAAGGAAGAAGTTTTTAAATAAATGGATTAGACTTAACTCTGTGGTAAAAAATAATAGGTGTCTTAATCGAAGTTTTAGATTTATAATTAAGCTATGATATTTACTTGTTTGGGCTCTTTGGGAAAATGAAATGCCTTTTCTGTACATCAGTTTTCTCAGCTATGGATTCAAGGTGAAAACTGGCTCTTAGTCATTCAATTATGGAACTCTTTAAATGAGATAGAGTATGTAATGTTCTTAGTGAGTGCTCAGTAAATATTAGTTATTACTAAGGTTTACAGGAAGAGTATTATATAAAGTAGTGATCTCAGAGGGTTGAAGAAAGGAACTGCTAGGAAAAGTTAAGAAGTTTCAGCTACTTTTAGTGGGCTTCCCTGGTGGTTCTGATGGTAAAGAATCCACTTGCAGTGCAGGAAACTCAGGTTCGATGCTTGGGTCAGGAAGATGCCCTGGATAAGGGAATGGCTACCCACTCCAATCTTCTTGCCTGGAGAATTCCATGGACAGAGGAGCCTGGTGGGCTTCAGTCCACGGGGTTGCAAAGAGATGGACATGACTGAGCAGCTAACACTTCTGAAATTGAGACTCAGAACTAACAGTTTATTATAGCTATATTAAATACCTAACAAGGTAAAATGAGGATGTTAAACTTTTAATCTCACTGTTTTATCATGCAGCATTGTTTGTTTAATATATAAAATTAATTTTTATTGGAGTGTAGTTGCTATACTATGTGCTAACCATGGGAGTGTTGCACTTATCTCCCATGCGGTAAGGTCATGCTTAAAATCTTGCATGCTAGACTTCAGCATTGTATGAATCAAAACCTTCCAGGTGTCCAAGTTGGATTTAGAGAAAGAAGGGGAACCAGAGATCAAATTGGTAACATTCACTGGATCATAGAGAAAGCTAGGGAATTTCAGAAAAACATCTATTTCTGTTTCATTGATTGCACCAAAGCCTTCGACTGTGTGGATCATAATAAACTGTGGAAATCTCTTAACAAAATGGTAATACTGGAACATCTTACCTGTCTCTGGAGAAACCTGTATGCGGTTCAGGAAGCAACAGTTAGAACCAGTTCAAGAGTGAGAAAGGAGTATGACAGGGCTGTCTGCTGTCACCCTATTTGTTGAATCTATACACTGAGCATATCATGAGAAATGATGGACTGGATGAGTTACAAGCTGGAATCAAGATAAGCAGGGGAAACATCAATAACCTCAGATATGTGGATACTACTCTATTGGTAGAAAGCGAAGAGGAACTAAAGAATCTCTTGATGAAGGTGAAGGAGGAGAGTAAAAGACCTGGCTTAAAAATAAATATTAAAAAAACTAAGACCATGGCATCCAGTTCCATTACTTCATGGCAAATAGAAGGAGAAAGGGTGGAAGTAGTGACAGATTTCCTCTTCTTGGGCTCCAAGATCATTGCAGATTGTGAATGCAGCCATGAAATCAGAAGATGTTTGCTTCTTGGCAGAAAAGCTATGGTGAACCTAGACAGTGTGGTGATGAGCAGAGACATTACTCTGCTGACAAAGGCCCGTATAGCCAAGGCTTTGGTCTTCCCAGTGGTCGTGTACAGTTGTGAGAGCTGGACTGTAGAGCAGGTAGAGTGCTGAAGAATTGATGCCTTTGAACTGTGGTGCTGGAGAAGACTCCTGAGAGTCCCCTGGACAGTAAGGAGATCAAATCAGTCAATCTTAAGGGAAATAAACCCTGAATGCTCATTGGAAGGACTGATGCTGAAGCTGAAACTCCAGTATTTTGGTCATGTGATGCAAACACATTGGAAAAGTCCCTGATGAGGGGAAAGATTGAAGGCAGAAGGAGAAGAGGGTGTCAGATGAGATGTCTGGCATCACCAATGCAATGGACATGAACTTGGGAAAACTTCAGGAGATGGTGAGGGACAGAGAGACCTGGTGTGCTGCAGTCCATGGGGTTGTAAAGAGTTGGACACGACTTGGCGACTGAATAGCAACATAGTTGCTTTACAATATTGTATAAGTTTCTACTGTATGGTACAATTAATCACCCATCAGTTCAGTTCAGTTCAGCTGCTCAGTCATGTCTGACTCTTTGTGACCCCATGAATTGCAGCACGCCAGGCCTCCCTGTCCATCACCAACTCCTGGAGTTCACTCAAACTCATGTCCGTCGAGTTGGTGACGCCATCCAGCCATCTCATCCTCTGTCGTCCCCTTCTCCTCTTGCACCCAATCCCTCCCAGCATCAGGGTCTTTTCCAATGAGTCAACTCTTTGCATGAGGTGGCCAAAGTATTGGAGTTTCAGCTTCAGCATCAGTCCTTCCAATGAACACCCAGGACTGATTTCCTTTAGGATGGACTGGTTGGATCTCTTTGCAGTCCAAGGGACTCTCAAGAGTCTTCTCCAACACCACAGTTCAAAAGCATCAATTCTTCGGAGCTCAGCCTTCTTCACAGTCCAACTCTCACATCCATACGTGACCACTGGAAAAACCATAGCCTTGACTAGACGGACCTTTGTTGGCAAAGTAATGTCTCTGCTTTTGAATATGCTATCTAGGTTGGTCATAACTTTCCTTCCAAGGAGTAAGAGTCTTTTAATCACCCATACATATGCATATATCCCCTCCGTTTTGGACTTCCTCCCATTCGGGTCACCACAGGGCATTAAATAGAGTTCCTTGTGGTCTATAGTATGTTCTCATTAGCTATCTATTTTATACATAGTATCAATAGTATATATATATGTCAGTCTCAATCCCACCTCCTTCCACTCCCCTTTTCCCTCTTGGTATCCATACATTTGTTTTCTCTATCTGTGATACAGGGTTATTTAAAGTGGAAATTTGTGCTTTGTTATTGTTTTAAGTCACTAAGTTGTACCCAACTCGTTGCAACCCTGTTGACGGTAACATCAGGCTCTTATGTCTGTAGGATTTCCCAGACAAAAATACTGGAGTGAGTTGCCATTTCCTTCTTCAGGGGAACTTCCTGACCCAGGGCTGGAACCCTCACCTCCTGCCTGGCAGGCAGGTTCCTTACTGCTGAGTCACCAGGAAACAATAACTCAACTTTTGCCTACATTTTGAGTTTATCTGATTAAGATAATTAACATTTTTTATTTTATAAACTTTCCTTGATAGAAAATATGCCATATTTTGTGCATTTTGAAATATAAGTGTATGAATAAATAAATAATAAATACCACTGGAGTTTGAGGACATTATATATATGTGTATATTATATTTAGGTGAAGAACAGAGAAAGAATATATATATTCTTTCTCTGTTCTTCACCTAAATTTAGATTTTATTGAGAGAATATCCTAAGGTCAGATGGAAAAAGATGTTTTCTTCAAACAGATAAATAAATCTCTATTGAATGGATGCTTAGGCTTAAAGCACCTGCACTTGCCATTGCTACTACTTTTCCTAGGATAGGTTTTGGAACAACTAGCCTAAGAGGGAATGTTTTGCTCTACAGTGTAGAATTTAATTTATCTAGGATCACTCTGGTGGCTCAGTGGGAAATAATCTGCCTGTCAGTGCAGGAGTCATAGTTCAATCCCTGGGTCAGGAAGATCCCCTGGAGAAGGAAATAACAACCCACTCCAGTATTCTTGCCTGGGAAATTCCATGGGCAGAGGAACTTGGTAGGCTACAGTCCATGGGGTCCCATATGAGTCAGACACAACTTAGCAACTAATCAACAGCAGGATCACTATACCAGTTCACACTTACAGCTTTATTAGCTCCACCCAGTTGAGAGAAACAAGGATTACCAACTTGTCCAATTCTATAGGGAGGAGTAAGAGGTAGAACAAAGCAGTTTTCTTAAAAATGAAGAGGTTCTAAGTAAGTGTAGAAGAAGAGAATACAGAAATGAAACCCTAGATGCATGCCTGTTAAAGCTGGACTACTTGGCAAGATCATTGGCATTCACTGCAGTTGTGTAAGATGATCAATATCCTAAATGATCTAGCCTAAAAAATAACCTAACAAAATAAAATACATTCGTACATATAAACATGGAAAGTGAAAGTGAAGTTTACTCAGTCGTGTCCGACTCTTTGCGATCCATGGCCTATATAGTCCATGAAATTATCCAGGCCAGAATACTGAAATAGGGAGCCTTTCCCTTCACCAAGGCATCTTCCCAACCCAGGGATCAAGCCCGGGTCTCCCACATTGCAGGTGGATTCTTTACCACCTGAGTCACAAGGGAAGCCCAAGAATACCAGGGTGGGTAGCCTATCTCTTCTCCAGTGGATCTTCCTGTCCCATGAATCGAACCGGGGTCTCCTGCATTGCAGGCAGATTCTTTACCAACTGAGCTATGAAGGAAGAATTCAAAGGACTAATAGCAGCCAATGATGTCAATTTTTTTTCAAATTTCAAGATAATTAAATGAAAAATTATTGAAACTACTAAGTAAAAAGACAAAATATCAATTCTCTGCTTTTTGTCAGATCATTCCAGTATAAAATTTAAATATAAAAAAGTAATCATTAGGTTTGGTGTGTGTGTGTGTGCTCAGTTGCTCAGTCATGTCCTATTCTTTGAGACCCGACAGATTGTAACCCTCCTGCCAGGCTTCTCTCTGTCCGTGGGATTTCCTCATCAAGAATACTGGAGTGGGTTGCCATTTCTTCCTCCAGAGGATCTTCCTGACCCAGGGATCAAACCAGCATCTTGTGCATTGGCAGGCAGATTCTTTACCACTGAGCCACCAGGGAATTCAGCAGCCTGGTGGCTAACTTCTTTTCTTACCTTGGTTGCTTAGCACGAAGCTGGCTCAGCAGGTGTGAGTTAGTTCAATAGAAGAACAGTCACTGGGGTCCAAAGGCAACCCCTTTCAAACAGGGCCTCTCCCCTGACAAGAAAGTTTTACTAATACAGATCACATAGATTTCCTTGGCCCTTAGCCTTACACACTCATGGGGTGTTATTGATGCCAGTTTCCTCTCTGCTGGAATGTTGGCCATGTGGGTGTGGATTTGAGCAGTGGATGATGAGCACTGAGGGCTGGGCATGCTGTGTGTTCTACTGCTTCTTGCTTATCTGGATAACCCCCATATTCCGTCTGCACTGTGAAATGTTGGTGGTGTGTGCCCATGACTAGCAACTAGGAAGCAGAGAGGGACACTCATGTTTCAAGGTAAACACAGGGACAACCATCAAAAGCTGAAAGTATGAATTATGTGGCTCAGATGGAAAAGGATCCATCTGCAATGAGGGAGACCTGAGTTTGATCCTTGGGTCAGGAAAATCTCCTCTAGAAGGAAATGGCTACCCACTCCAGTATTCTTGTCATGGACAGTGAAGGCTGGCAGGCTACAGTCCATGGGGTCACAGAGTCAGACATGACTGAGCAACTCACACACACACACACGAATTATACACTACATCAGGAAGGCAGAATGGGTAGATGTCAGTGAACTTGGGTTGGACACCTATCCTCTGAGGTCTGTGTGATACTAGAAGGAGAAATTTAATCTTAAGAAGATCAAAAAGAGATTGATGATGAAGAGAATTCCGAGCCATTGGAATATTTTCCTCAGAGAAAGTGTGTTTAAACTAGGAAGAAAGGAATTGAGTTTATTTTGCACTGGCAAGATCACATATTTTGCTACCAGTTGAAATGAAGGATCACAAGGTAAGTTCAGTTACAGAGAAAAAATTTTACAGCTCCATCTTTCGTGACTCAGTTATAAAAAATTCATACCTCAATTAAAAGAGAAATTGTTATTTGTATTCTACTTGAGGTCATGCTAAGATAAGTTATTTGTATTTTTAAAAACAGGAGTTAGATGATTTCTCTTGGAGAGATATTTCTGTGCAAATACATTTTCTTTGGAACAGCATTTACTTTTCAACCAAATGCTTACTAAGCATGTCTTTGACTTTATTTTCCAAAGGTAGAAATTGGCCTAATGGGAGAAGAAAAATATCAAAATGATTTTTCTACTGTGTTTTCATAATAATCATCTTCCTTAAACATAAAAAAAGTTATGCTTGTACATCTAACTCTAGATACAGACTGGAAGACTGAAAGAGGTTGTATCACCAAGAGGAAATAGCATTAAAAAAATCCTCCTACTGATTTACTGTGCTGTATGCGCTAGTCATGTCCAACCCTGTGACCTCATAAACTGTAGCCCCCCAGGTTCCTCTGTCCATGGAATTTTGCAGGCAAAAATACTGGAGCAGGTTGCCATTTCCTCCTCCAGGGGATCTTCCCGACTCAGGGATCAAACCCACTTTTCTTGTGTCTCCTGCTTTGGCAGGTGGATTCTTTACCACTGCACCACCTGCGAAGTCCGCTGACTCCCTACATCACCTTTTAAACAAAAGAAATGGAGACAAATGTCAGGAATGTGCTTTCAAAATGAGCTTTTGGCTTGTGGTATTTCATTCTGGCTCTAAGCATAACCTACAAATGAAATGAAAAGAGGACACTTGTTTTTACAGAAAACCAAAACCACTCTGTTTTGTCCCCTACTCTCTAACATTTCATTGTGCCAGCGGTTGTTTTTTTTTTTTTTTTTTGAATCTTTTCCTTTAGAAACAATTTTAAACTATTGAAAAGACACAAGAATAATACAATATCTGTATACCATTTACCCAGATTCACCTATTGTTCGCTATTATTTTTAATGACACTTGTCAAAATTTTAGTATGTTGAGTACTAAAAGCTAGTCATGCTGCTTTGTTTTGTGTGTTTGATGGTCAACATTCCTGTCTCCAGCGATGGTGAGCTCTGGCCAGTCCATGAAAGTCCTCTTAGGCCGATGGAAATCAAATTACCTTTCTTAGGGAGGCCTCTCCACTTGTTGACAGAAGAGTCAGTGAAGCTCCCAAGAATAGGTATAGATTAAAAGTTAAAGTCCCATTTTCGAATCTCACTGCTCCTTCTGAAACTAACAGTATCTCTTGTAAATCTTTGCAGAAACATTCCATGGATGTACAAAGATACATGGCTATTACTATAGCAACAGGTACATAGTTGTAGACCCATGAAGAGGTATAAATACATTAGTAAAAGGAATTATCGATATAGATTTAGAAATAATTTTCCATATATACTCTAATGGGATTATGTTGTATATGCTTTTCTGCAGCTTACTGTTTCCATGTGGCAATAAATCTAAATTCGTTTGTGAAGTTAGGTCATATAGATTTGCCTCAATCTTTTTTAAAAACTGCATAGTATTTCTTTTTTTTTTTTTTTACCTTTTTCTGTTATAAAACTAATAAATATCCTTAGCTTACCCAAGAGTTTCTGTAAAATAAATTTATAGCAGGGTATGTGTGGATTTAAATTGTGATAACAGTTTGTAGACAATTTTGATAATGATTGTTATTTCTTGTGTTTGGAAAATAGTATGCATTCAGAAAATATTTACAGAAAGAGGGAAGGGAGGAAAAGAGGTAGACAGGGAGCAAAAGAAGTAGTGAAGTCTAGTTTCTTGGGGACAGTTTTCTTTACCTAAGTGAAGAAGAAGATGGACCTTTCAAACAAGATTATGATTGCTTTTATTTAACAGTTTTCTATTATGCTTTATATTTTTGAATTTATGTACTTTTTATGTTGTGTAATTTTTATATCTTTCAGAGACAAACTTGACTGTTACTTCCTTAGGAGGAATATAAAAAATAGAATGTTAAATATTCTTATTGTATGGTCTTGTCATACCCTAAACTTCTTCATCACACCTGCATTTTCTTTCAATATCTGTCTCCTTAGATAGACCAGAGGCAAGAAGCACCATAAGGAATGAGACCATGTCTGTCTTTTCAGTGTATTCTCTAAATAAGGATGTTTAGGTGTTCAGCATTTGTTAAAACCAAAAACATGGGGAGGAGAGAATTAGAGAGACATAGAGAGAAATGGACACACAGAGAGAGAAATAGAGAGAAAGGAAGGAAGGGTGGGAGGGAGAAGAGGAAGGAAATGAGCAGGGTGATGCCAGGAGTTAGAGCTGTAAATATGGGGGAAATCGGTGAAAACCACTGCAGACAGTGACTGCAACCATGAAATTAAAAGACACTTGCTGCTTGGAAGAAAAGCTATGACAAAAATAGACAGCGTATATAAAAGCAGAAACATCACTTTGCTGACAAAGGTCAGTATAGTCAAAGCTATGGTTTATCCAGTATGTATGGATGTGACAGTTGGACCATAAACAAGGCTGAACACCAAAGAATTGATGCTCTCAAATTGTGCTCCAGAAAAGACTCTTGAGTCCCTCGGACAGCAAGGAGATCAAAGCAGTCAATCCTAAAGGAAATCAATCCTGAATATTCATTGGAAGGACGGATGTTGAAGCTAATGCTCCAATATTTTGGCCACCTGATGCAAAGAGCCGACTCATTTGAAAAGACTCTGATGCTGGGAAAAATTGAGGGCAGGAGGAGAAGGGGGCAACAGAGGATGAGATTGTTGGATGGCATCATCGACTCAATGGACATGAGTTTGAGCAAGCTCTGGGAGAGAGGGAAGGACAGGGAAACCTAGTGTGCTGCAGTACATTGGGTCACAGAGTAAGACACGACTGAATGACTGAACAATAACAAGGTGAAAAGTCAATGGTAAGAAAGAAAAAATCTCACAGGTATATGAATCTCAGTATTTTCTTACTTTAGAATTGGGAAACATTGGGTCATTTTCCTAAAAACCAGAGGAGCTGACTGTAGCTTAGTTTCTGACTGCAGAGTGAAAGCTGAGAGTGTTGGAAGGTCTAGAGTTAGAAGGATTGTTTGTAGGACTTGTTTTTCCATTTCAGTGATACAGAGAGAACTAGGAAAGGTATCACTGTAAAGATGAATACCTGTTTTCTACTATTAATGCTAGGAAAATAGGAATATAATTCCAATCATGAATCCATCATAGAAGGGCTGTTTGGAAATTGCACTGGACTTGAAGCTTATGTAATTTAATAGCATGAAGGTTCTCTGAGGTGGTTTTGCTTATTTTTATTTTAGATAGAGTACAATATAGTAGAGACATTTATAAAACACTTCCTAGCTGAAATTTCTTTTTGCATCTAGTATATCATAATTATATAACTCTTCATCTTAATATTTTTCTATGTCTGTTATACCTGGTCTTCCCCCATGGCTCAAATGGTAAAGAATCTGCCCACAAGGCAGGAGAACCGGGTTCAATCCCTGGGTCAGAGAAGGTATTTATATAATTATACTACGTAGAGACATTCACACTAAAGAAATGAACTGTCTTAAATTCAATACCATTCACAAGTGTTGCTAAACATAAAACAGTAAGAAGTAAATTATTCAATTTATCAGCTTCTTGCTTTTTCTGTTTCACTTTCATTTTTAGGCTGTGTGTGTTTTTGCCAACATTTAAAAGTGGGTTCTTGAAAGGAAAATAAATGGTACATTTAATTATTAACAGGTTGCATATTTTTGTTCATTTCACTTATCAATATGCCTGACTGATGGCTGATTCCAGTAATAACAGAGAGTGGGCTTCAAATTTTACTCTAATAGGGTGAATTGTTAACCTATGGAACATGCCTCATTTGGATTTCCTCTCAATTATTGGAGTTAAATCAACAGGAGGCTGATGCTGCTCATACCTTTAAGAAGAAACTGGCAGAAAGTAGTGCTCATAGCAAAGTTTCCTTTACAAGTTAGGAAAACATTTTGGCTTCATCCTACGTATACTACACTCCAAGGTCTATTGCTACTGTTTTCCGAATTACTCACTGACTTGATGAATGGCAGTTACAAGTAGTGCTTTTATTGCAATACACAGATGTTGGTATTTTCCACAATTTTCTGGAGGTAAAGGAGAGCTTTCATATAGAAAAACCTATGTCAGATGTAGTAAAAGAACCTAGATTTCTACTTTTTAAAGATCCAGACAACTCCTGGATTTTTCTTTTTACTTATTTTTTAAAGAAAGTCTATTTAAAGAGCCTGTCTTTCTTGGCATTGATAGAAAGCAGATGTTACCTGATGGGATGAAGCCAGGAGGTTTAACGCAGAATAATACAGAGATAGAAACATCACACTAGTATCTCAGATGGTAAAGCATCTGCCTGCAATGGCTTCAGTTACTGGGTTGAGAAGATCCCCTGGAGAAGGAAATGGCAACCACCCAGTATTCTTGCCTGGAGAATTCCATGGACAGAGGAGCCTGGTGGGCTACAGTCCATGGGGTTGCAGAGTCGGATGTGACTGAGCGACTAACACACACACAGAAACATCATGTCAACGGTCAGAAATGGCTTACAATTTTAATATACAACTGAGTAAAGCTAAGAGAGTGGGTGTATGTGTTTGTGTCTATAAACCTGTGGATATGTATGGAGAGAGAGAGAGGTTCAGATGGAGCCAATGAGGAAAGTTCAGTTCAGTTCAGTCGCTCAGTCATGTCCAGCTCTGCGACCCATGAACTGCAGCACGCCAGGCCTCCCTGTCCATCACCAACTCCCTGAGTCCACCCAAAACCATTTCCATTGAGTCGGTTTATTTTCGTTTTTACTGGACTGTAGTTGTTTTAACCAGTGTTGTGTTGGTTTCTGCTGTTATAGGAAAGGGAATCAGCTATATGTATATATGAATGAGTACCCAGTTGCTCAGTCATGTCCCACTCTTTGCGACCCCATGGACAATAGCCCACCAGGCTCCTCTGTCCATGGAATTTTCCAGGCAAGAATAGTGGAAGGGGTTGCCATTTCCTACTCCATTGAATCTTCCCCGACACAGAGACTGCACCTGTATCTCTTGAGTCTCTTGCATTAGCGGGCAGACCCTTTACCACTGTGCCATCTGGGAAGCCCCTATATGTATAAATATATCCCCTCTTTTTTGGATTTCCTTTCCATTTAAGTCAGCACAGAGCATTGAGTACATTTAAATTTATTTCAGTTTTTTAAGATCGCAAAGTGTGTGAGACTTTTAATTAGAAATGATAATTCAATACAAAGAAATGTAGGGATGAATTTCTCAGAAAAGTTCCCAAGGAATTTTTTGTATAACCATACTGTTTTCTATTTGAGCACCTTACTATGTTCAGAAACTTAAGATTGTTTTGGAGGGGGAAAAAAAGCTTACATTTTGTTAAATAATGTGACTTTATAAATCAATAAGACTTTTGCCTTGTGTATAATTATGTATACTAGCAAAGCTTTGCAGTGAAATCTGAATAATATTCATAGTTGTTAATTTTTTCCCATATGTCTGCTTTCTCCACACACACATAGTCTTCCCTATTATCAGCATCAATGGAATGAGGGATGTAGGTTCATCAATTTATTACAACTGATGAACCTACATTGACACATCATGATCACCCAGTGTCCATACTTTACATTATAGTTGACTCTTGGTAATGTGCATTCTGTGGGTCCCGACAAATGTAAAATGACATGTACCCATATGCCCTGAAAATCCTTTGTGCTCTGCCTTTTCATCACTCTCCACTGCCTGGCCCCCAAAGTTTTGACAACTACTGATCTTTTGTTGTTGTGGTTGTTACTGTTGTTGTTTTATTTATTTATTTTTTAAATATAAATTTATTTATTTTAATTGGAGGTTAAATACTTTACAGTATTGTATTGGTTTTGCCATACATCAACATGAATTTGCCTCCATAGTTTTGCCTCTTTCAGAATGTCATACAGTTGGTATTGTACAGTATGTAGCCTTTTTCAGGTTGGATTTTCTTTTTTTTTTCACTCAGAAATATGTCTTTAAATTTCTTCTGTGTCTTTTCATGACTTGGTCACTCATTCTTTTTGGCATTGAATGTTATTCCAGGGTTCATTTATCTATTCATTTTTATTTCTTCCAAGGTTTAATTTAATAATAAAGCTGCTCTAAGCATCTATGTGCAGGTTTTTCTGTAAGCATAATCATTCAACTCCTTGGGGGTAAATATCAAGGAATTCCCAACGATCTTTTGATAGTGCTTTGAATATTTAAAAATTTCCCTACTTTTTGTTTATATGGCATTAATGGAATTTTTTACAGTTTCTATTTTATGTGTAATAGTATATTTTGGTAGCTTTTCACCAATACCTAGCCTGTCTAGATATTAATCTGTTTGTATGCTACCTTCTATGATTTTTTGGTGACCATATATCTGTGCCAACTAGTGGATTTTTGTCTATGAAAATAATGATTTTGTATGAATAGTTCATAAATGACCCTCAAAATGATAAAGTGAAAAGAAGTAAAAAATTCTAAATGATGTTTGAACAAATCAAATGAGTTTTCATAGTTATCTCCTTTGAACTGATCATGAGAAACGCTGGACTGGAAGAAACACAAGCTGGAATCAAGATTGCCGGGAGAAATACCAATAACCTCAGATATGCAGATGATACCACCCTTACGGCAGAAAGTGAAGAGGAACTAAAAAGCCTCTTGATGAAAGTGAAAGTGGAGAGTGAAAAAGTTGGCTTAAAACTCAGCATTCAGAAAACGAAGATCATGGCATCCAGTCCCATCACTTCATGGGAAATAGATGGGGAAAGAGTGGAAACAGTGTCAGACTTTATTTTTGGGGGCTCCAAAATCACTGCAGATGGTGATTGCAGCCATGAAATTAAAAGACGCTTACTCCTTGGAAGAAAAGTTATGACCAACCTAGATAGCATGTTGCAAAGCAGAGACATTACTTTGCCGACTAAGGTCCGTCTAGTCAAGACTATGGTTTTTCCAGTGGTCACGTATGGATGTGAGAAATGGACTGTGAAGAAGGCTGAGCGTCAAAGAATTGATGCTTTTGAAGTGTGGTGTTGGAGAAGACTCTTGAGAGTCCTTTGGACTGCAAGGAGATCCAACCAGTCCATTCTGAAGGAGATCAGCCCTGGGATTTCTTTGGAAAGAATGATGCTAAAGCTGAAACTCCAGTACTTTGGCCACTTCATGTGAAGAGTTGACTCATTGGAAAAGACTCTGATGCTGGGAGGGATTGGGGGCAGGAGGAGAAAGGGACGACAGAGGATGAGATGGCTGGATCGCATCACCAACTTGATGGATGTGAGTGTGAGTGAACTCTGCAAGTTGGTGATGGCCAGGGAGGCCTGGCGTGCTGCGATTCATGGAGTCGCAAAGAGTTGGACACGACTGAGTGACTGAATTGAATATTTTACCCACTGAAAGTTTGTTAACACTTTAAGGCAGAATAATATTCATTAATATCTATAGGTTTCCAGTTAACTTCAGTTCAGATGACCAGATGCCATGATCTTCGTTTTCTGAATGTTGAGCTTTAAGCCAACTTTTCCACTAGAGATCTCGTCAAGAAAGTTAGAGATACCAAGGGAACATTTCATGCAAAGATGGGCTCGATAAAGGACGGAAATGGTATGGACCTAACAGAAGCAGAAGATAGTAAGAAGAGGTGGCAAGAATACACAGAAGAACTGTACAAAAAAGATCTTCACAATGTGGATAATCACGTTGGTGTGATCACTCATCTAGAGCCAGACATCCTGGAATGTGAAGTCAAGTGCGCTTTAGAAAGCATCACTATGAACAAAGCTAGTGGAGGTGATGGAATTCCAGTTGAGTTATTTCAAATCCTGGCAGATGATGGTGTGAAAGTCTGCACTCAATTTGCCAGCATATTTGGAAAACTCAGCAGTGGCCACAGGACTGGAAAAGGTCAGTTTTCATTCCAATCCCAAAGAAAGGCAATGCCAAAGAATGGTCAAACTACCGCACAATTGCACTCATCTCACATGCTAGTAAAGTAATGCTCAAAATTCTCCAAGCCAGGCTTCAGCAATACGTGAACCGTGAACTTCCAGATGTTCAAGCTGGTTTTAGAAAAGGCAGAGGAACCAGAGATCAAATTGCCAAAATCTGCTGGATCATGGAAAAAGCAAGAGAGTTCCAGTTAAAGTACATATTTATTTAATCTATATTTTATGAAGTTGTAATTTATTATTTGAAGAGATTTCAGTTCCCCTTTCTGATCATATTAACAACTTCTTTAACAGAAGTTCTAATAATAATAAATAACATCAACAAGGTGCAGAGGGAAATGAGTCTTCTCTCTGTTCACAGAAGACCATTACACTGGTTTCAAAGTTGTGAATACCCTAGACTCACCTGAACCCCCCAGTCCACCTTGACTGTACATAGTGCTGAAGTAGTAAAAAGTTGCACATTTAAGAAACAGAGAGAACTGCAGGAGACAATCTTACTAGACAAGGCAGTTGAGGAGGAGGGAGCGATTTGAAGGGGGGGTTGACTTGGCGTGCACTTTGCCCCTCGGGAACGTTATTGCGCATGGAACGGCTGCTTTTGGAAGGCTATTGCCCAGAAGAAAAAATGTTTGGTTTTCACAAGCCAAAGATGTACCGAAGTATAGAGGGCTGCTGTATTTGCAGAGCTAAATCCTCCAGTTCTCGATTCACTGACAGTAAACGCTATGAAAAGGATTTCCAGAGCTGTTTTGGGTTACATGAGACTCGTTCAGGAGATGTCTGTAATGCCTGTGTCCTGCTTGTGAAAAGATGGAAGAAATTGCCAGCAGGATAAAATAAAAAAACCTGGAATCATGTGGTAGATGCAAGGGCAGGACCCAGTCTAAAGACTACACTGAAACCAAAGAAAGTGAAAACTCTATCTGGAAACAGGGTAAAAAGTAACCAGATCAGTAAACTGCAGAAAGAATTTAAAGGCCACAGTTCTGATGTTCACAGTACAACCTCAAGTGCCTGTCCAGCTCAGTCTCCCTGTTACAGTAACCAGTCAGATGATGGCTCAGATACAGAGATGGCTTCCGGCTCCAACAGAACGCCCGTGTTTTCCTTTTTAGATCTCACATACTGGAAAAGACAGAAAATATGCTGTGGCATTATCTATAAGGGCCGTTTTGGGGAAGTCCTCATTGACACACATCTATTCAATCCTTGCTGCAGCAATAAGAAAGCAGCTGCTGAGAAGCTGGAGGAGCATGGGCCAGAGCCTCTGCCTAAATCCACTCAAGAGTGGTGGCTAAGCTTTATGTAGAAGGGGAGCAAAAACGATTTAAATTTTGGAAAACAAAGCAACAAAATGACCCTCCTATTTTTAATTTGGATACCTGCTATTCTGCCAAAAGATGGATTTGTAGAATAGTTTTGAATGGGTTATTTTTCCTCCAGTTCCACAAACTCTGAAGCCAGCGAAGCTTACTAAGAGATAAAAAAGAAGTGTACATAATATTTAAGATGCTGAGTATTTCATAGGAAAGCTGAATGCTGCTGTAAAGTGCTCTTTAAGTCTTTTTTAAAAATCCCCTTCTAACGAATGAAATTAGGGGGATTTTCAGGGGACAGAGATGGGATTTGTTGTATGATAAACGTATGTAGTTTTAGTCTTTCTATTTTGAGAAGCAGTGGTTGGGGCAATTTTTAAGATGGCTGGCTACACTTGTTTTTCTTCATTATAATAAATTTGTCATAACTCAGTAAACATAGACTTGCCCCTAGAGGTAGTTGTTAATAACTGAAATATTAAGGTCTTGCCGAGGTTCTGGTGATTCAAACCTGTACTACTGAATATTAAGCAGGACAGACAGCTCTCTGGTGCGAATATCTTGAAGGAGTAATTTCTAAATATGCAGAGGTAACTTGACTGTATATGTTGCATCTGTGTCTCCCTCCATACTGATATTTGATACAGATTTTAATTTATATGAAACTTAAAAAGCAGAATCAAAACTTAAAGCAGAATTAAAGTTCCTCTTGGGGAAATGTCCAGTCTTTAGGATAAGCAATCCTATATGAATAGTGCCAAAGCATTACCAGTTGGTAGAGAACATTCTCTATTAAAAATGTTAGATTATCTGAAAAATAACAATGTGCAAGCCTTTAGGATGGCGCACGAGAAAAGCAAAGGTCAATGCTTCTTGGGGCACGTTTCTTAGAGGGCTTGCAAGTGTGTAAATAATTTGTTTGTGTTACGTGACTGGTGACTTCACTGAAAATCTGCACAATTCAGTTTTAGCTCTGGATTACTTCCGTTGACCTTTGTGAAGGTTTTATCTGTGTAGAATGGTTGTTTGACTTGTTTTAACCTGTTAGGGTTTTGGGATTTTTTTTTTTTTTTTCATTCTATATTAAAGTAAAATTCTACTAAAAGAAAAAAGGTGTGTGTTAATGCTGAGTGGGTTGGTTTTGGTTTGGCTTCTTTTAGTCAGGCTTTCTGAACATTGAGGTGTTAGATGATACATCCTAAATGTGGAACTCTTCCATTCTAAAACCTTCATTAAAAGCCTTTTACTTGAACCCAAACCAAAGTACTATCTATTGCCTCTTTTCTAAAAGTACAGGGAAAATATGTCACCTGTTTTCATAATGAGGAAGCATCGTTTGCCACCCTGGTAAAACATGACTCAGTACTTATTTTTAAAACTGGATTTTAAAGATTGGATAGTATACATAACAAGAGAGTGAGCCACCTTTTATGGGTACCCTATAGTTTTATAGTTCTCAATCAAAACAAAGTTTTATATTTCTTCCTTTGGGAAAAACTACAAGCCACCATATGCACAGACTACACAGTGAGTTGGGTCAGTGCTCTTGCAGACTTTGAGGTGTATTACGAGAACCCCAGCCATTATCATCTTCCTCCTGAGTTATTTTGAAATTTTTTTTTGTACATTTTGGCTGCAGTATTGGTGGTAGAATATACTATAATATGGATCATCTCTACTTCTGTATTTATTTATTTATTACTAGACCTCAACCACAGTCTTCTTTCCCCCTTCCACCTCTCTTTGCCTGTAGGATGTACTATATGTAGTCATGCACTTTGTATTAATATATTAGAAATCTACAAATCTGTTTTGTATTTTTTATACTGTTGGATACTTATAATCAAAACTTTTACTAGAGTATTGAATAAATTTAGTCTTATTAGAAAATAAAAGAAAAAGAAACAGCAATTTTTTCCCAACTTCATTGAGATATAATTGACACATAAAAATCTTATCTATTTAAATGTACAATATGATGATTTTATATATGTAAATATTATGAAATTGTTACCAGAATCAAGCTAATTAACATGTTCATCATCTCACACACTTTTTTCTTGGTGAGAGCACAGATCTATTCCCATAGAAAATTTCAAGAATACATATAGTATTATTAACTACAGTTACCATGCTGTACATTAGATCCTCAGAATCTGTTCATCTTATAACTATTCTTATACCCTTTGACTAATGTCTCCCTGTTACCTACCCCTCCACAGCCCCAAGCAACCACCATTCTACTCTTTTCTTCTTTGAGTTTGACTATTTTAATTAAGATTCCACATAAAAGTTAAATCATAAGGAACTTGTTTTTCTGTGTCTGGCTTATTTCATTTAGTGTAATGTCCCCAAGGTTCATCAATATTGTTACAGATAGTAGCTTCGCCTTCATACTATTTCATAATTATAATTTTATAGCTGAATTATATATATATATATATATATATATATATAATATATGTGTGTGTTATCTCTTTGAGGTCCAGATATCATTTCTTCGGGCTATATAGCTGGAAATTGGATCTTAGTTTTAAGGAACCTCTGTACTATTTTTTGCAATGGCTGTACCCATTTAAATCCCCATCAACAATGTACAAGTGTTCCTTTTTCTCCATATTCTCTTCATTGTTTATCTCTTAATGTTTGATTATAGCCGTTCTTTAACAAGTGTGAGGTGATATCTCATTGTGGTTTGGATTTGCATTTTCCAGTGATCAGTGATGTTGAGCACCTTTTCAGATAATTGTTGGTCATTTGTAAGTTTGCTTTGTAAAAATATCTTTTCAGATCATTTGCCCATTTTTAAAGCCAGATTATTTCTTTTTTGCTGTTGAATTGCATAAGCTCCTCACATAATTTGGATATGAATTTCTTATCAGGTGTATGGTTTGCAATTATTTCCCACCAAAGAGTAAATTCTAACAAAATGCATGCTATTATTATATCTAAAGAGAAATAGCCACTTGCTTTTTCTCTCCCATTCTCTCCCATGTCTTTCCGGTGATACTCATTACATTCTTCCTTATATTATAGTAATTTGCACTCACATATTCTCTGCTTCATGTTTTAAATATTTTTCTTAAACTCATTGTTGCTATGCCCAGTTCCTTAATGATAGTAGTACAGAATGTATGTTGGCTTAATTAACCAATATAATTTAAAGATCTTTTATCAGAATGGACCTTATGCTACAAAGTCCTTTGGGACCTTCTTGTCAATATTATATAATCTACAAAAGTGAAATAAGATCCTTCCTAAATGGAAAGCTATGGTTCATGTTCATTGATAATTATAAAGGGTTTTTACATCTTAAATCTTGTGATTAACCCAGAAACTTGCTGGCAGGAGGGTCTCATCGGTCATGGTTCAATTGCTCCGGGTGGCCTATAACCATTATGTCATTATCAGCTGCAGGGTGAGCTAGTCTCACTGTGTGTAGGTTTGCTAAGTTGGTATATCAGTTCTCCAGGAGAAAATGCAAATAAACGGGTTCCAAACCCCTTCAGAGCACACTGTAAATCTTTGTAACTTCATGGCCAAATGGTAAACCGCAGGACCACATGACTCAATTCCCTTGAGACAGTCATGTTATTCCTGTCAGACTTTTCGTCCCTCATACATCAGCTGGAAGCTTTCATCTCCTTTTAAAGTCATGGCCCCTCAAGTAGGGGTGAAATTACACCTGTCAGTAATAAATGTGCCCAGTACTCAATATCATTCTGTCATGTCACAGAAGATATTAAAAGGAGGCATAGCTTATTCCAGATTGTTACTAACACTTTTCCCCCTTTTCTCCACAGTACGTTTCAATACCTTCCAGTTATGTAATTGTTGAGAGAACCTAAAACTTTCTCACCTAAGATAGTTTTAAAAGTATTCCCCATAAATTGAGGAGCCTTGAAGAAATTAGCTTCCATGTGGATTATACGTTATATTCAGTAACTGTGTTAAACTTCGACAGAAAGATTTAACTGTATACATAATCTACAACGGCAATCTAAATGTGCCCCTTAGCACACTTGTTCTGTTTATTTTTTGTACGTTACCCTCTGATAACTTTCTGTTTGCCTGTAATACCATACAGCAGGTGCACCTGGAGAGCCACCATTTTATTTACACAGAGAACAAAGTTAATGTTTTATCAAATGCAGGTCACACCTGGGTTGAGACATTAGTAGGAAACAGGGTTCAAGTCAAAACGGCAACTTGCTCTTAGCTTGATATTTGAACTCCATTGAGCAAACCCTCTTGAGTTCTCTTGAAAGTTCTGAGAACTTCGTCTCTTAACTCCCCATTTACTAAAGGATGAAAGGCAAGCTGGGAGGCTGAAATGCATTACTTGCAGTGCTACCACCCCTATGATAGGTGTTGACCTGAGCAATGAGAAAAACTGAATGTTGTCATTACTGCCCATAACATGTACTTCATATGCTGTCCCAGGCAGAGAATTCTTGAAATACACTTGTGTGTGAGGGAAAGCATTTGGGTCAGTGTCCTAAAACTGAGCTATAGATGAGTGAATGCATATTGTGTGAACTTGACAAATCTCTGATAATGGCCATGCTCTAATGGGTTTTTGTTTTCATTGTTATCCCTCAAGGAGAAAGTATGGGCCAGTTATTTTTGGATTAGTGAGACAGCGAAGAGTACATGAATACAGTTATCTACTAGAATTGTTCTATTTTGTTTGCCACAAACATGGTATTTTTTTTTCAGAGCCCAAAGGAAATAATATAATTCTTCGTTTCTATACCTTTGTTTCTCACCCCGTGTTGTCCTTTCTCTTATTTCACCGAAGGATAAAAATAACACAGCAAACTAAAGCACAGAGCCTAAAATTTAGTGAAAAGGATGGATTGACTTGCTTGTTACTAAACTAAAGAATTTATCTCAAAAGAACAATATAAATTTGATTTCTCTGATAAAGATTATGTTAGAGTCTGATGAGAAAAAAAAAAATCCTAAAGTATCTATTTCAAGCTTTATCAACTAATATGGCTTAGATGGTAAAGATCCTGCCTGCAATGCAGGAAACCTACGTTCTTTCCCTGGACTGGGAAGATCCCCTGGAGAAGGGAATGGTTACCCACTCCAGTATTCTAGCCTGGGAAATCCCATGGACAGAGGAGCCTGGTGGGCTACAGTTCATGGGGTCTCAAAGAGTCGGACATGAATGAATGATTAACACTTTCACTCTCATCCTTATTTACAGAAACCCACCCTAAACCATATGTAAGGCTAAAAATGTATCATTATTATTTAATATTATTGGTTTATTGTTTGTTTCTTTTTAAATTTTTTATTTTATATTGGAATATAGTAGATTTGCAACATTGTATTATTTTCAGATGTACAACAAAATTATTCAGTTATATATATACTTACATCTATTCTTTTTCAGAGTTTTTCCCATATAGGTTATTACAGAATATTGAGTAGTGTTCCCTGTACTATTTAGTATATCTTGTTGATTATCTATTTATTTATAGTAGTGTGTATGTGTTAATCCCAAACACTGAATTTATCCCTCCCCTCTTTGCCTTTTGGTAACCATAAGTATGTTTTCTGTATTTGTGAGTCAATTTCTCTTTTTAAATAAATTCATTTGTATAATTTCTTTATATTTCACATATAAATGATATCATATATTAGTCTTTTTCTGTCTGATTTACTTCAATTAGTATGACATTCTCTAGGTATGTCCATATTGCTGCAAATGGCATTCATTTTTATGACTGAATAATATTTCCTTGTATATATGAACCATATCTTCTTTATCTAGTCATCTGTCAATTTCTTCCATTTATTTGTTGGTTGCTTTCATGTCTTGGCTATTGAAAATAGTGCTGCAGTGAACATCAGGGTGTGTGTATCTTTCGAATTGTGGTTTTCTCTGGATATGTGCCCAAGAGTGGGATTGCTGGATCATACAGTAGCTCTATTTTAGTTTTTTTTTTAGAAATATAAACTTTTTTATTTTAATTGGAGGTTAATTACTTTACAATATTGTATTGGTTTTGCCATACATCAGCATGAATCTGCCACAGGTGTACACGTGTTCCCCATCCTGAAACCCCCTCCCTCCTCTCTCCCTGTACCATCCCTGTGGGTCATCTCAGTACACCAGCCCCAAGCATATTTTAGTTTTTTAAAGAAACTCCATACTGCTATTCATAGTGGTTTCATCAATTTACGTTCCCACCAACACTGTTCCCTATTTCTCCATACCCTCTCCAGCATTTATTTTTTATAGACATTTTGATGATGGCCATTCTGACCAGTGTCAGTGATGTCTCAATGGTATGGACCTAACAGAAGCAGAAGATAGTAAGAAGAGGTGGCAAGAATACACAGAACTGTACAAAAAAGATCTTCATGACCAAGATAATCACAATGGTGTGATCACTCATCTAGAGCCAGACATCCTGGAATGAGAAGTCAAGTGGGCCTTAGAAAACATCACTATGAACAAAGCTAGTGGAGGTGATGGAAATCCAGTGGAGCTATTTCAAATCCTGAAAGATGATGGTGTGAAAATGCTGCACTCAATATGCCAGTAAATTTGGAAAACTCAGCAGTGGCCGCAGGACTGGAAAAGGTCAGTTTTCATTCAATCTCAAAGAAAGCAATGCCAAAGAATGCTCAAATTACCATACAATTGCACTTATCTCACACGCTAGTAAAGTAATGCTCAAAATTCTCCAAACTCGGCTTCAGAAATACATGAACCATGAACTTCCAGATGTTCAAGCTGGTTTTAGAAAAGGCAGAAGAACCAGAGATCAAATTGCCAACATCCACTGGGTCGTCAAAAACACAAGAAATTCCAGAAAAACATCTACTTCTGCTTTATTGACTATGTCAAAGACTTTGACTGTGTGAATCGCAATAAACTGTGGAAAATTCTAAAAGAGATGGGAATACCAGACCACCTGACCTGCCTCTTGAGAAACCTATATGCAGGTCAGGAAGCAACAGTTAGAACTGGACATGGAACAACAGACTTGTTCCAAATAGGGAAAGGAGTATGTCAAGGCTGTATATTCTCACCTTGTTTATTTAACTTCTATGCAGAGTTCAGTTCAGTTCAGTCGCTCAGTCTTGTCCAACTCTTTGCGATCCCATGAATCGCAGCACCCCAGGCCTCCCTGTTCATCACCATCTCCCAGAGTTCACTCACACTCACATCCGTCGAGTCCATGATGTCATCCAGCCATCTCATCCTCAGTCATCCCTTTCTCCTCCTGCCTCCAATCCCTCCCAGCATCAGTCTTTTCCAATGAGTCAACTCTTCGCATGAGGTGGCCAAAGTACTGGAGCTTCAGCTTTAGCATCATTCCTTCCAAAGAAATCCCAGAGTTGATCTCCTTCAGAATGGACTGGTTGGATCTCCTTGAAGTCCAAGGGACTCTCAAGAGTCTTCTCCAACACCACAGTTCAAAAGCATCAATTTTTCAGCGCTCAGCCTTCACAGTCCAACTCTCACATCCATACATGGTCACAGGAAAAACCATAGCCTTGACTAGACGGACTTAGTCGGCAAAGTAATGTCTCTGCTTTTGAATATACTGTCTAGGTTGGTCATCACTTTTCTTCCAAGGAGTAAGCAGAGTACATCTATGCAGAGTACATCATGAGAAATGCTGGACTGGAAAAAGCACAAGCTGGAATCCAGATTGCCGAGAGAAATATCAAAAACCTCAGATATGTAGATGACACCACTCTTATGGCAGAAAGTGAAGAGGAACTAAAAAGCCTCTTGATGAAAGTGAAAGTGGAGAGCGAAAAAGTTGGCTTAAAGCTCAACAGTCAGAAAACTATGATCATGGCATCCAGTTCCATCACTTCATGGGAAATAATGGGGAAACAGTGGAAACAGTGTCAGGCTTTATTTTTCTGGGCTCCAAAATCACTGAAGATGGTGATTGCAGCCATGAAATTAAAAGATGCTTACTCCTTGGAAGAAAAGTTATGACCAACCTAGATAGCATATTCAAAAGCAGAGACATTACTTGGCCAACAAAGGTCCATCTAGTCAAGGCTATGGTTTTCCTGTGGTCATGTATGGATGTGAGAGTTGGACTGTGAAGAAAGCTGAGCGCAGAAGAATTGATGCTTTTGAACTGTGGTGTAGTCCCTTGGACTACAAGAGATCCAACCAGTCCATTCTAAAAGAGATTAGTCCTGGGTGTTCTTTGGAAGAACTGATACTGCAGCTGAATCTCCAATACTTTGGCCACCTCATGCAAAGAGCTGACTCATTGGAAAAGACTCTGATGCTGGGAGGGATCGGGGGCAGGAGGAGAAGGGGACCACAGAGGATGAGATGGCTGGATCGTATTAACAACTCGATGGACGTGAGTCTGAGTGAACTCCGGGAGTTGGTGATGGACAGGGAGGCCTGGTGTGCTGCAATTCATGGGGTCACAAACAGTCAGACACGACTGAGTGACTGAACTGAACTGAACTGAATAATTAGCAGTGTTGAGCATCTTTTCATGTGGCTTTTGGCCATCTTTCTGGAGAAATGTCTGTTTAGGTCTTCTGCCCATTTTTTGATTGGGTAGTTTACTTTTAAATTGAGCTGCATAAGCCATTTGTATATTTAGGTTGCTCATATATTTAGGCTATTCGGTGTCTTTTGTGTTTTCATGCAAATTTGAAGCCTTGTCAATTGTATGATTTGAAAATATTTTCTCCTATTCTGTGGGTTATCTTTTTGTTTTGTTTATGATTTCCTTTGCCATGTAAGAGCTTTTAAATTTAAATATGTCCCATTGTTTATTTTTTTTTATTGCTCTAGGAGGTGGATCAAAAAGGATCTTGTTACAATCTATGTCAAAAAGTCTTTTCCTCTAAGAGTTTTATAGTATCCAGTCTTACACTAGAGCTGCAATCTACTTTGAGCTTTTTTTTGTGTATGGTGATAGAAAATATTGTAATTTCATTCTTTACATGTAGCTCCAATTTTCCCAGAACCACTTATTGAGGAGACTGTCTTTTCTCCTTTGTATATTCTTGCCTCCTTTGTCATACATTAATTTACGATAGGTGTGGGGGCTTATTTCTGGGCTTTCAATCCTGTTCCATTTATCTACAATTCTGTTTTTGTGCCAGGACCATACTGTTGACTACTGTAGCTTTATAGTATAGCTTTAAGTTGAGGCATCTGACTCTTCCAGCTCCATTTTTTTTCCCTCAAGATAGCTTTGGCTATTCAGGGTCTTTTGTGTTTCCGTACAAATTTTAAGAATTTTTTTTTTTGTTTTAGATCTGCAAAAAAAAAAAAATTCCATTGATAATTGGATAGGGATTTCATTCAATTTATGGCTTGCCTTGAGTAGTACAGTCAGTATTAATCCAATCCAAGAATATGGAATATCTCTTCATCTGTTTATTTCATCATCAATTTCTGTGGTCAATATCTTATAGTTTCCAGAGTACAGGTCTTTTGCCTCCTTTAGGTATGTTTATTCCTAGATATTTTATTGTTTTTGATGGGACAAAATATGGTATTGTTTCCTTAATTTCTCTTTCTGATCTTTCATTGTTAATTTATAGAAGTGCAACAGATTTCTTTGTATTAATTTTGTATTCTGCCAATTTCAGGAATTTATTAATGAACTTTAGTAGTTTTTTGATGCTCTCCTTAGGATTTTCTCTGTAGCTGTGTTTGTGTGTGTGCGCTAAGTCACTTCAGTAGTGTTTGACTCTTTGTGACTGTGGACTGTAGCCTGCCAGCTCCCCTGTCCATGGGATTCTCCAGACAAGAATACTGTAGTGGGCTGCCATGCCCTCCTCCAGAGGATCTTCCCAACCCAAGGATTAAAACAGCATCTCTTAAGTCTCCTGCATTGGCAGGCAGGTTCTTTACCATTAGCACCACCCCAGAAGCCCCTGTCTAGGTATACTATCATGTCACCTGCAAATACTGAGAGTTTTACTTCTTTTTTCCCCCCTTTGGATTATTTTTATTTCTTTTCTTCTCTGATTGTCATGGGTAGTACTTCCAAAAAAATGTTCTGTGAAATTTTTTTTATATAAAAAATTTGTGAGAGTTCAATTATTCCCATTTCTGTACTCAGATCATCCTTATACCAAATAACTTTCTATGGTTTAATTTAAAGTTTTGTGATACTATTTTTACTTAAACAGAAGTTGACCAATCCTCTCAATTAAGTGTGAAATACCTCTGAACACCCCAAACCCTAACATTGCACTTTGGACCCTCACAAGTCTTCCATTTAATACATAGTTCTTAAGAAGCTTGTTTTTCTGTTCTATTTACCTTTAGAATATAAGAAGCACCAACCTTAAAGAATTAAGTATGATAGTGAGAACGGAAAAAATACCAGCCAAGGAGGGAAAGGAAAGTAACAGTAATATACTAGATATGTTTTTAGGCTCTTTCACATTTAATGCTCACAACTGTACATGAGGTACATTACTTGTTCCCCCCAAAACCACATTACTTGTTTCCTAGGCTAAGGCATAGGGCATAAGGCACGCATTTTTCTTCAAGACTGGTAAGGAACAGAATTGGGATGTTAACTCAGAATATTCCCTCAGGGTAAAGAATCTGCCTGCCAATGCAGGAGATGCAAGTTCGATCTTTGGCTTGGGAAAATCTCTTGGAGAATGAAATGGCAACCAGTATTTTTGCCTAGGTAATCCCATGGACCGAGAAGCTGATGGTTTACAGTCCATAGGGCCACAAAAGAGTTGAATATGACTTAGTGACTAAACAACAGCAAAATTTTATGTTAAGTGAGTGGGGAAAAGTCAGAAGAATGACAAATCACCTATATAATGTAAATGTTGTCTAGTGTGTTTGTCAGAGAAAGAAGTAGTAGAAAATTCATTTTAGGGAGATCCATAGAAATGGGTAAAATCTACAGAGCTATGAAGTCACTGGCATCATGTCTTTTCTGGAACCTCTCATTTTCTAAGGATAATTAATACATTATTTTACATATTTTTGTTGTCATTGCCTGAATCATTTAACTCTAAATCTGATGGAACCCCTATGGTGTTGCAAATAAATTTAAGTAACTCAGTTCCTTAAATTTAGTTCATTATAATCAATCCCAAATTACATTACTTCCACCCTTCTCTCTCCAGAACTTGGTCACATCCATAATGTCAGTCAGGACAAACAGAAGCACTTGTCCTCTGCCCCGTTTCAGTTGGCTTTAGTGTTTTACTGGTATGCATCCATGTAGCAGTATTTTGCAAAATGCAGTCCACACGTGACCTCCATGAGAAACCCCTATGTTGCTTTTGTAGAATGCTGAATTAGTTAATCAGGAACTGGAGCTTAGGCATTTAAACTCTGAGAACCACTTTCAGTTCAACATCATTTCCTTTTGTACATATGATGGTGCTCTTTTGAAACTGATGGCATTTTACAATCCATCTACACCTGCAAGGACTAATGCTTGTTCAGAACACTGTTGACTGAGACAAAAGTGATGGGAAAGACAAGAATCTGTCTTCAGTTTATAACTCTGAACACTGTTGGCCATGCTTTTCCCTGTATCTTTGCCAGAAAAGCAGGCAGGCACATATCTGATTCATTTCCTCTAATTATTTTAAGTTATTATTACTGCCTTCCAGTTAGTATGGAGTTGAGTTTTGTTAATTGATGCTATTGTTCATGGGCCCTTGTCCTATTTGTTAAGTACATTTGTTATCTTTTCCATTTTTTTCTCTCTGTATATATAACAAATTATCCATTTACAAGTTAAGTTCACCCCAACAGGTTGTTAATGTCAGTTTGGACTGAAGTTATATTCATCCTATCTTAATGAGAAGAGTTTTGATTAAAATTTGCTGCTATCTTAGCATATTTCAAGTCTCAAGGGGTGATTCAAAACATATAGAAAGAGTGTTCCTGATAGAAAGGGTCTTAAGAGGTGTGTTTATATGACTAATAACCATGTGGTGCCATCCAGCAGCTCTATATTTAATAGAGATGACAGACAGTCCATAGCAGTCATGAGGCACTGACTCTAAATTAAAGGCAGTTCTACTGAAAAGGGGCTCTTGATGTAACAGATATCACAGATCTGTCATTGGAGAAGTTGGCACTGATTGGATGTGGGTGATGTGGAGAAACTGGAGCCAGATCTTTTCTGGAAAAGCATAAGTTACTATGTTCTTGGAAGTCTGGCTGCACTCCTGAAAAGTTAGCAGGCAAAATTCATGTAGTTTGTTTGAGACAGAAGTTGGGTGGTATGGGAAAATGCTTTTTTTTTAACTTGGAAAAATAAATTCTGACAATGTCTGGCAATGTGGCTCTTTTTAAATGTGGTTCAGTTCAGTTCAGTTCAGTTCAGTTCAGTTCAGTTCAGTTCAATCGCTCAGTCGTGTCCAACTCTTTGCGACCCCATGAATCGCAGCACACCAGGCCTCCCTGTCCATCACCAACTCCCGGAGTTCACTCAGACTCACCTCCATCGAGTCCGTGATGCCAGCCAGCCATCTCATCCTCTGTCGTCCCCTTCTCCTCCTGCCCCCAATCCCTCCCAGCATCAGAGTCTTTTCCAATGAGTCAACTCTTCGCATGAGGTGGTCAAAGTACTGGAGTTTCAGCTTTAGCATCATTCCTTCCAAAGAAATCCCAGGGCTGATCTTCAGAATGGACTGGTTGGATCTCCTTGCAGTCCAAGGGACTCTCAAGTCTTCTCCAACACCACAGTTGAAAAGCATCAGTTCTTTGGTGCTCAGCCTTCTTCACAGTCCAGCTCTCACATCCATACATGGCCACAGGAAAAACCATAGCCTTGACTAGATGGACCTTAGTTGGCAAAGTAATGTCTTTGCTTTTCAATATGCTGTCTGGGTTGGTTATAACTTTCCTTCCAAGGAGTGAGCGTCTTTTAATTTCATGGTTGCAGTCACCATCTGCAGTGATTTTGGAGCCCCCAAAAATAAAGTCTGACACTGTTTCCACTCTTTCCCCATCTATTTCCCGTGAAGTGATGGGACTGGATGCCATGATCTTCGTTTTCTGAATGTTGAGCTTTAAGCCAACTTTTTCACTCCCCTCTTTCACTTTCATCAAGAGGCTTTTTAGTTCCTCTTCACTTCCTGCCATAAGGGTGGTGTCATCTGCATATCTGAGGTTTTTGATATTTCTCCCGGCAATCTTGATTCCAGCTTGTGTTTCTTCCAGTCCAGCGTTTCTCATGATGAACTCTGCATATAAGTTAAATAAGGAGGGTGACAATATATGGTTACAAGTCTTTAAATGAATTAGGGGAAAATTAGGGATATACAATTAAGAGATACAAACTACTATCTATGAAATAGATTAGCAACAAGGATATATTGTATAGCACAGCATTTATGGTCATTATTTTGTAATAATTTTTAATGGAATATAATCTATACAAATACTGAATCATTATGCTGTACACCAGATAATACTGTAACTCACCTATACTTCAGTAGCAAAAAAATGCTACTTTGAATGCCAGTTAATGGGATTTCAGTGTTAATATAGCTTGATGTCAAAACTAGATAATAAAATTTTTGGTTATCCCCTGCCTCAAAAAAAGTAGATATATCAGTCCCACTTATCAGAAATTAAAAAAAATTGAACATCACTGTTATTAAAATGTTTGAAGTTGACATGTTTGAAATGTGTTTTGATCAGAAGAGAAAGACATGATTTTAATGTCAACATAAATAAGACACCTTTGGTTGCACTTACACCAAAGCTTTGTGAGCTATATTTAATTACAGATTCATTTCCCATTTCTTCACTGATATATTTAAATGTTTATTGACTAACTATATTTTAAACATCATTTTATTATGGATAGCCTCACTGGTGAAGAGTACTAGAACATCATTTTTATCTTAATAACATACTTTAGTTATTTGAAAATCTCTTCATTTTATTGCATTAACTCTTTCCTTCTTTCTGTGTAGTCAATAGATTTTGGCTAATACTGAGAATTGAAAGTACTAATATTTACTAATATGAAGAAATTAGTGTATTAGTCTTTAGAAATCCTGATTTGAGCTTAGGGAACTGCAAACAGAGTGCAGAATTTAGAAACTGTTGGCTGTTTACTGGTCAAACATTGTTCACTGGCTAGGTAAATACTGATATGGAAGCAAACTTATATAAGTACAAAGTAAATAGCAGTGTGTTTACTTTTTTCTAATATTTTCAACTATTTATAACAAAGTATCGTGGATTACTGAAGCCAAACTTCTTTACAAAGTAAAGCTTTCAGAATATTTAAATACCCAGCTCCAGTGTGTCTACCTGGGAAAAGAAAACTGACACCACTGATTCACCCTAGGCTGGCATGCATCTTGGTACTTCCAGCAGTGATAGCTTAGGAGTAATTTCTGTCTTCTGTATTTAACTCCACAACCTCTGCAAGAATTTTAAGACATTATTAAAGAATCACATTATTGCTTGTGGGAATGGCATTTAGCTGTGTGGAAATCTGGGCCCTCATGGTCTCCTTTAAAGTAGAGCAATACCATTCCTTCAGGAGCTTGGGAGCTGGTAATTAGCCTTAGTTATCCACCGCTTAGTTACTAACCTTCTCCAGCAAAGGGCTTCCCTTGTGGCTCAGCTGGTAAACAATCCTCCTGCAATGCGGGAGACCTGGGTTCGATCCCTGGGTTGGGAAGATCCCCTGGAGAAAGGAAAGGCTATCCACTCCAGTATTCTGGCCTGGAAAATTCCATGGACTGTATAGTCCGTGGGGTCACAAAGAGTGGGACACGACTGAGCAACTTTCACTTCACCTCTCCAGGAAAGAGTAGCTATTTCCTTTGATTGCTCAGTTCAGCTTCAGATATCTAAGAGTTTACCTCACATAAAGTTATAACAAATGTCACATTGTGTTGTATTATATTCTATTTTCATGTAAATTTTATTTGTGTGACTTCCCAAGTTAACTGTGAACTGTTTACTTTGGGTGTCAAGACTGGAACCAGACCAAAGTGGCTCTTTTCTGTGAACCCAGCAAAGCCTTCTGGCTGCCCCTAAGCATGTAAAATTACAATGAAGGGTTGCTGCTGCTAAGTCACCTCAGTAGTGTCTAACTCTGTGTGACCCCATAGATGGCAGCCCATCAGGCTCCCCCGTCCCTGGGATTCTCCAGGCAAGAACACTGGAGTGGGTTGCCATTTTCTTCTCCAATGCATGAAAGTGAAAAGTGAAAGTGAAGTCGCTCAGTCGTGTCCAACTCTTCTCGACCCCATGGACTGCAGCCTACCAGGCTCCTCCATCTGTGGGATTTTCCAGGCAAGAGTACTGGAGTGGGGTGCCATCGCCTTTTCCAACAATGAAGGGTTACTAATCCCTTATAGCCTATAAGCATCTCGTTGACTATTAATGAAGGTCAAGTATAAAAAGAATAAGCTTTTACTCTTTCAGCTCTTTGAAGGAAAAATAAGAGGTTAAGCCAGGTATACTTTTGGAATTAAGATGTAGGAGGTATTGTATAAAGTCAAGTTATTTTTGAAGAACAAAGTATTATCTACAGTGTGTAAAATTTTTCATCTCATGTACATGTAAGTAAAGAGAGTAAACAGTTTTTCTTAAACAGAGGCATAGGACTGAAGGACAACCAAGCAAATAATAATTTGATAGTAATTAAATCTAAGTCTTTCAAGTTTGTGACCAAGTGTTCTTATATTCAGAGTTATGCCATGGATACAAAGATGTTAAGGACCTCTACTGTTTAGGAAAAAATTAGAGCTATATAAAAATGATTTAGAGGTGAAATAATATGAAGTAAAGATCAATGAAATCTTAGAAGATAAAATGGAAACTCAAACCAAAATCATATAAGCACAAGACAAAATCATATAAATCAGGAAAGGAGTTTTTTCTGAAGGGTCTTGCAGCCAAATCAGTCACATAAGCTCTGATTATTTCCATGATTTTTTATTACTAATAAGCTAAAAAATACATTATATAAAGTTTTCTTAGTTCAGAATTGAAGATGAGATAATGACAAGTGGATTTTTATCCAGTGTAGTTAGAGTAGGGTTTACTATGTTATAAACAGGACAAACTGTTACTTAAAATAACTGTATTCTAATAGAAATGAAATAAAAATAAAATTTTTATTTAAAATACCTATGAAACTCATACCCAGAAGTATTAAAACATGGAGGAAGTGTGACATCTGTACATGTAATATTGATTACTCTTTTGGCTTCCTGGACTCAGTTTCAATGTGTATGTATATTTGTGTGTGTGTGTGTGTGTGTATAATTTGAATTATTTCTGACACTGTCTTTGGAGATAGTATCTCATTACCCAGGTAAAGGGCTCAATCAGTGACATAAGACCGTTCTCCACTTCAGATGCCAATCACAAGTCCCACTGACTTTATTTATTTATTTTTAAATATAAATTTATTTATTTTAATTGGAGGTTAATTACTTTACAATATTGTATTGGTTTTCCCATACATCAACATGCATCTACCACAGGTATACACGTGTTCCCCATCCTGAACCCCTCTCCCTCCTGATTCCCCATGACCCCTTCCTTGGGTTCAGTTAATTTACTGGAATGGCTCACAGAATTCAGAAAAGCCTTTTTATTCACTAGTGTGCTGATTTATTGGAAAGGATATTAAAGAATATAGATCAGTAGCCAGTTGAAGGGATGTATAGAGAGTCTCAGGGAAAACAGCTTCCTTCCTTGTGAAGTTTCGTGTCTGGTATGGTGGTACCTGGAAGTGTCCTTGTTCACCAGCCTGGGTCTCTGAACCGCAGCCTTTTGGGTTTTATGGAAACTTCATTGGTTATTTTTTGCTCAGGTGCTCAGTTGTGTCTGACTCTTTATAACCCCATGGACTGCAGCATGCCAGGCTTCCCCATCCTTCACTCTATTCTTGAGTTTGCTCAAACTCATGTCTGTTAAGTCAACGATGCCATCCGACAATCTCATCCTCTGTCAACCCTTTCTTCTACTGCCTTCAATCTTGCCTAGCATCAGGGTCTTCTCCAAGGAGACAGTTGTTTGCATCAGGTGGCCAAAGTATTGGAGCTTCATCTTCAGCATCAGTCCTTCCAATGATATTCAGTACTGATTTCCACTAAGATTGACTGGTTTGATGTCCTTGCAGTCCAAGGGACTCTCAAGAGTCTTCTCCAGCACCACAGTTCAAAAGCATCAGTTCTTCAGTGCTCAGTCTTCTTGGTGGCTCAGAGGTTAAAGGGTCTGCCTGGAATGCGGGAGACCCGGGTTCAATCCCTGGGTCGGGAAGACCCCTGGAGAAGGAAATGGCAACCCACTCCAGTACTCTTGCCTGGAGAATCCCATGGAGGGAGGAGCCTAATAGGCTAGGGTCCATGGGGTCACAAAGAGTCGGATATGACTGAGCGACTTCACTTTCACTTTTCAGCCTTCTTTATGGTCCAACTCTCACATCTCCTTCATTACCTGGGCATAATTGATTATATCTTTCAGTTCAGTTCAGTTCAGTCGCTCAGTTGTGTCCGACTCTTTGCGACCCCATGAATCGCAGCACGCCAGGCCTCCCTGTCCATCTTTATCCACTGGTGATTGATACAACCTCTAGCTCCTCTCTCCTCCCTGGAAATCATAGGGTTGAACTGAAATTTTCAACCCTCTATAATCACACGGTTGCTTCTCCTGGGCACCAGCCCTCACCCTTAGTATTTTCCAAAAGTAACCTTCCATAGTATAAGCTCAATTGTTATGGAAGGGGGTTTGTTGAAAATAACAAAACACCCATGTTACCTTTGCAGCTCTGAAGCCCTTTCAGGCACTCAGGATAGGAGAACAAATACTATCATAAAAATTGTTCCCATTCTTCTATTGGCTCAGAAAATTTCAAGTGTTTGGGAAGCCATGAGCCAGGAACTATGGAGGAAGAGCAAATGTATATAAGATTTGGTCATCTGAATGACCAAATCTATATTTCTTATAAATCAGGATATCATGTTTAATAAAGTGATCTTTGGTTATCTTTCAGTTTTTTAGTAATTCAAAACTCAGGTTCTACATTGAGTTGTTGAATATTTTATTTTATTAGGAGGTAATTGACTTACTTGTCTGAATATGTGAAAATAGAAACTAGATATGAAAAGAATTACCTATACTTCATTAAAATCCAGTAAGAATCAGTTTACCACCAAAATTAATAATCCAAAATCACTGCAGATGGTGACTGCAGTGAAAAAATTAAAAGATGCTTGCTCCTTGGGAGAAAAGCTCTGACAAAACTAGACAACATATTAAAAAGCAGAGACATTATTTTGCCGATGAAGGTCCATCTAGTCAAAACTATGGTTATTCCAGTAGTCATGTATGGATGTGAGCGCTGGACCATAAAGAAGGCTGAGCACTGAAGAATCGATGTTTTTGAACTCTGATGTTGGAGAAGACTCTTGAGAGTCCCTTGGACTGCAAGGAGAGCCAACCAGACCATCCTAAAGGAAATCAGTCCTCAATGTTCATTGGAAAGACTGACACTGAAGTTGAAGCTCCAATACTTTGGGCCACCTGATGCAAAGAACCTACTCATTGAAAAAAAAAAAACAAACCCTGGTGCTGGGCAAGATTGAAGGCAGGAAGAGAAGGGGACGACAGAGGATGTGATGGTTGGATGGCATCACTGACATGATGGACATGAGTTTGAGCAAACTCTGGGAATTGGTGATGGGCAGGGAGGCCTAGCATGCTACAGTCCATGGGGTTGCAAAGAGTCGGACATGACTGAGTGACTAAACTGACTTAAAATAATCTGAAAAGATCCATACTCCAGTTCACACTTCATCATGCTATGTTAGGGAAGGTTGTTGTTCAGTCACTAAGTCGTGTCTGACTCTTTGTGACCCCATGAACTGCAGCACTCTAGGCTTCCCTGTCCTCCACCATTTCCTGGAGTTTGCTCAAGTTCTTGTCCATTGAGTTTTATGTTATCTACCCATCTCATCTCTGCTGGAAAGATTAGAGGCAGAAGGTGAAGAGGGCGGCAGAAGATGAGATGGTTAGATGAGGTGTTAGAGATGGATCCCTTATCAAAACTCTTTGAGTTGAAATGCCACAAGGTGGCCATGGCCTACGTGGAGGCCTTTCTGAGAGCACTGAAGGCCCTTCTCTTTAGAGTAACTTTCTACCTCCTTATATTTTTTGATAGTTGACCTTACTGCTTTTGAGACCTGTGGCATTTTCTGAATACATTTAGGGTTGGAAAACATCTAATAACTCATTTCCTTATCCTTTATTATCCTCTCCAATCATAAAAGAAAGAAACAAGAAAATATTTTATTTAATGTGCCAGCCACCTAACTAGATGCCTTACAAATGTTATGTATCTAGAATATAGTTAGATATTCAACAGATACTTAACACTGTTGAAGGACTGAAATGCAGTATATTTTCTTTCATGTCTAAACAGTGAAAACAAGTCTTCAGTAAGCACCTATTAAACCTCTCACTCTCTAAGCTCCCATCACTGGCTGTGATAATTCATTTGATTTGCTGATGTAAAATATCTGCCTATATATGCAGTTTATGTTTAGGCATATATTACAGGATGATTATGTCTAATGCACTGGTTTTGTAATATTTCTTTCTCTATTTCAATGGAATAAGCTGAGGTTGAAAGAATTTGTCATGATGCTGTTAGCAGTCCATTTTCTGCTATAAAGATGACTAAATGATCTTTAAAATTATCATTTTCCAATTTCCATATAACCTATTGATATAGTTGTGATGGTTGGTGATGGACAGGGAAGCCTGGCATGCTGCAGTCCATGGAGTTCCAAAGAGTTGGACATGACTGAGCAACTGAATTGAACTGATGGTCATGAAAATACCATCAACGATCAGAAGCATTGTAGGAATGAGATAACATAGAGTTGTGGAAACAATTTTAAAGTATGTGATGTAAAATACAAGTATTTTGTCATTGTTATTGTTTTTAGGTTGAATGGTATCAGTTCAGTTCAGTTGCTCAGTAGTGTCTGATTCTTTGCGACCCCAAGGACTGCAGCATGCCAGGCTTCCCTGTCCGTCAACTTCTGGAGCTTGCTCAGACTCATGTCCAGTGAGTCGGTGATGCCATTCAACATTCTCATCCTCTGTCATCCCCTCCTATATATCTTCACAATTTACATTTATGGAAAATTATACCAAAAAATTCTATCAAAAAATACACACTAGTCTCAACACCTGTAGGCATATATTCCACTGGTCAAGGCTGTCCAGTGAATTTATAGACAAGAATCTTTGGAGTTGAACGTTTGCCACTACTCATGATCTTTGATAAGAGAAATAATACAGTGTATAACTTTACTTGTGGATGGTTTACTTGTGGTAGACTCCAGAGAGGAATAAAAACAACAATTTGTTGAAAAGGGGATGACTGCAGAGTCACTCGGAGAAGGCAATGACAACCTACTCCAGTACTCTTGCCTGGAAAATCCCATGGATGGAGGAGCCTGGTAGGCTGCAGTCCATGGGGTCGTGAAGAGTCGGACACGACTGAGTGACTTCACTTTGACTTCTCACTTTCATGCATTGAAGAAAGAACTGGCAACCCATTCCAGTGTTCTTACCTGGAGAATCCCAAGGATGGGGGAGCCTGGTGGGCTGCTGTCCATGGGGTCGCACAGAGTCAGACATGACTGAAGCGACTTAGCAGCAGCAGAGTCCCTGGGATGTCGTGGTGATGAAGGAGATGTGTTTCTCCTCTCAGAGATAACAAAGACTGTCTGAAAGGGCTTTGTAATTGATAGTCATTGTGACTTTCTCCAAAGATGTTCATAAAACAGTTTTGAAATGTTTTTAATAGGTATTTCTTTTGTATTTTGTGTTTGATCTACAATCAAGTGATTTTAGACTGTTACTCTTGCTTCAGGGTGACGGTTTGATTCCTGATGCCATATTGATAAATTCATACTGAACTTCTCATTCCTGTCATCCTTCTCATCACTTGATTTAATTAGTTCTTTGAGGTCATGTTTAATCAACTCTACACTGACTGAGTGATAGTCTCTCCTGTCTCTTTTTTCTCCTTAAATATGTGCCCTGTAGGAAGTCAGAGGACTGGCTATACAGCAGAGTAGAGCTGGGTTCAAATTCTGGCCCAACCACTTTCTTGCCTGAGATTTTTAGCTACTTATCATTCATAAATGTTACTTTCCTAGTGCATAAAAAGAGAAAAATAATTTCTGCTTTTGAGGATTGGTTTGTGATGAAGACTAAATAACACAGGTATGTAGAACACCTTGCCTGGAGTGTTTAAATAAAATTGGAGCTATTGTGTGACTTAGAAAATACTTAGTGGCAACTGTAATGTTCATATTGTTTATTAATCATATTTAGTTCATTTCAAGGCAAGTGAAAGACATACGCTTTTAAAATTTTTATTTTTTAATTTACAATTATTTTTTTAATTATTATTATTATTTAAATTTTTTTACTTTAGAATACTGTATTGGTTTTTGCCATACATTGACATGAATCCACCACAGGTACACATGAATTCCCATCCCTGAACCCCGCTCCCACAACCCTGCCCATATCATCTCTCTGGGTCATCTCAGTGCACCGGCCCCGAGCATCCTGTATCTTGTATCGAGCCTAGACTAGTGATTTGTTTCTTACATGATAGTATACATGTTTCAATGCCATTCTCCCAAATCATCCCACCCTCACCCTCTCCCACAGAGTCCAAAAGTCTGTTCTTTACATCGGTGTCTCTTTTGCTGTCTCCCATACAGGGTTGTTATTACCATCTTTCTAAATTCCATATATATGTGTTGGTATACTGTATTGGTTTGGCTGCACTGGGTCTTCATTGTTGCACGCAAACTTTCTCTCTAGTTGTGGCAAGGGCAAGAGAGAGCTGTGCTTCGTGACTGTGTGCAGGCTTCTCACTGTGGCTTCCCTTGTTGTGGAGCACAGGCTCTGAAGTGTGGGCTCAGTGGTTGTGATGCATGGGCTTAATTGCCACCCCTCCACCATTTGTGGGATCTTCCTGGACCAAGGATTGAATTCATTCCCCTGCATTGGCAGGTGGATTCTTAACCACTGGACCACCAGGGAAGTTCAAGCTTACTTTTTTAATAGCTGCTGCTGCTAAGTCACTTCAGTTGTGTCCAGTGTCCAACTCTGTGTGACCCCATAGACAGCAGCCCACCAGGCTCCTCTGTCCCTGGCATTCTCCAGGCAAGAATACTGGAGTGGGTTGCCATTTCCTTCTCCAATGCATGCATGCATGCTAAGTCACTTCAGTCGTGTCTGACTCTGTGTGACCCTATGAACAGCAGCCCACCAGGCTCCTCCATCCACAGGATTCTCTAGGCAAGAGTACTGGAGTGGGTTGCCATTTCCTTCTCCAATGCATGCATGCATGCTAAGTCACTTCAGTCGTGTCTGACTCTGTGTGACCCTATGAACAGCAGCCCACCAGGCTCCTCCATCCACAGGATTCTCTAGGCAAGAGTACTGGAGTGGGTTGCCATTTCCTTCTCCACTTTTTAATAGCAAAAGCTCTGATATCTGCCATTTCAGTAGGTATAGTTCAGTGATAGCTAGTGATCATAGTCTCGACTCTAAACATGTTCCAAATTACCCAATTTCTTAGGAAAAAACCACGAAACTAGGTGATGTCGTATGTTGAAATTTTGAGAGTATTTTAATAATGTGGCTGTAGATATACTTTTAATAGTTTTGCTAAAGTATATACAGGCAAACTACATCACAACTATAAGTCAATATCTCAGGATTCTTATTTTCTGTTAAGGGCTTGTTTATAAATATACCTTTCATAGTTTCCTAAAAATTATAATTTATAAAGAAGTTTCCTTGGTATAGTATTTGAAAATATTAATTCTCTTTATATTTTGGAAACAGAAATAGTCCTATATTTTGATTTTCTTACTTGAAGATCTTCAATTTTTCTTCTACTTGGATAAACATGTCAAAAGTTTGAAATAGCCCATGGGCCTGGAAAATGCATTTCTTTAGGGTCATGGGACTCATTCAAAGAAAGATAAGGTTATGATGATAAAGTTTTCAGCATATACATTTAAATATTTACAATATGACATTTAAATTATTCATTATATGCTATTACTATGGATAGAAATAATGATCTATTTATTAAGTAATATATTGACCATAACTGCATAATGTTTTTGTAATTATTTAAATGATATTACTTATTTCATGGTAGATTTTCTATGAAATAAATGCCAAGAATAGGTAGACTTGTAATTTATTTTTTTACTCAAATATACTTAAGAGTCATGTTAACATATTACTTTAGGACAGTATATTTTAGAAATTAATTAGGTTTAAATTGAGACTAAACTGTCACCAAATCTGCTTAATGACACAAAGATTCTATTTAGACTGTTAAAATATTAGAAACAGAAAGCAAAAAGGAAGTATGGTCAATTGCAAGGCTATTCATAAAATAGTTTCTTCCTGTATTAGAAAATAGTGCTGTATAAATTAATTATTAAATAACATTAAACTGGTATAGTCACTAGAATTATCTTCTTGACTTTAATAAAAGATACAAAGGTACTTTAATAAAAAGTCCAGTAAAAGTGTTGATTTAGTGATTGTTGAATTTTACCAGATTAGTAGATAGGAATAGTAAGATCTATTGTTATTTTATAATTGATTTTATATGAATTATTTGTTGAGATAGTATTATATAATATATATGTCTTTTTAGTTGTATTTACATATATTTATTGACTGATAAATTATATAAATGTCATTAGATTTAACACAGACACTTGAAATAGAGGCTGATATAAGTATGAAGCACAGATTATAAATTAAGGACTAAGGCTGGAAATTAGTAGGTGATAAAATTAAACATTATAAAAGAAAAAAATATATGGTGGGATTCCTGGCCATATGCATTTCTTCCCTTTTAATGATTTTCCATTAAGTAAACATCCTTATCTTTATACTTTTTGGTATATTATAATCCTGGTACTTCAGATGTTCAAGTATTTGAATGTTTTTCATTTTGAAATTGAGAAAGCACTTCACTTTGTCTCTTGCAATGTTCTAACATAATTCTGACTGTATAAACATACTGTTTTCAAAGCAAGTTACATAAAATTTTTTCAAATTTTTTCTTTTTGATTCATATCATCATGGATTATGATTACTTTTATGATATTAACAATAATAAAAGCATTTTAGAGAATTAGAGCTATTCAGACCATTTTCGCTGAGGTTTCATGTTGTAGTTCATATTATTGATTTATTTCATTATGGTATGAACATTTTTTAACAAAAATTATTTTCTTGTATCAAAATTATTTTTATAACTATGAATTTGTTTTCAGAAGGGCCCAATACACCTGGTTATTACTAATACTTAATTGTTTATTTCCTATTTTCCCTATATTAATTAATCCATTATTCATTCATTCAGTAAATCTATATTTATTCATCATTTGTTATGTGCCTAGCAAATGTTAGATGCTGGTGATGAAGTTTGACAAGTCCCTGGATATCATGGAAATTAATGCTCCATGGCAGAGGTGGACAATAAACAAGTAAATACATGAAGAAAATACAGTGATAACTACAATACTATGAAGAAAACAAAGAACAAGAATAAAGACTTATATGGAGCAGACTAATTAGCATATACATACTTATGAGAATATATATGCTTACTACTTTTCATATGTATAAGTGAGAAGTAAAATCATTTTATGGTGAGGAGGTGTTTTTTTGCAAGTGTCTTTGTATATATTCAACACAGTGATAATTGAACTAGAGAAAATGTATTATCAAGTAAACAGAAATTAAATATTTCTTAAAGTAGCACTAATGGAAAAAATTTTAAACCTATTTACCTGATTTGTAAAAGAAAAGAGCTTAAAAATTGTCTTTTGTTTGAGTAATATAATTTTAATAAGCACCCCACATTGTGTTGAAAACTCACAATATGAAGAATGAAAAATTTTATGAGTGACTTATTGATATAATTGATATAACAATTAAACCATAAAAATTTGCTGAAGAACATGCATTAAACATGGTTGTTTTTCATCTCTAAAATGCCATTTTGAAAAAAAATAAATGTTTATGTTATCACTCATTTCTTCTTAAAATCTCAAAACTTGTAAATCATATACATTATGGTAGTAGAATCCTCTTAAAAATCTAACATTTCTACTTAACTTTTAAAATTACAATTTAAAAATTAAATTGTTGATTTTGATAGGTTTTATTACTTGGTTTACTCTTTTGTTCTTGGGACACATTTTATTAGATTATGTCATGGTTTTAGGATTTAACATATGACAGGATACTATCAGGAATATAGATTCTTTCTTGAATTCTGAGTCTAATTAAGATTATAACTACACTGGCCATTAAAAAATAAAATCTTGTTCCTTTGCTTGCTTCTGAATTTCATAGGAGAATAACTTATTTTGAAATGTACTGATATATACTGATTATATACTTTGCTCAGAGACCAAATTTTGTACATGAATACCAACTTCGTTAATATATGAGAAGCAATATTTCCTGAAAGTAATTAATCTTAACTACAGGTTTTTCTTCATGGTTTAATGTTTCTCTCTTTAAACATTTCTAATAATGTACAGAATGGGAAACTATGGAACTAATAAAACAAAAAGCTGAGTGTAAACTCTTGCTGCTGAGAGAAAAACTTTTGAGATAGCATAGAATAATGAAGAGCAGAGGCGAAGGGGTGAGAGCTAAATCAAGTTCACTTCAAGTCAGCTCTGCTACCAGCTTCTTAGGCAGGATGATCTCTGTGCTCCTCAGTGCCATCATCTGTAAATTAGAGAAGGGAATATGTTCCTCAGATTGTTGGTTTCATTATATATATGATATAACAAATATAATAGCACATTTAAAAGAGTGTGCATGCTCTTTTATAAACACTGTTAATGATGCGAAGAGCTGGCTCATTTGAAAAGACCCTGATGCCGGGAAAGATTGAGAGCAGGAGGAGAAGGGGACGACAGAGGATGAGATGGTTGGATGGCATCACCAACTCAATGGACATGAGTTTGGATGAACTCCGGGAGTTGGTGATGGACAGGGAGGCCTAGCGTGCTGAGGTTCATGGGGTTGCAGAGTCAGACATGACTGAGCAACTGAACTGAACTGAACTGAATGTTAGCTATTATCTTTTAACATTTTCACTTAGTTGTTTAAGCATTCTACCTTGATTAGTGATCGTAAAGTGGTGTGACCTTAGAACAGCCATCCCAAACCTTTTTTGAACCATAGACTGGTTTCATGGAGGACAATTTTTCCAGGGACTCGGGACAGGGGGATGGCTTTGAGATGATTCAAGCATATTGCATTTCTTATGCTGCCACTGACTTGACAAGAGAGGAGCTCAGGTGGTAATGTGAACAGCGGGGAGTGGCTGTAAATACAGATGAAGCTTCAGTTGCCCACTACTCACCTCCCATCATGTGGCCTGATTCCTAACATGCCATGGACTGGTACCAGTCTAGGTGTTGGGGACCCTGGTCCTAGAGCATATAGGTTGAATATGTGTGACAAAACATTCTTTTTTTGGTAGGCTACTATAACTGAATTATTAAATTGTATCTAAAAGCACAGGGACATTGGACCTACTAATTTGAATTTTCTAAGCTTCTAAAAGCATTTAGGGTACTCTTTTTTTAGTTTTTGGAGACACCATTATGAACACCTGAAAGTGAAAGTGAAAGTGAAGTTGCTCAGTCATGTCTGACCCTTTGTGACCCCATGGACTGTAGCCTACTCTGCTCCTCTGTCCATGGGATTTTCCAGGCAAGAGTACTGGAGTGGGTTGCCATTTCCTTCTCCAAGGCATCTTCTCAACACCTAGTATCATTTAATTGTAGTTGTATTAAAGTTACAATTGACTAAGTGTCCCATTTAGGGAAGACCATTTAAACTTGAATTGTTAAAATGTAAAAGATGTAGGAAACCCACTGTCTAACCTGAAATGATTAAAATGTGAATAGTGAAATACAATAAATCTTATGTATTCCACTGAGACCATTGCAAATCATTTCATATTATGCTATCTCCCAAAGGAATTTAATATATGAAATGATTAATTGTACAAAAATTGAACTTTCTTAATATAGTCATCCTTAGAGTTCAGTTCAGTCGCTCAGTCATGTCCAAGTCTTTGCTACCTTAGAGTAATCCTTAGAGTAATCCAGCTTTATAAAATTCTGTAATTCTTAGAATTATAAAGTAGGAAATTAATGTCATTCGTGTTTATAGATATTTTTCATTTGTAACATTTTAGCTCATCTTGAGTTTAGTGTACATGAAACTTAGATGAAAACAGCTGAAATAGTGACTGTCATATGCACCTTTTCTCAACATAAAATGTGCTTCATGAAAGAAAGCAACCCCTATAGAATACCGAATCTGGAATGGACTATGCCTACCATAAATTAAAGATCTAGAATCTACTTTTTTTTCTTTTTTTCCCCCCTACTGCAAACAGCCATCCTATAACAAACAGTTGTCCTATAACTAACAGTCACTTGCACTCTTACTTTACTTGACTGAAGTGAAGTGAAAGTCACTCAGTCATGTCCCATGGAATTCTCCAGGCCAGAATAATGGAGTGAGTAGCCTTTCCCTTCTCCAGAGAATTTTCCTGACCCAGGAATCAAACCAGGATCTCCTGCATTGCAGGCTGATTCTCTACCAGCTGAGCTGTGAGGGAAGCCCACTTTACTTGATTACATTTAGACTAAATAATACTCAGTTCAGTTTGGTTCAGTTCAGTCACTGAGTTGTGTCCAACTCTTTGTGGCCCCATGGACTGAAGCATGCCAGGCCTTCCTGTCCAACAGCAACTCCCGGAGATTACCCAAACTCATGTCCATTGACTTGGTGATGCCATTCAACCATCTCATCTTCTGTTGTCCCCTTCTCCTCCCGCCTTCAATCTTTCCCAGCATCAGGGTCTTTTCCAAGGAGTCAGTTCTTCGCATCTGGTGGCCAAAGTATTGGAGTTTCAGCTTAAACATCAGTCCTTCCAATGAATGCTCAGGACTGATCTCCTTTAAGATGGACTGGTTGGATCTCCTTGCAGTCCAAGGGACTCTCAAAAGTCTTCTCCAACACAACAGTTCAAAAGCATCAGTTCTTTGGCACTCAGCTTTCTTTATAGTCCAGGTCTCACAATCATACCTGACAACTGGAAAAACTATAGCCTTGACTAAACAGACCGTTGTTGGCAAAGTAATGTCTCTGCTTTGTAATATGCTATCTAGGTTGATCATAACTTTCCTACCAAGGAGTAAGTGTCTTTTAATTTCATGGTGGCAGTCACCATCTGCAGTGATTTTGGAGCCCAAAGAAATAGTCTGCCACTCTTTCACTGTTTCGCCATCTATTTGCCATGATGTGTTGGGACCAGATGCCATGATCTTAGGTTTCTGAGTGCTGAACTTTAAGCCAGCTTTTTCCACTCTCCTCTTTCACTTTCATCAAGAGGCTCTTTAGTTCTTCTTCACTCTCTGCCATAATGGTGGTGTTATCTGCATATCTGAGGTTCTTGATATTTCTCCTGGCAATCTTGATTCCAGCTTGTGCTTCTTCCAGCCCAGCGTTTCTCATGATGTACTCTGCATAGAAGTTAAATAAGCAGGGTGACAGTATACAGCCTTGACGTACTCCTTTTCCTATTTGGAACCAGTCTGTTGTTCCATGTCCAGTTCTAACTGTTGTTTCCTGACCTGCATACAGATTTCTCAAGAGGCAGGTCAGGTAGTCTGGTAGCCCATCTTTTTCAGAATGTTCCACAGTTTGTGGTGATTCACACAATCAAAGGCTTTGGCATAGTCAATAAAGCAGAAATAGATGTTTTTCTGGAACTCTCTTGCTTTTTCGATAATCCAGCAGATGTTGGCAATTTGATCTCTGGTTCCTCTGCCTTTTCTAAAACCAGCTTGAACATCTGGAAGTTCACAGTTCATGTATTGTTGAAGCCTGTCTTGGGGAATTTTGAGCATTACATTACTAGTGTGTGAGATGAGTACAATTGTGTGGTAGTTTGAGCATTCTTTGGCATTGCTTTTCTTTGGGATTGGGATGAAAACTGACCTTTTCCAATCCTGTGGCCACTGCTGTTTTCCAAATTTGCTGGCATATTGAGTGCAGCACTTTCACACCATCATCTTTTAGGATTTGAAATAACTCAACTGGAATTCCATCAGCTCCACTAGCTTTGTTTGTAGTGATGCTTCCTAAGGCCCACTTGACTTCACATTCCAGGATATCTAGCTCTAGGTGAGTGATCACACCATCCTGATTATCTGGGTCATGAAGATCTGTTTTGTATAGTTCTTCTGTGTATTCTTGCCACCTCTTTTTAATATCTTCTGCTTCTGTTAGGTCCATACCATTTCTGTCCTTTATTGAGCCCATCTTTGCAAGAAATGGTCCTTTGGTATATCTAATTTTCTTGAAGAGATGGCTAGTCTTTCCCATTCTGTTATTTTCCTCTATTTCTTTTCACTGATCACTGAGGAAGGTAGGTTTAATTTTTTATTTTTTATTAAAATGCAACATTTTATGAAAAGCTAAGATAAATTCTGCAAAACAAAATTGCCCTCAAGCTTAGTGTATATTAATGACTGCTGTGTACTCTTTATCTGTAACTTATTTTTAGATTTGAAATTAATAAAAGAAAATGTGAAGATAAAAAAGCAGATTATTTCATTGTTTTTCATGCTTATTTTCATTCTCACAACTGCTCTCTGATTACCCTCAGGTAATACAGCAGTAATTCGCTAGGAAGTGGATTTTTATGACCCATGTTAGTATTAAAGTAGCAACAGGCATTCATCTGTCAATAACAGTATTCTAACAACCATGGGCTCTCACTTATTTAACTTTACTACCTTAGCAACTGCAGAGCATTTGGAGAGCTTAGATCTTTTGTTAAATATGGCCCACTAATAATTGGATTGTTTTACATTCTGATAGAATTATAAGTTATGTTTCCTGGAAGAAACTTTGCATAAATTCACTAATACCCAAAGTAAACGTACCGTGAAAAGCAAATCTTATCAGCGTTTCAGCTAGTTAATAGGAGCACTATATTATTACCTAAATGACAAAACTTTTGGATATGACCTCAGTTGTCATGTATTACAGCCACTAATATTCTTCAGAGGGTTTAGAGAATAACAGCCCATCCTTCCCCTGAAAGCTCACTCTCTTCTTCAGGGCTACAGACAGGAATTAGAGAGGGAAATAGAGGGCCTCTGCCTGGTAGGAAAAAACAGCAGCCTTAACCTTGGCTACTCAAGTGGTATCAGAAGCCACATTCTCAAACCCTTCCTTTTCAGTATTAAAAGTTTAACTATGGATGAACATTTCTAATTACTTAGAAAAATTTTGAGTGATTCTGAAAGTTTACTTTTCAAAGAAAAGCAATAAAAAATAAAATAATTTACAAAAAGGACTTAAAAAAAATCACAAGTTGTAGCATTTAGCTTCTTAGCATTTGTCCACAAGTTGTGAAGGGGATGCTCAAGTGACTATTAAAATGTTAGGGTCTGATAACATTCACCTGGACCAGACAACTTCGCATTACAAATGAAGAAGCTTAGAAAGGCTACGAGGCATGCCCAAAGTGACATAGCTGATGGAAAAGCTTGTTCTAAATGAACATATCTTGCATTCCTATGTTTAGGATTTGCACAACTGAAGTGGGTTACCATTTCCTTCTCCAGGAGATCTTCCCGACCCAGGGATTGAACTCAGGTCTCCCACGTTGTAGGCAAGATGCTTTACCATCTGAGCCACCAGGGAAGTCCATATATAGAAGGGTATCGAGCAGGAGTGGGCCGACTATGGCCTGTGAGCCAAATCCAGCCTACTGTGTGTTTTAGTGAGTGAAATTTTATTGGCTTATATTGTGTTCATTCAATATCATATTGCTTATGGCTGCTTTTGTGCTATTTGACAGTATATTAATTATAACAGACTGTAATACCCCCCAAATATAAAGTACATATTATCTGGCCTTTTACAGAAAAAGTTCACCAATTCCTGGTATACAAAACTAAGGTATGAGGGTATGCTAACGAAGAGAAAATTGAAATACTTTTATAAAAAGTGTTGATTCATGTTGATGCATGGCAAAACCAATACAGTATTGTAAAGTAAAAGAAAGTAAAATATAAATAAATAAATAGAAAAATAGAAAAAAAAAGTGTTGCTCAACGTACCTATCAAAAAATAGTTTGAAACTTTATTTTGAATCTCCAATCAAAAATAAAGATTATGGCCATCCATGAATGTCATAAAGCCTGAGCCTTTCGTTAATTACTTTTGTTCATTTTTTAAAGATCAAGAATCTGAAACCTATTGTATTACGTTTAATGAAGATAAAATGTTAGTATGGAAAGGCTATATAAAAGGTATGGATAATATTCTCTAAATTGTATTCTAACAAAATAGAAGGAAAATGAGAAAAAAAAATCATTGTCAGCAAGGTATAATAGGTATGATAAAATGTACAGTAAGAAGGGGAAGTGATAGACATGTACTTTCATTCTTGTGAAACTCCCTTACTTTGGAAAGAAATGGTTGTCAATGCCTGTGCATTTCCTTGACAGGTTATACCACGCTGCACAATGGCAGCATTTGTCTTTGGTCTGTGGACCTAAGACATTCAGTATTGATGGGACCTTTCTCAGTACAGGTAATAATAAGGTGGTCAGTCAAGCAACCGAAAGATCGAGTTTAAAGTTAAAATTAAAGAAGAATTCCCAGCACTATAGCATTTCATTTCACGTAAAGCTCCTCACCAGCCGGGCTCGTTTACTTGTCATAGGTCCCCAAATAAGAATATAAGGTTGACATGGAAGATATAAACATGTAAGGTAGCTTCACTCCATGGAAAAGGAACTAAAAGAAACACTAGAACAAGCCTATTAGATGACTTTAAAGAATGGCAGAAAGAGTAATTAACAAAAGTCTCTAATCTCTATCATGTCCTTTAAAAAAAGAACATGTCTAAGCAGCAGTTCATCCAAAGGTCATGGAGCCTTACCTCCCAGTTTTCACTGGAGAAGCCACTGTTAAATTAATATTATTTAAATGATTATTAAAGCATCAGTACAATGTTCTGACGCTTTTGTTCTGATTCCTTTTGTCACACATTGTTGTCTCTCAAAATATTTAATTTATAGTATTATGGTTGATTTCTAGCAATAAAGACAATTCTTTTTTAGCTTTCTATGTGAACTTAGCATTTAGATGGGAGGTAAACTGGTGACTTCTGCAGTGTTCAGAGTTCAGGGTGATTCACCTTACCAAACCATCTTGTGTTGACAGATGAGGAAACTGAGGCTCAGACAGCCTTATTTCCAGAGTTACACAATGAATGAGAGCATGGCTGGCAGGCAAGAAACAAATGACCCCAGTCTCTGTCATAGACTCTTCACAGCGCCACTCTAATTCCCTACTTGGAGAACTTTTATTCAGTTTCCTTATTGAGATATGGCAAGGAGTTATGACAAAGAGCTCTGATCTGAGGACATTTCCTTCAATGTTTAAATATTATTGTGCACTTTATTGATATGGGTGCTTGTGATTCTATACGTTTTGAAGCAGGTTTAGCCATTCTTGTTAGGTCTAGTCATGGGTCCCCAGATGAGCATACAGGATGGACATGAGAGATACAAACAAGTAAGGTAGCCTGATCGTGATTTCTCATTCCAAAGAAAAGGAGCTAGAGACTTCCCAAATCAGAAGCACTAGGACAAGCCTATTAGATGACTAACACGTGGAGTCTTGGGTCACATTTTCCTAAGACTGTAAGCACTAGATCACAGTCTTCAGTAACTCGATCAAGTCCCTGACTAGAGTTTCTGGATCAGCAAATCTATCACATTTCCCAGTGTTCTGTTGTTTCCCCACAAGTTATCATTGAATGTAAAGTACTGCAAAAATGCCAAGTGTGATTCCCCAAGGGAGCAAGCAGCGATTCTTATATTTGGTGAACATATTAGAGGACTCATTCTTTTTTAGATTGTCTTAATCCGCTCAGGCCACCATAACAAAATGTCTTGGAGTAGGTGACGGAAACAACAGAAATGTATTTCCTCATACTATTTGGAGACTGGAATTCTTAGGTCAGGGTCCTGATATGGTCAGTTTCTGGTGAGGACTCTCTTCCTGACTTCCAGATGGCCAGCTTCTCAATGTGTCTTCACACAGCAGAAAGAACAAGTTCTTTGGTTTCTCTTCTCCTAAGGAGAGTAATCTTATCATGAGTGTTGTAACCTCCTCCCCTGACTTCATCTAAACCTGATTACCTCCCAAGGGCCTCATCTCTAAATATTATCACAGTTGGGATGGGAGCTTCTGCATATGCATTTTTGGGGAGGGAAACACAATTCAGGAGCTACACCAAGCACAAAGGATACAAGGGTAAGTAAGACATAGATGTTTCCTCTAGCAGGGAAGACAGACTTAAACAGAAAGTATCACAATACAATGCACACAGTGCCATCAGTGAGCAAAATACAAATACTCTGAGGAGGGTAGTGGGCCATTTCATCTGTTATTCATCTCACTGAAGGACGTAGAGATGTGTTTTTGGTGTGAAGAAGGCAGAGGTGCCATTCACAGTAGGATCAGCTACATAATTTGTCAGAGGATCAGTGCAAAGTGAAAATGGAGGGGCTCTTTTTCTAAAATTTCTAAGAATTTCAAGGCAGTGACAGTGAAATATTATACTCAGTATGGGCAAAGAACAAATATTGTATGACTTCATGTATAGGGGGTAGCCAAAGCAGTCAAATTCAAAGAGACAGAAAACAGGCGAGGGGCTATAGGGGTGGAGGGAGGGGAGAAGGAGATAGTATTTTTTTAAGGACTTTTAGTTTGGGGTGATGAAAAAGTTCTGGCAGAGGATGGTGGTGACAGTTGCACAACAGTGTAAATGGACTTAATGCCCCTGTGCACTTAAAAATGATTAAGTTGGTAAATTTCATGTTATGGCTATTTTACCACAGTAAAAAATAAAGGAACCAAGCATGGGGCTCTTCTGAGTCCAGGGCACTATGTGGCTGCTGGGAGGTATACTCTGATTTTTAGCAGCGAGGAAAATGTTGAGTCTTTAGACCTGCTGGAATGCCAGAGGGTGTGTGTGTGTGTGTGTGTGTGTGTGTGTGTGTGTGCGCGTGTGCATGCACGCGTGTACCTGGGCTGGCAGGAGATGAGAGCTGGAAGAGTAGACTGAGACCAGGTATTCTGACCCACAGTATTGCTTGCCTCCCCTAAGAGGTTTGCCCTTGTTTCCTCTTAATTAGCCACCTGTTTCGTTCAGGTATACATCCCTTGGGCACAGTAATCCTGTCTCAAGTTCTGAGCTTAATACTGATTAGCCTATGAAAACCAAGCAATACTCAGAGGATTCCCATCACCAGTGGTTAGTTAAGCAGCAGCCCCAAATTTGTCTTCATACATTTTCCTCCATGGAGTGCTAGGAAACACATGTAGTCATGTTTCAGGATTAGTCCTGGGAATTGTATAATTCCTCCGAAGTGAACTCCAGCAGTGACATTAGATATCACCTATAATACTCATTGCATTTGTTTAAATGTCATCTGTTTTTTCTCTGTGTCTATTTTCTGGTGAATTATTATTTTTCTCCTGTGTGCACATTACTTACATTCTGCGTCTCAGAGGGTTACTCAAGATTAATGAGTGGCCCCCTGTGTATAGAAACTGACAACCTCTGCAGGTTATTATTTTTTGTTTTTACCAATTGCCTTTTTTCTTTTCTTTTTTAAAAGTTTATTTATTTTAACTGGAGGCTAATTATTTTAATAATTACAATTATGTTACAATTACTTTACTAGTTACAATATTGTAGTGGTTTTTGCCATACATTGACATGAATCAGCCATGCGTATACATATGTCCCCCATCCTGAACCCCCCTCCCACATCCCTCCCCATCCCATACCTCAGGGTAATCCCAGTGCAGTGCCCCTGAAGCTCCCTGTCTCATGCATCAAACCTGGACTGGCGATCTATTTCACATATGGTAATATACATGTTTCATTGTTATTCCCTCAAATCATCCCACCCTCACCTTCTCCCACAGAGTCCAAAAGTCTGTTCTTTACATCTGTGTCTCTTTTTGCTGTCTCGCATGTAAGGACACCATCTTTCTAAATTCCATATATATGTGTTAATATACTGTATTTGTGTTTTTCTTTCTGACTTCCTTCACTGTACAATAGGCTCCAGTTTCATCCATCTTATTAGAGCTGATTCAAGTGCATTATTTTTAATAGCTGAGTAATATTCCATTGTATATATGCACCATAGCTTTCTTATCCATTCATCTGCTGACGGACATATAGGTTTCTACAGGTTATTATTAGAGAATATCATCCATCCTTTGGTCAGCAAAATCCAAATGAAAATATTTTACATTTCCATGCAAGTATTAATGTGATATGTAAATAAATATGCTATGTTCATTAATTAAATTTTCTGCATATTTCTGTCACTATAGATAGAAAATATTAATATCTGCTAAATATGATTCCAGATGAATTATATGAGTTTGAAAAATTTTATTACACAGTGTGCTATTTTGCAAGACTTATTTTATGCTCATCCAAGCATTTTAAAGACTAGATCATTGTATCTGTACAGATGTAAAAACATACCCAAAACTTAAAAGACATTTCCGCAAAGTTAATATATTCATTATAGTATGAGTGAAGTGAAAGTCACTCGATCGTGTCTGACTCTTTCCAACCCCATGGAGTATAGTCCATGGAATTCTCTTGGCCAGAATACTGGAGTGAGTAACATTTCCCTTCTCCAGGGGACCTTCCCAACCCAAGGATTGAACCCAGGTTTCCCGCATTGTAGGCAGATTTTTTACCAGCTGAGCCACAAGGGAAGCCCAAGAATATTGGAGTGGGTAACCTATCCCTTCCCAGCAGATCTTCCCATCTCTGGAATCAAACTGGGGTCTCCTGCATTACAGGCAGATTCTTTACCAACTGAGCTATCAGGGAAGCCCTGATAGCATATTTAGCTAGATTAACATTTTCTCTTTTAAACTCAGTATCACACTGGTATTTATCTGGAGATTTCACAACATTTGATCCTTTTTAACACCTTAGTTTAATTACTTTTTAAATTAAGTAAGGCTATGGTTTTCCCAGTCGTCATGTATGGATGTGAGAGTTGGACTGTGAAGAAGGCTGAGCACTAAAGAATTGATCCTTTTGAACTGTGGTGTTGGAGAAGACTCTTGAGAGTCCCTTGGACTGCAAGGAGATCCAACCAGTCCATTCTGAAGGAGATCAACCCTGGGATTTCTTTGGAAGGAATGATGCTAAAGCTGAAACTCCAGTACTTTGGCCACCTCATGCGAAGAGTTGACTCATTGGAGAAGACTTTGATGCTGGGAGGGATTGGGGGCAGGAGGAGAAGGGGACGACCGAGGATGAGATGGCTGGATGGCATCACTGACTCGATGAACGTGAGTCTCAGTGAACTCCGGGAGTTGGTGATGGACAGGGATGCCTGGCGTGCTGCGATTCATGGGGTCGCAAAGAGTCGGACATGACTGAGCAACTGAACTGAACTGAACTGATGGACTTCCTTGGTGGTTCAGATGGTAAGAATCCCCTTGTCAATGCAGGAGATGCAGGTTCAGTCCCTGGGTTGGGAAGATACCCTGGAGAAGGGAATGGCGACCCACTACAGTATTCTTGCCTGGGAAATCCTATGGACAGAGGAGCCTCATGGATTACAGTCCATGGGTCACAAATAGTGGGACATGACTGAGGAACTCACACACACACACACTCACACACACACATTCACACACACACACACAAATTAAGTATATACTCTTTAGTATGTGTTGTGCTAGGTGCTAAACAGAATTTAATCATGAATAAATAACCTATCCACTGCTTACATGTCATATGAAAGTGCAGATAAGTGTAACAAGGAAAAGTAGAGAGGGCATCACATGGATATGGCCACAGAGTGGGGGACATTCACAAATCATGAAGCTGAACAGGAAAAGTTGTCATATGAGTTAAGCAAACGGGATGGGAAGAATCTATGTAAGCTGAAATTAAGCAGAGTACAGTTTGTCAGTACTTAATGAAGTTGTCATTTGGGTGTGCAAGGAACCTGCAAAATCAATGGTAGGTGCCTGCTTCAGGAATCATGGATATTTAGGGGTAACTAAGTGATAACTAAATGAAGCTATCAGAGGGGAATGGTTCTGCATTTAATAGGGTCTTAAAGACTAGTCTGAGACGTTTGTAGTTAATCTGAGGCTTTTAGGAAGTTAAAAAAATTTTAAATGGCAAATTATCATTCTAAATTTTCTGTTTAGGAAAGATTAATCTGTTAGGAGTGTGAAGAGTAATTTAAACTATGGAAAGATAGAGGTTATAGGATCCAGTTGGAAGGGATACAGCAAACAGAAAACCTCAGAGGAGTGGGCAACAGGCAGAATTTGGATTTAAGCACTGTCCTGAATAATATAGTTGGCTGGGGAAATGAATGCTGGCATTATTAATTGAACTAGAAAAGTCAGGAGAAAATTTGGCTTATGAGAGGATATAATTAATTCTGTTTTGGCATTTTATAAATTAATAGGAACTCTTCAGGTCCACTGTACCAGAATTACCACTGTCTACCTTGATACTTCAGTGAAAAGTCAATAGTTTTACAAACACATCATAGATCAACTGCATTGTCTACTACACGCAAGACACTACTTTAAGTGCTGGGATATGTAGTGGTTAATAAAACAGACGGAAATAAAGACTTTTCCCTCATGGAGCTTACATTTAGTGTTAGAAAAACAGCAAAGGACGCTTGAACAAAATAGGAAAATCCAGATAGATGCTAAAATGGAATAGAAGCAAAGGAATTGTTTAACAATTGTTAAACAAAAACAGAGTGATCTACTGGGCCAAATGCTGCTGGTAAAGTAGAGAAGTGAAGTGAAAGTCGCTCAGTCGTGTCCGACTCTCTGCGACCCCATGGGCTACACAGTCCATGGAATTCTCCAGGCCAGAATACTGGAGTGGGTAGCCTTTCCCTTCTCCAGGGGATCTTCCCAACCCAGGGATCGAACTCAGGTCTCCTGCACTGCGGGTGGATTCTTTTCCAGCTGAGCCATGAGGGAAGCCTGCTGTAAAGTAAGAGTAAGATAAATAAATGGTCATTTGGATTTGGTAAGATGAACATTGTTGGTGACTTTAGGACAGTAGGTGAGTGGGGAGTGTCCAGTTTAAATTAAAAAAAGAGGGAATGAGTATAACAGACTCAGCCACTTATTAGATGATTATGCTATAATGAAGAGTACAGAAATAAGCCAGGGCCTATAGAGGGTTTGTGAAGTCTTTAGCTTGTCTGTTTCGGAGTGGATGAAATTGTAGGATATTTGTTTATTGATGAGAAAATCCACCAGAGAAGGGAAAGTTATGATTAAGTAAAGGGAGGAATTCTAGAGCAATGTCTTTGAGTAGATGAGGGGCAACAGCATCCAGCGTACAAGTTAGGGAGTTGGCTTTTGGATGGGAAGATGGATGACTTATCCTATGTGACAATGGAAAGCAGAGTTTGGGAGTCCAGTGTAGATGGATATGATTGAGGGAATATGTGAAAGTTCTGTACTTACTGCCTCTATTTTCTTTGTTTCAGAATAAAAAGAATCAAAGAAGTTACTAAGAGTGAGTTTTTTTGTATAACTCTCATCAATAATCAGAAAGATATTGTATAAGAGATTTAATGGTAAAAAGAGAACAATTTTGTTTTGCAATGTAATACACCTTTTTAAAAGACAGTTGATAGCATTATACAATGCTTTAGTATCTGTATGAGATATGGATTTTTGTGTCATGTGAATTATCAGATAAAGCATCAATAGCTCTAATGTCCCTCAGTGGGAAAGCAGTTGAATGCATTATGGTACATCCACACTGGGGACTACTGTGTAGTTATTAGAAAATGAATTTGTTAGTTCCACAGCTACTTGACTGGAGGGATTTCCAAAGTATCTTTGTCAGGTGAGAAAAGTCCCAGTTATGGGTAATGTAGTTATTATGATCCCAGATTTTATAAAAAGGAAGCAAGTATCTTGTGTGCATTTTTGTATATCATATTATTAATATAAAAAGCAATTAAAATGGATATATAGTGACATATTAGCATTAACTGCCTTTTGTAGAGTGAGAATGGAGGCATGATGGAGACATTAGTAGCTTTATTTTTATAGATCTTTTCATTGTTTCACGGATGATAATGAGTATACTTTTTTAAAATTAAAAGTTAAAGAAACTTCCCTGGCAGTCAGTGGTTACGATTCTGTGCCCCAACATAGGGGGCGTGGGTTTGGTCCCTGGTCTAGGAACTAAGATCCCACATGCCTTCTGGTGTGGCCAAATATTAAAAAAAAATTAAAGAGCAAACAGATCCAGAGATTCTGAATTATTCAATATCACCTTTACATAACACAATATCTTAAAAATTGTTAACAGACTTAATTCCATTTTATGTTCTTTTTTTAAGTTTTTTTTTTTTCTGACGTGGATCATTTTTTTTAATATAAATTTATTTATTTTAATTGGAGGTTAATTACTTTACAATCTTGTATTGGTTTCACCATACATCAAAATGAATCTGCCACAGGTATACACGATGAAAAGTATCTATATCAACTTTTTCATATTTTTCATTTGTTGTGGTTTAGTCACTAAATCTGTCCATCTCTTTTGCGACCCCATGGACTGTAGCCCACCAGATTTCTCTGGCCATGGAATTTCTCAGGCAAGAATACTGGAGTGGGTTACCATTTCCTTATCCAGGGGATTCTCCTTGATCCCTGGGGACTGAACCCATGTGTCCTGCATTGAAAGTGAATTCTTAACCACTGAGCTTCCAGGGAAGTCTATATTTTTCATACTACTATTTTCTTCCTGTATCCCCATGGAATGACATATCAATTGGTAATTGGGTTGAAGGAGATAATAGTAGGTATCTATGTATTCTATGAAGCCTAATTTAGATAAGCAGAATGACAGCTTGTGCTCCTCAAGTGTACTTTGCGAGCTATATAGAAGAATTTTATGCCAGAGGCAACTTGCTGCCCCTATAAACAGGCTTATGTGTGACTCTGGGCCTATTGCCTAACTTCATGAATAAATATTTCTCATGCTTTGTTATGAAATGAAATAATTTTTTAAATGCCTAATTCATAGCAAAATGTGAGCAAAGAAAGAAAAAAGGATATTAGTTGCAGAAGTATTTTTCACCCCCACTCTCACTGACCTTTCATCAGTGTTTTATCACTTTGAGTCGAGTTTTCCTTCTTGGAAGACTTTATTAACTGAGCTTCTATGACATGACACACTCCCACAGAAGTCTCAGCCCAGTTATGTCTTCCAGTTCAAGCTTCTTGCCTCTGTTTCAGAGTACCTACTTTAGGTACAGATATTCTTCATTAGATGAAAACTTGAAACCTGACATTGCTCAAGCTGAACTCACCATCTTTCCCGTCGCTGTTCTCCAATGTTCGCCGTCTCAACGGATGTTGAGGGGCCTTATAAATGCTTAGAGTCCTTATAACTGTTAACACACAGAGGCAAGAGAGGGGGAACCAGAGACATGGCTATCCTTTATCCAATTGTGGAGACGTACTTCAACAGCTAGCAAAGAAGTGTGGCCAGGTTATGAAGTATTTCATCTTATCCCTCCAGAAGCCAGGAGAGTGATCTTAGAAGTGGATTCTCTCCCAGCTGAGCCTTCAGAAAGTCCAGTCTTTAGCATCTTTTATTCCCTTTGATTTTTTTCTGTTTCCTTAGACTGTGTTCATTTCTTGTTGCTCCTGTAACCAATTACCACAAAGCTGGTGACTTAAAACAACACAAATTCATTGTTCTAAGGTTCTGGAGGTCAGGTGCCTGAAACAGGTACCACTGGGGTAAGATAGGACTTCAGTCCTGCTGGGGCCTCAAGGGTAGAATTTGTTTCCTTGCCATTTCCAGCTTAAGGTGACCACCTACATTCCTTGGTTTGTGATCTGCCTACCAGTGATGGGATACATCTTTCTCATACTGCCATCTCTTGTGTTTCCCCTTTTCTGCCTCTCTTTTTGATTATGAATACATTGCACCCATCCCTGCCTCTCTTTTTGATTATGAATACATTGCACTCATCCAGATAATCCAGGATAATCTTCCCATCTCAAAATCAACTGATTAGCAAACAGTTCCATCTCTAGCCTTTAACTCCCCCTTGCCAACTTGGCAAGTTCTAGGGATTAGAATGTGAATATCTTTGGAGGCCACTGTTATACCTAACGGGCTTTGCTGGTAGCTCAGCTGGTAAAGAATATGCCTGCAATGAGGGAGACCTGGGTTTGATCCCGGGGTTGAGAAGGTCCCCTGGAGGCAGAAAAGGCTACTCACGCAGGTATTCTTGCCTGAAGAATCCCAGGGACAGAGGAGCCTGGCAGGCTATAGTCCAAGGGGTTGCAAAGAGTCAGACAGGACTGAGCAACTAAGCACAGTAGAGCACAGCATTCTACCTAACACACGGGTTCACCCTTAAAAATGTACGCAAATAAGATATGCACACACACCAAAAGGAGAGTAGAGTGGGGCGTCAAATACTTATCAAGTAATCAAAGGGAGAGAATGTGAGAGCAAACAGAACATGAACTGCATGAGTGGTGATGGGGTCAGGATATTCTCTCCTCTGATGTGTTCTTAGGTGTTCCAGGAAAATCACACTTGTCCAGTAAGAGTTCAGTGGATGACTTTGGAAACACAGGAGACTAAGAGGATGACACAAATTGGTTATTGGCGATAATTAGTGCTTATTCTTTCCCCTATGTCTAGGCTATTTGGTGACAGTGAATCTTCTGTTGCCACACTTGTTCAGAGTGGCTGGAGCTATGCAATTGGGAAGATCAACACCAACTGAGTCCCCGCTTTTATTAGCTCCCTTTCTTGGGCAAAATACAACTTATGTCTCCATCTAGAAAATGAAAAATTCTCTTCCGCTTCCACAACCCGAAGACATCTGTGGCCAGTGCTAGTCTAAAATCATAATGCCCGGGAAAATTCCCTTCTAAATTGTAGAGATGCTGTTCTGTGCTTAATTGCTCAGTTGTGTCCAGTTATTTGCGACCCCATGGACTGTAGCCTACCAGGCTCCTCTGTCCATGGAATTCTCCAGGCAAGAATATTGGAGCAGGTAGCCTTTTCCTTTCCCAGATCTTCCCAACCCAGGGGTCAAACTCAGGTCTCCCGAACTGCAGGTAGATTCTTTACCGTCTGAACCACAAGGGAAGGTCCATATTGTAGAAGTAATCTGACTTTATTTTGTATTGAAAGATTAGATGAAATGTCAGTTATTCAATTAGATGACATTGAGAGCAGGAGGTTTGACTTTATGTGATGCAAGTAACTGCCTAGCATTATAGCTGATTTAAATTAGAGTTATTTTCAGAATTTGAATCAATAAATATTTTAGGTCACCCTTATCAGTCAGTTGCAAGTCATCTAACTTAGGAAATGTAAAATAACTAGGAAAAAAGGAGAACTAATAGCTCTTTGGGTACTTGAAATATCTTCCCATCACTCAGATTAACTTTGAGGTGGGGAAGGGACATTTGGCTTCTATTGTGCGAGGTGCTTTCTATTACTTGGCCTATTTTTCAAGGCCTTCATGACTCGGAAGGTTAAGTACTGGTTGTGCCTTTTCTCACAAACAATAAATAGCAAGTAAAAATGAGGAAAGTGCTTGGTAGACATTATCTGCAAAGAATTTTCGTTTAGAATCCTTGTTTTTACTGTGGTTGAATGACTTTCAGTCTGAAATATTTGAAATTTAGCATGATCTCCCAACTTGTGGTTGTTTGCACTCTTCAGCTTTTAGGACTGAGCTTTTAACACACACTCCCTGAAACGTCAACATCCATCGCTAAACATGGTCCCATCTCTGAGCCACAAGTTAATGAGAATGGACTATTTCAACCGCCAAACCACAACAGTGCCTCCAGTGTCTGTGCTCTTGCTTTGAGTTGCCATAGATGCATGTGTTCTGCATCTGTATTGGAGGGGTTAGCCTCTGCATTCCTTCATCCCATGGAATATTTGTTTTTTTAAAAAAGAAAGGAGCAGATGTGCTTCACCCAGATATGCATGATATTTGGTCAGCCTGGAAATTCTCCCACCATGTCTTTCCTGTCACTGAGTAGTATCACCCCAGGGCTGGGCTTCTGTATCCAATTGAAATTGATGATTGCTGGTGACTTACTAATTATAATAGATCTACTGTCTAGAGTACCAGTGCTGTAATTTATTCCCAAAGGACCCTTATTCCCAGTTTCACATTTATAATTTCAACATTTAATCAGTTATCTCCTGTGTGAACCGCTCTTTTTTTTGAGTGTTTTGAAAGGTTAGAAAAAAAGTCATCCAAATCATTTTGAAAGTTTTATCAGAAAACAAGGTATGTGTTGCGCTTTTCGTATATTCATTTCTGGAAAATCACACACTGTAAAGTGAAAGTTGCTCAGTTGTGTCCGACTCTTTGCGACCCCATGGTTTATACAGTCCATGGAATTCTCTGGGCCATAATACTGGAGTGGGTAGCCTTTCTCTTCTCCAAAGGATCTGCCCAACCCAGGAATCAAAATCAGGTCTCCTGCACTGCAGACAGATTCTTTACTAGCTGAGCCACCAGGGAAGCTCATGAACTGTAAGGATCTGGTTTATTTCACTTGGGCTTCCCTAATAGCTCAGCTAGTAAAGAATCTGCCTGCAATGCAAGAGACCTGGGTTCAATCCCTGATTCAGGAAGATCCCCTGGAGAAGGAAATGGCAAGCCACTCCAATGCTCTTGCCTGGAAAATTCCATGAACAGAGGAGCTGGGCAGGCTATAGATTGCAAAGAATCAGACATGACTGTGCAACTAACTTTCTTTCACTTACATAATGAAATCCAGGTCCATCTATTTTGTCCCAACTGGAATATTTTCCTTCCTTTATATGGCTATATACTATATGTAATAGTATTCCATGTTATATATACACATATATGAGATATACATATATACTCACGTGTACATATGTATTACGCTTTCTCTATCCATTCATCCATTGATGGACATTTGGGTTGTTTTCATATCTTGGCTATTGTGAGTTATTCTGCAGTGAACATGGAAATTCAGGTGTCTCTTCAAGATCCTAATTTAAATTCCTTTGGATAAATACTCAGAAGTGAGATTGCTGGATCATATGGTGGTTCTATTTAATTTTTTGAGGAAAAATAATGGTTGCCCCATTTTCATTACCACCAACAGTGTGCAAGGGCGCCTTTACTCCACATCTTTACCAACAGTGATGATGATTTTAGTCATCCCCACATAATGGTATTAGTTATCCTAACAAGTGTCATATACTATCTCATGTGATTTTGACTTACATTTCCCTGATGATTAGTTATGTTGAGCATATTTTCACTTACTTTTTAACATCTTTGGGAAAATGCCTTTTTAGTTCATTTGTCCATGAAAACCATGCATTTTGACTGGTGAAAGTCACTGTCTCCATTCAGACATAGACTCCAGATAATGTGGGAATCCTTGATGTTGGTTTGTTCTTCTTTCCACCTCCCCTTTCCTCCCTTCCTCTGCGCCTCTCTTCCCTTTCCGTCTTTCTGCCCCTTTTAAACTATAAGCCACACTTAACTGTGCTAATAGCATAATTCTCTGGGGGTTCAGCAGTAGAGAATCCATCTGCAATGCAAGAGATGCCAGAGAAGTGGGTTCTATCCCTGGGTCAGGAAGCTCCCCTGGGGAAAGAAATGGCAACCCTCTCCAGTATTCTTGCCTGAGAAATCCCATGGACAGAGGATCCTGGAGGGCTACAGTCCATGAGTTTGCAAAAGAGTTGGACACTACTTAGCAACTAAACAACAGCAAATAGTGCTTATAAAGTAACATAAGTGCAGAATGGATTAACAGATGTTTCAATTTTATAGTAATTTTCCAATCTGACACTGTGATTTTGTTTGTCTGTTTTTTAATATAAATTTATTTATTTTAATTGGAGGTTAATTACTTTATAATATTGTATTGGTTTTTCCATACATCAACATGAATCCGCTATGGGTATACATGTGTTCCCCATCCTGAACCCCCCTCCCTCCTCCCTCCCCATACCATCCCTCTGCGTCATCCCAGTGCACCAGCCCCAAGCATCCAGTATCATTCATTGAACCTGGACTGGTGATTCGTTTCATATATGATATTATACATGTTTCAATGCCATTCTCCCAAATCATCCCACCCTCTCCCTCTCCCACAGAGTCCAAAAGACTGTTCTATATATCTGCAGTCCATGGGGTTGCAAAGAGTTGGACACAACTGAGCTACTGAACATCTACCACCATCACGGTGAAGTTGGCTCATAATGATAACTGTTTCATCAAATGGATGACTTCATCTTTGCACTGGTCATGTTACAAAGAAAAGCTTATTTCTGTGCATGTTCCCTTATATAAAACTGTGGAAGAAACAATTTTACCACATTCAGAGCCGCAGATTGCAAAGGTGACTATGCATATTTCATAAGCCATTATGTGTACAGATGTGCATCACATAATTTATAAATATACATAAATATATATACATGTGTATATATGTTGCTGCTGCTTAGTCACTTCAGTCATGTCTGACTCTAGCGACCCCATGGACTGCAGCCTGCCAGTCTCCTCCATCCATGGGATTTTCCAGGCAAGAGTACTGGAGTGGGGTGCTATTGCCTTCTCTGTATATCAGTGTTTTAATGGCAAGCACTAAAATGGTATTATAGAAAGATTTCACATGTATTTTATTTTTTGTCTGTATTTTATATTTCTATCCAGAATTCCAGATATTGTTAAGTAATCAATGCAATAATAAGCCTCTAAATCTACTTTTCATGAGTCCCTAAACTATGAAATTATTCATTTCCTCTGAAAGTCCATGGTAGGAGAGTGAAAGTGAAAGTGTTAGTTGCTTAGTTGTGTCCAACTCTGCGACCCCATAGACTGTAGGCAACCAGGCTCCTCTGTCCATGGAATCTTCCAGGCAAGACTACTGGAGTGGGTAGCCATTCCCTTCCCCAGGGGATCTTCCTGACCCAGGGATCAAACCTGGGTCTACTGCATTACAGGAAAATTCTTTACCATCTGAGCCCCAGGGAAACACCAGTAGTATAGTACGGATGTTCAAAATTAGCAATAAACTTGGTAGAAGCCCCATGCCCTCCTGTTCCCTCTGGCTGTGCTGTATGCCACCCAGTCAAGAGCAATTTATTTTTGTTTCCAAACCTGTCTGTGCTAGTTGTTCTCTTGTTTACTAATACATTAAATTTATATTTAATTGTTCATCTAATTAAATGGTATGAAAAGAGATGAAATTTGGGAGCAAAAAGAAATATTTCTAAGAAAAGTAAGTTAAATGCTTTGGAAAGCTTTGGTTACAATCACAGCAAAATTAGGTATAGAAAAAAATGATGAATTATTGGAAAAAGAATCATCAAAATCTAGATGATTTTCATGTGCAAGTTGCTTCTAAAGTATTTTCAATTCTAGCTATGTCTTAAAGACACTAGACTTCATACATGATACATAATATATGGAGATATATTTTCTCCTTTTTGGAGAAAAAAGGAATGTAAGAAGCTCTGAGGAGCAGCTGCTTACTTAGAAAACACCTTATCCATAGTTTAAAAATGGCAACTATGTGAACCTTTGTATGTTTCACATAAAAATTAAATTGTATCATTTTCTAGAAAGGGCTTCCCAGGTGGCTCAGTGGTAAAGCATCTGCCTGCCATTGCAGGAGCTGCAGGTTCGATCCCTGGGTAGGGAAAATCCCTTGGAGGAGGAAATGGCAACTCACTCCAGTATTCTTGCCTGGAAAATTCTGTGGACAAATAGGCCTGGTGGGCTGTAGTCTATGGGTTCGCAGAGTGGGACACAACTAAGCCACTGAACACGCATGCATGCATCCTTTTATAATCCTCTCCTTAAGTGGGTTTTTTTTTTTTTTTGATGTATAGACTACTTACCAGTCTAACTGTGTGAGTGAAGAGGATGTCTACCATAAATCAACTCTGATATTTACTTTTACCCCTCTTTAATGCTTCCAGGGCAATGTTTTTGAAAGATGTCAAAATTGAAAAGGTACTAAAAATCTATTACCATTTTCAATTTAATTGTGTGAGTCATAATTTCTTTTTATACTGTGCAACCTAAAGAAAATTTAAAGGTAAGGGAAAAAGTATAGGTGATAGACATGAAAATAAATGTTACTGTGATTCTTGTTTGAAATGCTCTCAGAGTAGCCTCATTATTTTCATTAACTACCAAAAAAAAAAAAAAAAGAGAGAGAGAGAGAAAATGTAAAGATCATAAATGCAAACAGAAGCAAGAGATTTTAAAACACAATTTAACAGGTTGGGAGATTTATGTAAGTTTTCATCAAAAAAGTATTTCTTTATCAAAATGTGTCTCAAATACTCTATTTTAGAGTATAGAAAAGTGATTCCGATGCTGCTTGAGCTTCCTAGCAACAGAGGAAGAACAGGATGCTATCAAATTGACACAAAGGGCATCAGTAAGCTTCATTTTCAGTAAGAGGATAGGGGAGACTTCACATAGGAAGTAGGTTTAACCTCAGCCTTAAAATTTTCAGGCTAATAGAGGGAGAGGTAATTTCTGAGAGAGGAAACTCAGCAAAGGATGGTATAAGAGAAACAGAGAGTATTTATAGAGAAGGGTAGAAGCTCTTGGTTGGCTTCCCTGGTGGTTCAGTGTTAAAGAATCTGCCTGCCAATGGAGGAGACACAGGTTCGCTCCCTGGGTCGGGAAGATCCCCTGGAGAAGGAAATGGCAAACCACTCCAGTATTCTTGCGTGAGAAATCCCATAGACAGAGGAGCCTGGAGGGCTACAGTCCGTGGAGTCGCAAGAGTCGGACACGACTTAGCGGCTAAACCACGACTGCTACCAGAAGCTATTGGTCCTGGAGTTTGGGGAGGGAGAGAGCTGCCTAAAGGCAGCAGTGGTCCTTTCAAGTAAAGTGGCTTTTCTGGACCAATGATGTTGGCTAAGTCTGAGAATGACACAATTTATGGAACATCTGTTTAGATGCGTATAAAGTATTCTAGAAGAACCTGTGAAGCTGTGACTAATTCTGCCTATAGGAAAGCGTCTTTATAGAGGAGATGATGCTTCATTTTAACTTGATGGATACATATTTCAGATCTGCTTGTTGGTCATAGTTTGAAGGGAGAGTAGACCAGAGGCAGAGACAGTGATATTCATATGGTGCAATGGGAAACAAGACTTTAATCAAACAATTTCCCTTAATTTTAAGGCAATTACAGTTGATGTTTAAAAATAAATTTGAAATTCATGGAATTGAAGATATTTTCATATCCTTCTACTTTATTTGTCCTTTTCCCTTATATTCAGAAAGTTCACCATGAAGTAAGCATCTTGGAGTCATTTGACTAAAATGAAAAAATTAATTAAAAAAATCTTTCTATCAAAACCGATCATTATTTCTAAATAAAATGAGAGGTAAAATAAAAGTACAGTTTTATTGTATACAAAGATAAAATGTTTGCTCAAGTTGTTGCATTATTAAAAGACAACTAAAATTGGATTTTAAATGTTTTTGAAATGCTCCTAATTGTTGTCATATGGTTCGGTTTCATATATGTTTAGGCACTAAGTACTTGCCATCCATAAATGACTGAAGAATATATTCCTTGTGAAATGAACTCTCAGTTTTATTCATGATTAATAAAGGAAAGAGGTACAATTGTATCTTTTTTTTTCTCAGTACTGTTCTGGCTTTCAGTTAAGAGGTTAGCTTGTAAATAGTAAAATAATGACAAAATAGCTTCACCGTACAGAAATGCCTTATATAATACTTATGGTATAAGAAATATGGATCCATTTCACATGTAGAATCATTTAAAATATATTGGAAAGGTTAATATTTCCAAGATTTGCATACTTCATAGTATTTATAAATTGAGAGCTGTACTTTTTGTGTATTAGTGTATTTATTTTTAAAATGACAATTTTAAATTGATACTTAATGAAAAACTTTTTAGAAACATCAATAAAACAAAAAAATTTTTTATCCTACCATCCCCCCAAAATATTTTATAGGATATATCTTTTATGTATACATAAAACTATGTAATTTACTTATATTTTTTACTGTTTTCTTATAAAATTTTTATTTATACTTCATTTTTAAAACTTAAGTTCTTAGCATATCCCTTTAGCATATTTTAATATTATAAATCATTTTTTAAATTATGGGATCTTAATGGGTTACATAAAGGTTATTGTATTGGTGTTTTCATATTTTATTTAGCTAGTCATTTGTGGTTAGCATTTACACTGTTCTTATCACCCCTAATGTAACTATGAAGGTGAACTGCCTGAGACTTAAATATTTGGCCCCATCTCCTAGAGGGCAGTACAGGGATGTAGGCAGTAAGCATCTTAAGGCTTTTGATTCAGTGTGAAAAGGCTATCCAGCTGAAATGCCTACCTTCTTTAAAATTTGCCATCCCAGGAATCATCCGTATTTCATTATTATTTTCGTTATTTTTTAATACTTTGGAGTTTTCTGCTTAAAAATTATTTATTTGATATTGATTGTTTTACATTTATCGACAATTTGCATTTTTATGAGTTGTCCATTAATGTACTTTCCTGTGAATTTATATGATGCCTTTTGTCATTTGACTTTCCTACTTTTGCATTCCAATTCCCTATAATGAAAAAGACTTTTTTTTACTGGTGTTAGTTCTAGAAGGTTTTATAGGTCTTTGTAGAACCAGTCAGTTTCAGCTTCTTCAGCATCAGTGGTTGGGGCATATACTTGGATTACTGTGATTTTGAATGGTTTGCCTTGGAAACAGAGATCATTCTTCATTTTTCAGACTGCACCCAAGTACTGCATTTCTGACTCTTTTCTTGACTATGAGGGCTACTCCATTTCTTCAATGGGTTTCTTGCCCACATTAGTAGGTATACTGGTCATCTGAATTAAATTTGCCCATTTCCATCTATTTCAGCTCGCTGATTCCTAAGATGTCGACGTTCACTCTTAACATCTCCTGCTTAGCCATGTCCAATTTACTTTGATTCATGGACCCAACATTCCAGGTTCCTATGCAGTACTGTTCTTTATAATATCAGATTTTGCTTTCATCACCAGACACATCCATAACTTAGCATCATTTCTGCTTTGGCCTAGCTGCTTCATCCTTTCAGAAGCTATTCGTAATTGTTCTCTACTCTCCCCCAATAGCATATTTGACACCTCCCAACCTGGGGGGCTCATCTTCTGGTGTCTCATCTTTTTGCCTTTTCATACTGTTCCTGGGGTTCTCAAGGCAAGAACGCTAAAGTGGCTTGTCATTTTCTTCTCCGGTTTTATCCTCTTGTCCTTTGCTTTGGTATTTTGTTTATGGCACATGCATGTGTATGTGTGTGGTATGAGGCTGTAAATGGGCACATAAAATGAAAAAGCACTGATAAATTTTCAAATATTAATCTACTACATATTGATATTATTCAGTTTCATTCAGGACAAAGTCAAAGCCTATTTAAACAGTCCATATATTTATGAATTTGAGGATTCACTTAAGTTGCAAGGTTCCTTTCTCTTACAATCAGAAACTAGTACACACTCTACTCAAAATTAGTGTATTTGAGTGATTTTGAAAATTGAACAGAAGAGAGAATTCCTAGGAAAATGAAAAGCTACTCTCATGCTTAGAGATAAAAATCGGTGGTATGATTGTCTCTCGAAACACTCAAGACAAATTAGGCTGTGATTGTCACAACAAAATTTTCATTTGGTGAGAACTTGAAGCTGACTGCATGGTTGCCAATAAATGTGTCCCATTAGAAGTGATGCTGGGACATTTTAGATGATGAAATGCTGTTGTTAATGGATGTAGAGCTTCAACAATGCCAAAAATATTTCATCAAGTTGATTCTCAAGTTTCACCACACACAAATATTTTATGAACAATATCTTAGAAAATACGTATTTATATAGTTGGCAAAGCTATAAAGAGAAGTAAAAAATGAAAAACATGAATTTTAGGTTAGTAGTTACCTCTGGGAAAGAGAAAAGGGAGTGTAATCAAAGCGAGTAAACAGGGGCAACAAACGTACTGAGAATGTTTAAATTGGTGGTAGTTACCCAGGTTGTTGTTACTATTATTCTTTTTATATACATTATGCATAGGCTGTTAAAATATATTTTAATAATTTTTAAAATCACAAAAAATATCTAAAAACAGTGATAGTCAATACTTCTTAATGTGTTCTACATGCCAGGTATTCCCCCTCTCTTTTTCCCCCCTTTCCCCATCATGTTCACGCACTATATTGTCCTTATTTCTACTTGCATCTAAGTAAGTTTATCTTTTTTCTGTTCTGACAGACATCAAGAGCAAGTGGGCAGTGAATCCAAATGTAGAATCAGATTTTAAAAGCACTGTTTTAGGAACTGTTAGGTATAAATGGGGGCCGGGGGTGGGATGATACATGTTTATTTTAAAAAATTCTGTATTTCATCTCTAGTGTATCCTTTAAAAATATATATTTAATGTATGTTTAAACATACATCCAGGATAGTAAAATAATGCATATGTACATGTATATATTTGTCTCTTAGTAATAAAAAAGGCACAAATGTAAAATACTTCTGTGCTTTATTTTTGCCTACTGTGTATATTTTTAAAAGGTTAACAAAGACAGGCATACAGTTAGGATATTTATGGAATATAGGCTATTTAGGAAGGGATGGATAAAATTAAGCATTTTGATAAAATAAAAAGGGCTATTCATGAAATCCTATCCATCTAACTTAAATATAATGTATAATAAATTTCACTATTTGGTTTCCCAATTCTCCTAGAGAAGTCCTTGTGAGATTAACACAGGCAAAATAAGTGTAAGAGCTGATATCCTGAGAGCAAAGGGAAAATTAGGAATTATTTTAAAAGTGATTACTTAATTATGTAATATTTTTATAATACAAGATGGATATTCATGATGTGGTATCAAGAAACACTTCACTTTTATATTAAAATGATTTTGACTTTCACTAAAATTATTCAGTTTATCACTTGAATTGTTATACTCCAATATTGAATTTTTTTCCCCAGACTAAGACTTTTTTTCTTGATAAATTAGACAACAATGTAGTATTCTTTTCTTGCTGGACATTTCATGTGTATTTTATGAAATCATGCACTGTCATGAAGTCTATGTCCAGTCTACCTATATACCGGTAATGTCTGTTATGTAGATATAGGTATACAGTGCATGCTATTTAAGGATTTTTTATTTTCATATACAAATGCAATAGGCAAATATTAAGCTGAATTTTTTTTCAGATGCTCACTCGTTGCAGTTACTATATTTCAGTTATAAGATTTTCTTCAGATTGTGGCTATCTGATGATAAATCTCCATGAATATTGGGGTACTGAGGAATGATGAACATCTTCTGAAAGCTGATTAATAGAATCAGCAGTAACAATACACTATTGAGTTCCTGTGTATCTTCCTAACTGCTCATGTTCAAGGAAGATGAAGCATATTTAGTGATTCATTATGCTCTCAGAGTAGAGGGGCAAGAGAAAGAAAGACATAAAGTTAGACGGCAGGTATTTAGGTTGTATTTGTTGGTCAGTGCAGATGGCTCCTGGAGATTTCATAAACTCTGCATTGCTTCAGAGACCTCATCGGAGAAGGCAATGGCACCCCACTCCAGTACTCTTGCCTGGAAAATCCCATGGATGGAGGAGCCTGGTGGGCTGCAGTCCATGGGGTCACTAAGAGTCAGACACAATTGAGCGACTTCACTTTCACTTTTCACTTTCATGCATTGGAGAAGGAAATGGCAACCCACTCCAGTGTTCTTGCCTGGAGAATCCCAGGGACAGGGGAGCCTGGTGGGCTGCCGTCTATGGGGTCGCACAGAGTCGGACACAACTGAAGCGACTTAGCATCAGAGACTTCATAGATTTTATTAGGTCTTGTTAAAGTCTATGCTGGGGCTTCCAAAGTAGTGCAGTAGGAGAGAATCCATCTGCCAATTCAGGAGACACTGGAGATATGAGTTCAATCCTCGGGTAGGGAAGATCCCTTGGAGAAGGAAATTGCAAACAGTCAGACACAGCTGAGCAAACACACATACCTGTACACTCTGTACTAAATAATGTGTTTACAGTTCTTGGTCTCTTTCGTTTTTTCAGCTTCTTGGTCGCTCAGCATTTAGATCTGATTAACCTTACCATGAAATATTCTGGTGTAAGTGAATGAAAGAGTGTGTGTGTATGCTCAGTCATACCTAACTCTTTGCAACTCCAGGGACTGTAGCCCGCCAGGCTTCACTGTCTATGGAATTTTCCAAGCAAGAATACTGGAGTGGATTCCCATTTCCTATTCTAGGGTATCTTCCTGACCTAGGGGTCAAACGTGCGTCTCTTGTATCTCCTGCATTGGCAGGTGGATTCTTTACCACTGTACCACCTGGGAAAATGTCAATGGAAATATGTCCACATATATACCATCTATATTGCACTAATTTATTAAGTTTTGCAATTTTATATTCATTATTCTTAATTAATGTTTTTAAAGATTAATAGATAATTCCATTTATACAGGTAAAAATATTACAAGGCTTCTGTTTCCTGTTCTCCTTAGTTAAACCACACCCCCTACCAAAGGGAATATTTTTGTAAAAGACATTAAGGGTGAATTCTAGGGTGATACCACCTAATTATCAGTATTAGCTTATTTTATTTATAAAAATAATGTGGTAGGAGTTTGTGTTATGCAGAATTAATGGAAGATAGTGAAAGTTACCAAATAATCTGATTAATTTGAATAGATAGGTTTTCTCCATTAAATTATGGACAGAGTATCAATGTCTATTTATCATTTCCAGTAATTAATTATTTGCTAAGCAGTCTCTCTAGCATGATGGATAGAAAGGATTTACCATGAAGTAAAGGTGACCCTGGAAACTACTAAGGATTAGCTTTCTTCCACAGGTGTCTAATATAATATCGTTGAAATATGGATTTTAAAAACAAACATTCTGGAGTCATTGCAGGAAATATATTTCATGTATCTTTAAATTTGAATCTATATAAAAGCTAAGAAGGATCCTGGGTAGACAGAATTGGTATGCTAAGTGGGTGCTGCAGCTGTGTTGGCTTCACAAATGCTTTGCATGTGTTGTTCTGGAAGAACAAATAATAAAGCAGTCCCCTCATCGTCCAAGGCCATGAGAATATTTTTTTCCCTTTTAATAATAGTCCCAAACATGATCTTCATTTTATTTTCTTAAAATGTTTGAAACAGTGAGCAGACACTTCAACTTGAAGACACAGCTGTTCAGTTGATCAGGCACAAAAGAAGCCCAACAATATCCTCAAAGTGAAATTGAAATTGCAATTATGTGGATTTTAACTATTGAATGTATAAATGTGCCCCTCCCCCCAAAGAAAGTTGGAAAGCTGCCAACTGCATTTTATGAATATCACACATATCACAAAGAAATTTACATTTTGTCACCCTCTTCCCTTTATTGACATGTAAACCATCTCCCTGCTCTCTACCACTTACTTCTATTTGAAGGTGGAAGTCAGGTGGTTGGAAGTTGCTTTGATGATTTCCTCTCATCTGTTCAGGATAAGCAGCTGCAATAAATTGTATAGCATCATTTTGAATATGCATAGACCAATGCTCAGCTCCAATTAAAAGGAAAGTCTGACTTTATCTTCTTTCAGTTTGCATTGAACATTTTTAAGGCAGAATGATTAATGCTGCATTTTGATACCATGCAAAATGGACTATTATTGTTATGGAATCTTTGAGATATATTTTAAGTTACTTCATGTTCACTTTGAAAATTCTTAGCAACTTCTGACAAAAGCTAGAGAAATTTCTCCTTTTCAAAGTTTCCGAAGAAAATCTAGTTAGTTTTCTTTATAATTGTCCCTTAAAATTATTAATACTACTTCTGGTTGTCAAAGGTAATCACTGGCTTTGTCAATGCCATGTGAAATAATTAATATGCTCCCTGCCATATATTTTTCATTATTAGGACAAAGTGAAAACTTTGTGACTTTTCATTAGTTTTCACTTTTTAATTCAATTCTTGAGTTTGTCTAGCTATACATTTGTTCTATTTTTAAATAATTAAAAAAAATTCATTTTATGGTAGTTGATTTATACTGTTCATGGGGTTCTCAAGGCAAGAATGCTGAAGTGGTTTGCCATTCTGCTCTCCAGTGGACCACGTTTTATCAGAACTCTCCACCATGACCCGTCCATCTTGGGTGGCCCTACGTGGCATGGCTCATAGTTTCATTGAGTTAGGCCAGGCTGTGATCCATGGGATCAGTTTGGTTAGTTCTCTGTGATTTTGATTTTCATTCTGTCTGCCCTCTGATGGATGAGGATAAGAGGCTTGTGAAAGCTTTGTGATGGGAGAGACTGGCATGCAGAAACTAGGTCTTGCTCTGGCAGGCAGGGCCATACTCAGTAAATCTTTAATCCAATTTTCTGCTGATGGGTGCATCTGTGTTCCCTCCCTGTAGTTTGGCTTGAGACCAAACTATAGTAGGGATAATGGGCTCCAAAATCACTGGAGATGATAATTGCAGCCATGAAATTAAAAGACACTTGCTATGACAAACCTAGACAGCATATTAAAAAGCAGAGACATTACTTTGCCAACAAAGGTCTGTCTAGTCAAAGCTATGGCTTTTCCTATAATCATGTATGGATGTGACAGTTAGGCCATAAAGAAGGTTGAGCGTAGAATAATTGATGCTTTTGAACTGTGCTGTTGGAGAAGACTATTGTGAGTCCCTTGGACTGCAAGGAGATCAAACCAATCCTAAAGGAAATCAATTCTGAATATTCATTGGAAGGACTGATGATAAAGCTGAAGTTCTGATACTTTAGTCATCTGATGACAAGAACTGACTCATTAGAAAAGACCCCGATGCTGGGAAAGATTGAAGGCAGGAGGAGAAGGGGATGACAGAGGATGAGATGGTTGGGTGGCATCACTGACTCAATGGACATGAGTTTGAGCAAGCTCCAGGAGATGGTGAAGGACAAGGAAGCCTGGCATGCTGCAGTCCATGGAGTTGCAAAGAGTTGAACATGACCAAGTGACTGAACAACTTCAACAATTGTTGATTTATGATGATGTGTTAATTTCTGCTATACAGCAAAATGAGTCAAGTATACATATAGCTACATTATTTTCATATTCTTTTCCATTATGGTTTATCACAAAATATTGATTGTAGTTCTGTGTTGTACAGTAAGATCTTGTTGTTTATCCATTCTATGTATAATATTTTGCATCTGCTAACCCCAAACTTCTGATCTATTCCTCCTCTACCCATTGCCCTGTTGGCAACCACAGTTCTGTTCTCTATGTCTGTGAGTCTATTTCTATTTCATAGATAAGTTCATTTGTGTCATTAAAATTTTTTTTAATTTTATTATTAGTTTGTTTATTTTAATTGGAGGCTAATTGCTTTACAATATTGTATTGGTTTTGCCATACATCAACATGAATTTTAGATTCCACATGTAAAGTATATTATATGGTATTTGACTTTATTTCTTTTTTAATTTATTGAAATTTTTAATGTTTTGAAAATGCTAGCTCTCTGAATATACCTTATGATTACCTTGCCTTGTCATTTATTGTTCATAAAATAGCTTCAGATTTTTTTCATAAAAATCTCCAAACAAAAAGAAAAATATTGATTGTATTTGGGGTCAGCTTCTACTATTTAAACTAACACTGTAAACATGTAACTTTTATCTATGGTAATCCTGTTTCATGAAGATTCCAAATGCCAAAGAATTCCTTGGAAGGAAAGTGAACATTTAAAGTGTAAAAATGTTTTGATATCCATTATTATGAGTTTTGAAATGGCAAATGACTTTGATTTATTATCAACATTTAATAAATATTTTCCAAATATTGATAATAGCCACCTGATATGTATTATTGAAATATTTTTTAAAAAATATATTATTTGTATGTCTCCAAATTATGAGATATCTTGGGTTAGACTTGTTTACCATGGCTAAATCTGTTGCTACTTCTAAAGACTTGATTGAATTCTCTTTGTCACATTTGAAGGTATTAGTCATTTAAGTTTTTTGCTTTTTTCAAAGTCTTCCTCCTACTCCCAGACCTGGTACTTTTCCATAGCAGCATCTCATGCCTCTGCTAGCCTCTTAACTTTATCTGAATCTTATTTGTGTTGTATATTCCTTTCTTAATTAAGTTTACTCTACCCTGGGTACTTCTTCAACTACCGCCCCAAGTTTTCACCTTATGCTTAAGGCTCTCAGATCTCGATTCTCTCCTTTGAACTCCAGAACCATATCATCAAAATGCTATTGGAAAATCTCTACTAAGCTGTTCTACAAACTCTTTAAACTCGGCTTATCTAAGTAAGACTTACCATTTTTCATTTTCCCCTCTTCCACCTGATCCCAGCCCCATGTTTCTCCACTAGTACTTGAATAGGCTGGGAACACAGACATCATCCTATAGATACTATCTTCCTTCTTAGGTTATCTCCCACAGTATTCATCAAAGCTTATCAAGTGTCTCATTCTATATCAATGCCAACCCCTGTCTATTTTAACTTCTCATATTCTATTAATAGGAGCCGGAAAATAACAAAGTTACGTAATTCTAGACTCTCTAGGGAAGAGCTAAGTGAGAAGTTGCAGTAGTCAGACTCAACAAGCATTGTATGTTCTGTCAAACTGTGGTGGTTCCATCCGGTTATTTTGGACAGCTGAAGCAGACTCCCTAACATTCAAATTCCCAAGGGAATGAGGAGTGATTACACATTTCTTTTGCGTTGCCGTCAGTTTCCATAGTCTGGCATTCAAGACTCTCCCAGATCAGCTCATCTACCTTTATTTTCTTTTTGTCCTTCTATTACTCTGTACTACAGACAGACAGAACTGTTCTTATTAAGTAAGTGAAGTCACTCAGTTGTGTCCAACTCTTTGCAACCCTATGGTCTGTAGCCTACCAGGCTCCTCTGTCCATGGGATTTTCCAGGCAACAGTACTGGAGTGGATTGTCATTTCCTTCTCCAGCGGATCTTCCCAACCCAGGGATCGAATCCGGGTCACCCGCATTGTAGTCAGACGCTTTACCGTCTGAGCCAGATACTGTTTTTATTATTCATACTTAAATCATAATTTCATGTGGCTAAGTATCTATTCTAAATTTTCTTCCCCTATAGAGCTGTAATCTCACCCCTACAAATATAGTCTTACTGTTCCTGGACTGGGTCAATTCTGTCACTTCTCTTATCGTTTTATACACTGGAATTCACTTATTTACAGGGTGATTTTTCTCTTCTATAATTTCTTAAGAAATAGTTTATATTTTCTCAGTATCCCTACATCTTTTAGTTTTTAGAATTTGAATATTTAAATATTTTGGATGAATAAATGGTTTTTATTAAGGATTACTGAAGTATGAATGTGATTATTGACCAAGATTTTATATTATGGTAAAACAACCTAAAATTTGCTATTTTTTGACTGTACAGTTTAATTGCATTAAGTATATTCATGTTACTGTATAGCTATTAGCACCATCCATCTCTGGGACTTTTTCATTTTTCCAGACAGAAACTTTCTACCTGTTAAATCAAAACTTTCCATTTCACAATAACTAGCCCCTGCCCTGGGGAACCACCCTTCTACATTCTGCCTCTATGAATTTGACTACCCTAGATACTTCATGTCAGTAAAATCACACAATATTTGTCCTTTTGTACTATTTGTTTCCTTTAGCATAGTATCCTTAAGGTTCACCCAGGTTCTGAATTTCATTCTTTTTTAAAATTGTATAGTTTTTCTTTATATGTATATACCAACATCTTATTTATCCTTCATCCATCAATGTGCATATGGGTTGCTTCCATGTTTTGGCTGTTGTGAATATGCTTCTTTGAATATGAGTGTACACATATCTGTTCAAGTCCTTGCTTTCAGTTATCTTGGATGTATACCCAGAAGTGGAATTGCTCGATCATATGACAATTCTATATTTAACTTTTGAAGGAGCTGCTCTACTTTTTTTCATTGTGCCTGTACTGTACAATTTTAAATTTCCACAAGCAGTACTCTCATTTCTCCACATCCTTGCCAATACTCCTTATTTTCTTCTTCTTTTTTTTTGGGTAACAGCCCTTGTTTTCAGTAAGTGTGAAGTGGTATAGCCTTGTAGTTTTGATTACATTGCCCTCATAACTAAGGATGTTGAGCACCTTTTCATGTGCCCATTGGCCATTTTTATGTCTTCCTTGGAAAAGTGTGTATTCAAGTCCTTTGTCTTATTTGTTAATAGAGTTGTTTATTTGTTTTTGTTGTTGTTGAGTTATAGAAGCTCTTTTATACATTCTAGATATTAATCCTTTATCAGATATATGATTTGAAAATACTTTCCATTTTATGGATTGCTTTTTCACTCTGTTGATAGTGTCCTTTGGTGCATGAAAATTGCAATTTTGATAAAATCCAATTTACCTACATTTCATTTTTTGTCTATGAGTTTGGTGTCATATGTAAGAAATCATTGCCAAAACCACTAGCATGAAGCTTTCCCCTTTTGTTTCTTGTAAGAGTTCTATAGTTTTATATCTTTGTTTAGGTCTCTGATCCATTTTGAGTTCATTTTTTGACTGTGCTTGAAGGTAAGGGTCTAACTTCTTTTTTCTGTGTGTGGATATCCAGTTTTCTCAAAGAAAAAAGGAAAAAAACTATTGAAAAGACTATTCTTTCTCCATTGGATGCTCTTGGCACCCTTGTTGAAAATCATTTGAGCATACATTTGAGGGTTTATTTCAAGGCTCAGTATTCTATCTTCTTTGTCAACATATGTCTCATTATGCTGGTAACACACTACTTGATTACTTTGTAGTAAGTTTTGAAATCAGGAGATGTAAGACCTCCAACTTTGTTCTATTTGAAGGTTACTTTAACTATTTGGGATACTTTGAGATTTCAGCTGAATTTTAGCTGTCAGCCAAATTTATTGTCTTCCATTTGCTTGAAAATGAAGTCACTCATTTGCCCAACTCTTTGCGACCCCTCCAGGCCAGAATACTAGAATGGGTAGCCTTTCCCTTCTCCAGGGGATCATCCCAACCCAGGGATCAAACCAGAGTCTCTCACATTGCAGGTGTATTCTTTACCAGCTGAGCTACCAGGGAAGCTTAGTTACACAAATATCCAGAAGAATAAAAACAATTAGTATTCCATCAATTTTTAGTGTCAAAGAACTTGAATATTTTTGGGTATTAATAATACACAAACCATTAGAATACAAAGAAGACAATATTATATAAAGGAAACAACCTTGGAATAGCAGTTGAGAAGTTGTGAGATTTTGGTTCTAACTTCTAACTAGCTTTGTGGTCATCAGGAAGCTATTTAATCCATCTGGGCCTCAGTTTCTTTTCTCTCATAGTGAGATCATTGAAATTGATTATGTCTAAGACGTGCTCTAACTCAGATTTGTATGAAAAGTAAAATCTTTAGAAACTCTGCAAGATAGTGTTTTAGTTCCTTTCCCTGCCTACTCCTAGCTAATAAGATGGTTATGAAAAACAGTCTTTCCGTCTATCAAATGTATATTATGTGTATCTCTTCCTCTGGCAGAGGGGAATCTCTCTTGTAAATTCTGTTCATGCTCATGTTTGTTAATATTCCATCAATCAGGAGATTGATAAGGTGGAAGTTGAACAAAAGATGAAAGACAAGTTGTACCCAGGTGTGCAGAAAGGAGTAAGTTGCCTAAACAAGAAAAATCACAAGAGGTTTAGCACCAGAGGCAAACAAGTACGAGAGGTCAGTCAAGGAAAGGAGGTGGGAAGCCTGTGGAACTGGAAAGTTTGGCACTGGACTGCTGGAAACTGGGGCAGTAGAGGATACTTTCATTTAGGTATCTGAACTAGAATTAGGACTACCTACTTCTTTAGTTGCCTGGGGACCTAGAGATATAGAAACAGAGAAAAAGAGCTATTCCTGAAGTGTTGAAAGGGAAGAGGAAAGCATAGAAACAGGATGCAATTAGAAAGAGGAGGTAACATAGCATACACTAGCCAAAGGCAGTTTTCCAGATGGCAAGATGTGTAAGATGCTTGTTGTGATGCTGGCTGGTAACTCTGTTTCCCCAGTGACTTAGTGGTAAAGAATCCGCCTGCAACGCAGGAGGCACAAGAGACAAAGGTTTGATCCCTGGGTCGGGAAGATCCCCTGGAGAAGGAAATGGCAACCCACTTCAGTATTGTTGCTTGGAAAATTCCATGGACAAAGGAACCTGGCAGAGCTACAGTTCGTGGGGTTGCAAAGAGGCAGACACGACTGAACATGTACTTATCAAATACTCAGTAAAGTCCCCTAAGCTCATGAATGCTTTTGTATGAGAAACATTTTGGTGCCTGGGGAATCCCATAGACAGAGGAGCCTGGTGTGCTACAGTCCATAGGGTTGCAAAAGAGTCAGATGAGACTTAGTGACTAAACAACAACAATAGCAATCTGACAAAGGGCTGTCTTTCATGCCTGCGTTCATGTAGCCTGATGCAAAGGCAACCCTTGGGGATTCAAGAACCTGGAGAATGTAAGACCATCAGATGTCTCCAGAACTTTGGGGAAGGCTTTGGAAACTCACAACTTCAGGAGCTGGTGAAGAGAAAGGGTACAAGGTGATATTGGAATACCTGTGAAACAGAAAAGAGAGAAATTCCCTGTTAAACGGGCTGTTTTCAGAGAGATTTACAAAAACGGTTAATTTTGTTTTCCTCCAACTTCTGCCTTCAAATTTGTCCTGTGGAATCTGCCTTCCTTTTCCCTGGACAATATCACAGTCCTATTTTGTATTTTTTTTTTCCACTAAAAATAGTCTTATAGCTAATTCAAATTCACTTTTAGTTTTTAAGAGTCCAGTCCAGTCTAAATCAAACCCTTGTTCTAATGTGTACTTATTATCATCAGATAAGGTTTCATGTTACATTTGGGGTAGGAAAATGTGATTCTGTTTTGTTGTTTATTTTATATTCTTTTGAATAAGAAGAACAGTAGCTAAAACTTGAGTGGGGAACTTTGCATTCTATATGCATGCACATTTATTCTTTGTAATAAACTTATTGTTGCCTCCCTCATGTAAATGAGGGAACTGGAACTTAGAAGATGAAGTCTCTTTCTCAAAGGTCTTATTTTCATTGTTTCTTCCCCCGAATCTTTCCCATCAAGGCAGCATTTTACACGTATCACTTAGATTTCGTTTTTAAAGTTTCACTCCATCAATTCTGCCCCATTGAAATCCTTCCAGTGTTTCTGTCATCCCATCTCTTTCTCCTAGCTCTTAAAGGCTGCCAGTGAATAAAACCATCCCTGTCATCATCCCCATTGTTGATAAAGAGGTTGAACAGATTGGTACCAAGAGCAGAGCCTGAGGTCCTCTGCCAGAGAACACTCCTCATGTTGTATCCATTTATCCTTCAACATTCTATGAATGCTGTTGACTTACAGGTTGTGAATTAACTCTCATTCAGCCCATTAAGAAAAATCTGGTCCACAGATTTTATCAAAGTATTTCTCCTTCTCTAGTATAACACATCTATCTCAAAGATAATATGAGAAAAAATTGCTGATGTGATGGTGGTGGAAAGAATACAGTATAGATATGAAGCCTCTGTAAACTATTATTTATAGATTCACAAAGGTGAAAATATCTCAAGGGGTCTCCCAATATGCTTTTCTTACCATTACATTAATAATTATATCATTTAATTCTATAAGTCCTTATGCTTCTTAGTGACAAAACCTAGGGCCTGATGTTTAAATTTTCACAAAGTCAAAAGTCCTGGAGAAGTTCCCCTTATTGGAGCAAACATTTTCTTTTGTATCATTACCAAAAGATGTTTAATAGAAGATACTGATGTTCATTTTATAACATAAAAACTACAGGTATGCTTGGAAAATCTCTACTTTCTTTTAAGTAACCTAATATGGATCTATCTACACTAAATGTAATGAAATATCTCTTGAACATATTTTTATTTTTAGCTTAACTTTTAAAGTTAGAGTTCCATTTGTTTACCACTTAACTGCCTAAAATAACTATTTTTGAATTTCTAAATAATTTTAGTTTTGAAAAATAAGAATAGCACAAAATTAAATACATATCTTCCCTGTAGCTCAACGGTAAAGAATCTTCCTGTAATGCAGGAGACCCCGATTCTATCTCTGGGTCAGGAAGATCCTATGGAGAAGGGAATGGCAGTCTACTCCAGTATTCTTGCCTGGAAGATTCCATGGACAGAGGAGCCTGGCAGGCTATGGTCCATGAGATCACAGAGTCAGACATGACTTAGCAGCTATCACTACTGCTCCACTGTTTATACAGTGCCTTATCCATAGCAGACCCTCAATAATTATTTATGTAAAGAGCTTTTGTGTTATATGGAAATCTAGTACATTTTCTTTTCTGTATTTTAAAATATCTTTCTTTGAGTGTCTAGGAGTGCACATTAGTTCTAGTCTTAATATTGGGAGAGAATTTCATTTATGTAAGTTTTAGGATTTTATAGACTTTGGTCATATCTTTCACTTTCTAAACTGGTGTCTCAGTTGTTCCCAATATAGTCTTGTATGAGAGGTATATACCATCCTTGCTCATTGTAGCTGTCCATTTCTGAACCTTTGCCAGATTAATTATATCTTTTCTGTTCCATACCTGATTAATCAGAATGTAAGTTTTCAGGTCTGAGTGACCATTACTGGTTGTTTTCAGAGCATCAAGACATTTTTCTTTGCTTTATTTCTGTCATTTATCCTGACATATCCTTTTAAAAACCTTTCTAACTATTATATGCTGGTTTAATTCTTTAGAATAAGTAAGTCATTAATATTATTTAAAATACAAACCTTTCTGTTCCAAATAATTCCTTTTTTTTTCTTGTTCTTTACACAGTGATAAGGTTTGGCCACAATTAGCCAGGACTACTAGTCTTTTACATCATTAAAAACTCTTACTACTATCATCTTCGCACTTTTCTTTTTCTGAGTAAAAGAATATCTTTTTATAGATTCTATCTTGTTTACAATCTCAAAAGCCTGTTTCTCTTTCATTGAAGCCTATCCTCTTCAGACATATGTGTATATATTTGTCCCAGTAAAGCCTCAGAAAAAAATTTTAATGGGTAGAAATGGTAAAATACTAAAGTTCATATAAAGGGTGTGATGAGGTTGATATGTATTATTTGTGTGATGGTGGTTCATTCGGTAAGTTGTGTCCAACTCATTGTGACCCCAGGGACTCTAGCCCATTGTACACAAATTAAAGTATATTAGAAATGATTTAAAATTTGTTTTTAATGTTGCTTTCTGAAGGTAACAGAAATAGGAGACTTATTCATAAAACCAGAATTGAACACTCTATGCAGTTCTGTCATCCTTTAAAATTTTCAGATAAGAGAGACTTTGAGGCTGGCCTCACACCTTCACCTAAGATTTCTCTGGAGTTTTCATCACTTATCCTAAGAAGCTCTTGTTCAGCAAATGAATTTTCAGAATGTTATTAAATTTAGGTTACTAGTCTCTTAGATTTGGTTTGAGATCTCTGAGGGGAAAACTCCAGAGCGTCACCATTAACTACCCAATGCATAACGTCTGCTTTCAAAACAATGAGCAGGGAAATGTGACCCCGTGCTTGGGAATTGAAATCTTGCCAATTGCACTGAAGTGTTACATTCATTATGTCATACCACACACATCTGATAAGGGAAGACATAATGCTGTTGGATAGGCTCTTGTATACAAGAACTCTCTAGGTCAAGTAAAGGGCTGTTTTTCATTTAATAACTGAAGTATGCAGGTGCTAATTTGGACCATATGTAGGACAATGCAGAAATATGTTACTCTGTAGTGGAATGGTAGCATGTGTGTGAGTTGATAGCAAGGGGGGGTTTTGATTAATTAAGGTGACTATGCTCTGGTTAATTTAAACCGTGGAAATCAATTAACGTAACTTTGTAAAAACATAAAGCTTGCAGAAAACTGTCATAACGCTGAAATTTTTTCTGTTCCTTCTCTTCATACACCCTGACTTTTTGAAGCTCCCGGTGGACCAGTTCATCTGAGAGAAACATATTGGACACTGGGAAAGGCCGAATGAGAACTGAGGCAGCAATTGACTCCCTCATTACATATGCCTGCCATGGGATCTACATAGAGTATCTGGCACAAGAAATACTGAGTGATTCAGGTTCTTAATATTTTTCATCTTCTTGTGGGAACTAAGTTAGAAAAAAGGGCCCCAGAGGTAACATGCTAAGAACCATTTTCAAGATTTAATTGCAAATTTGTACTAACCAACCAATACGTAGATATAACCTATGTATTGAGGATTAAATAAACCCATGAGAACTTTGATGAAAATTTCGTTTGAATGCTAACCCCTAAGAGAACTTTTTAGGTTGTTGACCTGTCTAGTGAAAGCCATGTTTCATAACCTTCTGCCCTCCAGTTGCTCATATGCCTCTCTAACATTTTTATATTTTCTTCTTGTTTGCTCCTTTTTTGAGATTCTGTTATAAGAATCCTCTAATTTTCATTACATGTATTGTGTGCTCAGTTGCTCAGTTGTGTCTGACTCTTTGTGATTCCATGGATTATAGCTTGCCAGGCTCCTCTGTGCTTTAGATTTTCCAGGCAAGAATACTGGCGTGGGTTGCCATTTCCTATTCCAGGGGAATCTTCCTGACCTAGGCTCAAACCTGCATCTCTTGCATCTCCTGCATTGACAGGCAAATTCTTTACCACTAGTGCCACCTGGGAAGCCCTGTTACACATATTATTCTCCTACTAAAATCATCATTAGAGATGAGTGATATTTTGGTTCATTATGATCATACAAAGGCTTGTGAAGAAAAATGTTTATTACCCTACTGGGTACAGAAATGCTGCCCCCCAGGAGGAAAAGGGGGATGGTGAGATAAATTGGGAGGTTGGGACTGACATATATATGTGTATGTATGTATATATATACACACATATATGTGTGTCTCTCTATATGTACACATATATATATACACATATGCATACATATATATGTATATATACACTATTGATACTATGTGTAAAATAGATAACTAATGAGAACCTACTATATAGCACAGGAAATTCTATGTTCTGTGATGACCTAAATGGGAAGGAAATTCCAAACAGACGGGGTATATTTAAACATATAGCTGATTCACTTTGCTGTACAGAAGAAACTAACAGAACATTGTAAAGCAACTGTACCCCAGTAAAAAAAGAAATGCTGCCCCAGTTCTCACTATTTCATGGGTTTTCATTGCTATTGCACAATGATAGCATTTATTGAGCAGTGGCAGCACTTAGATGCCATTCTTAATTCTGAGAAAAAAAGATTTCCAGAGAATATAATTATTGATCATATCTTGGGCACTTTATCAGGATATGAACTTTCCTGAGCCTAGCTTTCTGCTGTGATGTGAAGCATCTGTCCTGCAAAATGAAAGCATGGACTAAATTTCCTCCAAAGATGCATGTAAAACTGATATCCACCCTCCAGTGTAGTGGTTTGTAGACCATGTGCATGGTATAACATTATTGTTTTTCCCTTTATACTTACAGCAGAAATCTCCTGAGTTATCTGCCTTACAGATATGTTCCTATTTCTCTAGAACTTTCTAATTGAACTTATCACCTCTGAAACACCCACACCTATCAGTTTCATCAATCTCTACAAAACATACTTTGCAAACGTTACCCCTTCTCCTTAGAAAACACTCTTGCCTCTAAAATAAATCCTGAAACTCAAGTTGGAGAATCAGGTCATTATGCTATCTGGCCCAACTTACCAGTCCACTTTTTCTTCTGCTACCGTCCAGTGTGTCTCCACTCAAGCAAGGGTGACCCATCACCAGACTTCTGAAACTATTTGGTCAGCTCTTCTCTAATCTGTGCTCGCTCAATTCCATTTCCCTGGAATGTGCTCCTCCCTCTGCTCTATTTATTAAACCTCGATATTTCACATTCTTATCTCAAACTCCAGCTCTACCACCCATGATGTCCTCAGCCTCAGAACTCTTGAAATTAGTTATTGTAGAATCTCAGAAGTTTCATACCTAAAGGGAGCTTATAAGTGACCTGTCTTAATAAACTCATTTCAGTAAGAAAACTGAGAGCCATGGAAGATAAAATTAACAGCTTGCTATTGCAAAAAGCTTAAAAAATACACAGGGAAAGGTTTCATCCCTGGGGAGAGGAGGAAATCACAACTGTAAATTCTTTGAGATCGGAGTTTGCATCTTGTACTTGTCACCTAGCAAGTATGAAACGGGTGCTTCGATGAATAATTTGATGATGACATCCTGAGAAGCTTTACATGATAGAATACGGTGAGCATTTTTAATCATCCAAAATAAAGGCTACGTAGAAAACATAGAGGACTGGATTCCATCATTAGAAATGCTGCAACAAAAATAATTTGTAAAAATCATTCATCTCAGCAGATTAGTGCTATCAAACACAGCTATTAGTAGCTATCAAAAACAGCTGCATTTAATCATAATGGAAGCTAGTGCTAGTACTTAACTATTTATACATAAAAATGATTTTTAAAACTTCTATTTTAAAGTTTGTTATGAATAAAATTGTCACTGCCCTAACAATTGTGGTGTTTCTGCCTCACCACTTAATATTGGAAATACAACAGTTGAGTTCTGAAAGTCACACATGGAGTACATTCTTTGGAATCTTCTTTGTTTGATCACTGCTGAACAACATGCAAAGCTTTGTATTTTTTCACCTGAATAAATAGTGCCCTGCATTTCACCCTTTGAGGTCAATACATATGTCTCACAAGACAGGCGTTCTTCAGCTCTTTTCCTGCAGATTCTAATGAAAAGCAAGAAGCTCAGCACTCATACCACCTGAGAGTGGAAGGGCCTGTGTTTCTTATTCTTATTTTGCAAGGCAAGATGGTGATCTCCACTAGTTTTATATGTGGTGATGTTTTCTCACTAGAAAAGAACTGTATGTATCTATATGCCTCTCTCAATTTTGTTTATCTACCAACATAGCTTTAAAGCAATGAATTTCATTGTAATTTGCAATAACTCGTGTGCAAAAGAGTTGCCAATATATACATAGTGTTTGTGAATTTAATGATTATTTCTCAGGATAATTGATGTTCAATTGATATCTTGAATTCTAACCTGGCAGTAGCCCTTTAAAAAGTTTCAGCTTTCATTGGAAATCATTTATTTATTATTTATAAATGTTAATTGTGGGTAGAAAACTTGTTTACTATTTTAAAGAAATCTCAGATTATCTATACCATGTATTTAGTTGTAAGTGTTTGTTTTGGACCTGTCTTGAATTTGCCACTTTTAAAAATAACATAAAGAAAAACTACTGTGATTTAATTGTGCATAACAAATGTATGATAAGTTTTAGAGTCCAAAGCGGAAACAAAAACTTCATTTGCATAGCTTCAATGAGTCTCCATAACTTGACCTTTTTTTAGACACAGGGGCCAGGTTTGGGGAGCTGAAATTTTTCTAATGGTTACTGGATATTTAAGGTTTACTAACAAATACTATACACTCTGTAGTATTTGGAAATGTCTCATAGTAGCATCATTAGGCAAACTAAGTTTTCATTTAGATGTGATGAGAGCCAAGTACATACGAATGTGCACATGGTTTTCTTATTTGGGTACAGGGAAATATTTCTATAGTACATTCACACCTCGTCATTCATGTGGGGAAATATTTGATGTGTTGTTAATTAATAGTGTGGACTACTCTGGATAATCTTAGATATATTGGAAAACTGATTTTATTAGCAGATCTTGCCAATTAAGTCTAGTGATAATATATGGGCTGCTAGAAACTTCTTGGTTTTTTTTTTGTTTGTTTGTTTGTTTTTTAAACTTCTAGATTTTTCCCACTTACTTTATTCCAGGGGCAGCTTCCTCATGTGTCTTGAGGTCCAATTGCCATTCTTGGCAGATACCATCACTACCCAGATGGAACAACCTGTATTCTGTGAGTGCATGCTAAGTCACTTTAGTCATGTCCAGCTCATCTGGACTGCAGCCCACCAGGCTCCTCTGTCATGGTGTTCTCCAGGCAAGAATACTGGAGTGGGTTGCTATGCCCTCCTCCAAGGTATCTTCCTGATCCAGGGATCAAACCCAGATCTCTTATATATCCTGCATTGGCAGGCAGTTTCTTTACCACTAATGTCACCTGAGAAGCCCAACCTGTGTTCTATCCATCTGCATATTCTTTTTAAAATGAAAATCTGGCCCAAATGGAAATAAGCATCTGCATAAATTTTATTTGTATTACTCCCCACCACCAAATCCTCAAATGATCCCCTTTTAATAGGCTAGAGTTGACTGTATCAGAAATTGACTGGTATAAACCACATCATTATCATCTTAAACGCTATAAAAACTTGGACATAGACAAATCAAAGCCTCATATATGTATAATTTTTAAAATTATGGAAGAACAATTTGATTCACTATGTCTTAAAGTTACTAATTTCAATGTTATTTGTTTGTTTATTGAGTCATTTGTTCAGTGGACATGTAAGAAAGAGAAGGAAATGGATTTATAAATCTGTGGACTTTCTGCCCCGTGCAAAGGAGGACCTCCTGACATCAGTCAAAAGTGACAAATGATAATCAAATACTAAGATAAGAAACAGGCAAATAAAGAAAGCAGCACATGATCTGTAAAAGTACAGTGAATCCAAAAACTTCATCACCTGGTCTCAAAAGTGTTTCTGTCTTTAATAATTACTGTCTACTGAGTCCTAGATAGTAAAGGTACAGAATGGTGAATAAGGATCTAGAACAGTGAGTAAGGATATGGACATTGAAGATTTAGAGCAGAAGGCTTCCCTGGTGATTCAGTGGTAAAGAATCTGCCTGCCAATGCACGACTCACTGGTTCAATCCCTGCTCCAGGAAAATCCCCCCATGCTGCAGAGCAACTAAGCCCACGTGCCACAGCTCCTGAGCCTGTGCTCTAGAGCCTGGGAGCCGCAACTACTGAGCCCACATGCTCAGCTACTGAAGCCCATATACCCAAGAGCCTGTGCTGCACAACAAGAGAAACCACTGCAAGGAGAAGCCACGCACCACAACTCTAGAGTAGCTCCCACTTGCCGCAACTAGAGAAAAGCCTGCACAGCAATGTAGAACCAGCACAGCAAAAAATATATAAATCAATGTTCAAAAATTATTTTTTTAAAAAAGATGTAGAGGAGAAGATACGACAAAGACCCTCTTTCTGTATAATTTATGTTCTATTTTGAGGAGACAGGCACTAAACACATAAATAAAAATAAGCTTGATCATTTTATGGGATAAATGCAAAAGGGAATAAAAACAAGGTATGATAAAAACTTACAATAGGTGGTTATGGAAGGCTTCTCTGAGACAGTGGCATTTGAGGGGTGGGCTGCTGCTGCTGTTGCTGCTGCTAAGTTGCTTCAGTCGTGTCCGACTCTGTGCAACCCCATAGATGGCAGCCCATCAGGCTCCTCTGTCCCTGGGATTCTCCAGGCAAGAATACTGAAGTGGGTTGCCATTTCCTTCTCCAGACAGGAGGGCTGAATGTCTAGAAAAGCAGAGGGAGGGACTGATGAAAGTGTTCTAGGCAGAAGGAAGAGTAAGTGCATAGACCTTGAGGCATAAATGAGCTTAACGTTCAAGAAGAAGTAAGACAGGCCAGTGTGCTTGAACGGCAAGTGCTGGGAAGAGTAGTATGAGAAGAGGGTGGGGGCAGGTGGCCAGACACAAATCACACGTGACCTTTTGTGAAGAGAAGCAATTTGAATTATAGTCTGTTGTGTCAGTGGAAAAGATGAAGTGAAGTTCAGTACCCTTGAAACATATTGATGTTAAGTACATACCGCTGTATTTAAAATGGATAATCCTTGAGGACCTACTGTATTACACATGGAACTCTGTTCAATATTATGTGGCAGCCTGGATGGGAGGGGAGTTTGGGGCAGAATGGATACATGTGTATGTATGGTTAAGTCCTTTTGCTGTTGACCTGAAATATCACAACATTGTTAATCAGTTATACCCCAATAGAAAATAAAAAGTTTTTTTTACAAAGTATTATGGAAAATGACTGTAAGATGTTATGGAAATATTTGAATGAATGTTTTGGCCAACCCAACATAAGGACTAATGCTCTTATAAAGATTTGAATAAAAGTGGAGTTAGAACGAACAGTAAGCAGGTCAGGTTTATTTGGAAAATTATGAAGTCGTTAATATTGCTGGCACAGTTTGAATTTCCTGAGTCCCTGTAAGCTCACTGGCACCTCAGAAGTCATTTGACAGTGATATTTAAATTTTTCAACTTCTTTCTTCTTTACAGTAAGTGCCTTAGGCTCCCTGACACCAGAGGGGTATAACTGATATACCTCGCCACCTGGCAATCTAGTTGTGACTAAGATTAGTCAATATCATCTCTAACGTGTTTATGACAGACTTCTTCCAAACAGGTTCTGCATTTGCTCTGTTGTTCTGGGCAGGCTCCTGCTGGGCTGTGGGTGGCCTGCCAACATTTCACTCTATAGCACTTCATTGCTGTTTCAACAGATACCATGTTATCTGTGGCTGCTTTTCCAGACCCAACAATTCCCAACCAATGGCCACACTGCTTCCAGATGCAGGAACCACACTTACTATTCCACCAGGCAGTGCCAGAAACACTCGGAATCCCCCTAGTGCCCAAGATGGGCAGCAATCTGTAGCAAAATGGATAACGGGAAGGTGACTTTCTCTCCTGTGACTTAGGCTTTATCAGAGGATCCCAAGATGCTGTTAGCTGTTATTTTACAGCTTCTTCAGTTGTTGTTCAGTCACTAGGTTGGGTCTGACTCTGCAACGCCATGGGCTGCAGCATGCCTGCTTGCCTGTCTTTCATTATCTCCCAGAGTTTGCTCAAAGTCATGTCCATTGAGTTAATCCTACCATCTCATCCTCTGTTTTCCCCTATCCTCCTGTCCTCAATCTTTTGCAGCATCAGGGTCTTTTCTTCACATCAGGTGGCCAAATATTGGAGCCACAGTTGGCGCAGTCTCCCACAATTCTTCAATCTTCCTACATTCAGCTATGACACTGACAATTTTTGTCACGTGTGTGTTAGTCCCTCAGGCGTGTCCGACTCTTTGCAACCCTGGGGACTGTAGCCCACCAGGATCCTCTGTCCTTGAGATTCCCCAGGCAAGAATGCTGGAGTGGGTTGCCATTTGCTTCTCCAGGGCATCTCCTAACCCAGGGATAGAACCCAGGTCTGCATTGCAGGCAGATTTTTTACTGTCTGAGCCACCAGGGGACAAAAAATTCTTGTCACATAGGTATTATTTATATTTTTGTCTTCAGTTATTATAGGCAGTCAAGTTCCAGAAGAAACAGTTGAAGAAATAGTCATTGTGATCTATTTGGAAGAGCTCCTTACCTCTGATAACCAAGGGCTTTGTTACTAATGCAAGTTCATTTGTTGAACATTGCCATGTGGATTTGCTACTGGTGCCTCAATCTCAGTATGTCCAAAATTAACTCATTGTGTTATCTTTCACACTTACCTGGACTCCTAATCTCCTGTCCCTTTTTTCCTTTTTGTCTAGTTTTTGGTTTTTTGAATTTATTTATGTTTGTCCTTATGTTTAAAATCTCCCAGTCCTCTGCTTAATAGACTGCTAGGTTATCACACATAGCTGAACTTCAGCTCTGGACACAATCTATATTCAATTTGGAACTCCCCAGTTACACATGTGGATGAAAGTGACAAGAGTTGGCACTGAAGAGGTAAGCAGTTTCTGATACTGAAACTTAGTTTTTATACTCAGTTAATTGGGACCATTGAAACAGGGAAGTAACTCATCAGAATTTAATATTACACAGATCCTTTTGGCAGGATTAGGGTGGGGGGATTGGAAAGAACTAGAAGCAAAGAATGTAGTAACCATATAGGTGAGATCAAATGAGAATCTGAAGAGATCTCTTTGTAAGATATATCGGAGCTAAAATGTGCAGAGTATGGAATACTAACACAATAAAGGAGGTGAAAGGAGATTGAGAAGTTAAATGTGATTTTCATCTTCTTGGCTTCCAAGTTGAGGTCAAAAAAGTAAAGTTTGGTTAAATGTACAGATCACAAGGCAGAACACTGGTTTTACTACTTACTAGGCTGTGTGACCTTGGGCAAGTTACTTAGGCTTCTTTTTATCAGATATGGATAGTTATTACTTCCTAGGATTTTTTTGACCACTAGTGAGTTAATGTTTGTAAATTCTTAGAACAATACTTGGAATGTAGTAAAAATTTAAATAGTTTTAGTTACTGCTATTGTTCAGTTTAGTTCAGTCACTCAGTCGGGTCCGACTCTTTGCCACCCCATGAAGTGCAGCACGCAAGGCCTCCCTGTCCATCACAACTCCCAGAGTTTATCCAAACTCATGTCCATCGAGTCAGTGATGCCATCTAACCATCTTATTCTCTGTCGTCCCCTTCTCCTTCTGCCTTCAATCTTGAAATGAGTCAGCTCTTCGCATCAGATGGCCAAAATATTGGAATTTCAGCTTCAACATCAGTCCTTTCAATGAACACCCAGGACTGATCTCCTTTAGAATGGACTGGTTGGATCTCCTTGCAGTCCAAGGGACTCTCAAGAGTCTTCTCCAACACCACAGTTCAAAAGCATCTATTCTTCGGTGCTCAGCTTTCTTCACAGTCCAACTCTTACATCCATACATGACCACTGGAAAAGCCATAGCCTTGACTAGATGGACCTTTGTTGACAAATGTCTCTGCTTTTTAGTATACTGTCTAGGTTAGTCATAACTTTTCTTTCAAGGAGTAAGTGTCTTTTAATTTCATGGCTGCAGTCATCATCTGCAGTGATTTTGGAGCCCAAGAAAATAAAGTCAGCCACTGTTTCCACTGTTTCCCCATCTAACTACCATGAAGTGATGGGACCAGATGCCATGATCTTCGTTTTCTGAATGTTGAGCTTTAAGCCGACTTTTTCGCTCTCCTCTTTCACTCTCATCAAGGGGCTCTTTAGTTCTTCCCTTTCTGCCATAAGGGTGGTGTCATCTGCATATCCGAGGTTATTGATATTTCTCTTGGCAATCTTGATTCCAGCTTGTGCTTTATCCAGCCCAGCGTTTCTCATGATGTACTCTGCATATAAGTTAAATAAGCAGGGTGACAATATACAGCCTTGACGTACTCCTTTTCCTATTTGGAACCAGTCTGTTGTTCCACGTCCAGTTCCAACTGTTGCTTCCTGAGCTGCATACAGGTTTCTCAAGAGGCAGGTTAGATGGTCTGGTATTCCCATCTCTTTCAGAATTTTCCACAGTTTATTGTGATCCACACAGTCAAAGGCTTTGGCATAGTCAATAAAGCAGAAATAAATGCTGTTGTAGTTTGTACTTAATGTAATATTATTTTAATATTATAAAATGGGTGGTAATGGTGCTGCTAATTGGAATGGACAATAGAAGAGACAAGTGTACTTGAAAATTAAGATTATATTTTAATTTAGACTTACTGAGTCTGAGATGTCAGTCAAATTTCCAGGTAATGAAGTACTACCAGAAAATGAGCCTGCAATTCTAGCAGGGGCTCTGGATAGAAGAATGTAAGTAGGCTAAGGTAGCCTTCAAAAACATGCTAGGGTTTGGGAACTAAACAGAAACTAGTGTATTCAGGAATAAATAAAATGAGAATGTGGTGATAGAATATATAGCACATTCTTTCAAGAAGTTATAGATGAGAGAAAAATAGGTATGACAGTAGCCAGAGAGAGGAAGAATTTTTTAATAAAGTTTTTTAAAATAAAGGTTTTACATATTTTAAATGAAAGAACAGCTTTAATATATTTATAGACTGAGTTTGTATAAAACCAGAGGAGGGAAAGGAAAGGAAAATGCTTAATAAAAATCAAGATTAAAAACTAATATTAACTATTTACTAATGGAAAAGATGTTTATTCTGAGTCAGCCACTGTTCTAAACATTTACATGGATTATCTCACTGGACCCTCAGAAGCAAGCAAGATGGGTACCAGATGAGGAATCCTGAAGTCTAGGAGGCTAAGCTGGAGTGTGTGACCTTGAACCAGGACTGCCTGTTACCAAAGTCATCTCTAGGTACTTTATGATTTTGCTTCCCATACTTGGAATGAAAGGGATAATGGGCAGTGATCCTAAAAACAATAGTAGAGATTACAATAAAGAGAAAAAAATGGAAAAATAAAAGTAATAATCTATAATGGAAGAGAGTGTAAGCGAAGTGTATATATGTATTTATATATGTGGATCACTTTACTGTACACCTGAAACAAACATGATACCATAAATCAACTGCACTTCAATAAAAATTTTTAAATGGAAAAATCAAAAGCATCAAATAGTTGAGGATACGATTTAAGAATCTTTGGCTTGGGTTAGAAAGAAAGATATTAAATGAGTAAGGGGATACAGAAAACAGATTTCTCGTACCTTCAGCTCAGTTCAGTTGCTCAGTCATGTCCAGCTCTTGGTGACCCCATGGACTGCAGCACTCCAGGCTTCCCTGTCCATCACCAACTCCTGGAGCTTGTTCAAACTCATGTCCATCGAGTCAGTGATGCCATCCTTCTCATACCTTGGCCCCTGTGAAAATGGAAATTATATTTGTATTAAAAATATCTAAATCCTGATATTCAATTATCAAATCCCAGTCACCAAACAAGTTTAATGAACTTACTTGTTTTTTAAAAAATACCTAAATTTGTTGGTTCTCTTGAAAAAGTGCTAAGACCCCTTTGGCTATAAGGATTGAAAATGATATTTAAAAGTATTAAACCTAATCTAGATGCATGGGATGTGGGGGTCGGAGGGAAGTCCTAGAGGAAGGAATTGGATATGTATACATATATGTGTATGTATACATATAGCTGATTCACTTCATTGTACAGCAGAAACTTTATATTATAAACAACTATATCTTAATTCCAAAAAAGAAGAAATATATTTACATAAAAAAGTAATAATCCTAGATGAGAGTCCATTTATCTACACTGGTTTTACGCAGAAAATACAGAGAGATTTACTGGTGTGTCTATTTTTTTTTTTTTTTCCACCAGAGTTTAAATGTGGTTAACGGGGTAATTGTTAGCAGAAACCTTTTCCTTATGGCAATGTTGGTGGGCTTTAAATTCCCTTGTACTTAAATTATCTGTTTTCCCCCTTGTTTTAGCTATGCAGTATTTACTCCAGAGGGGGAAAAAATTCCTACTGATTCATACCAGGCTTATAAAACAGAATGTGTGCTTCTACTTTTTATAGGCAAATGAAATAGAATGATTATAAACAATGAACTTGCCAACGTGATACTGCTAATCAGCTTGTTTAAACAAAATCCATACCAAGTGCCAAATACCTGCCATCTTGTTAAGGAACAGTTTGTGTTCTTTGTATATGGCCAGATATGATTCCCCAGAGATTTGATGCTATGAGGCTGGAATTCAATTTGTATGTGGTTAGGAATGATATTAGGTTCTAGACACACTGCCAGGGCATATCTTTCCAAACAGGTGGGAGAATGAGGCAGAGTGGAAAAACTCTACAGTGATGCTTGAGGAGATGCGTAAATAGATTTATTTTTACAATAGCCTTTCAAGAATCTTCTTAGCCCTTTTCCATTACTCAAGTTAATCACAAATTTAGGAAGTTCTCTTTACATACTTTGTATTTTCCTTAGCTTAATGCCGTGTAGAGGATGTAATTCAATGTTTATAAATATTCATTTTTCAGAAACTCTTTTTACATAAGTTTCATGAATCCATATTTAATTTACTCCATTTTCCCCTTCTGTTAAAGAGACAGTTAACAATTAAGAAAACGTATGGCACAGAAAATTTGTCTTGGAAATTCTGCAGAAGTAAATTGCTTCTCTGCTTTAATATACTGCACTAAGCTGTTTTTTTAGTGGAATGAAGATAAATATCTTACCAAATGTCTAAAATATTGGCATCGGTGAAGGCTAAACTGCATGTCTGTGATTGATATTAGGTCATTCTAGAAAACTGTACTCAGATAAGACCATATGACTAGGGTCCCTTTTAAAGTTATGTGTCCCTTTTAAAGTCATTGCTATTTGGGTAAATTCTGGAATTTTATTGAATATTTTTCCCTGGCCATTTTGCCTTATAGCATCTGCTAAGTAAGAAATAAATGAATCTGCCAATATTTTGCATTTTTATTTTTAAAAAATAAACATATGATGTTTCAATGAAGTTTTCCTATATTAAGTATTTCACCCTAGTTAATTTCTAGTGGGGTTTAAAATCCTATATCATATAACAAATAAGCCTCATCAGATAAACTGGAAATTATTCCAGTTGAGTCTGTCTTCTGATTCATAGAGCATTTCGAGACTAGCCTTGGAAAAATTGACATAATGGAAGAAAAACTGCTTAACTTTCTGGAAAGATGTTATGGAAATAAACTGTGCTAATGCCATCTTTCACAGTTAGATCAACCTCCAGCTCGACATACACTCAGCTGTCTTTTTCCTGCTTAAGTCTATTTCACCCTCCATGACCTGTCCTGTCTTAGTGGGACTGGAGGGGAATCTACCCCCGCCTCTTAACACAAACATAGCATTTGTCTGCTAATAAAGAAGTTAATAGGTCCTTCTTCAGGTTAACTTCAATTAACATCTGTAGTTTTCTTATTCATTAAACTGAAATCTTTCTGACCAAAGACTGGCCTTTGTTTGGACTTGCATCTACTGATCTGCTGTCTGTAACTAACACTCTACGACCTCGAGGAGATGTCAGTTTCTGCAAGACTGTCTCAGCGAGTAAAGAATCCACCTGCTATGTGGGAGACCTGAGTTCGATCCCTGGGTGGGGAGAATCGCCTGGAGAAGGGAAAGGCTACTTACTCCAGTATTCTGGCCTGGAGAAGTCCATGGACTGTATAGTCCATGGGGGTCACAAAGAGTTGGACATGACTGAGTGACTTTCACTTCAATCAACAGTACATGAATAATCTTGATCTTTCACTTCCATACAGAAAAATACTCAAATTTCTGCTCAGTTATTACAGAGCAATATCTAATCTGAAAACCAGGTAAATGGATGCACACATCTGCTTATTACTGTGAGAAAACCGAACATCTCTTTTCTCAGGTTACGTTCCCTTAAATTGTGGTATTTCTGGAGAAAATGCTCCTTACCTCTATTGTCTGCACCAACCATTTCCACTGGGTCTTGGGAAAAGTGGCAACCTTTGATGCAATTATGTGATGAAAGAAGTGTGGGCCAGGTACTCATCTGACTGGGCAGATCCTGTCTGTTCCACTTTAGCTAAAACCCTTGACTTCTCTGGGGTACCTTTATTCTTCTTTATTCTTTGAAAAATTAACTTAATCAATGTAAAGCATATGATGCAGTGTCCAGAACATAGAGAAAAATCAATAAGTCAAAACTCAGTGAATTAATGCGTATAGATAGTTATGCACATATCAGGTCAACCTATGGACTTTGCCATAGCAGGCACCTTAAAGCTATCATATATGATAACTCCATGAGAAAACTTGAGTTTCCCTGGTGGCTCAGATGGGAAAAAATCTGCCTGCAATGCAGGAGACCCGGGGTTCAATCCCTGGGTTGGGAAGATCCCCTGGAGAAGGGCGTGGCTACCCACTCCAGTATTCTTTCCTGGAGATTTGAACAGGAAGCCTGGTGGTTTACAGTCCATGGGGTCTCAGAAAGAAGGACAGAACTGGGTGACTAATACTTTCACACTTTCATGAGGAAAATTAGAGGAAATAGTGACAATTACATATATTTCCAAAAGATCAAATTTGTTTGGAAGGCTAAATTATTGGTTCAATAAGTTCCCCATTATAGTTTGAACAACCTTGTGAAAGAATGTCTTAAATAGTCCATAAGAAATATTGGAAGTGATGTTAAACAGTTACTTTTCCTCATTTTTAACCAGTATATCCTATATTAACGGCTTATTTACACATTTAGATTTCTTTTCACTGTGTTTCATATATTAAGTGAAATATAATGTATGAAAATGTCAGTTATGATAGTGGTAAAAAAAGCTGTGAATGGTTATCATGTGATAAGTATGTAGATTATTAGAACTGTTCTATAGGCAGAGGAATATAGAGAAATAAGTGATAGGATGTAGAAAAAGATGAGAATATGGGACTAAGAAGGGTAGCTGGGGTCCCTGTCTTACCCATTTTCTAGAATTTAAAGTGTATTTTAATACTTTGGTGGCTTTAGAGGTTGTGAAATATTTCTTTGCATAAAAATAAAAGCTGTAATGAAACCACTGAATATAGTACATAAATACTGATATTCTGAATTCTCTACCTGGAGAAGGAAATGGAAACCGACTCCAGTATTCTTGCCTGGGAAATTCCATGAACAATGACTCCTGGCAGGCTACAGTCCATGGGGTCACAAAGAGTCAAACACAACTTAGCAACTAAACAACAACAGCCATCTATCATATTCTACTTTTCCAGCCTTTTTTCCTTTCTTTCCCTGCAACCGCCTAAGAAGATACATATATTTCCCTCCAAACACGTTGTCATTTTCTCTTACTTCTACTCTTCTATTTTGATGTCTATCTTAGTCCATCTTCAGCTGACAATATCCTGCACACTTCTTCATAAATCTAGACTAAAGCAAATTAAAAAGCCAGTGGCTGGAAAGGAAAAGAAGGAGAAAATGTTGGTTCTCCTCTTAAAAGTTTGTTATCAAAAAGAAGGAGAAAGGTGGGGATAATATTGAAAGTCCCTGAGGGAGGTTTCTCTTTAACTTTTCTTTTGTCCTCATGGGTGTAGAGAATTTTGCTTTAGATTCGAAAACTAATAGAGAGGAAGAGAAAATTGTATAGCCTGGGAAAATGAGAAAGCTTGATAGAGAAAAGCTGGAGGAGATGAAAATAAACAGTAGGGACGTAAGATGGGGGTGTGTATCTTGCATTTAGGAGGCTGTGTGTGATAAGGCTTCAAAGAGATGCTGTAAAGTTACTCATCTGCTTTGGAAAGTAAGGAGGAACAAATAGCTGAAGATGTATGTAGATAGGTGAAAGGTGAAGAATTTGAGTGAACTCATTATAATGGCCTGCATCTTCTCAGGAACTTAACTGCTGAAAATGAGAAATACAGGGTAGGAGGAGGATACTTCAGAAGAGTAGAAAAGTTCTGGAAGGGCTATCATAAGAAATAAGATAGGTTGTCAGCTGAATTTCAGGAATGCAAAGTTAAACTGAAGATCTAGTTGAGGTTAGTTGCATATAGAGATGATGCAAGTTGCAGTTAAGGAATCTCATATTTTCTTCATTTCTAAGAATAATGCATAATGCCATACAGTTATATTTTATGATTAGGTTCCTGATAGATATAGCAGATAATAGGCATGATTACATGGCAGTGTTATTGTTGGCAGGCTTCCCTGGTGGCTCAGATGGTAAAGAATCCACCAACCATGCAGGAGACCTGGGTTCAATTCCTGAGTTGGGAAGATCCCCTGGAGAAGGAAATGGCAATCCACTCCAGTATTCTTGCCAGGAGAATTCCAAGGACAGAGGAGCCTGGTGGGCTACAGACCATGGCGTCTGTTATTGTCGGCAAAAGATCAGACATCCCTGAAACTGCAGGAGCAGCATGCCTTTCTTCAAGCCTTTAATTTTAATAAAATGGATAAATAAAGTGAAGTCGCTCAGTCGTGTCCGACTCTTTGCGACCCCATGGACTGTAGCCTATCAGGCTTCTCCATTCATGGGATTTCCCAGGCAAGAGTGCTGGAGTGGATTGCCATTTCCTTCTCCAGGGGATCTTCCAGTTGCTAAAACAATCTCATGTGATAGCAGCCTGGCCTAGATAGAACTATATCTGCAGATGTACCAAGGACTTTTAGAGGTTTCAGGCAGTTCTGATACATTCTGTTTTAGAGAATGTTGATATACATGGTTTTATATTATTGGAGTTGTCAGTTAAGAAGAACTAAGACTACAGGACTAAATGATTATTTTACCATCTTAGATGTGATGATAGAAATTGGATAAGCCTCACCCAGTTTTTGTATAGCTAGATCATACAGTCGTTGGCTTTAGACTCAACTACAGGCTCAAACAGAAACTAGAAATGGTAATGACAGTGAAATCAGAGGTGGTACAGACAAGAGTGCTAGCAGTTTTGTCTTGGAAAGAAGAAAGGGAGAACACGCAACTTCCTCTTTGCCTATATCCCCAATTACATCATAATAGGGTAATAGTAGCTGCCACAACATTTATAACTGTTTGAACAACTAGTTTATTTCTTGCTCACAAAACAGTGCTGAGCTATTCCAGTTTAGTGGAAAGCAAGAAATGTTTCAATCCACTCAGTCATTCAGAAACCCAACTTAATGGAAGTCTCTGTCATATTCAAGACATGGTTTCCAAGGTCCATGTCTCCTTCCAATGGAAACATGAGAAAGATCATGGAAGTTGGCTTCTCTGAAGCCTGATTTGCTGATATAGAAGTGGACTGCATAGTTTGTGCTAATGTTCTATTATCCAAAACTCTGTCATGTGGCCAAACCTAATTGTAAGGAAAGATAAGAATGTAATCTACCTGTATGCCTAGGAGAGGAGGAAAAGAGGTATGGAACAACTTATAGTCAGTGCTGTACTAACTGCTTAGTAAGTGTTCTGACAAAAGTTACTGGTATATTCACCTAATATGGAAAGTTATCTCCTACCTAACCCTAATCTCCATTTAAAGGTTAGTAACACATGGCTGGTTTCCCTTCAGTTGGCTCTTGCTTGAATACATTTTTTAACAATTAACCTCATTATCCAACATTCAAAAACTGCTGAATAATTTTAGAATTCACCTACTCAATACTATTGCTACCAATTCAGTTCAGTTGCTCAGTCATGTCGAGCTCTTTGCTACACCATGGAATGCAGCATTCCAGGCTTCCCTGTTCATCACCAACTCCCGGAGCCTGCTCAAACTCATGTCCATCGAGTCGGTGATGCCATCCAACCATCTCATCCTCTATTTTCCCCTTCTCCTCCTGCCTTCAATCTTTCCCAGCATCAGGGTCTTTTCCAGTGATTCAGTTCTTTGCATCAGGTGTCCAAAGTACTGGAGATTCAGCTTCAGCATCAATCTTTCCAATGAATATTCAGGATCAATTTCCTGTAGGATTGACTGGTTTGATCTCCTTGCAGTCCAAGGGACTCTCATGAGGCTTTTCTAGCCCCAAAGTTCAACAGCATCAATTCTTTGACACTCAACTTTTTGATCCAGTTCTCACATCCGTACATGACTACTGTAAAAACCATAGCTTTGACTATACATACGTTTTTCAGCAAAGTAATATCTCTGCTTTTTAGTATGTTGTCTAGGTTCATTATACCTTTTCTTCTGAGGAGCAAGTGTCTTTTAATTTCACGGCTGCAGTCACCATTTGCAGTGACTTTCAAGCCCAAGAAAATAAAGTCTGTCACTGTTTCTATTGTTTCCCCATCTCTTTGCCATGATGTGATGAAATAGGATGCCATGATATTTGTTTTTTGAATGCTGAGTTTTAAACCAGCTTTTTCACTATTCTCTTTTACTTTCATCAAGAGGCTGTTTATTTCCTCTTGGCTTTCTGCCATATGGTTAGTGTCATCTGCATATCTGAGGTTATTGATATTTCTCCTGGAAATCTTGATACTAGCCTGTGCTTCATCCATATTGGCATTTAGCATGATGTACTCTGCATTTAAGTTAAATAAGCCAGGTGACAGTATACAACCTTGACATACTTCTGTCCCAGTTTGGAACTAGTCTGTAGTTCCATGTCCGGTTCTAACTGTTGCTTCTTGACCTGCATACAGGTTTCCCAGGAGGCAGGTCAGGTGGTCTGGTATTCCCATCTCTTTAAGAATTTTCCGTAGTTGACTGTGATCCACAGTCAAAGGCTTTGGCCTAGTCAATAAAGCAGAAGTAGATGTTTCTCCTGGAGTTATCTTGCTTTTTCGATGATCCAGAGGATGTTGGCAACTTGAACTCTGTTTCTTCTGCCTTTTCTAAATCAAGCTTGGACATTGGGAAGTCCTCAGTTCACATACTGTTGAAGCCTGGCTGGGAGAATTTTGAGCATTACTTTTCTAGTGTGTGAGATAACTGAAATTGTGTGGCAGTTTGAGCATATTTGGCATTGCCTTTCTTTGGGATTGGAATGAAAACTGACCTTTTCCTGTCCTGTGGCCACTGTTGAGTTTTTTTAATTTGCTGGCACATTGAGTGCAACACTTTCACAGCATCATCTTCCCAGATTTGAAATAGCTCAACTGGAATTCCATCACCTCCACTAGCTTTGTTCATAGTGATGCTTTCTAAGGCCCACTTGACTTCACATTCCAGGATGTCTGGCCCTAGGTGAGTGAGCACACCATTGTGATTATCTTGGTCGTGAAGATCTTTTTTGTACAGTTTTCTGTGTATTCTTGCCACCTCTTCTTAATGTCTTCTGCTTCTGTTAGGTCCATACCATTTCTGTCCTTTATTGAGCCCATCTTTCATGAAATGTTCCCTCGGCATCTCTAATTTTCTTGAAGAGATATCTAGTCTTTCCCATTCCACTGCTTTCCTCTATTTCTTTGCACTGATCACTGAGGAAGGCTTTCTTATCTCTTCTTGCTATTCTTTGGAAGTCTGCATTCAGATATGTATATCTTTCCTTTTCTCTTTTGCCATTTGCTTCTCTTCTTTTCTCAGCTATTTGTGAGGCCTCCTCAGACAACCATTTTGTCTTTTCACATTTCTTTTTCTTGGGGATGGTTTTGATCACTGCCGCCTGTACAGTGTTACAGACCTTTGTCCATAGTTCTTCAGGCACTTTGTCTATCAGATCTAATCCCTTGAATCTATTTGTCACTTCCACTGTGATCATAAGGGATTTGATTTAGGTCCTACCCAAATGATTTAGTGGTTTTCCCTACTTTCTTCAATTTAAGTCTGAATTTTGCCATAAGTAGTTCATTATCTGAGCTAAGTAAGCTCCTGGTCTTGTTTTTGCTGACTGTTTAGAGCTTTTCCATCTTTGGCTGCAAAGAATATAATCAGTCTGTTCACAGTATTGACCATCTGGTGATGTCCATGTGTAGAGTCATCTCTTTTGTTGTTGGAAGAGGGTGTTTGATATGACCAGTGTGTTCTCTTGGCCAAACTCCGTTAGCCTATGCCCTGCTTCATTTTGTACTCCAAGGCCAAACTTGCCTGCTACTCCAGGTATCTCTTGACATCCTACATTTGCATTCCTGTTCCCTATGATGAAAAGGACATCTTTCTTTGGTGTTAGTTCCAGAAGCTGTAGGTCATCCTAGAATAGTCCAAATTCAGCTTCTTCTGCATTAATGTTTGGGGCATAAACTTGATTACTGTGATATTGAATGGTTTGTCTTAGAAACAAACAGTGATCATTGTCATTTTTGAAACTCCACCCAAGTATTGCATTTCAGACTGTTTTGTTGACATTGGGGGCTACTCCATTTTTTCTAAGAGATTCTTGTCCACAGTACTAGATGTAATGGTCATCTGAATTGAATTTGCCCATTCCAGTCCATTTTAGTTCACTGGTTCCTAAAATATCGATGTTCGCTCTTGCCATCTCCTGTTTGACCATTTCCAGTTTACCTTGATTCATGGTCCTAACATTCCAGGTTCCTATGCAGTATTGTTCTTTACAGTATTGGAGTGTATTTCCATCACTAGTCACATCCACAACTGGGCATTATTTTTGCTTTGGCTCAGCCTCTTCATTTCTTCTGGAGCTATTTCTCCAACTCTTCTCCAGTAACATATTGGACACCTACTGACCTCAGTTCAGTTCAATTGCTCAGTCATGTCTGACTCTTTGTGACCCCATGGGCTTCAGCATGCCAAGGCTCCCTGTCCATCACCAACTCTTGGAGTTGACTCAAATTCATGTCCATTGAGTCAGTATGCCATCCAACTATCTTATCCTCTGTCGTCCCCTTCTCCTCCCTCCTTCAATCTTTCCCAGCACCAGGGACTTCTCAAATCAGTCAGCTCTTTGCATCAGGTGGCCAAATATTGGAGTTTCAGCTTCAACATCAGTCCTTTCAATGAACATTCAGGACTGATTTCCTTTAGGATGAATTGGTTGGATCTCCTTGCAGTCCAACAGACTCTCAAGAGTCTTCTACAACACCACAGTTCAGAAGCATCAATTCTTCACTGCTCAGCTTTCTTTATAGTCCAACTCTCACATGTATACATGACCACTGGAAAAACCATAGCCTTGACTGTACAAACCTTTGTTGACAAAGTAATGTCTCTGCTTTTTAATATGCTGTCTAGGTTGGTCATAACTTTCCTTCCAAGGAGGAAGCATCCTTTTATTTCATGATGGCAGTCACCATCTGCAGTGATTTTGGAGCCCAGAAAAATAAAGTTAGCTACTGTTTCCACTGTTTCCCCATCTATTTCCCATGAAGTGATGGGACCAGATGCCATGATCTTAGTTTTCTGAATGTTGAACCATAAGCCAACTTTTTCACTCTCCTCTTTCATTTTCATCAAGAGGCTCTTTAGTTCCTCTTCACTTTCTGCCATAAGGGTGGTGTCATCTGCATATCTGAGGTTATTAATATTTCTCCCAGCAATCTTGTTTCCAGCTTGTGCTTCATCCAGCCTAGCATTTCTCATGATGTACTCTCCATATAAGTTCAATAAGCAGGGTGACAATATATAGCCTCGACGTACTCTTTCCCTATTTGGAATCAGTCTGTTGGTCCATGTCCAGTTCTGACTGTTGCTTCCTGACCTGCATACAGATTTCCCAAGAGGCAGGTCAGGTAGTCTGGTATTTCCATCTCTTTCAGAACTTTCCACAGTTTATTGTGATCCACACAGTCAAAGGCTTTGGCATAGTCAATAAAGCAGGAGTAGTTGTTTTTCTGGAACTCTCTTGCTTTTTCCATGATCCAGCAGATGTTGGCAATTTGATCTCTGGTTCCTCTGCCTTTTCTAAAGCCAGCTTGTACATCTGGAAGTTCATGGTTCACGTATTGCTGAAGCCTGGCTTGGAGAATTTTGAGCATTACATTGCTAGCATGTGAGATGAGTGCAATTGTGTGGTAGTTTGAGCATTCTTTGGAATCGCCTTTCTTAGCGACTGGAATGAAAACTGACCTTTTCCAGTCCTGTGGCCACTGCTGAGTTTTCCAGATTTGCTGGCGTATTGAGTGTGGCACTTTCACAGCATCATCTTTTAGGATTTGAAATAGCTCAGCTGGAATACCATCACCTCCACTAGCTTTGCTCATAGTGATGCTTCCTAAGGCCCACTTGACCTTCCATTCCAAGATGTCTGGCTCTAGGTGAGTGAGCACCATCGTGATTATCTTGGTCGTGAAGATCTTTTTGTATAGCTCTTCTGTGTATTCTTACCACCTCTTCTTAATATCTTCTGCTCCTGTCATCTTTCAGTGTCTTATCTTTTTGCCTTTTCATGCTGTACATGGAGTTTTCAAGGCAAGAATACTGAAGTGGTTTGCCGTTCCCTTCTCTAGTGGACTCTCCACCAAGACTTGTCTGTCTTGGGTGACCCTACACAGCATGGCTCATAGTTTCACTGAGTTAGACAAGACTGTGATCCAAGTGATCAGTTTGCTTAGTTTTCTGTGTTTGTTGTTTCCATTCTGTCTGCCCTCTGAGGGATAAGTGTAAGAGGCTTGTGGAAGACCTGTTCCATTACTATAAATGAGTCTTAACTATGATGAGGCAATGTAGAAAATTCTTGGTTTTTCAAGGAAACAAACTTGTATCCCCACCATGTGAGAAGAATTAGTGCATTTTGACTTGAGAAATGGATAATAATATTCATTTGTTAAAGTAGTGGGATTTTATATATTTTTTTCATTAAAAAATTTTTGCTATTGCCTCAGTATTGTTTATGCAATAAATAAAAGTCCTTGCTTTTTACTGTTGAGTGCAGATTTCTCAAATGTGTTTAAGTCTCCACATTATATTAATGTGTGTATTACATTTAAAAGGCTACTGTGGAATTTTCAAAATTCAGATTATAATTCTCTTACAGTTTTGACTTTAAATATAAGCTCTTAGCAACTAGTAAGTATGCCCAGATGCATTATTTTTAAAATTGTCATCTTTATTTGCGTTTGTTACTATGTAGTCTGTGTTATGTTTTAAGAAAATATTATTTATTTTTCTTATATTTGGGAGTTGGATTTGTGTGAACCTATCTTAAAATGTTAAAACTTTTAGTTAAGACAAATGAGAATATTCCAGAATCCCTGTATTGTCTAAGGATTAAATGAAAAATTATTTACATTAAGTCTTGGTCATACTAGTTAGCACAAGCTTCAGAGTTTTAAGGAATAAAGATTTTGCCCAAAAGAAAAGTTTTCTGGGGAAAACATGAATTCAGTTCAGATTTGGAATTTTTAGTCTTTTCTCTCCTAATGCCCTCCCAATATGCAAATTCCTGATAATCATAAATGAAGTCCTGTATGGACTTATAGCCTGAATAATAAGGATAAAATTTTATAAAACTCTGTAAGGAGAAATTTATAAAAATTTTCTAGATACATTGAATTGCTTCCTACTGTGGGACAAGATTGCATGTCAATGTGTGTTTCTGTGTGTATATCATGTGTGTATGCTTAGCATGCATGTAAGACTGAGTTTTCTATTTTCCCTTTGCTCTCATAACAATTCATTAGAGAGAGATGTACCAAATGGGCTTATGCTACAGTCAGTTTTGAGAACACTTTTGTAGATAATTAGATATTCACATAAACTTCTCTGGTTTCAATCATGAACATGAAACATTGATTTAATCACTTATAATACCTACCAATATATCTCTGTATCTAGGAGGTTGTTCTTGAAATTTAGTATACATAGAAACTAACTTCATAGCTAAAGAAACATGTAGATTTCTAATGAAACAAATTAAAGGAACATGAAATATACATTTATAATAAGCACCACCTCTTAGTGTTTGCTCCATGTCAAGAAACACTGCCTTAAGGAGTGCATCAAGTAATACTTCAGTGTTTGACTTTTATCATGCATCTTACATCAAGTCTTATATGAAATTATGTTTCTGAAATGAATATTGTACCATCAATATTCAACTTAAATTCTATAGTGATACATGAAGTTCCCGATTAAGAACCCACTCTGTTTTGCCTTTGAGCATGAAACATCTATGCTGTCCAACAAGGACTGGGAAATTATGGTCTGTGAACCAAATACGGCCTGTCCTTGCTGAGCCTTTAAGCTGAGTGGTTTTTACATTTAGAAATGGTTAAAAAATATCAAAAGAAGAAAATTTCCTGACATGAAAATTATATTCAAATTTCAGTGCTATAAAATAAAGTTTATTAGTTTTATTTATGCTTATCTGTGTATGTATCCACCTGTGATTATTCATACACTCTAATGTCAAAGCAGAGTAGCAGCCACAGATACTGTATGTTATGCTCTCATCTCTTTGCATTGCCGTTCAGTGCACTTCCAATCACAGTGACACATTATAATTCTATAGTCTTTCAAGTGCAACATGTATGGTCATACCACATGATTGGCAAAGCAGTGGCACAGTGGTTTTGCAAAAATAAAATATGTCAACATCACCAAACTGAGCACTCACCAGTAGTATTCCCAATTAACAAGAAAACAGCATTCATAAAAATTAGAAAACTAAAATTTAATATTGCATCATAGAAGAATTCCTTCTCAAAAATACAAATGAAAATGAAGATGCAACCATAGAAAATTTCTGAGTCATTCATTTGTTAGTTAAGCAAGGAAAGCCATTTTCTGATGAGTTAATTAAATCATCTTTGAGTACAGTTCATTTCATTCGCTCAGTCGTGTCCGACTCTTTGCGACCCCATGAATCACAGCACGCCAGGCCTCCCTGTCCATCACCAACTCCCGGAGTTCACTCAAACTCACATCCATCGAGTCGGTGATGCCATCCAGCCATCTCATCCTCTGTCGTCCCCTTCTCCTCCTGCCCCCAATCCCTCCCAGCATCAGAGTCTTTTCCAATGAGTCAACTCTTTGCATGAGGTGGCCAAAATACTGGAGTTTCAGCTTTAGCATCAGTCTTTCCAAAGAACACCCAGGACCGAGCTCCTTTAGAATGAACTGGTTGAATCTCCTTGCAGTCCAAGGGACTCTCAAGAGTCTTCTCCAACACCACAGTTCAAAAGCATCAGTTCTTCGGCGCTCAGCTTTCTTTACAGTCCAACTCTCACATGCATACATGACCACTGGAAAAACCATAGCCTTGACTAGATGGACCTTTGTTGGCAAAGTAATGTCTCTGCTTTTGAATATGCTATCTATGTTGGTCATAACTTTCCTTCCAAGGAGTAAGCATCTTTGCAGTAGATTAAGAAATTTATCCAGAGAAAATTAACTTAAGACAAATGCCTTCCAAGGAATGAATATGCTCAATTAAAATCATATTTTTGTATATTGATATCAGTATTTGGCAATACCTGTCTTTGTAAAAACTCATTTTCAAACATGAAATATGTAAAATCTTATTAAAGATCAGCATTAATAGATGAGCATTTGCGGTTGATTTTGATGATAGGGAACAATGCATTTGTCAGTCTCATCATTTGCAAGTACTTTCTCTTATTTCATAGACTGTCTTTTCACCCTGTTGATGTTTTCTTTTACTATGCAAAAGCTTTTAAGTTTGATTAGGTCCCTTTTGTTTATTTTTGCTTTTGTTTCTTGCATTAGGACCTAAAAAAGTATTGCTATGATTTATTTCAGAGTGTTCAGTCTATGTTCTCTTCTAAGAGTTTTATGGTTTCAGGTCTTGCATTTGTGAAAATAACCTTATTTTGAAATAGGTTCTTTGTAGATGTTACTGATTTTCAGTCACTTGGTCATATCTGACTCTTTGAGACCCCTTGGACTGCAGCATGCCAGGCTTCCCCATCCTTTACTGTCTCTCAGACTTTGCTTAATCTTGTGTCCATTGAGTCAGTGATGCCACCCAACCATCTCATCCTCTGTCGTCCCCTTCTCCTCCTGACCTCAATCTCTCCTAGCATCAGGGTCTTTTCCAAGGAGTCAGTTTTTCACATCAGGTGGTCAAAGTAGTGGAGCTCCAACTTCAGCATCAGTCCTTCCAATAGATATTCAAGGTTGATTTCCTTAAGGACATCATTTTGCCAACGAAAGTTTGTACAGTCAAAGCTGTGGTTTTTCCAGTAGTCATGTACAGATGTGAGAGTTGGACCATAAAGAAGGCTGAGTACTGAAGAACTGATACATTCAAATTGTGACGCTGAAGAAGGCTCTTGAGAATCATATGGACAGCCAGGAGACCAAGCCAGTTGATCCTTAAGGAAACCTGTGAGGTATTTACTTACCATTTTATTACTTGTTTTCTGGTTGTTTTGTAGTTCTTTCTTTTTTTATTTTTATTACTTGATGATTTTTGTTAGCATGCTTGTGTTCCTTTTTTTTAGTTTTATATCCATGGTGGGTTTTTGATTTGCAGTTAGCATGAGATTCATCTATGTTGATCTATAATTGTATCTACTTGTTGCAAACTTACAGTCATTTAATTTCACACTCTACATACTCTATAAGATATGCGTTTTTACTCCCCTCCTCTACTTTTTGTGATTTTGATGTTTTATTTTATATCTTTGTGGTTATACCTTAACTGTTTATTATAGTTATAGTTGCTTTTATAATTTTTTGTCTTTTAATCTTTATGCTGGTTTACTTTATTGTTTGATCGTTAGTCCTTATTATATATTTGCCTTTTCTGTGAGACTTTCCTTTCCCATATTTTTTTTTTTCCATTTAGAGAAGACTCTTTAACATTTCTTTTAAGGTTGGTTTATTATTGATGAAAGAAATAAATTCTTTTGACTTTCTTTTGATATCCATGTGACTTCCATATAAATTTGGTCCCCACCTTTATCTCTAAGCTAAAAAGTTATGTTATTTCTTATACTTGATTCAGTGTCAATGAAAAGTAGAAGGGACTCAATAAATGTTACATGGTTATTTGAAAGAATGAATTAATTTATTCTCCTGGAGTATATTAATAGCAAACTCACCCTTTTTTCTTTTACCCATTAGTTTTAGTAACTTCAACATTTACATAATAACAGTCTTAGTGTTCGGATCATACAGTTTCTTGTCCTTACTGGCCCTTTTAGGAAGAGCCTAAAAGAAGCTACAGATGTGTTTCTGCTACACCATTGCAGTTGCCCATTTTAAGGTTGTCACATGTGTCATTCAAAACTGCTTCATATCCAGCATTGTCAAATTTATAAAGCAAGAAACTCCAGTATTTTCATCTTTCCTACATTCTCATTAATTATGTTACCCTTGCCCTAGCAGCCTCTAGGTTTTTTCTCTCCAGCGTATTGTGTCTCTAATTGCATTTTTTTACATTATTTATTTTAATTAGAGGATAATTACTTTACAATAACATGGTGGTTTTTTGCCATGTATTGACATGAATCAGCCACGGGTGCACATGTGTCCCCCCATCCCAAACCCTCTTCCCACCTCCTTCCCCACTCTATCCCTCTGGGTTGTCCCAGAGCACTGACTTTGAGTGCCCTACTTTATGCATCGAACTTGCACTGGTCATCTATTTTACATATAGTAATATATATGTTTCAGTGCTATTCTCTCAAGTCATCCCACCCTCCCCTTCTCCCACACAGTCCAAAAGTCTTCTTTACATCTGTGTCTCTTTTGCTGCCTTGCATACAGGATCGTCATTACCATCTTTCCAAATTCCATATATATGCATTAATATACTGTATCGGTATTGCTCTTTCTGACTTTCTTCACTTTGTATAATAGGTTCATTTCATCCACCTCATTAGAACTGATTCAAATGCATTCTTTTTATAGCTGAGTAATATTCCATTGTGTATATGTACCACAACTTCCTTATCCATTCATCTGCTGATGGACATCTAGGTTGCTTCCATATCCTAGGTATTGTAAAACAGTGCTGCAATAAGCATGGGGTACACGTGTCTTCTTCAGTTCTGGTTTCCTCAGTGTGTATGCCCAGCAGTGGGATTGCTGGGTCATATGGCAGTTCTATTTCCAGTTTTTAAAGGAATCTCCACATAATGGCTGTACCAGTTTGCATTCTCACCAACGCTGTAAAAGAGTTCCCTTTTCTCTACATGCTCTCCAGCATTTATTGTTTGTAGACTTTTAGATGACAGCCATTCTGACCAGTGTGTGGTACCTCATGGTGGTTTTGATTTACATTTCTCTAATAATGAGTATGTTAAGCATCTTTTCATATGTTTATTAGCCATCTTACGGATAATGTCTTTGGATAAATGTTCTTTGGATAAATGTCTGTTTAGTTCTTTGGCTCACTTCTTGATTGGGTTGTTTGTTTTTCTGGTATTGAGCTGCATGAGCTGCTGTGTGTATATTTTGGAAATTAATTCTTTGTCAGTTGTTTCATTTGCTATTATTTTCTCCCATTCTGAAGACTGCCTTTTCACCTTGTTTACTTTCCTTCATTGTGCAAAAGCTTTTAAATTTAATTAGGTCTCTTCAGTCTCATTTTTATGTAACTTGTTTTCTTCTTTTAGCTACATTGGTTAATCAGTCATTTTATCAGTCTCTCAACCAACACAACTTCATCATATCTTTCTCTCCATAACCTTTATAATTATCAATAATGTACTTTGATGTTTAAGTTGTCTTTTACTTTAGACCATGCCATAATTATCATTTATTTTGCATATTAAAATTTTATAATTTCTAGGGTATTCACAACCTCACCATTACTATAACTCATCTTGCCAAGTATTTATTTATTTCACAATGCTTCTTAATCCCCACTCTTCTGGTTCTAGACATTGAAAGTAAATTCTAGATTTCCAGATGTTTTATTCAACTTCATTTCTGTCTTTTTTCTGGACAGTAATCCTATTATTGCCACCTTTGAATATTTTAAAACTTCATCCAATGAGTCAGTTGCTAAATTACAGCTATCTGTGTAGCAAGCAAAATTGGAGTAAAGGAGCAATTTCTTCTGGTTCCAGAAAGTATCATTGTACATTAGACCATGTGTCTCAACTACTCTAGCTGTGATGAATTAGATTAAGTGGTCTTTGAAAGAGGAAAATTTGGAGCAAGGAAAATTTCAGGCATCTGATGAGGGACTATCTGAAGTTCCAGGGTACACAAACCAGGAGTTTTCATTTATTTTCATCCATGAGGGAGAGGTAGTTTGAGCTTGAGATTGTTGGTTTCAAATAAATGAATCTGGACCCAGTTTCAATAGCAAATGGGAATGCATAACTGAGTGGCAGCTGCTCACCAGCAAACTCAACACTGGGCAAGTTTTTCAGTTAAATTGTTTCATTTGGTAAGATTTTCACAGCTTGATCATCTGATGTTTGCACAATGTTTTCCTGCTAGATTTTAATCAGTTCCCCTCTTGAGCTGGCGAGATAAAAAAAGAGTGAGTGAGTTTAGTTTAGTGACTCAGTCATAGACGTTGGACTCTTGGCATTCGCACAGACTCTAGCCCACAAGACTCTGTCCATGGAATTCTCCAGGCAAGAATACTGGAGTGGGTTGCCATTCCCTTCTCCAAGGCATCTTCCTGACCCAGGGATTGAACCCGGGTCTCCTGCATTGCAGGCAGATTTCTTACCATCTGAGCTATGGAATTTTAAAAAAAAAAGGACTAATCAAATTATGCTTTATGATTTTATACTTTTTATTGAGCTATAATTAACATATTATATTAGTTTCAGTGGTACCATAGACAGTCAGCATTTTTGTACATTATGAAATGATCACTTCAATGAGACCAGTTACCATCAGTCACTATACAAAGTTGTTACAGTATTATTCACTATATTCTCTGGTTTTCATAACATTCTGAGACTTTTTTTTAGTGGGCTTTTACATTTTTGTTGTCTTTGCAGACCACCTAGGTAAGAGTCCAGTCCTAGTAGGAAATGCTTTTTTTTTTTTTTTTTTTGGCTTTTTGCTCTTTATGTGAATATATCCCTTTTTTTTTTTTTTTTACTTTACTGAATGTAAGTAAAATTGAGTCCAACATGCCACATGATGTTTTCCATTTTCTTTATTAGATTCAATGTATACTTTATAGTTGCAATTATTCTCTTTGTGCTGCTGCTGCTGCTAAGTCACTTCAGTTGTGTCCGACTCTGTGTGACCCCATAGATGGCAGTCCACCAGGCTCCCCCATCCCTGGGATTCTCCAGGCAAGAACACTGGAGTGGGTTGCCATTTCCTTCTCCAATGCATGAAAGTGAAAAGTGAAAGTGAAGTTGCTCAGTTGTGTCCTGATTCTTAGTGACCCCATGGACTACAGCCTACCAGGCTCCTCCATCCATGGGATTTTCCAGGCAAGAGTACTGGAGTGAGGTGCCATTGCCTTCTCTGATTCTCTTTGAAGAGATGTTCAATTGAGAAAGACTGTCAGTTGGTATTTTTCTTACAAGGTTTGCTAAGATTCTATTTTAAATTAGTGTAAAATATTTATAAGAAAATTGTCTTTGATGTTAGTATTTTTAACATATTGAACAAACTACATATGGGCCTGTCCGAATAGCTTTTTCAGTGGAGGGAGGCAATTTAGGCAATTTTAAAAAGTTGTTATACTATATTATAAACTCTATCTGTGATCACTTGCACACAAAAACTATCCAAGTAAAAAGGTAGTTAAGAGCAAATAATATATATGGCTGATACATCATAAGAACATGCTCTTGAATTTGAACTTTTAGGTATTAATAACCAAAAGCACAACATAAAATATTAGAATAGATGACTATAAGCATTGTTTTCAAGTGTAAAGAAAAAAATATATTTAAAGAGGGAATCAGGGTATGGTTAATTTGACCTCTGATCTGTAGAATATCAGTCTTAAACCTGTAAAAGTCACACAAAATAAATGTCAGCTCTGGTTTTACTATTATAAATACTATAGCTATTAACACTTTTGCTGTTTTTTTCCAATAGCTAGAAACAGTATATTCAACCAAAATGAACCCAGTAAATGTTTCAATGAAGGCAAATATATTCTTATAACCGAATGTTTTTTACATTTCAGTATCAGTCAGTAGCTTGAAAAATGCATTTTTTTTTTTAGTTTAGCTGTTTGATTCTTCCACATGTTTTACATTTGTTAAAGGATGTGGCTCCTTTGAAAGACATTTTGAACTACAGCCTCTCTGTTGTATGGGTAAATGAAAGCAAATGATGTTGTTGTAAAGTATAAAGACGAAAGAAAATTTTGCCAAGGTTGCAAACAAGTATAAACCTATAATACATATAAATAATCTGGCTTAAACATCAAGATTGTCAGAAGCACTGTTATATATTGCTGCTATCCACATTCGTATTTTGATATAAATCACTAACCCTATGATTAAGAAATATTACTGAGAAAGTTTCTTCCCAAGTTTAAATTTCTTCTTCAATCTGAGTGGATCAGTGCTTCACTTACGCCCTAGTAGTTCAGATGCTGGACAGTCTGATTCAGCAAAGGTCCACAGTGTTCCGTCATCTATAAGCCAGGTGAAGTGCAACACAAACGCAGTTCGGCTCCTCTGAGTCATCAGCAATAGGGATGAACAGGAAGCATATTTTGCTAAGTCAGCACTTACACACTGATCCAGACTTCTCTCAGGTTGATGGCGATGTGAAAAACAATTCTAGAACAATGCTTCAACCTTTTTAGGAGCTCAGGGCATATCTGAGGGAGAAAGGGAGGAAGCTTGGGCCATTTGATAATAGAGACTGTCATTTTCTTTAAAATTATTTTAATTTTAAAGTCTTTGTGATAGTTATTAGACTTCCCTGGTGGCTCAGATGGTAAAGAATCCGCTTGCAATGCAGGAGACCTGGGTTTGATCCCTGGGTCAAGAAGATCCCCTGTGTGGCAACCTACTCCAGTATTCTTGCCTTCAGAATCCCATGGACAGAGGAGCCTGGCGGGCTACATATAGTCCATAAGGTTGCAAAGATCTGGGCATGACTGAGTGACTAAACACGCATGCACGCATGACAATTATTAAGCACATAGTGAATGATAACATAAATCACAGTTATTCATCTAAAGCATACTAGACCTTGCATACTTATACCTGTATGTTGACAGCTATGCATAATATACTTTATACCTGTGTATTGACAGCTATGCATATATAGTAAGTAGTGTACAACTGATTGACTTCTCATTCTGTCTCTGATAAGCAATAATAATCAATGGCTATTAGGAAACTATCAAATTTATCTGAATGCCAGCTGGAGAAATTGATTTCAGAATACTGAGAAAGGTAAATCAAGATTGAATTATATAAGGCTGTGGTGATAGTAGAGTAGCTGAACAAATTTTCATGGGTTAAATATTGGGGCTTGAAGAGGGAAGAAAACTCCGTAACCAGCTATCTCAATGTCAAAAAATCCGAGGAATGTGAGCTGGGAGGGCATTTTATCTGAACTTCATTACTAGGCCCGGTGTGGAGGTAGGTGAAGGTTTCTCACTGGCCAGGATGATTGAAGAAAATAGTTTTCCTTTGGGAGCAGCATCCAGAAAACAGCAAAGGAAATTTGATTCTTAGGGATGTCAGAAAGAGACGAACATAGGACTGAAAGAAAAGAAGCTCAAGTAAACTTACTAGAGAAGCAAGTTCTAATTCCAGCTCTGGCAATAAGCTTCTGGGTGATTAAATCAAGTACCATCTCTCTGAGCATTGGCTTTCTAATTGTTAAAATAATTATGTTAGGATATCAATCATTATAGATTGATGACCTCGACTCTACTTTGAAGAAATGATTGCATGTTCAGCTGTTCAGTCATGTCTGATTCTGCAAACCCATGGGGCCTGCCAGGATCCTCTGTCCATGGAATTCTCCAGGCAAGAATACTGGAGTGGGTTGCCATTTCCTCCTCCAGGGGATCATCCCCACCCAGGGATCAAATCCGCATTTCCTGCACTGGCAGGCAGATTCTTTACCACTGAACCATCTAAGAAGCCCTTGAAGAACTGAAGTGAGACTTTTTTGCTCGTGATGTTTAGATTTGAATCTAAAGTCTTAATGAAGCTTGTATACGTTCCCTGTTTCTATTGGGATTCCCTTGCTCTATATTTTGTCCTCCTTGCACAAGTACTTGCTTTGCCCTTTGCAGTGTTTGAATTTCAAACCTCTGTACCTCTCTCTCTATTGTCTTTTAGGGTTTTTTGTTTGTTTGTTTGCTCTAAAATTCCATTAGTGCCTGCAGATAATGATAGAATGAACTATAATACTATCTAACTATTGGGTTCCATTTATGTGCTTGAGACTAACCCTCAGAAGCACCTTAGAACATTCAGAAAACAAAGATCATGGCATCTGGTCCCATCACTTCATGGGAAATAGATGGGGAAACAGTGGAAACAGTGTGAGACTTTATTTTGGGGGGCTTCAAAATCACTGCAGATGGTGACTGCAGCCATGAAATTAAAAGACGTTTACTCCTTGGAAGGAAAGTTATGACCAACCTAGATAGCATATTAAAAAGCAGAGGCATTACTTTGCCAACAAAAGTCCGTCTAGTCAAGGCTATGATTTTTCCAGTGGTCATGTATGGATGTGAGAGTTGGACTGTGAAGAAAGGTGAGTGCCGAAGAATTGATGCTTTTGAACTGTGGTGTTGGAGAAGACTCTTGAGAGTCCCGTGGACTGCAAGGAGATCCAACCAGTCCATTCTAAAGGAGATCAGCCCTGGGTATTCATTGGAAAGACTGATGCTAAAGCTGCAACTCCAATACTTTGGCCACCTCATGCGAAGAGTTGACTCATTGGAAAAGACCCTGATGCTGGGAGGGACTGGGGGCAGAAGGAGAAGGGGACAACAGAGGATAAGATGGCTGGATGGCATCACAGACTCGATGGACATGAGTTTGAGTAAACTCCAGGAGTTGGTGATGGACAGGGAGGCCTGGCGTGGTGTGATTCATGGAGTCACAGAGTTGGACAGGACTGAGTGACTGAACTGACTGACTGAACCTTATGTTTATCTACAGATAATGAAATTGAGATAAGGGATGCTAATGACTTGTCTGAGGCCACATAGCTTGTGAGTAGCAGGGCCAGGGTCTTAGTTCTCACCTAACTAAAACCGAGATTGAAAGTCTTTCCTTTATACCATACTTCCTTACACGATTGCTTTTTTAAAAAATTTAAATATGGACCTGAAAAGTGGAAATATGTAGTCTTCTTGGAGATGTTCTCATCCAGAGTGACATATTTTCTAATTATGCTAGAGAAATGAGTTACTATCTTTCATCAAGATGAGGTTATTCCAAGGTTAGACTCTCTTAGTAGGCTTAAGGGAGATTTCTTTAACCAGGCATTGTAGAACACAAGTTCTAGGAATTGATTCTGTTCTCTTAAAGCAGATTAAAATGTACAATTGTGGTTATTATCCCAGTGTTTAAAGTTTCATTTTTTGCTTGCATTTCTAAAATGGAGTATCCTTTGTAATGTTAATTTTACTAACATTAAATATTCATGTTAGTAATGAAGAGGCATTAAGTTTAACTTGTCATTCAAAAAAGTTCTCAGAAGCTTAATTGGGTTAAACTGGTGAGTTTACACACACTGAAGCAGTGGTTTTGACTGTAGCCACACTGCTTGAAAGTGAGGGTACAAGTCTCTGAAATGCCCCCTTCATATAAGGCATTTGGTTACTTCTCAATAACCGTACTGCTCTGAGAATAATTATCTCCTAACATCTGCTCCATAAGTACTGTCTGAATCATGACTATTTAGCATGCTGAGAAAAAGAAAACCCTCCATCTGTACCACTGCTAACACTGCAAAGCCAGCACAGCCAGGACAGAGTAGATTAGAGTAATTTAAACTTATATATCAACAAAAACTTCAGATAAGTACCAAGTCCAGAATCTAAGTTATATGTGATAACATAAAAGTATGAAGAAGACGAGCTAACAATGGCAATCTTCATTTCTTTGCTACTAGCTTGAGCTTGTACTGCTGCCTGTATGACAAAAAAGAAAGAAAGAAACTTTGTTTTGACTTGAACAAATTCAATGTGTAAGTCAGTAATGACTAATTATATAATCCATACTTAACTATTTTTAATTATATTCCTCACTAAAATGAGTAAACTGTAAACTTTCAAGTCAACCAAATGATTATATCCAAAGCTCTTAAAAATTTTTCTTATTCTTTTAAAAATTTATTTACTTTTAAATTAATATTTACTGGGATATAACTGATTTGCACTGTTATGTTAGTTTCTGTTATACAGCAAAGTGAATCAGTTATACATATGCATTATAGCCACTCTTTTTTACATCCTATTTCCATGTAGATCACTACAGAGTATTGAGTAGAGTTCCCTGTGCTATACAGTAAGTTCTTATTAGTTATCTATTTTATTACATAGTGAAAGTGGCTCAGTCATGTCCAACTCTTTGCGACTCAATGGACTGTAGCCTGCCAGGCTCCTCTGTCCATAGAATTCTCCAGACCAGAATCCAGACCAGAATACTGGAGTGGGTTGCCATTCACTTCTCCAGGAGATCTTCCCAATCCAGGGATCAAATCCATGTCTCCTTCATTGCAGGCTGATTCTTTACCATCTGAGCCACCAGGGAAGCCTTATTCCATAGTAGTGTGTATATATCAATCCCAATCTCACATTTTATACCTCCCCTCTTTCTTTCCCCCTTGGCAACCGTAAGTTTGTTTTCTACATCTGTGACTCTATTTCTGTTTTGTAAATAGGTTCATTTGTACCATATTTTTAGACTCCACATATAAGCAATATCATATGACATTTGTCTTTTTCTGACTTAACTTCACTCAATATGACTATCTCTAGATCCATCCATGTTATTGCAAATGGAATTATTTCATTCTTTTTTTAAATTTTAGATCCAAAAGCATTTAAAAAATCAGATATACAAATGATTTGGAATAATTTGTCCTTCCATAATAACGTGATTAATTCAACAAGTCAGTGAATAGTTTGTCCAAAGATAATATGTTAACCTATAGATTTAACAAAATGGCGCTAAATATTCTGTCTTGTTCATATACATGAAGATTGTTTTGTACACGCTGACCAATGTTGTACTTTGAACCTGCAAACAGAAGCTTTTGTATGCCTTCATTTTCTCAGCTCTCTGTCTAGAGTACCCTATCAGAGAGCTGTTTTTTCCATCTCTTCATTCTTTGAATATCAGTAATGTGCCAAGCACTGTTCTGGGTTCTGGGGGATAGTGGTGAGCCAACCGTTGAGTTGGGAAACTAGGGTGAGGATGTGAACACTGACTGTTCCAGAATATGCAAGAGTTAACCCAATGGATGGGCCATGAGAGTGTGTTTCAGAACAGCAGAGAGACTGGGGCAGAGGCACAGAGGTGAGAGACAGCACGATGTATAAAGGACTAAATGTGAATGGTGTTAATGGGCCATAAAGTATTATAAAAGGAAGAGTTGAATGGCAAAAGCTTGGCTACAAGGACTCAGTTAATGGGTTTGAACCCTTGTAGGGAGGCCACTGAAGAGCTGAAGTCAGAAAACTTGCATATCCAGCTGTGCAGGAGGCAGCTGAGTACAGAAGAGAACTCTGAGATGTTAAGGCAAGAGGCCAAGCAAGAGATGATGATGGTCTGAAATAGGTTGTTTTTATTCCATAGAATAATAAATCGTTTTCTAGAATGTAGAAGGATTTTGAGGTTATCAGGAGAATCTGGCACAAGCATCACCAATAGCAACGATGGTAACATCAGTAGCAACCAGAACTTACAGAGCGCTTATGGGTGCCAGGCACTCTGCCAAGACCTTATATGCTCTGGTGCAATCCTTCCTGTGACTTTGTGAGTTAGGTGCTTTTATTATCTCCATGTTTAGAGAAGGTCACACAACTAGGAACTGAGTGAGCTGAGACTCAAGCCAGATCATCTTATAGCTATGGTCTTAACTACCATGCTATGCAACCAAGCTTATTTAATTTATAAATTTAAGTTTGCATAAAATAATAATGACTTTCAGAATAAAAATTGGTTAAATTTGTCTACTAAAATAGTCAAGTAAGTGGACTTTGTGACTATTTTCACTCTTGATAAGAGTGAAAGAGGAGTGAAAAAGCTGGCTTAAAATTCAACATTCAAAAGATGAAGACCATGGCATCCAGTCACATCACTTCATGGCAAATAGATAGGGAAACACTGGAAAAAGTGACAGGCTTTATTTTCTTCGGTTTCAAAATTACTGCAGATGGCGATTGCAGCCATGAAATTCAAAGATGCTTGCTTCTTCGAAGAAAAGCTATGACCAACCTAGGTAGCATATTAAAAGCAGAGACATTACTTTGCTGAAAAAGGTCCATCTAGTCAGAGCTATGATTTTTCTAGTAGTCATGTATGGATGTGAGAGTTGGAGCGTAAAGAAAGTGAACGCTGAAGGATTGATGCTTTTGAACTATGGTGTTGGAGAAGACTCTTGAGAGTCTGTTGGACTGCAAGCAATCAAACCAGTCAATCCTAAAGGAAATCAGTTCTGAATATTCCTTGGAAGGACTGATGCTGAAGCTGAAGTTCCGATACTTGGGCCACATGATGCAAAGAAAAGACTCACTGGAAAAGACCCTGGTACTGGGACAGATTGAAGGCAGAAGGAGAAGGGGACAACACAAGATGAATGGTTGGACGGCATCACTGACTCAATGGACAGGAGTCTGAGCAAGCTCTGGAAGTTGGTGATGGACAGGGAGGCCTGGAGTGCTGCAGTCCATGGAGTTGCAAAGAGTCAGACACGACTGAGCGACTGAACTGAACTGCCCATACTTCAAAGAGGCATTTAACTTCCAAGTTTGAACTCATTTTGACAGGTACTTAAACTGCAGAGGCATCTGCTCATACCCAAACAGAAGCAAGCTGCAAGCAAGCCCTATTAAATGTATGAAGTAGTAGAATATATCTTCAGTCCTTTTTGTCTCTTCCTCCTTATTTCTTGTTGATTTTTATCCTCCTCCCTAGGTTGTCTGTGATTTAATGCTGTCTCTCCCACCTCTTGAGATATAAGTTACCTGAGAAGTTGATTTTAACGTTTATGTTTATTAGTGACTCGGGATATTGCTCCTAGAGGATGTTTTTATATGAAGAATGGATTAAAGGTGGAGAAGGAAATGGCAACCACTCCAGTATTCTTGCCTGGGAAATCCCATGGACAGAAGAGCCTGGTGGGTTACAGTCCATGAGGTCTCAAAGAGTCAGACAACTTAGTGAATAAACAGCAACATGAGTTATAGAAGGATAGAAGGGAAGAGAGAGGCTTCAGAAGTACTTGAAAGAGTTGCTTCCTAAAAGGACTAACTCATTTTAAAATAATCATCTCATGTGATGAATTTAAGCATGCAAATTGCAGCATAAAAAACCTTTTTTAAAAATTTTTATTTTTACTTTATTTTTCTTTACAATACTGTATTGGTTTTGCCATACATTTGCATGAATCCACCACGGGTGTACCTGCGTTCCCAAACATGAACCCCCTCCCACCTCCCTCCCCACAACATCCCTCTGGGTCATCCCCGTGCACCAGCCCCAAACATGCTGTATCCTGCATCAGACATAGACTGGCGATTCGATTCTTACATGATAGTATACATGTTTCAATGCCATTCTCCCAAATCATCTCACCCTCTCCCTCTCCCTCTGAGTCCAAAAGTCCGCTATACACATCTGTGTCTTTTTTGCTGTCTTGCATACAGGGTCATCATTGCCATCTTCCTAAATTCCATATATATGTGTTAGTATACTGTATTGGTGTTTTTCTTTCTGGCTTGCTTCACTCTGTATAATCAGCTCCAGTTTCATCCATATCATTAGAACTGATTCAAATGTATTCTTTTTAACAGCTGAGTAATACTCCATTGTGTATATGTACCACAGCTTTCTTATCCATTCATCTGCTGATGGACATCTAGGTTGTTTCCATGTCCTGGCTATTATAAACAGTGCTGCAAAGAACATTGGGGTACATGTGTCTCTTTCAATTCTGGTTTCCTCTGTGTGTATGCCCAGCAGTGGGATTGCTGGGTCATATGGCAGTTCTATTTGCAATTTTTAAGGAATCTCCACACTGTTCTCCAAAGTGGCTGTACTAGTTTGCATTCCCACCAACAGTGTAGGAGGGTTCCCTTTTCTCCACACCCTCTCCAGCATTTATTGCTTGCAGATTTTTGGATCACAGACATTCTGACTGGTGTGAAGTGGTACCTCATTGTGGTTTTGATTTGCATTTATCCGTATGTCTTCTTTGGAGAAATGTCTGTTTAGTTCTTTGGCCCATTTTTTGATTGGGTCATTTATTTTTCTGGAATTGAGCTGCATAAGTTGCTTGTATATTTTTGAGATTAGTTGTTTGTCAGTTGCTTCATTTGCTATTATTTTCTCCCATTCAGAAGGCTGTCTTTTCACCTTGCTTATATTTTCCTTTGTTGTGCAGAAGCTTTTAATTTTAATTAGATCCCATTTGTTTATTTTTGCTTTTATTTCCAGTATTCTGGGAGGTGGATCATAGAGGAGCCTGCTGTGATTTATGTCTGAGAGTGTTTTGCCTATTTTCTCCTCTAGGAGTTTTATAGTTTCTGGTCTTACATTTAGATCTTTAATCCATTTTGAGTTTATTTTTGTGTATGGTGTTAGAAAGTGATCTAGTTTCATTCTTTTACAAGTGATTGACCAGTTTTCCCAGCACCACTTGTTAAAGAGATTGCCTTTACTCCATTGTATATTCTTGCCTCCTTTGTCAAAGATAAATTGTCTATATGTGTGTGGATTTATCTCTGGGCTTTCTATTTTGTTCCACTGATCTATATTTCTGTCTTTGTGCCAGTACCATACTGTCTTGATGACTGTGGCTTTGTAGTAGAGCCTGAAGTCAGGCAAGTTGATTCCTCCAGTTCCATTCTTCTTTCTCAAGATTGCTTTGGCTATTCGAGGTTTTTTTGTATTTCCGTACAAATCTTGAAATTATTTGTTCTAGTTCTGTGAAAAATATCGCAGGTTTATTCAGATTCTGTCCTTCAAAGCAAATATCTGATTATAATCTGACTTCTGCTGGGATATGACTGACTGGAAAGAGTGCACTGAGGAAAGGTTCAAGTATCTGGATACTCAGACAATTATAATTCTTAACTTCAACCTTAAAATGGCATCTAGTTTTAGCTGTTAACTGTCTATGAGCTTTGGTTCCTGTGAGTCAGTTTCTGAGATGCAAGTGGGTTTCCAGAATGCTCCTAGATCAAATCTCTAAGTCTGACACACTGATGATAGGATTCAAGTAATGGTGACTTCAAGGAAAATGCTCCCTTTCAGTGCTCCTTGGCAGTAACCTAGTTTGTCTCCCTATATTACACCCTTACCTTGCTCTATGTCCCTTCCCTTTGGAAATTCTTACAAGACCTTTTTAGAAATTCAAATTGTAAGTGTTTCCATCTTGGAAGGGAGATAGAGCTCTGAGAAAGAGTTGGCTTTCCCATTACCTTGAGACCATACCATGTAGGAAAACTGAGCGAGCTTTGGAAATCTCCTAATCATACTTCCGACACTGATGACTTCTTAAATTATTGGAAGGAAAAATATCAATCCTGACAGCTGACAACGTTTCATAATTGCATTTCATCAAAGAGTTTATTTTAAAGCTGCCTAGAGTTCTTACTGCATTCCACATGGCTGACTTTTGGCAAAGTTAAGAATACTGATAGTCGTACTAAAACTTCATGATTTTCCAGGTAGTTCCCTGTCTTAACCAATAAATCTTGTTTTCTCTTCTCAAAGTTATTTGACTTCCTGGGCAGTGTACCAAGTTGGGCAGATGTTTTGAAGGTGTTCCGATCAATCCAAATTAGGAGATAGGTATTTGAAGTTCACTAGATCAGCATAATGGTATTGAAACTTGGCTGTGTGATTTGGGTGGAACACGGTAAAAGAAACACAAAAAGTTTTACTGCTTGTGTATGACCCAGCCTTTGAGAGGAGAAAAAAATTACAAGTTGGCTTATTTCAGATACATTTTGATCTCCCTTGCAAATCCTGGCAATACTTAGGTCTGCTTGCTGTTGGTAATAACAGATCAAGAAATATTTTCCACAAAAGTTTTGTTTTGTGTTTGTGATGGCATAAATTATTTTTGTTTATGATTTGGAAATAGCATACCTTTTAATTTCCTGAGGGTCATCATAAATATTGTACTTCTAAAAGACTAAATGAGCCTACAAAGTGTTGTAAAAGAAATATATTTCATTTCTCTTCGGTTAACATTATGGGTAAGTGCTTTTCAGAAACAAACATTTGTGTTTTTTTTTAATTGGAGGATAATTGCCTTACAATGTTGTGTTGATCTCTGCTGTAAAACACTGTGTAAACACTGTTTTTTTATATATGTATATAATTATATATATATAGTTATATATATACATATATCTTCTCCCTCTTGAGCCTATGTCTCACCCACTCGAAATCCTGTCCTTCTAGATCATCACAAAACACCAGCTGGGCTCCCTGGGTTATATAGCAGCTTCCCATTAGATAGATGTTTTGCTATGGTATGTATATATTTCAAAAGCATTTGTCTAAAAAAAATAAAAATTCATTTTAAATATAAAATACACATTTTTCTCTTGAATGCATGTCTTCCTTAAATACTGACCATGTGAGTACCCCATACACTCTTTATAACATTGCTATGTACAATTTAATAGAATATAATGATTTTAAGAAGTTTAGAGTTTATTATCCCCATTTTATTGGCAAGGATTGCAGCACTCATAAATTTAGAGCTGTGATTAAAAGTCACATCCAATGTTGTTTCCATCAACCTTTGAGTTTGTACCCATTTCAGTGTACCTAAGACATAGCAAACCTTTAGTACAAGCAATTGTTATTTTTCTTGGACACTGATTTGACTTTCATTATGTCAGAAACTGAAAATAATTCTATTTGTAAACTTACTATTAATGGCATAATTTTCATAAGACTAAAAGAACTTATAGGTTCTTATAGGTTGTAACCTGTAAATCTATAAAACTCCAAACGGAAATAAGGCAGAGAACAGACTTTGTTCGGTAAAATAGAGTAAAAATGTCAACATGCTAGCTATGTTAATAATCCCTTTAAATCTTCAAAGTGCTATATTAACACAATGTGGCTTCTCTACAGGTGTCTTATTTGTTCCTTTTAGTGGCCCTGTGAGAGAAACAAGGGGCATAGTAGTTTACTTTGCAGAGAAGAAAAAGGAAGCATAGAAAGCTAACATATCTAATGTCTGACAGCAAGTGAATATCAGTAAGGATAAGTCTGACTTGTAATATATGCTAAAACTAAGTAATTTGAGCTTTAATTGAGTGCATTGATGACATGTGCAGACCTGCTTATACTCATGCAAAGACAATTTGAATGTAATCACTTCATTATGTCTTACCTTCAAGCATTCACTCCCAATATGTAAATTTACATCTTGCATATACGTCCTGGTTCTTCTATTACTAAGCTACATGACTTTTCTTCAGTTATGATACATTTTGTGGCCGCTTTTCTTATTTATAATAGAAATGATCATCCTACCCCCTTATAGTTTATGCCGCTGAGTAAAGTAAAATGACATGATAAAGCACATAGCTCTTAGCCTGGTACATAGCTAGTTTCCTATAATCTAGTTTAGCTAAATTTAAGTATGTATACATTCAATTCATAGCTATGGATTAAAGATACTTAGCTGATTCTAAAGCAGTTCCAATCTGAAGGTCTCTGAAGGTCTACCGTCATTATCAATAATAGAGAAGTTACTCGAGGATGCAGATAAAATGTGTTCATTGTATCTAGACCTTTGGAGGGATGTGCTTGCATATTCTCTACGTCTGCTTCAGATCGAGATTCTAGAGTTTTCTCTGGCTGTACGTTGAAATTTGCACATCTGTTGCTCATTCACTAAGCTGTGTCTGTCTCACTGTGACGCCATGGACTGCAGCATGCCACGCTTCCCTGTCCTTCACTGTCTCCCAGAGTTTGCTCAAATTCATATCCATTAAGTTGGTGATGATATCTAACCATGTCATCCTCTGCCATCCCTTTCTCCTTTTGCCTTCAATCTTTCCCAGCATCAGACTCTTTTCCAATGAATCGATTCTTCACACCAGATGGCAAAAGTATTGGAACTTCAGCTTCAGCATCAGTCCTTCCAATGAATTTCAGGGTTGATTTCATTTAGGATTGACTGGTTTGATTTCCTTGCACATCTGTTAGGGAATTTATTCATGTACTCAATCATTTATTTGATAAATAATGAGTTATCAACACTGTGCTACGCAGTTTGCATGTGCTGGGGCAATAACAATGAATAAGACAGACATATCTCGTCTTTTCATGGAGTTTACAATATATTGAGAAGATATACAACTAAAAAACTATGAAAAAAATGTGATGAATATTATGATAGGAAAATTTTAGGTTAGTTCATAGGACCACTTAGAGGCGTCTAGCCTGAAGGGAATGGCTTCACTAAGGAAGTGAGTATGTTAAAGCAGAAAACTGAAGGATGAGTTGAGTTGGCTGTTTTTAAATGAGAAGAGAACCAGAACGTCTGGCAGTGATTTTCTTCTGTGTAGTTCCAGCTTCTCCCATGACATTTGAGATATACAAAGTCATATTTGAATGCTTTGTTGTGACCACTTTGTGTTACTGGAAATAAACTCAGGACAGCAGAAATCACATATGACTACCAGTTTTTCTTTCCAACAACTGGTAGACAAAACATCTAAATTCCTTCAAAATGTATCCTGGAAAGGCCTGTAAGTTATTTATGTCTCAGGATCATTGTTTTAAAAAAATGTCTAACTTTATATAAGAATACACTAATAATAATGACAACAAGTGCTACCATATTCCATGCCTGCTATGTATCAAGAAAGTCTTTGTATTCATTAGTTCTGATCTCATCAACCTCATAAAACTGATATTTTTATCACCATATTGTACAAATAAAAACTGGGATACAGGTTGTTTAATTCTTATTTTATTCTGTTAATCAGGAAATTTTATTTTTATAAAATATTACATGTGACTGTTTGCTAGTTGAAACATTTGACTTTCCCCATTTCACAAATACTTTCTTATTATTAATCACCATACTTTCTGACCATTTCTATTTTACAATTATAATTGTGTGTTGATTCTCCAGTATCAACCATTTTCTGTAAATTCTCCTTTAAGTTTATATTTGGTGATAGCAGTGCCCTACTATTTGTTGAAGCCGGAGTCTTTGTAACTCAAGGAAAGGTAAGAGAGAACATGAGAGAACATGTTATGGTGATCATCAATATAGTTTTTCTACATAGGCTGTACAATAATTTGGCTGTACAATAATTTGGCTGTACACTATGTGGCATTAGTAAGTATTTGGGACACTGCACTGAAAAATATGGAACAAAAACTATGAGTGGTTCTAAAAATACTCAAGGAGAAAGAAAAGAAAAGCAAGGCAGATTACCAAGCTTCCTCTGGCACAAGGACCAAGTCTTCAACTGGGTATCTATTGTTCCTACATTATACTCAAATTTTTGGTGAACTGAAGAATATAAAGTTGGTCTGAAACCAAAACAACATTGTATATCAGCTATACTCTATTAAATTAAAAAAATTAAACCTAAAAATATACAAGTGGAGAGGAAATAATCTCTTCAATAATAAATGTGTTTAAAATGGTTGTTTTCATCAATGGAAACATAGGAGCAGTGTCTCTGTATAATATATGGTAGCAGTCGTCAAGACTAAAAAATTGATGATAGAAGGACTTGAGGGGATTTAATGGAAGTCAGAGAGAAGGTTTTAAAAGTATTGAAAATAAGAACAAAAAATAAGATAACTCTTACAGATGTATTTGTATTTAAAAAATCAATTATATCTTAAGCTACAAATAAAACATCAGTGTCCTGATGTAAAAATATTACAAAATTATTCTTCAGTCATAAAGCAATAAAATTATCAATTATTCATAAAATAAATACTGAAAGATTTTTTCATCCGTAAATTAAAAATAAAATCTTCCATTAAACAACTTTCAGATAAAAGGGGGAAAATGAACTGAACAGAATGTACAGAAAGTAATAATAAAAATACTACATATCAAGACCAATAGCATGCATTTAAACAACAATCAGAACAAAATCTGAAACTTACCAAATTAAGACTTTTACTGTTGCTATCTTAGTGGCTAAGTAGAGAAGTAGAAGCAGATGAATGAGATATCAACCCCAGATGGTTAACAAATAGTTAAAGTATTTTCATATCTGACTATTGTGGAGTAATGGGGACCAGATTTACCTTCTTCATGCAACAGCTAAAGAAATAGATGAAAACATAGAAAATAAAGTATATGAAATCTATAAACCCACAGATCCGAAAACACAATGAACCCCAAGTATAAGAAGGATAAAGAAAATTACACCAAGGCACATCAAAATCAAAATCCTTAAACTGAGTGATAGAGAAAAAAATGTTAACAGTAGCAGAAAGAAGAGGAGGAGAGAAAAGATACATTATATCCAGAGAAAGATAAGGGAGACAGCATATTTCTGTTAGGAAACAATGCAAGGGGGAGGACAGTGTAGAAATGTCCTTAAGCAGCTGAAAGAAAATTATTCAACCAGAATTTTTTTCACCCAACAAAATTATTATTCAAGAAACTAGCAAAATAAAGACCTTTTCAAACATAGGAAAGCTGAAATAATTAATCACCACTAGACCAGTACTAAAAGAAATTTTAAAGGATTTAGCAGAAGGAGAATTACACCAGACAGAACCCTGGATCTTCACAAAGGAACAAAGAACACCAGAAATGATAAGTATGTTGGTAAATATATTTTAAGATATATTTAAGTATATTTAATGGGCTTCTTTGGTGGCTCAGCTGGTAAATAATCTGCCTGCAGTGTAGGAGACCTGGCTTTGATCGCTGGGTTGGGAAGATCCCCTGGAGAAGGGAATGGCTACCCACTCCAGTATTCTGGCCTGGAGAATTCCATGGACTTTATAGTCCATGGGGTCACGAAGAGTCGGTCATGACTGAGTCTTTCATTTACTTACTTAAGTATATTTAATAGATAATAAACTGTTTAAAGGAAAAATAATGACAAATTGGGGGTCTTCTAACATATGAAGAAGCATAATCCATAAAAGGAAAATGGATAAATTGTACTTTATAAAAATGTAGAATGTGATTCTTCAAACGATGCTCTTAGTAGAGTGAAAAGATAAGCCATAGACTGGGAAAATACTTTTAAAACATTTATGTGATTAAAGATCTGTATCAAGAATATATAAAGAACTCCCAAAATTTAATTATTAGACAACAAACAATGCAGTAATCAAATCAGGCAAATAACTTGAACAGATACCTTGCCAAAAACAATACAGAAATGGCAAATAAACACTTGAAAAGACATTTAGTGTTGCTAATCTCACTAAGAAATGAAAATTAAAATCATAATGAGATACTACTTCACACCTATTAATATGTCTAAAATAAACAAGACTGATCATACCATCTGTTAGCAAGGATGTGGAACTCTCATATTGTGCTAGTGGGAATGTAAAATGGCACAGTCACTTTGGAGAACTCTTTTGACAGTTTCTTAATGACTAAACATTCACCTACTATATGACTTAGTAATTGCCCTAGTTAGTTATCAAAAAGATATCCTCACACAAAGACTTATACATGAGTGGTCATTGGAACATGATTCATAACAGCCCCAAACTGGAAACGACCTAAATGTCCATTAACAGGCTCAGTTCAGTTCAGTCTCTCAGTCGTGTCCAGCTCTGAGAACTCACGGACGGCAACATGCCAGGCTTTCCTGCCCATCACCAACTCCTGGAGCCTGCTCAAATTCAGGTCCATCGAGTTGGTGATGCCATCTAACCATCTCATCCTCCATCATCCCCTTCTCCTCCCACCTTCAATCTTTCCCAGCATCAGGGCCTTTTCCAATGAGTCAGTTCTTCACATCAGGTGGCCAAAGTATTGGCATTTCAGCTTCAGCATCAGTCCTTCCAGTGAATATTCAGGACTGATTTCCTTTAGGATTGACTAGTTTGATCTCCTTGCAGTCCAAGGAATTCTCAGGAGACTTCTCCAATACCACAGTTCAAAAGCATCAATTCTTCTGCACTTAGTTTTCGTTATGGTCCAATTCTCACATCCATACATGACTATTGGAAATGGATCTTTGTCGGTAAAGTAATGTCTCTGCTTTTTAATATGCTGTCTGGGTTGGTGATAGCTTTTCTTTCAAGGAGCAAGCATATTCTAATTTCATGGCTGCAGACACCATCTGCAGTGATCTTGGAGCCCAAGAAAATAAAGTCTGTCACTGTATCCATTTTTTCCCCATCTGTTTGCCATGAAGTGATGGGACCAGATGCCATGATCTTCATTTTTTGAATGTTGAGGTTTAAGTCAACTTTTTCACTTTCCTCTTTCACTTTCATCAAGAGGCTCTTTAGTTCTTCTTCACTTTCTGCCATAAGGGTGGTTTCATTTGCATATCTGAGGTTATTGATACTTCTCCTGACTATCTTGATTTCAGCTTGTGCTTCATCCAGCCTGGCATTTTGCATGATGTACTCTGCATATAAGTTACATAAGCAGTGACACTATACAGCCTTGACGTACTCCTTTCCCAATTTGAAACCAGTCCATTGTTCCATGTCCAGTTCTAACTGTTTCTTCTTGACCTGCATACAGGTTTCTCAGGAGGGAGGTAAGGTGGTCTGGTATTCACCATCTCTTTAAGAATTTTCCAGTTTGTTTTGATCCACACAGTCAAAGATGTTAGCAGAGTCAATGAAGCAAAAGTAGATGTTTTTCTGGAATCCTTTTGCTTATTCTATGACCCAGTAGATGTTGGCAATTTGATCTCTGGTATCTTTTAGCAGGCTAAAGGATAAAAATACAGTAGCCTATCCCTACAAATACAAGTAGGAATACTACCTCTCAAAAAAAGGAATGAATTGCTGATATGTGTTACTATGAGAATGAAATCCAAAATGATTTTGCAGACTCAAAGAAGCCAGATAAATAGATGATTCCGTTTATACAAAATTCTAAAAATGCAAATTAATTTATAGTTTAAGAAAGCTGTATGATTGTCTCCTGATGAGAGATTGGAGAGACGTAGGAGGTAGGTTATGGTGGCAACAAGAAAACTTTTGTGGGTTGTATGTTCATTATCCTTATTGTCGGGATGTTTTTACAGATTTTAAGCAGGTAAAATATAAATAGTGCATTTTAAATATATGCATATGTTAGTGTACGTCCATAGCACCTATTAAAATATAAAAATAAATAAATGGATTAAATACCTACATCCGCTCCCCCCGAAAAATCTATATAAACAACAACAAACCAAAGGAGAAGTTACTAAATATAAAAGTAAAGATCAATAAGGCCGACAATGGAAAAAGCCTACCTAACAAATAACTCAGAATCTTGGTGTTATGAAAAGTAGCAAAATAGACAAACTGCCAGCTAATTTCATAAGGCAAAAAAGTGAGGGGACACAAAATTATACAAAATAAGAAATGATAATATGTAAATCACCACTGAAACAAAAAATATCATTTCAAAATATTCCAGAAATTTTGGTACTGTCCATATCTTTGTTTCCTTGAGTTCATTTCTTCATAGACATAACAGCAACTGCAACAACTATTTAGAAGTTAGACACAAACTTGTTGTGGATAAGACTATTTCATCACTGATGTGGCTTAGAATTGTTGGCTCATGCTAATGATAAAAAGCTGACTACTTTTAGTTGGTTTTATTCTTTTTAATTTTTCTATACACCACACACCCCTTTCTTGCTTATAGGACCATTACCTTTGTTCCTTCCTTGATATATCACTACATCCAAGTACTTCTCAATATTTCCTACTGTATAGTTTATTTCCATTTTTTTTCTAATTCCCAAAATATTTTTTTCTCTGAATGTTTCTCTTTTTATATTATGGATGAACTACACCCTTTGAACCCTTTGGGAATACTTATTTTATATACTTTGAGGGTTTTTATTATACTTTATTCATTAGCATTAAGGGACTATATTACCTCTGAATCTCCTTTTCAGTTTGTCTTTTTTTATCATCTTTGTTTTATGTTAGAAACTCTCCTCCAATGCCTAGAGATCTTTGGTTTATTTATATTTAGAAGAATGCACTGAAAAAGTCAATTTGGAAGGTCTCTAGCCCTGTGACTGACTTTTTCCCAAAGATACAGAAGTATAGATCTCACTATACTAAGTGAGGGACAAAGTATAGTCTCTCTGTCCCTCACTTCATAATTCTCTTTGCCCTTGTGAGTTTGTATGATTTTTATCCGTTTACTGTTACTTCTTAGGCTTTCCAGAAGAGCAGAGGTAGATGGGTGTGTTCAATCTGCCAAATTTATCCAGAAGCTTGGACTCTTCCTGTATGGCATGTTTAAATTAATAACATTACAGTTTATATGCTGAAGCTGTCTGTAATTTTCAAGTGTTTGGGTAGGTTTCCTTTGGCCATTTTAGAAAGCTGTTCCATTAGGTGATCACTAATACCTGTTAAATTTAACTTAGAAGAGAAAAGAAAATGTCTCTTATAAAGCCTCCAACTACATTCATTTTATACCATACTTGCTTTAAATATACTTAAAAATAAGACAAATATGTTTATACAACCTGTGTTCAAAGTTGAATAAATAATTATCAAATAATGAGGGTTAAAAGTAAAGAAAAAATAAAATGTATCAAGAAGATACTTTTTTTCCCCACACACTTCACTGGGGCTGAAATGTGTTATGAGCTATCTTTCTTTGTAATGCTTTTGGCACTTCAGTTCATGCAGATCAAAACTAGCATATGTTCTTTCCCTGATTTTCCATTTCTTCACTAACTTAAACATTGTGGGGGCTGACTATATTACTCACTAATGGTAGACTAAAGTAGTTAGCTTGAAATTGATTTAAATTAAATCTGATATTTCAAAGATACAAGCTGTGTCTTGACAGCATTACCACAGCACCCTTGAGATATTTATATAATCAGTTGGATACAGATATGTGTTTATCAATTGATTTGTTCTTATCTAGGAATACTTTTCATGATTGTATTGTTTTTCTTTCAGTTCAGAAATTTACTTCAGAGAAAATCTAGAGGTTTCTTTTTTCTACACACCATCCCCTAGGCTTCCAGCGAAACTAAACTAAAAAATAAATAGAAAATAAATCATCTTAAGTTAGGGCAATGTGCTATATATTCCAAGATAACATTTTTTTAAGGAAAATATTTACTTTCAATGTGAAAGAACCTCTATGTATCCTTTCTAGAAAAAATATTTTTATTTCAGCTCACTAGTAAGATATTCCATAGTTCAGCATTCCAGGTCATTTAATGAAGGTGTCTACATATTTTTATTTTTCTTCCAGAGTATTTTATTTACTATTTTACTACTATAATATTTTAAAATAGCTACAATATTTTCAGAAAATTATTTAACTAGGCTGTACTTTAGTTTACTACCCTAAAGGATAAAGAATATAGAATATGAATTTTTTAACTTACATATGCTATCATGTATTATTGTTTTAAGGACAACAAATGCCTAGAAAATTATGTAGAGGAGGGGAAGTATAATGGTCTCTTGAGTTAGACTACCTGGATTCAGACCTTTATTCCACCACTTATTGTCTTATAGAAGAATAGCCCTTGGTGTCCTCATTTTAAAAATAAGGCTAATAATAGTACCTCATAGAAATGTTAAGAAACTTAAAGAAGGGTAACGCACATAAAGAAAAGGCAATGGCACCCCACTCCGGTACTCTTGCCCGGAAAATCCCATGGAAGGAGGAGCCTGGTGGGCTGCAGTCCATGGGGTCTCTAAGAGTCAGACACGACTGAGAGACTTCACTTTCGCCTTTCACTTTCATGCATTGGAGAAGGCAATGGCAACTCATGCCAGTGTTCTTGCCTGGAGAATCCCAGGGATGGGGGAGCCTGGTGGGCTGCCATCTCTGGGGTCGCAAAGAGTCAGACATGACTGAATAGACTTAGCAGCAGCAGCAGCAACACCCATAAAAAGTACTACATAGCTCCAGTTACTTAATAAGAACTCACTAAATGTTATGTAATAATTGTCATTATTTTTGTAAACTAGAATTATTATTATCATTATCACCCAGTCGCAGAAGATCATTTTAAAATATTTCCCTTTATTCTGTTATTAGATTTGGGACAGATCTTTAGGTCTTGATTCCTGACTTCCTAGGCATCCATTGATGAGCAGAATATATTTCAGAGAATGGTCTAGAAAACAAGTATGAACTTACTGGAAAAATGTTAGGAAATTTCTCATCCTATTTTTAAAGTGATAGCAATATTAATGAATTTGTAAATAGAATTTCTTTTTGCAACCATTAATTGGCATTCTAGGAAAAACTCAAGTCAATCATGCATTTAATGAATCACAAAAGAACACTTTCTATGTCTAAAACCATGAATGTCAGAACATATTACAGTTTAAGAATTAATAGCAATAACAAAGTTTCAGTTGGTTTTGGAAAGGAAATTATCTTATTATTTCCATATTCAAACCTCAGTTAGTAATCTTAAAGCTGATATGATTTATTATACAGTAGTGATATTCTTTTTTTATCCTCTTATTTTTCCGAACTTGTGAAATATTATTTCTTATAATCTTATAGCTTTTTTCTTTAGTTTTGAGTCTGAAAAACTTTGGCTTAGCACCTTCCACATATTCCAATGACAATGGAGTAATAAACTAAAATATATTGTGGAAAAGCAAAAAAACAGTAGACCGAAAATGTTACCATGGATTCTGTTTTCTTTAAAAAAACAATACTCTTTTTCCAATAGCAACATTTATGATAATTCTTTCATTTGCTCTTGACCTCTGATTTATGAAACTATTCAGAGACATATTCTATACTTATCTTTTCCTGTTATAATTTCATTCAAACATACATTTCCTTCTGTCTTCACCAACTGATCTCATCAAGTAAAGTAGGAGGGAAGCTGAATTCCTTCCTTCTTCCAAGCACTCTGCATTCACACAATCATTATGTCATGCATTTTGCTTTGAAACAGTCTGTCAATTCCATTCTCTCTGTCTTTTCTTTCCTTGTCTTAGTTTCTGTGCCAGCTCCAAACTGAGGACTTGAAGAAATAATCATCCTTGAAACATAGCCCTCAAACCCATTCTTCTTTCTACGTTATTGACAGTGTGCCCTCTAGAAAACATGATCCCTTCAGAAGTCACACATTGCCCACAGAATAAATCTAAGCTTTTTAGTGTGAGAGATAAAACCCATCTTTGCTGGTTCTTGCCTACCTGATCAGTATCTTTTCTCACCTTTGCACCAATGGTATACTCAGTTTTTAGAAGATACTTTTGCTCCCCCAACCCACATTCAACCAAAAGAGATCAACTCCTATTTGCTGAAATCAGGAAAATTGAGTTTGACTAACCAAGACAAAGTTTCTTAGATAGATGAAAGAGAAGATTGTAGGTTGCTGTTCTTGAATGTCCTTCTTCACTGGTGAGGTTGAAATTATACAAAAGAATGGATGGTAAGCTGTATCTGTATCCTAGGATGGTAAGCTGTATCTGTATCCTAGTAAGTATCGGTACTCTTGGAGCTGCCACGAAGCTTTCACAGATGTAATAGTTGTCTGTGGAAGTGAGGGCACCAGTTTGGTCTCATAGGCAGAACAGTATGAGAGCTTTGGTTTATACCAATGCCAGGTGGGCTCCCCTGGTGGCTCAGACAGTAAAGAATCTGCCTGCAATGCAGGTGACCTGGGCTTAATCTCTGGATTAGGAAGATCCCCTGGAGAAGGGAATGGCTACCCACTCCAGTATCCTGGCCTGGAGAATTCCATGGACAGAAGAGCCTTGTAGGCCACAGTCTATGGGGACGCAAAGAGTTGGACATGACTGACTGACTTCCTCACACACAATGCTCTTTTTGGTTGCTGACCCCTCAGCCTCAGCATTGCCACCTAAAGCACACCTGGAAGGAAATTCACATGTGTTTGTGGCTGGCAGTCTCATCAGCAGGCAGCTTCAAATCATCTTCTGATATTCAGGCACTGATGCCATCTTCTTCCCTTGCGTGAGTTGGATTTTGTGATTCACTTTTAACAGATAGAATAGAGCAGAATTTATGGTATGTCAATCTTGGGATTGGGTTATAAAAAGACTGTGGCTTCCTTCTTGAGCACTCTCTCTTAGATCACTCGTTCTGAGAGAAGCAAGCTGACATGTTATGAGCAGGCCTGGGGAGAAACACACTTAAATGAGCTTAGGAATGAATCCTCTATTCCAAGTCAAGCCTTGAGATGACTGTAGCCCTGCCCAACAGCTTGACTACAACCTCATGAAACACCCTGAGATAGAGGCACCCAGGACCAGATTCTTGGCTCACAGAAACTGTGAAATAATAAACATTTGTTGTTTTAAGCTGCTAGATTTTAGGAGTCATTTGGGCAGTGGATAAGCAATACACTGTTCCTTACAGCTGTCACACCTCCATGCAGAGCACTGGCTGCCTTTAGGCTAATTACACTGCCAAAGGACTGAACAGCTTTAGAAATTACTATATACACTGAGTTGTTTCATTTCTTCCCTCCTTTTCACATGCCTTTCTTCTTCCTGTCTGCCTTCCATGTCCACTTGTTTTCCAGTCTTACCGTGAGATTTCCTGAGATGGTAAACTTAGACATATACTTCCTCTGTGTTACTTTTATGCCTTGTATGTATTGTTGACTTTCTATTGTAATGATCTGAGAGATCCTCTGACTCACAAACACATAACCTAATTCTCTGTGCCTCTTTTCTCTGTGTGTGTTTAAAGATGACTCTTCTCTTCTTGGAAAATAAAAAGTAAAACCTTTGTGAGGGTAGTAGTTGCCTGATTTTTTTTCTTTAACTTTTCAAGGCTTCAGTATGTCAATCACATCACATACTAAAACAGGTACAATGTTGTTTTTCCTATCGTTAAAATGAACGTTCAGTTAGACTACATGGGTAAACAAAACAGGCACAGTAAAACAACCAGATCTTTTGCATTTTAAAAATGCCCTGTGGGCAGTTTTCCTTGAAACCTCCACTGACAATAAAAAGAAAGGCATGCCTGAGGAAATGCAGAATAATGGCTTGTAAAATAACTTTCAAATTACAAGGAGTCAAACGTTCTGGTTTCTGTCAGGGCCCAGTGGCCATTACCAAGCTTTAATGGGTGCAGGTGCAGTTGGTTCTTAACATGTTTTGTTTTTACTTAATCCCGTTATCACTGGCTGTTACCCCAGTACCCACTCCATCTGTTCGCCCTCACCCTTCACTCATTTAGCACTGCCTCGGCAAGCTCAGTTTACCAATGGAAAGGAAAAAGTTCCTTGATTTCATCATGATCTAGTAGGGAGTGACCTTGTATTCTTAAATTCATTGGCCTAAAACTATGAAGACTTTGGCAGAGTTGATTTTCATCAACTGTTCATGCTTTTCCTCATAATGTCAAGATTATGACCAGTTCATTTTCTAGGTATAGAACTCTGAAAAATTGCTGACTTTTAACTTTATCATCAAGCCTCAGTGTGGTTCTTTGCTAACTTATTTCTATCGTTCATAATTTTTATTGTCAGCTTCTCATGTGTTTGCTATGCTATAACTCCTAATTGCTTCATTTCTGAAAGCTTCCATAAACTTTTCTCTTTGTTATAAATGTTTTCTCCTTTAAAATTTTGGGCAAAGATTTCCCTGCATTAAAAAAGAAAAATATTGTGTGTTTTGAGTTGTAGATACTCAAAGCAGGAAAGCGACCAATCTGATTGGAAGTGTGCCAGAAAGGGTGGAATATTTGAAAGAAATGGCTCAGTTTCATGGTTTTCCTTCATAAATCTTGCTGTTTACTTGGAGAAAAGCCATAGATACTCGGAGTTTGCTTAAAGAATCACACACCTTGAACTATGAGTTCTGCTTGCTGTTTCCAGATGCATAGAATGACCTGCTGCCTGCTCTTCAATTACACATTAACCTTGCTTCCTTAGCTTTTTGGGCTTCCCACGTGGTTCGGTGGTAAAGAATCCACCTACTAATGCAGAAGATGGGCATGTTCAATCCCTGGGTTAGGAAGATCCCCTGGGGAAGGAAATGGCAACCCACTCCAGTATTCTTGCCTGGAAAGTCCCACGGACAGAGGAGCCTAGAGGGCTACTTAACTTTTTATTAATAATTGAGATATTGTCTGCCCTTTTGCCTGGAAATACAGAACACAGTGAGAACACATAAGAGGATTAGTTAAGAAATGCATATGAATTTTTAGCCAGTAAAGACAAGAAACAGCGACTGGAGAGAATTTATTTTGCAATACTATAATGTTTAATTGGGCTTCCCAGGTAGCACTAATGGTACAGGACCCACCAGCCGCTGCAGGAGACATAAGAGATGTGGGTTCGATCCCTGGGTTGGGAAGATCCCCTGGAGGAGGGCATGGCAACCCACTCCAGTATTTTTGCCTGGAGAATCCCATCCATAGAATCACAAAAAGTTGGACATGACTGAAGTGACTTAGTAAACATGCACACAATGTTTAATTATTACTGTTCTGATTCACCTTTTAGAAGCAGAGTAGCAATTGTCTCTAATGGTAATTATTCTCTTTTTTCCCCACGAATTCTCCTTCAAGCATGTGTTTTCTGACACCCTTCCCTGGGTCTCCACACTGAGTAATTATCACATTGCATTAGTATTTTCTATTTAGACTTTGGGCTCATTCTTTTCTGTATTCTTTATGTTAGAAAAGAGTCTGTTATATAATAGACTCTCAACAAATGTTTTGAAGAATGGAAGGAAGAAGAAAGAATTCCTGTATAAAATTTTCATCATCTTCTAGAGCTATGACAATTTTAGCATTATTCTAAAGAGTTAATTCTAACTCTTGATTAATTATAAGCATTATGAGGTGTTTGATATGGATTATGTTTAAAGGCCCTGCCACCCATAATGTGATTATGGTTGCTTATCATCTATCTGTATGGCTAAAATTTTGAGACCATAATATATTATGCATGTAATAATGTTGGAGTCTATATAAATGTACCAGCCTAAACAATAACTGAAAATCTATGAATGGCTATTAAATATAAATTAACACTTGTAAAAGCATGCAAATAAACTTTTAATGAACTACTAAATTACTGTTTAAACTTATGCCAGCTAATACACTCTCAGCTTAACATAGGGCATGAAAAAGGGTATAAAATAAAAAGTGTACAGCATCCTTATAGGAAAAATAAGGCATTCTTCTAATAAAAATTATTAAATTTATTTATTCATTTCCTCATTCAGGAAATAAGTACTGAGTTCCTATAAAGTCCTAGGTGTCATTATAGTTCTAGGATGTAGCAGGAGGTAAAACAAATTCCCTGTCCTCAAGGAGGTGAAATTATATTGGTGGATAGAGGCCAATCAGCATATCTGTCATAGACTGATGATAAACTGACACAGACAAAAAGAAAGAAAGAATAATATCAACCTCTGTTAAGTGCTATGAAGAAAACTGAAGGGTCAGAGAATGATGGGCTATTTTGGTAGATGGTAAGGGGAGAACTCTTTATCAGGCTGAAGATGTCAGGATCTGAAAGGATTTTCTACAAGTGAGATAATTTCAGAAAATATACAACTTGATATTTTTTGCATTTTTTGAAGAGTAGTTAATTTACAGTGCTGTGCTAGTTTCCAGTGTACAGCAGAGCACTTCAGTTATACATATATGTATGTATATATTTTCAGATTATTTTCCATTATAGGTTGTTATAAGATACTGGGTATGGTTCCCTTTGTTGTACAGTAGGTCCTTGCAGTTTATCTATTTTATATATAGGAGTATATATATATGTTAAGTGCAAACTTCTAGTTTATCCCTCCCCCTACTTTCCCTTTTGGTCACCATTAGTTTGTTTTCTATGTCTGTGACTCTATTTTGTAAATAAGGTCATTCATATCATTTTTTAGTTTCCATATATAAGTGATGTCATATCATGTCTTTCTCTCTCTGACTTACTTCACTTAATATGATAATCTCTGGGTCCATCTTTGTTGCCAAAAATGGCATTACTCATTCTTTTTGTGGCTGAGTAATATTCCATTGTATATACATACTCCACAGCTTCTTTATGCATTCAAGACTGTATGACTTTAGATAAGAGTGAGATGTAGGAGACCAATTGTGGATGTCCAGGGAAGCCAAAAAAATATTGGTCTTAATTCAGTTAGACATGTAGGCCACTTTAGTGTCCTACATTTAAAAGCTCAAGACAAATTCAACTCAGAAACAGGCAGTGGTGTATCTTTCAGAAAATGTGACTCCCTTTGGCAACTTATCTTGATCTTTCATGTGTGAAAAGGTGATTTAGGTATGTATGTAGACAGTAGTACTGTTTATGAAAAAAATTAGATTTTATGTAAAAAATTTATGTAAAAAACTTTCTAAAGTGTGACATCAGTTGACGTCATTGCATTTAACTGTTTCTGTCATTGACTCAAAGTAATTGTATAGTTTATTGTCAAATTTAAAATTTATTTTATATTTCATTAAAAGTTATGAATATATATTATCTATATATACATACATTGAATGTGTTCACACACACACAATATATATCAGTTATATAATGATATGTTTCATTCATAGCAAGACTCAAGAAACTTTTGAACTTATTTTGTTAAAGATCATTAAAATATTAGGGTTTCTTTGAGATAAACTGGCAGATAATAACTCAATGGCAAAAAATTGGATATTATTTTTATTTCTAGGAAGAAGGTGAGTTGAAGTCATTGGTTTCTTGTTTTAAGTTTAGATAGCTGGTAACATTTTCAGACAAGATAGATTTATATGTTTTTTTCATCAGCAGTTAAGAGTTGGATCTTGGAGGACATGTTGCCAATAAAGCTAAATCAAACTGTTTCCCTCACACTTACTGAGATATCTATTATGCAAGGAGTTAATAAATATTAGTTGTTAAAACAATATATCTAGATAGATAAGGCAATTCTTATTTCTTCTTTATAAAGGAGATCTAAATCCTTGCCCTAAAAATCGTAAAGATTCCTGTGAAATGTGCTTTTAAATTCATGAAATACACTTGATTTCAAAAAGTTAATGTCCTGTCATGTGTGGTCCTAAGCTAGGCTTTACTCCATGTTATCAGTGGTCGCTTTTAGTACATAATTTGTTTAATTTTCTACGCTAATCCTGTAACCTGGAATGTAAATGCTAAAGGAGCAATTTTAAACTAGCACAGAAATGCTCAACAAAAAATATTTGTAGAACTACGACTTATACACATGTTAATTTGTTGCTAGAAAAGACAAAAAAGGAAGACAAACTTTAAACATCGTAACAAAACCTGAGTCTTTAGACAATATATTTCTTTGTACCATTTTCTATGCACACACACACACACCCAAACACAGGTTTATCTGATCCCATGGTTAACTTTTGACCTCTGATAATATAAGGGATATATCTGATGATAGCCATTAATATATGTGTATAAATGATTATAAATATAAAGTAATGTTAAATTGAATTTTGGGTCCACACTTGGTTTTCATGAACTAGTTTCTGGCTTAGTCTACATAGGAATATTTATAAGAGACTGTTCAGCTGCACAGTGGTATTTGAGAATGAGTAGAACTGAACTCTATAAAATATGACTTAATTTGCCACATGTCAGAAGCCATAAAAGCAAATGTATCTAAAGCTTTTTCATGCCTACAAGTATAACACAAGTGGTCTTTTTCGTCACTTATAGTAAATATGATTATTGCCAGATTGTAAATATGGACCCAAGTTCTTCCTTGGGAAATTTAGTCCAATCTGTTTTCAACTCTTTACAGATGTGAGTTTTCCATAAAGATAATATCTTTGTACTTTGCTACAAACTGTAAATTATATTATTTAATTTATCTCTTAAAGGTATATGATAAAGTTATATATGTGATTCAAGCTAGGACTAAATTTTCATGATTTTCTGTAAAAGAAGAAAAGGGTAGGAAAATCAGATGCCAGTTTCTTCACAATAGAGACATCTATCTCATTTTAAAGACAGCAATATAATGACCTTATCAGAAGTGCTATTGCTGTCTTTCCATCATCCAGATGTCCTAGAAAAAATCCAGAGACATTGTGCCTCATTTAGGTCCTTCCTGCAATCCCTTCTGTGTTCTCTGTCTCTGTTTTAGCCCTCCTCCAAACCTGACCAGTCAGCTCAGAGATGTTCAGGGAATGTGTGTGTGCTCAGTCATGTCCGACTCTTTGCCATGGCTCTTCTGTCCATGGAATTTTTGAGGCAAGAGTACTGGACTGGGTTGCCATTTCCTTCTCCAGGGGATCATCCCAGCCCAGGGACTGAGCTCACCTCTCCTGCATCTCCTGCATTGGCAGGCAGATTCTTTTTCACTGAGCCACCTGGAAAGCCCCACAAACAACAGTAAAATAGTGAAAAATAGTTATTTAGGGACTCATTTTCACCTTTGAAAAACCTGATTTACAAATTTTACTAATGCAGGTCAGCCATCACATTTTGCATGCTAAAGCACCATTTTTGACAAATAATCCTGCTTCCCTGCCTATGAACACCTCCTTTCTTATCTTTTGTGTTTTTGTTTGTTTGTTTTCCTTTTGTAAGGCTGTTCACTTTATTCCTATTAACACACAAGATCTACCCAACATATAAATTATTCTTCAAGAATCATTTACATGGTTGATAGGAAGTACATTGATTTGTTAAGAATTTGACCACCTATTATAATAATGATGAGCCTCAAATTTCTCCTCAACTTGAGAAAGTGAGTTTCATGATTAGAAAGAATCCAAATCATCTCAGATACAGATCACTTTTAGAAATTATGCAAAATACTACTCCACTGGTTGAGAAGTTGGGTTGGTCACCTTGTGTGTGGCACTGAATATTTCTTAAGGATAAGGAAATGTTTCTGATAGATGAATAAAAACATCCTGAACTAAGGCTTGCCCTACCAAATGGAATTTCCAGTGTATTATTGGTTTCAACCAGGACAAAACCAAATGACAATAGTAATAATGATTGAAAAGGACAGATAGAAACTGACTTTGAAATGAAGATCATAAACATACAAAGTGGCTAAGCCAACTTCACAGTGTAGGCGGGTATTCAGTCAAAGGGAAGGACATGATCTCTAAGTAGCGGGGAAGCAAACATTCGGAAATGGTGACTGCACATCACTGCGCTGTAACATGTCAATACTCATGTTTGGTGATTCATCCAAAGGCCATGTACTTTAGCCAATCTTGCAGTCAAAACTTAAAGGGATATTTCTAATCTGGTCCTCTGAAAGTTTTCAGACAGCTACAGGCAGGGAAGCAAAACTCGACGCCCCATACTCAAGAAAAATAATGTTTGAATAGGGTAACTTTGTATTTTAAGAGCTAACCTATATAAAGATCTTCAACTAGTCTTGATATCGTTATCTCATTTCATCCCACCTGCAATCCTGTAAGTTATCCATTGTTATACCCACTTTGCACACAAGGAAACAGAATGAGAAGAGTTAAGGACTCAGTGAAAGGCTATGCTTGACAATAAGTATGAAACTAGTGATATAGGCAAAACCAATACAGTATTGTAAAGTAAAAAAAAAAATTTTTTTTAATTAAAAAAAAAGATATCACTAAAATGACCAGCAGATCCAAACAGAGTATGAACCAAACCTTAATTAATCAAGTTGCAGCTTGAAATATTATACATGGATATGCTATACCAAACAAAATTGCCTTTATATGTTTCTAGCAGTGAAAGTGAAATTTGCTCAGTTGTGTCCAACTCTTTATGACCCCGTGGGCTATACAGTCCATGGAATTCTCTAGGCCAGAATACTGGAGTGAGTGGCCTTTCCCTTCTCCTGGGATTGAATTTTCCTTTCCCTTCCCAACCCATGGATTGAACCCAGGTCTCCCACATTGCAGGCAGATTGTTTATCACCTGAGCCACCAGGGGAGTCCAAGAATACTGGAGTGGGTAGCCTATCCCTTCTCCAGCAGATCTTCCATTCCTAGGAATTGAACCGGGGTCTCCTGCATTGTAGGTGGATTTTTTACCAACTGAGCTATCAGGGAAGTCCATGTTTCTAGTAAGTCTTCCCTAAAAAGATTGCATTCAATTTGAGAATTGTGTTTATGTCTCCTTTATTAAAAATGAATTATAGAGTAGCATTTTTTACTTGTTTATAAAATTGTTATTTTAGAATAGGTTTAGATTTATAGAAAATTTGTGAAGATAATATAGAGTTCCCAGATTTCACATACTCAGTTTACAGTACTACTAATGCCTTACATCAGTGTGAAACACATCAGAATTAATGAGCCAATATTGATTCATCATTATGGACTAAAGTCCTACTATATTCAGATTTCCGTAGTCTGTGCTGAAGATCCTTTTCCTATTCCAGGATCCTTTCCTTAGGCTCCCCCATGGCTTTTCTGTTTCTGAAGATTTGATGGTTTTGATGAGTACTTATCAGAACATGTCTCAGTAGGTATTTGTCCTGTAAGTTTTCATTTGCCTGATGTGTGTCTTGAGCTAAGAAATTTCCCAAGGAATTCAAATTCTAGAACAATTTCCTAGAATATTCTGGCTTTCAATCCTATCTGAGTTGAGGTAGTCTAGTCATGGTGTAAAAACCCAAGCTACAATCAATTTAGGACCTGTAGCATTTCTGCAAGTAAAAAATTGGGAATATCACAGAAAATAAAAAGGATCTCTGCCTGAGTCTTTGTTCAACCACTTATTAGGTTTTTGTACCTAGGCAAATAATTTAATATCCTACAGTTTCCTCGTCAGTCAAGGGCACCTTTTACTTTAGAGGATATTCTAAGGATTAAAAGAAAGAAATCACACTGTTTCTAATATAGTTCCTTGACATAATAAGTTATTAATAAGTAGTAGTTTTAAAAATATTATTAGATACCACATATAAAGAGTTGGACACAGAATAGGGTTTAATAAGAGTCTATTAAAATTAGTGATTTGAGAAGTAAGCGGACTTAATTTGTGAAAATATTTAATTTGGAAATATATACTATTATCCTACAGGAAGTAACACTTTTGCACTTGGTTTTACTAGAATCTATTCAGCTTTTCCAGTGCAAAATTTTTGTTATTCATTAAATTTAGAGGTTGATATCAATCAGGTTGACAAGACTTCTTTCAGGAGCAGAGATGGGTCAGCTCCTTGGTGTCTCATCACTCTTGAGTAGCTAATGATTAAAATTACATTCATAGTCAAACAACAATTAATGCTATAGTGAAAGTAATCTGGTATTGGAACAGACAGCTGATTTTATAGACATCTATTCAAGTGGATAGTGAAAATATAAAAGATAGTATATAGTCTTATTTGTAATGCATTTTTTATTTATCCTGGGATAAGTAACCTAATCAAGCCCATTCAGAGTGTGTCTGCACAAATAAGGCCATTAGAAAAGCAAACTGGAGACTAGGAAATGGTCGTCAGAATATGACAAGCTGGGTAAGATTGAGTGATCATGATAATAAGTACTGGCTTTTGTATCTGTGGCTTTAAAGAAACCAGAATGGGCTCAGTGGAAATTGGGCTCTGAGCCCAAGAAGAATTAGGCAGGGAGCCTAAAGGAAATTCAATGTTCTCTGCTTCTTCTTTCTGCTTTCTATTTAATTTGGTTTTCGGAAAAAATCTCTATTTACAGGACAATTTTAAGTTTATCTGAAGGAGGTAGAAGATGGTTGGCTTTGAGTCTACAGATATGGCAAAGCAGAGAAAGATGTAGGGAAAAAGGAGAGGCCACCACTGGTGTGTGTCAGAGAGAATGTGGAAATCTTTACAGATATAATTTGATGCTCTTTAATATAAAGGAGATTTATAGCTTTTGCCTGGGTGAGTGGGGTGTTTGATTGTTTCTGTTTCATAGTTTAACTAATCTAGCCTCCATTGTTATAATAGAAATGTAATAATGTCAAAAATGAACTGTAGTAGTTTGACTTACTAGACAAATTTCCATTTATAGAGTCCATGTATTTGTAAAGTATATCTAAATATAAAAAAGAGTTAGAAATAGTAAATCCAGTAGGAATATAAATTGATTTGCTCCAAGCAACATATAGTGGTTGTTTATACATGTGTTTTATGGCAAAAATGTTTCTTAACATTTTACTAAGTAAAGTTCCAGAATATACCTGGTATGGAAGAAACTTTAAGATTTAATATATAAAGAGTATGTGACTAAGAAATTTACAAATGAACTTGCTCAACATTTCTAAGTTTTCAATAAATGTAAATACTAGCTTGATAGTGATATTAATCTTACTAAATGCAGTCAAATTCTGTTTTAAGCAGAGGCAATAAAAATTATCACATCAATTCCAGACACCAAATTCTAAGGTGGACTCAGAAGTAAACTGATTGAAACAATTGGCAGAAATACCTCAAATAAACAATTATTAAATGTGTGAAATATTAGAACATAAGCAGATGAGATTTAAAAAAAAAAATCCTTTCCAGGTCTAGGGACTAGAGTTGTCATTTTTGAGTGGAAGAGCTCTCAGATAGAATTTGTTGTTCAGTCACTCAGTTGTGCCTGACTCTTTGTGACCCCATGGACTATATCACACCAGGCTTCCCTGTTTATCATGAACTTATTGATATTTTTCCCCACAATCTTGATTACAGCTTGTGCTTCATCCAGTCTGGCATTTCACGTGATGTTCTCTGCATATAAGTTAAATAAGCAAGGTGACATGTACTCCTTTCCCAATTTGGAAGCAGTCTTCCAGTGTTTGTTGTGATCCACACAGTCAAGGCTTTGGCATAGTCAATAAAGCAGAAGTAGATGCTTTTCTGGAACTCTCTTGCTTTTTTGATGATCCAACGAATGTTTGCAACTTGATCTCTGGTTCCTCTGCCTTTTCTAAATCCAGCTTGAACATCTGGAAGTTCTTGGCTCATATACTCTTGAAGCCTGACTTGGAGAATTTTGAGTATTACTTTGCTAGCATGTGAGATGAGCGCAATTGTGAAGTAGTTTGAACATTCTTTGGCATTGCCTTTCTTTGGGATTGAAACAAAAACTGACCTTTTCTAGTCCTGTGGCCACTGCTAAGTTTTCCAAATTTGCTGGCATATTGAGTACAACACTTTCACAGAATCATTTTTCAGGATTTGAAATAGCTCAACTGGAATTCTACCACCTCCACTAGCTTTGTTCGTAGTGATGCTTTCTAAGGCCCACTTGACTTCACATTCCAGGATGTCTGGCTCTAGATGAGTGATCACACCACTGTGGTTATCTGGATCATTAAGATCATTTTGTATAGTTCTTCTATGTATCTTCTTAATATCTTCTGCTTTTGTTAGGTCCATGCTGTTTCTGTCCATTATTGTGTCCATCTTGGCATGAAATGTTCCTTTGGTAATTCTAATTTTCTTGAAGAGATCTCCAGTCTTTCCCATTCTGTTTTTCCCTCTATTTCTTTGCACTGACCACTTAGGAAAACTTTATCTCTTTTGTTATTCTTTGGAACTCTGCATTCAGATGAATATATCTTTCCTTTTCTCCTTTGCCTTTAGCTTCTCTTCTTTACTCAGCTATTTTTAAGGCCTCCTCAGACAATCACTTTACCTTTTTGAATTTCTTCTTGGGGATAATTTTGATCAGGGACTCCGGTACAGTGTTAGGAATGTCTGTCCATAGTTCCTCAGGCACTCTATCTATCAGATCTAATTCCTTGAATCTGTGTGTCACTTCCACTATATGATCATAAGAGATTTGATTTAGGTCATACCTAAATGGTCTATTGGTTTTCCCTTCTTTCTTCAATTTAAGTCTGAATTTTGCAATAAGGAGTTCATTATCTGAGCCATAGTCAGCTCCTGGTCTTGTTTTTGCTGACTGTATAGAGCTTCTCTTTCTTCAGCTACAACAAATATAATCAATCTGTTTTCAGTATTGACCATCTGGTGATGTCCATGTGTAGAATCTTCTCTTGTATTTTTTTGGAAGAGGGTGTTTGCTGTGATGAGTATGTTCTCTTGGCAAAACTCAGCCTTTGCCCTACTTCATTTTGTACTTCAAGGTCAAACTTGCCTGTTAGAATAAAAGGAACCAAAAATAACACAGAACATATGCAATTACTGAATTGGATGATTGCATGAATCTAAGGTGATATTTATTATATCCTGATGAGTTGTTTATATAAATAAGGTCTAAAGAATGCAATTTAGCACATTAAAAGTATTAATATATAGTAAAAATAAAAGTTGAGACCAGAGAAAAAGGTATTTTGACCAGAATCTTGAGTTCTAGCTAGGTTTGCTGCTCAAAATCTCTTATTTTTGAAGAAAACTGTTTTATGTTGGAACCATCTTTAAGTTGGAATGTTTTATCTGTAAATAATATTGGTGTGCAGATTAATTGAATCTGACATAGGCTCCAAATGGAAGCACTTAGAAAATTGCTAAATGCCGTGTGGCTCAGTGGTAAAGAATGCCCCTGCTGACGCAGGAAGCCATGGGTTCAACTCCTGGCTCAGGAAGATTCCCTGGAAAATGAAAAGGCAACCCACTCCAGTATTCTTGTCTAGGAAATCCCATGGTCAGAGAAGCCTGGCAGGGTACAGTCCATGAGGTCACAAAAGTCAGATATGACTGAGCAACTGAGCACACACGCTATGGAAAGCAAATATTAATGTCTCTGTTAAAGGTATGTGCTCCTCCCAAGTTAGCACATTCAACAGCTGCTGGTGCTGCTGCTGTTGCTAAGTCATGTCAGTTGTGTCTGACTGTGCAACCCCATAGGTGGCAGCTCACCAGCCTCCTCCGTCCCTGGGATTCTCCAGGCAAGAACACTGGAGTGAGTTCCCATTTTCTTCTCCAATTCATGAAAGTGAAAAGTGAAAGTGAAGTCGCTCAGTCGGGTCCGACTCTTCTCGACCCTATGGACTATAGCCTACCAGGCTCCTCCGTCCATGGGATTTCCCAGGCAAGAGTACTGGAGTGGGGTGCCATTGCCTTCTCTGATCAATATAGCTAATATTTCTAATTTCCAATATAGCTAGAATTCCCCATTTTGCAAAAGTGGGGGAAAAAAGAACAGTAATGGTTACATGCACAAACAATAAATATTCCTGGGTCCAAGCTTTCTTTAATTTTTTAAAGGAAGAGCATAGTGGAACTAGAAAGCCCTAATGAAATGAATCCATGAGCAACCAAGTGTAAACCTTGTATTTAGAGCCCAGCTGGCCTACAGATGATATGAGTCCATTTTCTATTTCCACTCCAGATGCCATGACATCAGCATGTCTATGGACAATACCCCAAGCATCCAGACCTGTTTCCCTCAAGCAAGGCAATAGTTACGAACAGCCTAGTTTCAGTACTAATCAAATTACTTTGACAAGGAGCAGTCACTTAAAAAAAAAGAAGGGTGCCGAGACTGTTGGAACTTAACCTTGAGCACAGTGGTATTCTTTCAGAGCTATGCAGTTGTCAGGAGAGGGCTTCCTAATCTGCTCAGTGGGATTATCAGTGGTTTAAGGGAGCTGTCCTTTAGTACCCAGCAGTTAGTAGGTACACATGTATCACATCAATGAAATGATTTATCCCATTGAGTAGAGTTGCTGGGATTTAACAGGCACTTGTCTGGATTTCTTAAAAATCACAAGCAAAGATTGATATCTATCATGTTCTTTCTCTTTCCCTTTTTCCGTGTCTAATTGTTTCATTCCTGTAGTGGTGCCTTCCATATTTCCACAGGTTTCAGCCATGTAGTTTGTCTTGGGATAGGAAGAGGCAGTATTAACCAACTAGTGATGATTTTGTTTCTCTGTACATGTGTGCCTGTTCCACTCTGACACAAATTTTACCTAATTAATTAAAATGCTTTCTGATATGAATAAGGGGATTCCTTCATTTCAGTGAGTTTGATGTGATGTATATGATAGATGACATAGTTCTTATGAAATATAATTTAAAATTGAGCAGAGCTTTGGAAGAGAAAGATTGGGATTATTAGGAAGATAGAGGAAACACCAAGCATCTGAGTTGTCTCTGATTTGGGCTATAACAAATAATTCTGAGGGACTTGTGCAAACATTACTATGGGAAATATGCATGTATGTACCTATACATATATGTGTGTATACACATCATTTCCAAGGCAAACCATTCAATATCACAGTAACCCAAGTCTATGGCCCACCCATTAATGCCAAAGAAGCTGAACAGTTCTGTGATGACCTACAAGATCTTCTAGAACTAATACTGAAAAAAAAAAAAAGATGTCCTGTTCATCATAGGGACTGGAATGCAAAGTAGGAAGTGAAGAGATACCTGGAGTAAGAGGCAAGTTTGGCCTTGGAGTACAAAATGAAGCAGGGCAAAGGCTAATAGAGTTTTTCCAAGAGAGTGCACTGTCATAGCAAACAACAGAAGACATGCCTCTCTTCCAAAAACAGAAGACATGCCTCTACACATTGACATCACCAGATGGTCAACACCAAAAGCAGATTGATTATGTTCTTTGCAGCCAAAGATGGAGAAGCTCTATACAGTCAGCTGAATTGATAGACAATTTATGAAATATCACTAGAATTGCTGGGCTATAGGTTGTTTTTAGGTCCACATTTAGTAGAAAATATTAACAGAGATCCAACCAGTCCATTCTGAAGGAGATCAACCCTGGGGTTTCTTTGGAAGGAATGATGCTAAAGCTGAAACTCCAGTACTTTGGCCACCTCATGTGAAGAGTTGACTCATTGGAAAAGACTTTGATGCTGGGAGGGATTGGGGGTAGGAGGAGAAGGGGACGACCGAGGATGAGATGGATGGATGGCATCACTGACTCGATGGACATGAGTCTGAGTGAACTCCAGGAGTTGGTGACGGACAGGGAGGCCTGGCGTGCTGTGATTCATGGGGTCGCAGAGTCGGACACGACTGAGCAACTGAATTGAACTGAGCTGAACTGAACTTGCTCAAAATCCTTCAGGCTAGGCTTCAACAGTATCTGAACCAAGAACTTGCAGATGTATGAGCTGGATTTAGAAAAGGCAGAGGAACCAGAGGTCAAATTTCCAACATCCACTGGATCACAGAGAAAGCAAAGAAATTCCAGGAAAACATCTACTTCTGCTTCATAGACCATGTTAAAGCCCTTGACTGTGTAGACCACAACAAACTGTGAAAAATTCTGAAGGACATGGGAATATGAGACCACCTAACCTGCCTCCTGAGAAATCTGTTTGCAAGTCAAGAAGCCACAGTTAGAACCGGACATATAACAGTGAACTGTTTCCACCCTGGGAAGGGAATATGTCAAGGCTGTATATTGTCGCTCTGCTTATTTAACTTGGTAAGCAATTAGTAAATCTTAGCAATTACTAAAGTAAAACCTAAGAAGACAATCTCTCATTTAAAATTATCATTTATGCTATAAAATATATTTTAAAATATGGCACATTTCAGTACTTAATTTTTCTAATGTAAAATTTCTAATACTATCATACAAATGTATGATAAATCATTTAGACTGTATAAAACAGAATTATAATGAAAATCTCTCTGACACCCTTATAGAATTACATTTGAAAGTGATAATATTTTTAAAAATTAGAGAGTGTCTCTTTAAAGTATTCATAATATACTTGACATATCTAGATCCATTGTTGGTGATTTGCATAACTAAAGTGGGAAGAGGCTTCTACTCTTAGTTCTCAAGTTACTGTTAGACTTTGTAACATTCTATATACTTTCATATTTCTATATACTTTCATATAACTGCTGAGTTTACATGTGGAATAACGCTGTTATCAAGATCATTACATGAATGATCACAATGAAATCCATCCATAAGAACCATAAATCTTATATAATAGGACTCCACCTGTGGCTTTATGGTCTTGAAACTCAGCCATAGTCTTTCAAAACCAATGAAACTACACCTGTTTATCAGATGGGAAAACACAGTGGTCATTAATTATATTCTTTCTTTATCTTATGGGCTTAGAGTAATTATTATTTACAGGACAGACTTTGTGTTTAAGGTGTGTTGAAAGCCTTAGCTCCTGTGTGAGTTACTTTTGCAATATCCTGGTTTGATCATGTTGTGAAGATAACAGAAACAAAACGTGCTTTGGATTGTGTGAGGCTCTGCTTAAGAAAGACAACGTCATACAGAATGTTGCAAGTGAATATCATGTTCAGAGTTTCAGGAGTTTGGTTCGCCTTTTCTAGTCAGTTTATGACAGAGGCTTTATAAAGGAGGAAGGAGGAAAAGGAAAGCATGGGTTCCAGTCAGCATAATGAATTTCCAAACACGAAGGCTATCAAGTAGCATGCCTGCAGGGCAGTGAAAGTTAAAGGGAATGAGGAGCTTTCTTTTAAAAAAAGATATTATCTTTATCTTTTAAAATGTATTCATTGAAAATTTCAGATTGCTGTTATTACTTTTATTGTTTTCTAAAGCGGTCCATGAGTTTTTTCTACTCTGCCTTTACTGAATAGCAGAGTCGCAGCTCACCATTTATTAAAAGCTTAACTGACCAACATGGACTGCGAGGGGAGTAGAAGAAGAAGGGAAGGAAGCATACGAAGACAAAGGGAAGACAGAAAGAGGAAGTGAAACAAAAAGGAAAGGACGCTATCTCGGCTCTCGGATGTCTGAAATATTCCCATGTACAATTATCTCTAGCTAAAGAGTACAATTATGTACTCTGCTAGTTTGCAAAGGCTGCCATCACAAAGGACCATACCCTGGCTGGCTTGAAACAATACAAATGCTTTTTTTCACAGTCTGGAAGCTAGAAGTTCAAGATCAAGGTGTCAGCAGGGTTGATTTCTTCCAAGGCCCCTTTTGAGCTTGGCTTGTAGATGGCCTTCTTCTTGTGTCTTCAGTGATCATCCTTCTGTCTATTTCTGTCATAATTGCCTCCCTTTTTAAGGACGCCAATCCCTCATTTTACCTCAGTTTCCTCTTTAAAAGCCCGATTTCCAAATCCAATCACATTCTGGGGGTTAGGACTTCAACATGTGAATTTGGGGCAACTACAATTCTAGTTTCTATGAGATTTTTGAGTAAATTACAGTACAAAGAGAGTAGAACAATTAATTCCTGCCAAGGAAATTTGGGAGAGCTTCATGGTAGAGAGAATATATATTCTTAAGTTCATATGCATATCATCACATGATAACAAGTTTGAATTTTAGGGCTAAGGGCATTTTCAACAAATACTTCGTATACTAAGTATAATAATATATGTATGAGTCAGGTTAACTTTTCAGGAAGCAAACTAAGTATAATGTCCTTAGCTATTATTTATACAGAAGAAATGTTGAAACATTCCAAACCCTCTGCATTAATATTCAATTCAAAGAAACCTTCTGTATCAAAAATTGTTTTAGTTATAAGCACATACATAGGCTGTCTTCCAAAATTATTTCCAAATGTGTATGCACTAATATGTTTCCCTGTAGTTTTACCTCTTTGCTATCACTATGGAATAAAAATTTTAATTGAAAAAGAGTTAGGTATACTTAGTTTAAAAGGGGAAAAGTCCATTTTTCATTATGTTTAAGTTTTTAAAAATTAATGTTATAAACAAAGAAATAAAAAATTGAAAAGATGTGCAAGAATCCTAATTTAAGTTATATTCTTTTTGATAAATGTGAAATCTTCTTTTGAAATGGAATGGAGTTCTATTTTTTTAAAACATAATCAGATTGGTTTAAGTTCAGCCTACATTTCGATTGTTTGCAATTATATCCGTACTGAAAAGGAAAGATTGTATTTACAGTGATTACACTGTAACAGCAATTATGCTGTTATTTTTCCTACGTATTAATTTAATATGTCTGTTATAGACTGAATGCTCATTTCCTTCTCAGTTCATATGTTGAAACCTAACCCTCAATGTGATGGTATTTGAAGGTTGGGTAGGGCCTTTGGGAGGTGATTAGGTCCTGAGGAGAGAGACCTCATCAAAGAGATTAGTGCCCTTATCTAAGAGACCCAGAGAACTCCTTTCTCCCTTCTACCATGTGAGGACAGCAATCAGTGAACCAGAAAGCAGGTTCTCAACAGACATTGAATCTGTTGTTAATGTCTCATGTAAAGTAAAGTAAATGTCGCTCAGTCGTGTCCGACTCTTTGCGACCCCATGGACTGTAGCCTACCAGGTTCCTCCGTCCATGGGATTTTCCAGGCAAGAATACTGGAGTGGGTTGCCATTTCCTTCTCCAGATCTTCCCAACCCAGGGATCGAACCCAGGTCTCCCGCATTGTAAGCAGACGCTTTACCATCCGAGCCACCGGGGAAATCTAAGTCTCATGTCTCATGTAGGAGAAATATATTAGCAGTTCTCCGTAATAGTTTTAACACTTTATACTCCCATCAGGAATGTATGAGGCTTAAGTTGCTCAAGAGTCTCAGCAAAGTTTGAGATCTGTCAGTCTCTGTTTTAGCTATTCTAGTTCTTGCCTGGAGAATCCCAGGGATGGCGGAGCCTGGTGGGCTGCCGTCTATGGAGTCGCACAGAGTCGGACAGGACTGAAGCGACTTAGCAGCAGCAGCAGCAGCAGCAGTGAGTTGCATTTCCCTGCAAAGTCTAATAGAGTTGACTATTTTAAAAAAATCTTCATTGGCCATTTGGATATCTTCTTTTGTGAAGTTGTGTGTTTCAGATTTTATTGAGTTGTCTTTCTATTGTTGATTTGTCAGAGTTCTTTATCTTGTTTTGATTTGAGTCCTCTGTGGGTTACATTTTGTAGTAGGCAGGAATCCCTAAGCTTGTATGATAAAAATTTTGTGAATATGATTAAATTAAGGATGCTGGGATAAAGAGATTTTCCTGAATGATCTTGGTGGACTGTGAATGCAGTCTTGTGTATCATTTTAAGAGCAAGGCAGAGGGGGACTTGGCACAGACCTAGAAGATAAGGTGACAAGGTGTTAGAGCCTCCTTGATGTGACCTCAGAAGCCCGAAGAAGCAAGAACCTGATTCTCCCTCCTCCAGGGTCAGCTGACAGTTTGATTTTGACCCACCGATGCTGATTTCAGACCATAGTCATCCAGAACTGGGAGAGAATATGTTTCTGTTCTTTTAGTTCACTGGGTTTTTGGTACTCAGCTAGAGAGGCTGATACACATGGGTTGCACATATCATCTGTGCTATGTAGATTGCATTTGAATTCACTAATGGTGTCTTGGATAAATGGAAGGTCCCCAGATAAATGAACTCCTATTCATTAGTCTCTTTCTTATGGTTAGCATCTTTTTCCTGCCATGTTTCAGAGATGTTTCCCTGTCCTGATAACATGCAGATACTCTGTTGTGTTGTTTTGCCTTTCATATTTAAGTTTACCAACCACTTAGCGGGGAACTATTTGACCTTTACACATCTATAACTGTTTTACAGACATTTTGTCAATTTGCACAAAAAATTGGATGAATTCTGAATTTTATTGACTTGTAAAACAATTTTGAGAAAATTGAGAGCCTGTAAAGCATGACCATTTCAGTTTATGGGTATGATATTTCCTTCTATTCAAAAGTACTTACTTTTTCAAGATAACATTTACAAAAATTTTATTATATTCATTTCTAAGTGTTTGGTGTCCACATTATAAATGGTAACTTGAAAATGTCCTTTTCTTTACTCCTTGTGGCTGTTGAATACAAATATGGTTGGTTTTTTAAAATATTAACTTTCTATCAAGCCAAATGGTTGAACTCACTTATTTACTCTAAAAAAGATCATTTGCATTTTCTATATACACAGTATTATATAAATAAGCTATTATTTTTCTTCTAAAACTCATAGATGTTGCTCTTTTTTTCTGTTTTCCTTTTTAAAAAATCTCATTGGGGAGGCTTTCTACCACAATTTGAATAGAAGTGCTCACAGTAGACATCTATATTCTTTCCCTGATTTCAGAGGGAAAGACTTACCACTAAATATGAGGTTTGCTTAGGTTTTTGTTGTTGATTTTCTTTATCAAATTGAGACTAGTCCCCTCTAATCTTAATTTTGCTGGGACTTTTAAAATCACAGATTTATGGATGTTTTGTTCTATATATTATCTGAGAGAATAATTTTATTTTCCCCATTTTATTCTGCTTAATGTGTTGAGTTATCCAAACTGATTTTCTAGTATCAATAAGCCTAACCAGATAATGATGTATTCTGTTATATATGACTACAATTCATTTGTCAATATTTTGAACATAAATGTTTGTAGCTATATACATCAATGAGATCAGCTTGTAATTTTCTCTGCCTATAATGTTTTTTTTTTTTCCTCCATATTTTGGCATCAAGATTATCTTAGCCCCATGAAACAAGTTTGGATACATTTTCTTTTTTAAGTATTCAGAATAAGTATTTATGAACTTGACGTTGTTTCTTCCTCAAATGAATAGTGAAACTTATTAATTAAACTGTGAAGCAGAGTTTTGTTGTAAGAAAGATTTTTATTTACGGATTCAATGAAATTGTTTCTGCTTATTTCAATGTAGTGGGTAATGCTTTTTTTAGGAATTTTAAATCTTCTCAGATTCTCCAATTTTCTTGCATAATCTTTGTAAAATTCTTTTATGACCTTTTTAAAGTCTGTATAATCTGAAGTAGTGTTCATTCTTCCAACTGATTATGCTTTATCTCTCTCTCAAAGCCAGTATCAACAGATGACATTATTATTATCAAAAATTAAAATGTTTCTCTAAGGTTCTCTTTATTGCTTTTATCTTTTTTATTCCCATCATGGTATTTTTCTTCATTTATTTTTTATTGCTTTTCTGTCTCTCTCTGAGATTAATGCTTAGGGATTTTTATATTCTTCTTTCTCCTTGCTTTTTTTTTTTTCCTGTTCTAATATATCTATTGTAGGTTGCTCCACCCTGAACTTTAGGTCTTCCCTTTCAACAGTGCCTTAGCTGGTCTTCCTATAACTTCCTGTCACTCTCCCAAGGGTAAGACTATGACTATAGGCAATGCTTGCCATCTTGCTGGGGGTGAGGGAAAGGGGCATTTTTCTTTAGACCTAGGCTTAGGTAAGCATTTTGTCAGTGGGTGTTGACATAGGGCATTCTTAGTGATCCTGTCCCAACCCTGGATTTAGTTCAGTTCAGTTCAGTTGCTCAATCATGTCTGACTCTGTAACCCCCATGGACTGCAGCACGCAAGGCTTCTCTGTCCATCACCAACTCCTCGAGCATGCTCAAACTCATGTCCATTGAGTTGGTGATGCCATCCAACCATCTCATCCTCTGTCCTCCTCTTCTCCTCCTGCCTTGAATCTTTCCCAGCATCGGGGTCTTTTCCAAAGAGTCAGTTCTTCACATCAAGTGGCCAAAGTATTGGAGTTTCAGCTTCAGCATCAGTCCTTCCAAAGGGTATTCAGGACTGATTTCGTGTGGGATCAACTGGTTGGATCTCCTTGCAGTCTAAGGGACTCTCAAGAGTTTTCTCCAACACCATAGTTCAAAAGCATCAATTCTTCGGTGTTCAGCTTTCTTTATAGTCCAACTCTCACATCCATACATGACTACTGGAAAAACCATAGCTTTGACTAGACAGACTTTTGTTGACAAAGTAATGTCTCTGCTTTTAATATGCTGTCTAGGTTGGTCAGAGCTTTTCTTCCAAGGAGCAAGTGTCTTTTAGTTTCATGGTTGCAGATTTCGGAGCCCCAATTAATAAAGTCTCTCACTGTATCCACTGTTTCCCCATTTATTTGCCATGAAGTGATGGGACAAGATGCCATGATCTTCATTTTTTGAATGTTGTTTTAAGCAAACTTTTTCACTCTCCTCTTTCACTTTCATCAAGAGGCTCTTTAGTTCTTCTTTGCTTTCTGCCATAAGATTGGTATCATCTGCATATCTGAGGTTATTGATATTTCTTCCAGCAATCTTGATTCCAGCTTGTATTTCATCCAGTCTGGCATGTCACGTGACATACTCTGTATATAAGTTCAATAAGCAGGGTGACAATATACAGCCTTGACATACTCCTTTCCTGATTTGGAACCAGTCTGTTGTTCCATGTCCAGTTCTAACTGTTGCTTCGTGACCTGCATACAGATTTCTCTGGAGGCAGGTAAGATGGCCTGGTATTCCCAACTCTTGAAGAGTTTTCCATAGTTTATTGTGATCCACACAGTCAAAGGCTTTGGCATGGTCATTAAAGCAGAAGTAGATGTTTTTCTGGAACTCTCTTGCTTTTTCGGTGATCCATCGGGTGTTGGCAATTTGATCCCTGGTTCCTCTGCCTTTTCTAAATCCAGCTTGAACATCTGGAAGTTCACAGTTCACAGACTCTTGCAGCCTGGCTTGGAGAATTTTTAACATTACTTTGCTAGCTTGTGAGATGAGTGCAATTGTGTAGTAGTTTGAACATTCTTTGTCATTGCCTTTCTTTGGGATTGGAATGAAAATGGACCTTTTCCAGTCCTGTGGCCACTGCTGAGTTTTCCAAATTTGCTGGCATATTGACTGCAGCATTTTCAGAGCATTATCTTTTAGGATTTAAAGTAGCTCAACCAGAATTCAATCACCTTCACAAACTTTGTTCGTAGTGATGCTTCCTAAGGCTCACTTGACTTCACATTCCAGGCTGTCTGGCTCTAGGTGAGTGATCACACCATCATGGTTATCTGGGTTGTGAAGATCTTTTTTGTACAGTTCTTCAGTATATTCTTGTCACCTCTTCTTAATATCTTCTGCTTCTGTTAGGTCCATACCATTTTTGTCCTTTATTGTGCCCATCTTTGCATGAAATGTTCCCGTGGTGTTTCTAATTTTCTTGAAGAGCTCTCTAATCTTTCCCATTCTATTGTTTTCCTCTATTTCTTTGCATTGATTGCTAAAGGAAAGCTTTCTTATCTCTCCTTGCTATTCTTTAGAATTCTGCATTTAAATTGGGTATATCTTTCTTTTTCTCTTTTGCCTTTTGCTTCTCTTCTTTTCACAGCTATTTGTACCACCTCCTCAGACAATCATTTTGTCTTTTCACATTTCTTTTTCTTGGGGATGTTCTTGATCCCTGTTTCCTGTACAGTGTCACAAACCTCCGTCCATAGTTCTTCAGGCGCTCTATCAGATCTAATATCTTCTAATGGCCACAGGACTGGAAAATGTTAGTTTTCATTCTAATCCCAAAGAAAGGCAATGCCAAAGAATGTTCAAACTACTTCACAATTGCACTCATCTCACACACTAGCAAAGTAATGCTCAAAATTCTCCAAGCCAGGTAAACAGTACGTGAACCATGAACTTCCAGATGTTCAAGTTGGATTTAGAAAAGGCAGAGAAACCAGAGATCAAATTGCCAACATCCGTTGGATAATCAAAAAAGGAAGAGAGTTCCAGAAAAACATCTACTTCTGCTTTATTACCTTGTGCTTCTAATACCTTCTAATGCCAGATTCAGGTCTGGACTATATATGTATCCTCCACCTCCCTCCTGCCCCAGAGGCAAAGTGGAGTTTTTCTTAGTTTTCCTCTTCTAGTTACAATGAGTTTTCAAGATGTTCCTACGGTGATAGTGTTTGTTCCCATTTCACCACGATTTTCAGGCTTCCCAACCACTCCGCTCAAGGAAATAAGAGGAATGATGTGATTGGGTGTAATGCCTTTTCTGAAAGTGGTTGCTTTGCAACTTCTCTAGGCCTGCACCTCATATGTACTTTCTTATCACTCATTAGTCATTTTTGCAAGAAGAGCCCAAGTGTTTGTGTGGATTTCTCTTGTGCTTGTGATTCTCATCATCTATATTATCCTGCTGTTTCACAGTCAGCATTCAGCAATTTGTTAAAAATTGCAGCTGAATTCTTCTAGATGTTCACTTAGCTCTACTCCACTGTAGGTAAGCAAGAGTATGTATCCTGTCTGTGGAGATACCTGCCTTTCCTTAGGTTTCCTGTTGTGGAATTCAACTCTCTGGTATGTTCAAGAAAAGCTGTATGTATGCAGATTGCCAAAGGTGTTATAAGAGTGGCAGAAATTCTCTTTCCTTTTACCTACCTCCTGTGTGGAACCAGCTTTTCATTTTTAAGTCATATAGACAAGAGGTTATAAGAATCTTTGTCTTAGAGGTCCAGGCAGTCTAAGGTATTCTAGGCCAGTTCAGTTCAGTCGCTCAGTCATGTCCGACTCTTTGTGACCCCATGAATTGCAGCACGCCAGGCCTCCCTGTCCATCACCAAATCCCGGAGTTCACTCAGACTCATGTCCATCGAGTCAGTGATGCCATTTGCTGTCTCATACTCGGTCGTCCCCTTCTCCTCCTGCCCCCAATCCCTCCCAGCATCAGAGTCTTTTCCAATGAGTCAACTCTTTGCATGAGGTGGCCAAAGTACTGGAGTTTCAGCTTTAGCATCATTCCTTCCAAAGAAATCCCAGGGTTGATCTTCTTCAGAATGGACTGGTTGGATCTCGCTGCAGTCCAAGGGACTCTCAAGAGTCTTCTCCAACACCACAGTTCAAAAGCATCAATTCTTTGGCACTCAGCCTTCTTCACAGTCCAACTCTCACATCCATACCTGACCACTGGAAAAGCCATAGCCTTGACTAGACAGACCATAGTCGACAAGGTAATGTCTCTGCTTTTGAATATGCTATCTAGGTTGGTCATAACTTTTCTTCCAAGGAGTAAGCATCTTTTAATTTCATGGCTGCAGTCACAATCTGCAGTGATTTTGGGGCCCAAAAAAATAAAGTCTGACACTGTTTCCACTGTTTCCCCATCTATTTCCCATGAAGTGATGGGACCGGATGCCATGATCTTTGTTTTCTGAATGTTGAGCTTTAAGCCAACTTTTTCACTCTCCTCTTTCACTTTCATCAAGAGGTTTTTTAGTTCCTCTTCACTTTCTGCCATAAGAGTGATATCATCTGCATATCTGAGGTTATTGATATTTCTCCCACCAATCTTGATTCCAGCTTGTGTTTCTTCCAGTCCAGCATTTCTTAAGATGTACTCTGCATATAATTTAAATAAACAGGGTGACAATATACAGCCTTGATGTACTCCTTTTCCTATTTGGAACCAGTCTGTTGTTCCATGTCCAGTTCTAACTGTTGCTTCCTGACGTGCACATAGGTTTCTCAAGAGGCAGGTCAGGTAGTCTGGTATTCCCATCTCTTTCAGAATTTCCCACAGTTTATTGTGATCCACACAGTCAAAGGCTTTGGCATAGTCAATGAAGCAGAAATAGATGTTTTTCTGGAACTCTCTTGCTTTTTCCATGATCCAGCAGATGTTGGCAATTTGATCTCTGGTTCCTCTATCTTTTCTAAAACCAGCTTGAACATCTGGAAGTTCACGGTTCACATGTTGTTGAAGCCTGGCTTGGAGATTTTTGAGCATTACTTTACTAGCGTGTGAGATGAGTGCAATTGTGTGGTAGTTTGAGCATTCTTTGGCATTGCCTTTCTTTGGGATTGGAATGAAAATGGACTTTTTCTAGTCCTGTGGCCACTGCTGAGTTTTCCAAATTTGCTGGCATATTGAGTGCAGCACTTTCACAGCATCATCTTTCAGGATTTGAAATAGCTCCACTGGAATTCCCTTACCTTCACTAGGTTTGTTCGTAGTGATGCTTTCTAAGGCCCACTTGACTTCACATTCCAGGATGTCTGGCTCTAAATGAGTGATCACACCATCGTGATTATCTGGGCCATGAAGATCTTTTTTATACAGTTCTTCTATGTATTCTTGCCACCTCTTCTTAATATCTTCTGCTTCTGTTAGGTCCATACCATTTCTGTCCTTTATTGAGCCCATCTTTGCACGAAATATTCCCTTGGTATCTCTAATTTCCTTGAAGAGATCTCTAGTCTTTCCTATTCTGTTCTTTTTCTCTGTTTCTTTGCATTGATCACTGAGGAAGGCTTTCTTATCTCTTCTTGCTATTCTTTGGAACTCTGCATTCAGATGCTTATATCTTTCCTTTTCTCGTTTGCTTTTTGCCTCTCTTCTTTTCACAGCTATTTGTAAGGCCTCCCCAGACAGCCATTTTGCTTTTTTGCATTTCTTTTCCATGGGGATGGTCTTGATCCCTGTCTTCTGTTCAACGTCACGAACCTCATTCCATAGTTCATCAGGCACTCTATCTATCAGATCTAAGCCCTTAAATCTATTTCTCACTTCCACTGTATAATCATAAGGGATTTGATTTAGGTCATACCTGAATGGTCTAGTGGTTTTCCCTACTTTCTCAATTTGAGTCTGAATTTGGCAATAAAGAGTTCATGATCTGAGCCACAGTCAGCTCCCAGTCTTATTTTTGCTGACTGTATAGAGCTTCTCCATCTTTGTCTGCAAAGAATATAATCAATCTGATTTTGGTGTTGACCATCTGGTGATGTCCATGTGTAGAGTCTTCTCTTGTGTTGTTGGAAGAGGGTGTTTGCTATGACCAGTGCATTTGCTTGGCAAAACTCTGTTAGTCTTTGCCCAGCTTCATTCTGCATTCCAAGGCCAAATTTGCCTGTTACTCCAGGTGTTTCTTGACTTCCTACTTTTGCATTCCAGTCCCCTATAATGAAAAGGACATCTTTTTTGGGTTGAGATTTCCCTGGTGCCTGCCTCAAGCAGTAAAAAATCTGCCTGCAATGCAGGAGACATGGGTTCAGTCCCTGGGTCAGGAAGATTCTCTGGAGAAGGGAACAGCTATCCACACCATTATTTTTGCCTAGAGAATTCCATGGACAGAGGAGCCTGGTGGGCTACCCACCACGAGGTCACGAAGAGCTGGACATGAATAAATGACTAACAGTTTCACTTTCAGTAAGTACTTGAGATAGTGCCCAGACTGAAGAGTTAGGTAAGTGAGCAGTGGTGTCATTTCTCTACGATCGTTGCCTGATTGTTTTATGGGAAGAATCAAACTGTAACATTTGGTCTGCTTTTTGAAAGAAGTGAGTAGAACCAACAGTTGTGTTGTTATATGCAAACTCAGTTGTGTCCAACTCTTTGTGACCCCCTGGACTGCATCTCACTAGGATACCCTGTCCATGAGATTTTCCTGGCAAGCAAACTGGAGTGGGTTGCCATTTCCTCCTCCAGGGATCAAACCCTGGTCTCCTAGGTCTCCTGCATTGCAGGCAGATTCTTTACTTCTGAGCCACCACAGAAGCTCATAGGGGTTAGGCTAAATACAAAATTGCCTCCTCTGGAGTCAGAGCTAACAAAAGAAAAGAAACAACTAAACAAATATCCTTGGTGAAAAATGCTAAACACGTAAAAATGCTAAAAATGTAAGATGTTAAAATTTAGTACCTCTTTCCGTTTCATTTGAGTGATTTTGCAACTATTCTTCAATGTTTTCTCAATATATATTGTGACAGAGTATTTTGAGAATGAAATGAAAGGATCATAAATCATGAAGAATAAATACTTAGATGATTGTGTAGAAAATTCAGCCATTCAGTTACTAAGGTCACCCTTTACTCCTCAGGGTGATAAGTGGTTAATGAAAGTAGAAGTTGAGCTAAATGAGAAGTGTAAATTCAGCATAACCCAATTAATGATAAATCCTAGACAGATCATTGTCAGTGCTTGAGTATCTCAAAGGCTCCCTTTCTAATTCTTGTACAATGAGCAGTGGTTTTCATTAGAACTCCATGGCCAGCAGAAACATCCATTTGGTTCATTTTACTAGCAAGTATTTTTGTATTCTTACGTGAATAAACAAAAAAATCTGGCTCAGGCAGACTCGTTTCTTTCCTCTGGTGCTTCTGTTAACAAAGGGCTAGTGTCAGTTTTAGGGAGGCTTTCCTGTGCTGCTTGTGGCCTCTCTCATTAGAAATATCAGAGAGCTGTATTGTGAGGACTCCAGTCTTTCCACATTAAAGACAACACCAATTACCCAAGTTTGTGGAATGAAGGGAAAAACATGTCCTCCATCAGACTGCTTGTTGTCCATCAATTATTTTATCTTTTCGTTAAAGACCAGGGCTGTTGGATTCCTTAATCCATAGAAATCAGTAAGAAGCCTGACCAAAAATCCAGGGAAGGCTTTATTGGGACTCATGCTAGGGAATTAGGGAATGAAACATTAGGGAATGAAACAGATAACAGGTGTCTGTGCTAGTGCCCCGAGGGAGGGTGAGTTGGTCCATTAAGTGGGGTGAGGGCAGGGGCGGGGCCAGGGGTCAGGCAGGAAGGGTGGCCTGAGTGGTCTGCCCACCCTCTGGGTGATGCTGTGTGCAGGGATCATGGCAGGACCCTGCTTTTGTCCACAACACTTCAAAAGTGGCAGTTGGGTTTTTGGCCTTTTTGTATCTTATTTTTCATAATTTGCCCCAACTGCACATGCATGGAATTATTTTTAGTGCCTTATAGTGTCTTTGTATTTTGTTGCTGGAGGAGACTTTTGTCCAGGTGTGAGCATTGCAGTGAAGGATCCCAGGTCCCAGCTCACCTCATTTTCAAAGGGGCCCATGTATCACTGCTTTGCAGTTTAGGTAGTTTTAACACAGAAAATACTTCGCCTATTGTGAATCAATTGTAATAGTTCTCCAACTAGAAAATCAAATATATTAGATTCATCTGTGTGGCTTCACTAATTTTACTTTTTATTTTCTGTGCCCCAAGGTTTTAATTTTTTTTCTTTCTCTAAAGGAAATATGGTTCAGATATTTGGCTAGTTGCCTTTGCACAGTGTCACTGCATCTATTTTTCTTTATATAAAGAATATTATGGCTTATTCACTAAGGATAAAAATGTGTTATTATTTTTCTTCATTCAACCACCATCAGGGAGCTTAAGATTTTTATCCCACAAGCAAACTCAGTTGACAAACTCCTCCGTAGTCTGTGACAGGACTTGGCAGACTAGGGCCCACAGGCCAAATCCAGTTCATCACTTGTTTCTCTCTACTCAGGAGCTAAGAATGGTTTTTACATCTTTAAAATTATTTTTAAGGAACATCAAAAAAAAGGGTAGTATTTTATGACACATGAAAATTATGACATTCAAATTTCAATGTCCATAAACAAGGTTTTATTGGCTCTATGTTTGTTCAATATTTTCAAAAATTTATTGAAATGGTCATAGTCATTTGTCTTTGAAATACTTTTATGGCTGCTTTCTGCTATGATGGCAGAGTTGAGTAGCTGCCACAGAACTGTATGGCCCGCAAAACCTCAAATACTTATCTGCCAATTTACAAGAGATGTTTGCTGGCCTCTGCTGTATATAGAGTATCTAGATTGATCAACTTCAAGAATATTTCAAAAGAAAGAAGTGTGGCAAAGAGTAGATGATGCAAGGGAATGGATATTGCTATCATTACGTAGGATTCACGATGTCCTGAAATGTATTAGATATTTACAAAATAATGTATTTAATATTTGTGGGTACATGCAGCTAGTATTGGGCTTTCCCAATGGCTCAGCATAAAGAATCTGCCTGCAATGCAGGAAACACAGAAGACACGGGTTTGATCCCTGGGTGGGGAAGATCCCCTGGAGGAAGTAATGGCAACACACTCTAGTATTCTTGCCTGGAGAATCCCTTGGACAGAGGAGCCTGCAAGGCTACAGTCCATGGGGTGGCAAAGACTTGGTCACGAATGAAGCGACTTAGCATGCCCGCAGGCAGCTAATAGTGATAACGCCTCAAGAATTCACACACCATGTTTTGAGTTCTAATCAACTTTAAAATAATGACAATGATTACTCAAACCACACCTAGAAATCGATACTGTTTTTCTTTTCTCATAATCATCATTGTATGGTTTTTCTTGTCTTATGATACATCGGTTTTTATAATCTTTCACCATTTTATATAAGACATTTGTTATTGTTGTTGTTTTGCAGTCACTAAGTTGTGTCCAGTTCTTGTGACCCAATGGACTAGAACCCTCCAAGCTTCCCTGTCCTTCACTATCTTCCAGAATTTGCTCAGAGTTTTTAGGTGGCTCAATGGTAAAAAATCTGCCTGCAATGCAGAAGATGTTAGAGACATGGGTTCAGTCCCTGGGTTGCAAAGATTCCCTGGAGAAGGAAATGGCCATCCACTCCAGTATTCTTTTCAAGGGTTCCATCCCTGGGTCAGGAAGATTCCCTGGGAGAGGAAATGGAAACCCACTCCAATATCCTTACCTGAAAAATTCCATGGACAGAGGAGCCTGGCAGACTATAGTCCATGGGCTCGCAAAGAGCTGGACACGACTGAGCAACTAAACACACACGCACACACATATAAGACATTAGACAGAATTTTTTAAAAAAGAGAAAGCAATATTATAATTAGAAATAAAATTCAGTTATTTGATAACTACTTAAAGCTCAGTTTTTTAAATATATTATTAATCAGTGAACTATTTCACATTCAAAATTCAGTAAAAAGTAATTTTAAAATTGTATTTCTCATGACTACAAACAATTGAATTTCTCACTAATGAGGATATCAGTGTTCCAGGAAGTCTTCTGTAAGAATTTTTGTTATTTTAATTTGTATTTATTTATTCAAAATAGTTACTCATTGCTAACTTATTTATGACAACCTTTTATTCTTTTACAGTGTTTTCCTAATGCCTTTAATCCTGAAAGCTTCAATAGTTTCTTACCAGTGCTAAGATGCCATTATTCATATTACTAGTTCAGTATTATATATTAGCAAGTTAATGTAGACATTCTTCATTATTAAAAAGTATTTCCTACTTTTTAACAGTCAGTTTTTGTTTTGTTTTGTTTTGTTTTCATATTCCCAATGTAAGTTGAATTAAACTGATGTTTCCTCATGGACTTACGTTTCCTAACACATTTATTACATAAAGGATAATTGTTTCTAAATGACTTCTTTTTTTAAAATTTAAATTTATTTATTTTAATTGGAGGCTAATTACTTTAAATGACTTAATTCTGTGGACCTAAATATAGCAATACAACCATAACAATATTTCCCTTTCAAAATTTATATTAACTTGATTGCAAAAAAAAATATGTCAGTCATATTACAGATGGTATATTTATTTTCTAAGGCTAGCAAAACAGAGAATTTTATATCAAAGATGGCCAGAAAGCAGATGCAAACTTTCTCAGATATGGATAAATTAAGGGTAAATTGTACTGGGCCCCCCCCCCCAAATGCCTATCATCTTCTAAATATTACAAAAGCAGGAAAGCACTATTAATATTTTTTGTATGATCCTGGGTTCTTGTGCTTAAAATTAACTTTGAAAGAGAAATGGTGAAGCTCACTCAAGTTATTTTGAAAAGCATATTTATATTTTTATAAAAAATGAAAATCACAACTACAAAAGAGACATAAAACTTGGTTTTTGTCATATTCATGCCTGAAACTTCTGATTTTTTTTTCAGTGCAGTTCAAATAACTTTCATTTCATAAATCTTTTCAAATGCCTCTTATGTGCTAGGCACTATGTTAGGTTCTGAAGGAGGAGGTAAAGTTGGTCAGTATGTAGACTTGACTCTCCAGATAGTTACAGTTCAACAATTAATGTAGAATTTTGACAGTTCTTACATGGCCAAATGTGTGTCAGATAAGATTATGAGAAACAAGATTTAGTGCGGTAGTGTGAGATCTGATTAAAGAGAAAAACTTGAATGCCATGGTGATTCTCTGAACTTCATTTGTCCTCATTTTGAGTAGAAGGTAGTTATGGTCATGAATGCATGCTAAGTCGCTTCAGTCATGTCCAACTCTTTGTGATCCTATGGACTATAGCCTTCCAGGCTCTCCTGTCCATGGGATTCTCCAGGCAAGAATACTGGAGTGGCTTGTCATGCCCTCTTTCAGGAGATCGTCCTGACCCAGGAATCAAACCCACGTCTCTTAAGTCTCTTGCTTTGGCAGACAGGGTTCTTTACCACTAGCATCACCTGGGAAGCCCAGTTATGATTATAATTGCACTTAAAAATCATAGAAGGAAAAACGTGGGCAAGATTGTCTCTTGTTTCATTTGTTTGGTTTTGTCATTTAATTTTTCTCCTTTCAACCACTGTTCTCACCTATGTGAAGAAATTAGGATAAAGATATCAAGTTAATAATATTGACTATTGTATATCCATGGCAATTTTGACACCACCATTATTTCATTTCTTCTTGGAATTGTTTTATTGTAGTTCTGTTGCTAGAGTATAGGACAAACTTTCCATAAACATAGACAACTGGAATTATTTGATGTCCGTGTTACAGGGATTTAACAAAAATAGAAATAATGATAATGTATACAACTTTTACACTGAATTTATTCACAAAATTAATTCAGTAACTTTATCCCATATTTATTTCTGATTTTCCATAATATTATTCACCTCAATATGGACCTACTCTCAAGTTTTTTTTTTCATTATATATATTAAAAAACTGTCTAGATTCATCACAGCAACTTTTTACTTGGGATTATGTTATGGGTAAGTTTGTCCACAACTGTAAACAGCCTCTTGACAAGTCTGGAAAGCATGTCCAAAGCCAGAGAAAAATTATTTAGCTTACCCTGATTTAGTTGGCTTTATGATTTTCATAAACTTTTCATAAAGCTAGACTGTCTTTTTAAATTTCCACATTGGTTCCTTTTTTATTTCTGCAGTGAAAATCTCCTTGGAAATCACTAACCTGAATTTTGATCTCTAGCATTTTTAGCAAAGTATGAAATAACCTCAAAGAGACAGTAGTGGTTATTACTCTTTGTATCAATTAGGGCTTCAATCAGAACAGCAAACTACAATGGGCATCATGGAATAATGGGACCTTACAATAATGGGACCTTAGGTCTTACACAGTTGTGAAAGAAGATGATGAGTAATTAAGTGTCTGGGAGGAAGATGAGCTGGATATAGACTAAAGAGAGATAGAACAAACTAGGACCCACCACCCCTAGTAACTATGTCCAACATATCTAACCTCACTGACATTCAAAGCCCACTAACCCCTAGGTAATTTCTAAACCTTGTGCAAATTTCTCTTTAGCCCTCCTTTAACCCAGAACTATCCAGGGAAGGGGGTTCTGAGACACAATTTCAACTTAGCTAGACTGAGATAGTACAAAACTACCACACTGCTCTTTAAAAAAAAAAAAAAAAAACAACCACATAATGTGTGTGAGTTGCTCAGTCATGTCTGACTCTTTGCGACCCCGTGGACTCTAGCCTGCTAGGCTCCTCTGTCCATGGGATTCTCCAGGCAAGAATACTGCAATGGGTTGCCAGTTCCTTCTCCAGGGCATCTTCCAGATATAGGGATCAAACACGAGTCTCCCCATTGTAGGCAGATTCTTTACCATCTGAGCCACCAAGGAAGGACAAAACTACCACACTGCTCTTTTTAAAAAAATCACATAATATACTTTCACTTATTTTACCATTATTTAATAAGCATTTACAGGTTTCCAAGCTCCTTGCTGGGGGCTTCTGAGGTCAGTGGTAAAGGCTCACCTGTCAATGCAGGAGACACAAGAACTGCAGATCGCAAAGAGCACACACAAGCTCCTTGTTAGCTGTTGAAGATAAAATTCTAAATAAGAATTCCCCATCTCCTCAAAATTCAACATTTTTTAGGGACACAGAAAAATGTAAGAAAATAAAAAAGTGTGAATAGAAGTACAGGTTAAAATGAGAGAGAATGGCAGAGACCTCCCCAAAGAGTTCACCAGAGAAGCCCTCCGTGGGCAACGAGGCATCTAAGCTAATACCTGATTGGTGGACAGACTTGATGGATGGGGGAAGAGACATGCAGGAAGGAAAGTAAAATGCGAAATGCCCCAGAACCAAGAGATATCGTGGTGTCTTGGGAGAACTGAGAAACGTTCAGGATAACTAGAATACCGAGACTTCAGGAGGAATGGGTAATCTGTGATGAACAAATTACTTTTTGGTGGTGGGGGAGAGGGAACTGTTACACATATAATTAATTTTTTTTTCCTGTCCCCATACTCATTTTGATAGTAATTCAGTTTTTGGAAGATAGTCATTTGAAAGTTCTTCTGATCCTGGATGAGTGCATTTTGATTAGTAGAACTGTCTCTCACAGCAGATGTTTTAGAAATATATCAAATAGAAACTGCATTTTATTTTAAAATCTCAATTTAAATTTGCCTAAAGAGTATAATATAAACAAGAGCATATGTTTAAGCAAATGTTTTTTCTTCTCTCTCCATATCCTCTTAGCAATAAGTCCTTTCCTTCTGGGTGGTCATTATGGTGGTCTTTGTTTTTATACAAAGGAAAATATAGGAGGACTCTCCTGTAAACTAAACCACAGTGGAATTTTGCTTAGAATTAGACTACTAAAGAAACCACAACCATGCATTACTTCCTGTGGTTATTATCAGCATGGTCATGATGTGCTACACTGTTCAAAACTGAAAAATTGATGTATTTGTATGGAAGAGGGAATAAAGAGAAAGCTTCACCTTAGATTCAAATACCCAAGGTATAAATATTAAAATGGATATTTACTGAAGTAGATGACTATCCATTATATACAGGGAAAAAAAAAGATTTTCTCTGTATCTACAATGATCAGCTCTATAAGGGACAAAACTTAATAATAAATATAAAATAATTAGACAAGTAAATAATAATTAGATAGCTTACCAAAAATATGGAGGTTCAAAATAATGTCATAAGCTCCAATCCAGTTTCCAGTGGAATTCTATGCAGTTTTAAAGATGATTTTAGTATTTCTTTTAGGTAATAGCCTATGTTAGGAGGCCATAGAGGATCTTACATAGTTAAAAAAAAAAAAAATCCCACAAATCTACAATATCTAATAATGTGATATTGGTACAGAAATAGATAAGCAGATTAATAGGGAGGAATAGAAAATACAAGAACAGAAATATGAATATCTTATGCATGTTTATGTGTGTTTGGGATTCAAATATAATAAAGTATCATTTTAAATCAATAGGTAAGTGGTTAATTGTTCTATAAATGGTGCTGGATTTTAACTTGGTATAAAACATAACAGTATGTTGCATATATTATATTTGATGCAATTCTGATCAATTCAGGTTAAGTTTAGAAGTCGAAAACCTACATTTCTTTTCTTGCAAGTTGATAAACTAAGATAACATGAAAAGCTTCCCACATATACATAGAAATGCTGAGGATGAAATATAAAAACCAAAAATTCCTCTCATGAATAAAAATCACAAGAAAGAAAGATACTTGAAATAAATAATATGTTTCCCTTTCTGCCTAGGACAGTCCTGCCGTCCAAGTGTAAGTGGACTTCCAAAAATATCTCGGTTTGGATGACTCCAGTAATTATAAACAGGAACTAGAAGCTCATGAACTATTAATGCACCTGGTCCTGGTGTCGGGGATAGAATGCTGTGGGAAGGGAGTTTGTAATTTTGATGTCAGTAAATTACAGCATAAATTTAATGCTCATAGAGGAATAGGAGATGAAGTCTTGAATCCACTGGAAGAGGGGAATTGGGGCCCTTGATGTCTGTACTATGGAGAATGATATACTTCTATGCTATTCTAGATCCCCTTTTAATAAAAGATTTATTATTCCAGGTGTTAGGAATGCCTGGCAGAGAGACCTTTGCTATGCCCCCTTTGGAAATTGTCTCAACTAAAGAAAGCCATTTCACCAAAGCACGGGGCTCCCAGTGACTAAGCAACATGGGTATAAGAGCCTGACCCTGTTTCTTCAGTGAAGAAATACCTATAAAGGGCCATTCCAACTCCAAAGCCACATGTAAGGTCAGGAGAGGCATTTAACATAACTGCATCACAGCTCAACTTCTCCACGGTCCAATCTTATTTCCTTCCTTTCCTTCCAGAGATGTTAATCCCAAGAGCATTCCTAACAAATGACTTGAGGACTAAACTCGTTTTCAGTCTGTATTTCAGAGAAACCAATCTGTGACATGTCTACGGGGTGGAAGATTGAATTAGAAGTTATTTAATCTTCTTGCCTAATGGCACAGGAAGGCTACCTGTTTTTTCCAAGATTCTGGATATTGTTGTTCAGTCACTAAGTCATGTCCAACCTCTGCGACCCCATGGACTACAGCACACCAGGCTTCCCTTTCCTTCAGTATCCCCCAGAGTTTGTTCAAACTCATGTCCATTGGGTCAGTAATGCTGCCCAGCCATCTCATTCTCTGCTGCCCACTTCTCCACCGAGCCGTCAGTGCTGAAGCCGAAGATCCAGTATGTTGGCAATCTGATGCAAAGATCCATGGGAAGGGGGAAAAATGACAATTTGAGAAATATTTGCTGAATGTGGACCTAGCCCATGTTGAGGTCAAAATTTACACCATCCATGTGGTTCAGGAAGCCTTATGCTTTGTAAAACGTATCAAGAAAATTCACTATAGATTAATTGGTAAACATAAATGTAATAAAGAAATAGAGTTGCAAGAATGTAAGATAGTTAGATTGAGAGTTTAAAATTCGTGTTTTTAAATGAACAGATTTAACAAATAAAATTGTGATCTACAAAGTCAAAGGCTTTGGCATAGTTAATAAAGCAGAAATAGATGTTTTTCTGGAATTCTCTTGCTTTTTCCATGATCCAGTGGATATTGGCAATTAGATCTCTGGTTCCTCTGCCTTTTCTGAAACCAGCTTAAACATCCGGAAATTCATGCTTCATGTATTGTTGAAGCCTGGCTTGGAGATTTTTGAGCATTATTTTACTAGTGTGTGAGATGAGTGCAATTGTGTGGTAGTTTGAGCATTCTTTGGCATTGCCTTTCTTTGGGATTGGAATGAAAACTGACCTTTTCCAGTCCTGTGGCCATTGCTGAGTTTTCCAAATTTGCTGGCATATTGAGTGCAGCACTTTCACAGCATCACCTTTCTGGATTTGAAATAGCTCAGCTGGAGTTCCATGATCTCCACTAGCTTTGCTCGTAGTGATGCTTTCTAAGGCCCACTTGACTTCACATTCCAGGATGTCTGGCTCTAGGTGAGTGATCACACCATCGTGCTTGTCTTGGTCATGAAGATCTTCTTTGTCCAGTTTTTCTGTGTATTCTTGCCACCTCTTCTTACTATCTTCTGCTTCTGTTAGGTCCATACCATTTCTGTCCTTTACTGAGTCCATCTTTGCATCAAATATTCCCTTGGTATCTCTAATTTTCTTGAAGAGATCTCTAGTCTTTCCTATTCTGTTGTTTTCCTCTATTTCTTGGCACTGATCACTGAGAACGGCTTTCTTATCTCTCCTTGCTATTCTTTGGAACTCTGCATTCAGATGCTTATATCTTTCCTTTTCTCCTTTGCTTTTCCTTCTCTTCTTTTCACAGCTATTTGTAAGGCCTCCCCAGACAGCCATTTTGCATTTCTTTTCCATGGGGATGGTCTTGATCCCTGTCTCCTGTACGATGTCACGAATCTCCCTCCATAGTTCATCAGGCACTCTATGTATCTGATCTACTCCCTTAAATCTATTTTTCACCTATATGAAGGTCAGGAAGCAACAGTTAGAACTGGACATGGAACAACAGACTGGTTCCAAATAGGAAAAGGAATACATCAAGGCTGTACATTGTCACCCTGCTTATTTAACTTACATGCAGAGTATATCAGGAGAAACACTGGGCTGGAAGAAGCACAAACTGGAATCAAGATTGCCAGGAGAAATATCAATAATCTCAGATATGCAGATGACACCACCCTTATGGCAGAAAGTGAAGAAGAACTAAAGGGCCTCTTGATGAAAGTGAAAGAGGAGAGTGAAAAAGTTGGCTTAAAGCTCAACATTCAGAAAACTAAGATTGTGACATCCGGTCCCATTACTTCATGGGAAATAGATGGGGAAACAGTGGAAACAGTCTCAGACTTTATTTTGGGGGGCTCCAAAATCACTGCAGATGGCGACTGCAGCCATGAAATTAAAAGACAATTACTCCTTGGAAGAAAAGTTATGACCAACCTAGATAGCATATTCAAAAGCAGAGACATTATTTTGCTAACACAGGTCCGTCTAGTCATGGCTATGGTTTTTCCAGTAGTCATGTGTGGATGTGAGAGTTGGACTGTGAAGAAGGCTGAGCACCGAAGAATTGATGCTTTTGAACTGTGGTGTTGGAGAAGACTCTTGAGAGTCCCTTGGACTGCAAGGAGATCCAACCAGTCCGTCCTAAAGGAGATCAGTCCTGGGTGTTCTTTGGAAGGACTGATGCTAAAGCTGAAACTCCAGTACTTTGGCCACCTCATGCGAAGAGTTGACTCATTGGAAAAGACTCTGATGCTGGGAGGGATTGGAGGCAGGAGGAGAAGGGGACGACAGAGGATGAGATGGCTGGATGGCATCACTGACTCGTTGGACATGAGTCTGTGTGAACTCCGGGAGTTGGTGATGGACAGGGAGGCCTAGCATGCTTGGATTCATGGGGTCACAAAGAGTTGGAAACCACTGAGTGACTGAACTGAACTGAACTGAACAGATAAAATAAGTGGGTCATCAGAAAGAATAAGAGAGTATACAAAATGTTAAATTTTAAAAGAACTAACATGAGCTTCTAAAACATAATAACAATACTGCAGTTAAAGGAAGTAAAAACCTCAAGGGACAGATAAAATAGCTTTAAATAAACGGAAGAGAAAATTAGTAATTCAGAAGATAAAATTCAAAAAATTATCTAGAATGCTAAGAGATATAAAACCTTATAATTAATAGAGTGATTATCACACACAGATGACAAAATGAGAAGTTGAGCACAAATCTACTATAAGTTTCAGAAGGACAGAATACAGAAAATGGGAGTGAAGCAGAATTTGAAAAAAATACTATCCAGAAGGCACAAGAGAGGGGTAAGGGATTCAGTTGAGTTCAGTCCCTCAGTCCTGTCTGACTCTTTGCTACTCCATGAACTGCAACATGCTAGGCCTCCCTGTCCATCACCAACTCCTGGAGTTCACCCAAAGAGATGTCCATTCAGTCAATGATGTCATCCAGCCATCTCATCCTCTGTCGTCCCCTTCTCTTCCTGTCCTCAATCTTTCCCAACATCAGGGTCTTTTCAAATGAGTCAGCTCTTCGCATTAGGTGGCCAAAATATTGGAGTTTCGGCTTCAACATCAGTCCTTCCAATGAACACCCAGGACTGATCTCCTTTAGGATGGACTGGTTGGATCTCCTTGCAGTCCAAGGGACTCTCAAGTGTCTTCTCCAACACCACAGTTCAAAAGCGTCAATTCTTCAGTGCTCAGCTTTCTTCACAGTCCAACTCTCACATCCATACATGACCACTGGAAAAACCATAGCCTTGACTAGATGGACCTTTGTTGACAAGGTAATGTCTCTGCTTTTTAATATGCTCTCTAGGTTGGTCATAACTTTCCTTCCAAGGAGTAAGTGTCTTTTAATTTCATGGCTGCAGTCACCATCTGCACTGATTTTGGAGCCCCCAAAAAGAAAGTCAGCCACTCTTTCCACTGTTTCCCCTACTATTTGCCATGAAGCGATGGGACCAGATGCCATGATCTTAGTTTTCTGAATGTTGAGCTTTAAGCCAACTTTTTCACTCTTCTCTTTCACTTTCATTAAGAGGCCCTTTAGTTCTTCTTCACTTTCTGCCATAAGGGTGGTGTCATCTGCACATCTGAGATTATTGATATTTCTCCCGACAATCTTGATTCCAGCTTGTGCTTCTTCCAGCCAAGCGTTTCTCATGATGTACTCTGCATATAAGTTAAATAAGCAGGGTGACAATGTACAGCCTGGATGTACACCTTTTCCCACTTGGAACCATTCTGTTGTGCCATGTCCAGTTATAACTGTTACTTCCTGCCCTGCATACAGGTTTCTCAAGAGGCAGGTTAGGTGGTCTGGTGTTCCCATCTCTTTCAGAATTTTCCACAGTTTGTTGTGATCCACACTGCCAAAGGCTTTGGCATAGTCAATAAAACAGAAATAGATGCTTTTCTGGAACTGTCTTGCTTTTCTGATGATCCAGCTGATGTTGTCGATTTGATCTCTGGTTCCTCTGTCTTTTCTAAAACCAGCTTGAACATCAGGAAGTTCATGGTTCACATATTGCTGAAGCCTGGCTTGGAGAATTTTGAGCATTACTTTACTAGCATGTGAGATGAGTGCAATTGTGCAGTAGTTTGAACATTCTTTGGCATTGCCTTTCTTTGGGATTGGAATGAAAACTGACCTTTTCTAGTCCTGTGGCCACTGCTGAGTTTTCCAAATTTGCTGACATATTGAGTGCAGCACTTTCATAGCATCATCTTTCAGGATTTGAAATAGCTCACTGAAATTCCCTTACCTCCACTAGGTTTGTTTGTAGTGATGCTCCCTAAGGCCCACTTGACTCCAAACTTAAGTAAATTTCAGTTAATTAGACTCAAATACAAAATGTCATTTCTAGCATATTATCTGGAACTCACAAAATTCCAAATTCATGATAAACTTTTTGTTGTTGTTGTTTGGTTCTTGCTTGGTTTCAATTTGTGTGGTATAATAAAGAGAGCAAAAGAATTGTAGTCAAAATGCCTAAAGAAGTCACAAAGTCTTTTAGAACCTCAATCTCACCCTCTGTAAAGGAGAAATGGTACTCCTGTCTGATTTAACTTTGTGTGTATTTGTGTGTATGTATGCATGTCTGAGAGCCATATAGAAATGTCAAAGTGTTTATTAGCTGCAATTACAACATAAATCACACAAAACTGTTGATAGTATTTGGCCATTGCCAGTGATTTCTTGTTTCAGCTGTGCAGAGAGGATGAAATTTAGTTATCTTACACACTTAAAAATGATCAAATTATTTCCTGTATATATAGTATACATCTGTATAAGTAGAATCTTCTACCTAAATAAAGCTCAGCATTCTAGTGTAACATATATTTTCCTTGTAAAAGTTACAGCCATTTTCTTATTGTCTTTTGATCTCTTTTGTTGTTGACATTCTATTGTGGACATTTTAACTTTTCAAAATAATTGCTTTTCTTTGGTAGATGATTTAGATTTTTCTGTAAGTTGTTTTGAATCTTTTCTCTTTGTTCTTGGTATTATATACTTTTCCCTGCACTGTGTCCAAGTGACAGTTTATTTTCATTTATCCAGGTTTAACTCATTACACATCTCAAGATTCATTACTTTTACCTATTCAAAAGAGTTCTGACTATTGCGCTTTAAATGTTTTATTTTTTAAAACTATAGTTCAATTTACAATATTATATTAATTTAAGGTATATGACATAGTGATTCAGAATTGCTATAGACTATACTTCATTTACATTTGTTTTAATGGTTGGTTATTAAAGAGATTATATTCCCTTTGCTTAGGTTATTTATCTTATACATAGTAGTTTGCACCTCTTGATCCCTTAAAAGATGATGCTGTGAAAGTGCTGCACTCAATATGCCAGCAAATTTGGAAAACTCAGCAGTGGCCACAGGACTAGAAAAGGTCAGTTTTCATTCCAATCCCAAAGAAAGGCAATGCCAAAAAATGCTCACACTACCGCACAATTGCACTCATCTCACATGCTAGTAAAGTAATGCTCAAAATTCTCCAAGCCAGGCTTCAGCAATACGTGAACCGTGAACTCCCTGATGTTCAAGCTGGTTTTAGAAAAGGCAGAGGAACCAGGGATCAAAATGCCAACATCTGCTGGATCATCAAAAAAGCAAGACAGTTCCAGAAAAGCATCTATTTCTGCTTTATTGACTATGCCAAAGCCTTTGGCAGTGTGAATCACAACAAACTGTGGAAAATTCTGAAAGAGATGGGAATACCAGACCACCTAACCTGCCTCTTGAGAAACCTGTATGCAGGGCAGGAAGCAACAGTTATAACTGGACATGGCACAACAGAATGGTTCCAAGTGGGAAAAGGTGTACATCCAGGCTGTATATTGTCACCCTGCTTATTTAACTTATATGCAGAGTACATCATGAGAAACGCTTGGCTGGAAGAAGCACAAGCTGGAATCAAGATTGTCGGGAGAAATATCAATAATCTCAGATATGCAGATGACACCACCCTTATGGCAGAAAGTGAAGAACTAAAGGGCCTCTTGATGAAAGTGAAAGAGGAGAGTTAAAAAGTTGGCTTAAAGCTCAACATTCAGAAAACTAAGATCATGGCATCTGGTCCCATCGCTTCATGGCAAATAGTAGGGGAAACAGTGGAAAGAGTGGCTGACTTTCTTTTTGGGGGCTCCAAAATCAGTGCAGATGGTGACTGCAGCCATGAAATTAAAAGACACTTACTCCTTGGAAGGAAAGTTATGACCAACCTAGAGAGCATATTAAAAAGCAGAGACATTACCTTGTCAACAAAGGTCCATCTAGTCAAGGCTATGGTTTTCCAGTGGTCATGTATGGATGTGAGAGTTGGACTGTGAAGAAAGCTGAGCACCAAAGAACTGATGCTTTTGAACTGTGGTGTTGGAGAAGACTCTTGAGAGTCCCTTGGACTGCAAGGAGATCCAGCCAGTCCGTTCTAATGGAGATCAGCCCTGGGTGTTCATTGGAAGGACTGATGTTGAAGCTGAAACTCCAATCCTTTGGCCACCTGATGCGAAGAGCCGACTCATATGAAAAGACCCTGATGTTGGGAAAGATTGAGGACAGGAGGAGAAGGGGACGACAGAGGATGAGATGGCTGGATGGCATGACCGACTGAATGGACATGGGTTTGGGTGGACTCCGGGAGTTGGTGATGGACAGTGAGGCCTGGAGTACTGTGGTTCATGGGGTTGCAGAGTCGGACATGACTGAGCAACTGAACTGAACTGACTTATTTTGGAAAAGACCCTGATGCTGGGAAAGATTGACAGCAAAAGGAAAAGGGTGCAGCAGAGAATGAGCTAGATAGCATCGCCAACTCAAAGGACATGTATTTGAGCAACTGCTGGAGACAGTTGAAGACAGAGGAACCTGGCGTGCTGCAGTCCATGTGGTCGCAAATAGTCGGACACCACTTAGTGACTGAACAACAACTGAAATTATTTCAGATCTCATCAAATTTTGCTTTGCAAATTCCTGTAAAACCATTGCCTCATTCCTATGTAACTCCTTGAGTTAATGTATGGCAAAACCAATACAATATGTAAAGTAAAAAAAAAAAATTGTTTAATAAATCTATAAAAAAAAAAAAGAATCTTAAACAGAGAGTCATCTTGTTAAAAATTGTGTGTATGTAGATATTTTAAAAGAGTAGATTTTAGATTTTACCTTTTAGTGCTTCCCTGGTGGCTCAATCAATAAAGTGTCTGCCTGCAAGGTGGGAGACTCGGCTTTGATTCTTGTGTTGGGAAGATCCACTGGAGAAGGAAAAGGCAGCCCACTCCAGTACTCTTGCCTGGAAAATCCCATGGATCGCGGAGCCTGGTAGGCTACAGTCCATGTGGTCGCGAAGAGTCCAACATGACTGAGGACTTCAATTTCACTTTCACTTTCATGAGGCAGTATTAGCTCTGCTTTATGGATGAAGAAACTGAGGTTTAGAGAAGCTGAGTTACTTTTAAGCAACTATGAATCCTGTTGCAGTTTTATAACCCCTAAGTGATGTAATAAGGGCAATAACAGGCTTAGTATTATTTTCAGTATTGAATTGTATCCTGTTATGACTTTCATCCCCGGACTTATTGCTTTATTATTGGATGACTTTCATTCTTTTGAAGAACTCAAATTGATTTTTCCATTTACCATTTATCAAACACAACTCTTTGTATCAAAATAGAATCTTTCTTTTGTTTCACTATTTAGTTATCATTTCCTTTTAATTACTTTCTATATATCTTTAGTCCAATAAATTAATATTAGCATTGATATTTTAAGGCTTGTGCCATAATTTCAAGTAGAATGCAGTATTTCTGATTGTACACAGTTTGTTTGCCTCGGACATGAAAAATATATTTCGTACTTTCAGTTTGGCAAGTTAGAGATTTTTAGTAAGTGCAGTCCAGAGTACCATCAACATAAATGGAATCCATTTTTTCCCTTCAAGAAAGCTGAATCATCAGTAACAAAACTTTAAAAATGCTACCTAACATTCTAAATCACAGGTTTTTAAAAGCATAGAGATTTCCACACACATTCCCAGAAGCTGAAAACACATCTTTAATACCCCCGAGAAGTAGGAAGGTATCACCTAACAGCGATTTGTGTCTGCTTACTGTCTTAAATAAACAGACACACTTCACTTTCACTTTCACTTTTAAATGGATTTCCCTGGTGGCTCAGAGGTTAAAGTGTCTGCCTGGAATGCAGGAGACCAGGGTTTGATCCCTGTGTCGGGAAGATCCCCTGGAGAAGGAAATGGCAACCCACTCCAGTACTCTTGCCTGGAGAATCCCATGGAGGGAGGAGCCTGGTAGGCTACAGTCCATGGGGTCTCAAAGAGTCAGACACAACTAAGCGACTTCACTTTCACTTTCTTTCACTGTTTTAAGTATAAATGGCTTAAATGGCTAAAGTTAAGTGGTTGTACAATCTCTTACAAGAATAAAATCAGTGGAAATATAAAAAATTCAGTCAATCTAGATGATATTTTATTCATGTCTACTGAAAAAAACATTTGATTTTATAAAATATCTGGATGTTCCATTCTATATAAAAACTAGCTTGAAGTTACTAGTAGCAGTGTTAAAGGTAGATTCATATTTGAAATATGAAAATAAGTTTATTATTCACAGACCTATTTTATTTGCTTTGCCTAAGTAGGTCCAACTTTTAACCATTACAAGTATATAGAAAACCACCATTTTTGTTATGTTAAATTCAAAGAGTTTTTTTAACTGAATACATCATATAGAATTTCCTTCTGTTGATTCATTTTAGTTCAACACATAATTTAAGTGTCTACTCTGTACCAGATGGCTTTGTTAGATTCTGGGTCCAAGGGTCCAAGACAGAGATACCAAGAAGAATAAAACTGATTGCAAACATCTTCCCATTTAAGGGGAATATAGACATGCAAATAGCCAGATATAGATAGAATGAAGTATGCCTTGAATAGAACTACAAATAACAAATGCTGTGGTTGCTCAGATTAATGCTGAGAGGATTCAAGTAAAGCTTTTGGCAGAGAGAGACATTTGAATTTGATGTATGATGTACAGCAATGCTTTCCAAAGGTAGAGATTAAGTAGGTAAGCAGAACAGATTAGGTAACCTTACGTTAAGCCTTTGAAAGAGGTCAATATAGTCGGTTACAAGAAAAAAAAATAAGTTTTTTTTGTGTGTGATTTTCTTGAAGTAATGTATGCGTGCATGCTCGGTCACTACAGTCATGTCCAACTCTTTGCAACCTTATGGACTGTATCCTGCCAGGCTTTTCTGTCCATGGGATTCTCCAGGCAAGAAAACTGGAGTGGGTTGATCATGCCCTCCTCCAGGGGATCTTCCTGACCCAGGGATCGAACTAGCATAGGCAGGCGGATTCTTTACTACTAACACCATCTCGGAAGCCCCATAATGATGTGTACCTATTGTCAATTGCTTACCAGATACCTGACATTTCACTTTGGCTTAATAAGAGTTATTTCATTTGATAAATTTATAGTACGAGATATTATAAAAGAGGTATTACTATCCTATTTTACTGATTCACTAACTGAGGCTTAGTGAGTCTGTTATAGAATTTTACTGAGGGTGACAAAATTTATTAGTAGAATCAGACACCACTGAGCAACTAACGCTTTCACTTTTGTATTAGATTTATATTGCTGTGCAACACATTACCATGAACTTAGCAGCTAAATTTCCATTTATTATCTCACAGTCTTATAGGTCATAAGTACATGCCCAGCTTAGTCTACAGTTCAGGGTCTTACCAAGCCTGGTTCTTACCTGAAGCCTGAGGACCTCCTCCAAGCTCATTTGTTGTTCAGTTCAGTTCAGTTGCTCAATTGTGTCTGACTCTTTGCAACCCCATGAACTGCAGCACACCAGGTTTACCTGTCCATCACCAAGTCCCAGAGCTTGCTCAAACTCATGTCAATCAAGTTGGTAATGCCATCCAACCATCTCATCCTCTGTCATCCACTTCTCCTTCCCTCAAATCTTTCCCAGCATCAAGGTCTTTTCCAATGAGTCAGTTCTTTGCATCCGGTGGCCAAAGTATTGGAGTTTCAGCTTTAGCATCAGTCCTTCCAAAGAATATTCAGGACTGATTTCGTTTAGGATGGACTGGTTTGATCTCCTTGCAGTCCAAGGGACCCTCAAGAGTCTTCTCCAACACCATGGTTCAAAAGCATCAGTTCTTTGGCACTCTCCTTAGCTTAAAGTACAAACATTTCATCATCCAAATCATCTTAATGAAGGTACAGATGAGGTTTCTACTGTAATCCATAAATACAACTAGGACATACTGCCCTCCCTCCGTGGACTTGTTAAAGTGAATAGAAAAGTAGTGTGTTCACAACATTCCCAATGTATCTGATGAGACAAATGTATCAGATGATAGCTGTAAAAATTCTGGCTCAAAAGAAGAGAAATGGAAGGTCAAACTGGGTCACTGGTCCAAAGCAGTTCTATAATCTGGAGTTTCTTGACTACTTTGTTAAAGGTTGTGAATAATTCTCTGTGGTCTTCATTCCACTCTCCTGGCTCTATGTTTCATTGCCTAAGTCATTCTTTTTATGAAAAGAAGTTTGCAGATGAGTAGTTAATCCACCTGCTTATTCGCAGTAGAATTTCCATTACGGGAGGGTGGTGATCCCACAGCCTCCTTTCATTTTGTACTTCTTCTGTCCTTTGGAGAAGGGAATGGCAACCCACTCCAGTATTCTTGCCTGGAGAATTCCATGGACAGAGGGGCCAGATGGGCCACAGTCCATGGGGTCACAAAGAGTCAGACACAGCTGAGCAACTAAGCACATCACTGTCCTTTACACCAAGCTTGAAATGTTTGTATTACTAGAACTTTTTCAAGGACTTTAGGGCCTTCCATGGATTTGCATGACATTGACTCCATTTAGACAAAAGTCATATTTACAAACCTTTCTGAGATAACTCCTTTCTCTTTGGCTTCTCTTTGTAGAGGTCCTCTAGTTTGGTTGAAATGTGTGAGACAACTGATCTCTTAAAATAGCCATAATTTAAACACAGTCCTCTTTTGCTCTGGAGCTCCTTCTTTTAATGTTAGGTTATACTGCCATCTTCTAGAGTTATTTTTGAGGCATATTTTGTAATGATAGCTTACAGTGAACCATGTCAGATTTGTGATCTCTGAAGAAAATTTAGCTTCAGGATCAGGGACCAGGCTTGACCAGTCAGGGCTCTTGTGTGGTAGAAGTTTTATTACAGCGAAAAAGGACAGAAAAAGCTTCTAACATAGACATCAGAAGGCAGAGAGTGCCCCCTTCACTAGTCTTAGCAAGGGAGCTATATACTTTTTCAATTGGTTATTATAGTAAATCAAAAGAATGTTTCAAGGTTGTAAAGGTCTTACCAGACCCATTCCCACAATTTACATTTTAAGATGACAGGATTAGAACAATAGAAAGATCTTACCAGACTAACTCCTACAATATACTTTTTAAGATGACAGGATTGGGCAGAAGTTTCTCAATAAGGAGAAACATGTCCTCAAGCAGGATACACTGTTGTTATATAATCCTTGCTACAGAGTTCAAGCTGAGTTGTTTTGTTGTATACTCATAGCTCTGGGTTTAAAGTAAAAAAAAAAATGTTTTATGTGACTAAGACTAAGGAGTGTAGAAAAAATAGTTTGTCCTTTTCTCCCCCTTGAGAACCCCAGACCCCTTTCTCCTCCTGGGCGACCCCAGACTTCTTATCATCTACCTAAGAATTGCTGACTGTATAGAGATTCTCCATCTTTGGCTGCAAAGAATACAATCAATCTGATTTTGGTGTTGACCATCTGGTGATGTCCATGTGTGGAGTCTTCTCTTGTTTTGCTGAAAGAGGGTGTTTGCTATGACCAGTGCATTCTCTTGGCAGAACTCTATTAGCCTTTGCCCTGCTTCATTCTTACTCCAAGGCCAAATTTGCCTGTTACTCCAGGTGTTTCTTGACTTTCTACTTTTGCATTCCAATTCCCTATAATAAATAGGACATCTTTTTTGGGGTGTTAGTTCTAGAAGGTCTTGTAGGTCTTCATAGAACAGTTCAACTTCAGCTTCTTCAGGGTTACTGGTCAGGGCATAGACTTGGATTACTGTGATACTGAATGGTTTGCCTTGGAAACAAATAGAGATCATTCTGTCGTTTTTGAGATTGCATCCAAGTACTGCATTTTGGACTCTTTTGTTGACTATGATGGCTACTCCATTTCTTCGAAGGGATTCCTCCCCACAGTAGTAGATATAATGGTCATCTGAGTTAAATTCACCCATTCCAATCCACCTTAGTTCACTGATTCCTAGAATGTCGACGTTCACTCTTGCCATCTCCCGTTTGACCACTTCCAATTTGCCTTGATTTAAGGACCTAACATTCTAGGTTCCTATGCAGTGTTGCTCTTTACAGCATTGGACCTTGCTTCTATCACCTGTCACATCCAGAACTGTATGTTTTTTTTGCTTTGGCTTCATCCCTTCATTCTTCCTGGAATTAGGGATGAAGAATTGACTCTGTCAGTAACTTAATATGTTCAAGCCAGAATTGATGTATATGCTTTTTCAAAGTATCAAGCACAGGTCAAATTTATTTACCTCCCACCAGTAAAGAGATAAATCCATATTTGCTAAGAAATATATGTATTTGATACAGAAGCATTTTACACATATAAACATTAATTTCAATACTGGATGATGGAGTTAATATAACTAAATTTGTTATCCTACTCAATCAGTTCAATTGAATATAATCTATTACATGATCTCAACCAATTAAAAGCATTTTGGTACATTGTGTACATCTTTTCAGTTTGTATTATTAGTTAGAAGCTTATTTGAGTAATAATAACTGGTAAATTATAACATATTTTTAAAAATCTCACTAGAGCATCTAGGCTGACTGTAAGCATCCAGGTCTGACTGGTAGAGACCATGTTCCTTCAATGTTGTTGCTCAGTTCAGTTCAGTTGCTCAGTCATGTCAGACTCTCTGTGACCCCATGAATCACAGCATGCCAGGCCTCCCTGTCCATCACCATATCCTGGAGTTCACTCAAACTCACATCCATCGAGTCTATGATGCCGTCCAGCCATCTCAACCTCGGTCGTCCCCTCTTCCTCCTGCCCCCAATCCCTCCCAGCATCAGAGTCTTTTCCAATGAGTCAACTCTTCGCATGAGGTGACCAAAGTACTGGAGTTTCAGCTTTAGCATCATTCCTTCCAAAGAAATCTCAGGGCTGATCTTCAGAATGGACTGGTTGGATCTCCTTGCAGTCCAAGGGTCTCTCAAGAGTCTTCTCCAACACCACAGTTCAAAAGCATCAATTCTTCGTCGCTCAGCCTTCTTCACAGTCCAACTCTCACATCCATACACGACCACAGGAAAAACCATAGCCTTGACTAGACGGACCTTAGTCAACAAAGTAATGTCTCTGCTTTTGAATATGCTATCTAGGTTGGTCATAACTTTTCTTCCAAGGAGTAAGCGTCTTTTAATTTCATGGCTGCAGTCACCATCTGCAGTGACTTTGGAGTGCAAGAAAATAAAATCTGACACTGTTTCCACTGTTTCCCCAAATATATCCCATGAAGTGATGGGACCAGATGCCATGATCTTCGTTTTCTGAATGTTAAGCTTTAAGCCAACTTTTTCACTCTCCTCTTTCACTTTCATGAAGAGGCCTTTCAGTTCCTCTTCACTTTCTGCCATAAGGGTGGTGTCATCTGCATATCTGAGGTGACTGATATTTCTCCTGGCAATCTTGATTCCAACTTGTGTTTCTTTCAGTCCAGTGTTTATCCTGATGTACTCTGCATATAAGTTAAATAAGCAGGGTAACAATATACAGCCTTGATGCACTCCTTTTCCTATTTGGAACCAGTCTGTTGTTCCATGTCCAGTTCTAACTGTTGCTTCCTGACCTGTACACAGATTTCTCAAGAGGCAGGTCAGGTGGTCTGGTATTCCCATCTCTTTCAGAATTTCCCACAGTTTATTGTGATCCAGTCAAAGGCTTTGGCATAGTCAATAAAGCAGAAATAGATGTTTTTCTGCAACTCTCTTGCTTTTCCATGATCCAGCAGATGTTGGCAATTTGATCTCTGGTTCCTCTGCCTTTTCTAAAACCAGCTTGAACATCAGGAAGTTCATGGTTCACGTATTGCTGAAGCCTGGCATGGAGAATTTTGAGCATTACTTTGCTAACATGTGAGATGAGTGCAATTGTGTAGTAGTTTGTGCATTCTTGGCACTGCCTTTCTTTGGAACTGGAGTGAAAACTGAATCCTGTGGCCACTGCTGAGTTTTCCAAATTTGCTGGCATATTGAGTGCAGCACTTTCACAGCATCATCTTTCAGGATTTGAAATAGCTCCACTGGAATTCCATCACCTCCACTAGCTTTGTTCATAGTGATGCTTTCTAAGGCCCACTTGACTTCACATTCCAGGGTGTCTGGCTCTAGATGAGTGATCACACCATTGTGATTATCTGGGTCGTGAAGATCTCTTTTGAACGGTTCTTCTGTGTATTTTTGCCACCTCTTCTTAATATCTTCTGCTTCTGTTAGGTCCATACCATTTCTGTCCTTTATCGAGCCCATCTTTGCATGAAATGTTCTCTTGGTATCTCTAATTTCCTTGAAGAGATCTCTAGTCTTTCCCATTCTGTTCTTTTCCTCTATTTCTTTGCATTGATCGCTGAGGAAAGCTTTCTTATCTCTTCTTGCTATTCTTTGGAACTCTGCATTCAGATGCTTATATCTTTCCTTTTCTCATTTGCTTTTTGCCTCTCTTCTTTTCATAGCTATTATTAAGGCCTCCCCAGACAGCCATTTTGCTTTTTTGCATTTCTTTTCCATGGGGATGGTCTTGATCCCTGTCTCCTGTACAATGTCACGAACCTCAGTCCATAGTTCATCAGGCACTCCATCTATCAGATCTAGGCCCTTAAATCTATTTCTCACTTCCACTGTATAATCATAAGGGATTTGATTTAGGTCATATCCTAAATGATTTATGGTCATTTAGACCATATGAATGGTCTAGTGGTTTTCCCTACTTTCTTCAATTTAAGTCTGAATTTGGCAATAATGAGTTCATGATCTGAGCCACAGTCAGCTCCTGGTCTTGTTTTTGTTGACTGTATAGAGCGTCTCCATCTTTGTCTGCAAAGAATATAATCAATCTGATTTCGGTGTTGACCATCTGGTGATGTCCATGTGTAGAGTCTTCTCTTGTGTTGTTGGAAGAGGGTGTTTGCTATGACCAGTGCATTTTCTTGGCAAACTCTGTTAGTCTTTGCCCTGCTTCATTCCGCATTCCAAGGCCAAATTTGCCTGTTACTCCAGGTGTTTCTTGACTTCCTACTTTTGCATTCCAGTCCCCTATAATGAAAAGGACATCTTTTTTGGGTGTTAGTTGTACAAGGTCTTGTAGGTCTTCATAGAACCATTCAACTTCAGCTTCTTGAGCATTACTGGTTGGGGCATAGACTTGGATTACGGTGATATTGAATGGTTTGACTTGGAAACGAACAGAGATCATTCTGTCGTTTTTGAGATTGCATCCAAGTACTGCATTTCAGACTCTTTTGTTGACCATGATGGCTACTCCATTTCTTCTGAGGGATTCCTCCCCGCAGTAGTAGATATAATGGTCATCTGAGTTAAATTCACCCATTCCAGTCCATTTTAGTTCACTGATTCCTAGAATGTCGACATTAACTCTTGCCACTCTTGTTTCACCGCTTTCAATTTTTCTTGATTCATGGACCTGACATTCCAGGTTCCTATGCAATATTGGTCTTTATAGCATCGGACCTTGCTTCTATCACCAGTCACATCCACAGCTGGATATTGTTTTTGCTTTGGCTCCATCCCTTCATTCTTTCTGGAGTGTTATTTCTCCACTGATCTCCAGTAGCATATTGGGCACCTACTGACCTGGGGAGTTCCTCATTCAGTATCCTATCATTTTGCCTTTTCATACTGTTCATGGGGTTCTCAAGTCAAGAATACTGAAGTGGTTTGCCATTCTCTTCTCCAGTGGACCACATTCTGCTATTTAAGAGAATGACAAGAAGTTGCTTCCTCTCACATCCCAATTTTTTCAGAAAGCCTAGTCAAATGGCCATTCCTAGCTGCAAGGGACTCTAAGAAATTTAGTCTTTGATGAATAAAGATGGATTCAGCCGACATTTTTATTATTGTAGAAAAAGAAAAAAGTGATTAGAGGACTGTTAGTTATGACTGCCACATTTTTGTAATTGCTGTCCTGAGTGTTGCGGGCCAGTAATTCGGGTTATTATGACAGGTTTTGACCTATCATTTCTGGCTAATCAAAGGTAGACAAATCATATAGGATATGAAAATCTAACGTTTTACAGATGTGGCAGGCCGAGAAACACGTTTAAGATAACTGAATAAACAGATGATGGCAATCAGCAGTCATTAAGATATTAGTGGAAAATTTTTCTTTACAAAGGACATTATAAGCATCAATGGAGACTAGTGACAAAAATGTCAAGAGTTGCCAGAAAAATTGTGGTGCAAGCCTCTGATTGCTTCAGAGGATGTGAAGAAAAGAGGATATGACTGACATATAAAGACATGGAGCACAATTGTTTGGGGGAATAAGTGCTGTTAATTTCATTTAGCTCTTATTCAGATGATGCTCCATTTCAGGGAACTCATTCCCTAGGCTGGATAAAACAGTGACTCTACATAAGTCATTAAACTAAATCTCACATACAATTAGATTAATATTTCTCTAACCCATTTGAGAAAGTACATTTTCCTAATATGAATTCTTTATAACTATCATTACTATGATTTTAGTGATATAACCACAGAATCAGCATAGCTCTCATATATGGGATATAATCAAGTATCATTTAAATATTATTTAAGAATTGTGACCTGGCATTCTGTTAGAATATGAAACAAATTCAGAATAGTATGGAGCAGAGATGCATGGAATCCTAGTAAGTAGGAAAGTGAGTAGGGTGTGACAGACCAGACAGAAGATATTTCCTGCTTAAGTTTTCTGAATTGAGAGACCTGAGTTGGTGCTCTTAGCCAATACCAGGTAAGACTTGAATCCATGATTGTTATAGTAACCAGTGGCCCAATGTGTCCCTCACTGGCAAGGGAAAAGTCCATCTGGATGTCTGCAGTTTATTTTCTCTTTCACTCAGCAAAATATGGTGATCCCAATTTTATTTTTTCCTTGGTAGATTGCTGTGGTTCAGTCTCTAGGACGTGCCCCACTGTTTGTGACCCCATGGACTACAGCACAGCACACCAGACTTCCCTGTCCTTCACTATCTCCCAGAGTTTGCTCAAACTAATATCCATTGTGTTGGTGATACCATCCAACCATCTTTTCCTCTGCTGTCTCCTTCTCCTCCTTCCCTCAGTATTTCCCAGCATCAGGATCTCTTCCAATGAGTCAGATCTTTGCATCAAGTGGTCAAAGTATTGGAACTTCAGCTTCAGTATCAGTCTTTCCAATGGATATTCAGGGTTGATTTTCTTTACGATCGATAGGTTTGCTCTCCTTGCAGTCCAGGGGACTCTCTTCAAGAGTCTTACCTAGCACCACACTTTAAAACATGAGAAGTATTAAAATTGCAAGTGGCATAAATCCTTTCACACTTTTTCTACATACATACAATAAATACATACATTTATAAGTATTATATTTAAAGTTTATTTTCTCTTTTTTCTTTTGCAAAAATACTTCTTTGGACGAAGATTTTTTTTGAAGTATAGTTGATTTATAACTTGTATTAATTTCAGTGTACAACATAGTAATTCAATATTTTTATAGAGTATATTCCATTATAAGTTATTATAAGATATTGGCTATATTCCCTGTGTTATACAATATATCCTTATAGCTTATTTATTTTGTATTTACTAGTTTGTGCTTCTTAATCCTTTATACCTATATTGTCTCTCTCCATTTTTCTCTCCCCACTGATGAACATTATTCTATTCTTTATATTTGTGATCCATTTCTATCTTTGTTATTTTGTTATATTCATTCGTCTTATTTTTTAGACTTCACATATAAGTGAAAACAGTATTTGTCTTTCTCTAATTTATTTTACTAGGCTTGTTACCCTGCGTGCATGTGTGCAAGTCACTTCGTTTGTGTCTGACTCTTTGTGACTCTAGGGACCATAGCCTGCCAGGCTCCTCTGTCCATGGGATTCTCCAGGTAAGAATACTAGTGGGTTGCCATTTTCTTCTCCAGGGGATATTCGCAACCCAGAGATTGAACCCACATCTCGTATAGCTCATGCATTGGCAAGCAAATTCTTCACCACTAGTGCCACCTGGGAAGTCCCATTACCCTTCAGGTCCATCCATGTTGTTGCAAATGGCTAATTTTCACTTTTTTTAAAAAATTATAAATAATGCTACCATGAACATTGAGGTGCATGTCTTTTCAAATTAATGTTTTCAGTTTCCTCAGATATGCACCCAGGAGTGGAATTGCTGGACCATACTATCCCTGGTGGCTCAGATAGTAAAGAATCTGCCTACAAAGTGAGAGACTGGGATTCTATCCCTGGGTGGGGAAGATCCCCTGGATAAGGGAATGGCTACCCACTCCAGTATCCTATCCTGAAGAATTTCGTGGACAATGTAGCCTGGTAAGCTACCGTCCATTGGACTGCAAAGAGTCGGACACGGCTGAGCAACTAACAGTTTCATTGTTATTTCATGTATTCCTGGGTAGTTCTATTTTTTAGTTTTTTGAGGGAAGTCCCTACTGTTTCCATAGTGGCTGCCCCAATAACATTCCCACCAGAAGTGTACTCGGGTCCTCTTTGCTCCTTATCTTTACCAACATTTTTTATTTGTGGTCTTTTTGATGATAGCTGTTTTAACAGATGTGAAGTGAAAATCCCATGGATGGAGGAGCCTGGTAGGATGCAGTCCATGGGGTCGCAAAGAGTCGGACACGGCTGAGCGACTTCACTTTCACTTTCACTTTTCACTTTCATGCATTGGAGAAGGAAATGGCAACTCACTCCAGTGTTCTTGCCTGGAGAATCCCAGGGATGGGGGAGCCTTGGTGGACTACCATTTATGGGGTCACACAGAGTCAGACACAACTGAAGCGACTTAGCAGCAGCAGCAGTACTATCTTATTTTGGATTTGATTTGCATTTTCCTGATGATTAGTGATTTTGAGCATCTTTTCATGTGCCTGTTGGCCATCTATCTGTATGTCTTCTTTGGAAAAATGTCTATTCATATCTTCTGCCAATCCTTTAATTCGATTTTTTTTATTGATTTGTATGAACTGTTTATATATTTTGGACATTAACCCCTTATTAGTCATATCACTTGTGAATATTTTCCCCCACGCAGTAGGTTGTCTTTTCATTTTGGTGACAGTTTCCTTTGCAGTGCAAAAGCTTTTAAGTTTGATTAGATCCCATTTGTTTATTTTTGTTTTTGTTCCTGTTGTCTTATGAGATGGATCAAAAAATATTGCTATGATTTATTTCTAAGAGTATTCTGCCTATATTCTTTCCTAAGAATTTTATGGTTTTCGGTCTAATATTTAGGCCTTTATCAATTTTGAGTTTACTTTTATATATAGTGAGAAAAAATGTGGCAGTCATTCTTTTACATGTAGCTGGCCAGTTTTCCCAGCACCACTCATTGAAGAGACTATCTTTTCTCCATTGCATATTCTTTTTCTTATCTGATTGCTGTGATTAGGACTTCCAATACTATGTTAGATAAAAGTGGCAAGAATGGGCATCCTTGTCTCTGATTTTAAAAGAAATGCTTTCTTTTCTCTATTAGATATCGTAAATGGCCTTTATTTTATTGAGTTGTGTTCCCTCTATACCAGCTTTGATGAGGGTTCTTATCATGAATGGATATGGAGTTTTATCAAATGCTCTTTCTGTGTCTAATGAGGTGATCATATGACTTTCATTCTTTCTTTGGTTAATGCGGCATATCACAGTAATTTACTGCAGAAAATCAACCATCTCTACATCCCTAGAATAAATCCCATTTGATCATGGTGTATGATACCTTTTATATATTGCTAAGTTCAGTTTGCTAATATGTTCTTGAGGATTTTTACATCTGTATTCATCAAAGATATTGACCTGTAATTTTTCACCTGTAGTGTCTTTTATGGTTTTGGTATCAGGGTAATGGTGGCCTGCTAGAATTAGTTTGAAAAATAGGCAAACTTTCTGGCAGATACTTTGGTGGCATACATCAAATAGCTTAGAACATTCACATTCTTTTATCTATTTGCTGTTTCTAAGTATTTATGGACAAAGATATTCATCACATGTGTGCATACTAAGTGACTTCAGTCATGCCCAACTATTTGTGACCCTGTGGACCATAGCCTACCAGGCTCCTCTGTCAAAGGGATTCTGCAGGCGAGAATACTGGAGTGGGTTCCCATTTCCTACTCCAGTGGATCTTCCCGACTTTTAAAGTCTCCTTCATTGGCAGGCAGGTTCTTTACCACTAACACCACCTGGGAAGCTGATTCATCACCATCATACTTATTTTAAAAATTGAATAAAACTAAATGTCCAAAGAAAGGACTCATTAAAAGGCTGTCTTCATTTGGTGAACTATATATGATGTAGCTATTAAAAACTTTGTTTTCAGAACAACTGCATGAGAATATTGCTTAGTGGAAAGCTAAGCAATAAGCCTATGTATAAATATGCTTCTAATCAAAATGAATATGTAATATGGAGATATATATTTGTAAGCATAAAAGAAGACTAGAAACTATTACATCATAGTTTTAGCATCTCAGGGTGCTAGAGTTACAGATTTTAAAATGTGTTTTACTTATAAATATCTCCATATCCAGGTCTTCCTCAATGGTTATACATTATCTTAATAATTATAAATAATAAATGATTTAACATTTAATCATACAAATAATGGATATTGAATTTTATGTAATCATTCATTCATTCATTTTATCTACTACACCTCTTCCATCTTTCACATATTGTGTTTATCTTCTTGTGATTTGGCTCTGTTTAGTTGATATATTTTTAGATCATCTGGTTAATAAATTTGGGGAATGAAATGAAAACACATTCTTCCAAATTCCAACCAAGCATTCTTTGCCTGAGACTACTTTGCAAAATAAGAAATAATTTGAAAATTAACTAAAAGAAGCACCAGAACACTAAAAGTGAAGAAAAAGAAATCAGTGCAAATATGTTTGTACGAAAGTTTAAAATCTTGGGCTTGTGAGAATTTTGGAGAATATTTTTGAAAAACTGGCTATCCAAATAAAACAAGTTTGTGTGGGATGTAAATTCATAAACAAAATGGTTATATGAAGTGAGAAAGGCATGAGTCTTTGTTTGCTTCGATATTATTTTTAACACGTTGAAATATTCCAGTAAGTGATTTGAATTGCAATTTAGGAACCGACTGAGTCAACAAAATAAATATGACAATTTGATGCCATTTGAGGATATTGGCATTTTATAAAAGAAATTGTCTTGCAGAGTAGATCATGGTTCTGGCTTGGGTTGCATCTCTTTTTCTTTTTTTTTTTTTTACTCTTCTGGATGGAGAGTGTTGCCACCAGGTTCAAAGTATTCTCTTGCCAACTCTAACACCATGGAAATAATTTAAAAGGTGCAATGCATGAAATGCTTCAAGGTAATGAGGCTTTTATAACTGTTTAGGATACAAGGACACCCTTGTACAGGTGATCAAGAGAGGGAACATACAGATATATCATGCTAATTTGGCAATTTTCACGCTTAGTTTAGGACCATAGCCAAAGCTCATCAAAGTGTGCTTCGCTACAATGTTTGAGCAAACTCTGGGAGATGGTGAAGGACAGAAAAGCCTGGCATGCTGCAGTCTATGGGGTCACAGAGTCAAACACGACTGAGCGACTGAACAACAACTATAATCTCAGGCCATAGAGGTTGCTCAACCTCTACTTAAACGTTTCTAGAACAGAGAAATCTCAGTCTCTCCCGGGTTCTCAACTGGGGATCACAGATACTCTGTGTGTGTGTGTGTGTGTGTGTGTGTGTGTGTGTGTGTGTGTGTGTGTGTGTGTGTGTGTTAGTCACTCAGTTGTGTCCTGCTCTTTGTGATCCCATGGACTCTAGCTCGCCAGGCTCCTCTGTCCATGGAATTCTCCAGGCCAGAACACTGGAGTGGATTGCCATTCCCTTCTCCAGGGAATCTTCCTAATCCAGGGATTGAACCCAAGTCTCCAGCATGCAGGCAGATTCGTTACTGTCTGAGCCACCAGGAAAGCCCCACGGATACCATAGGAGTGTCTAATTGAGCTTTAGGGATCAGATAACACCTTGAAGTTACATCCACATTTTTTCATGCCTGTGTTAGTTTTCATGTCTTAATTCCCAAAAATGTCAGCACCCTCAAAATATTAAAAATCACTGCAGAGGTAGCTGATAACATTTTCCAAGCAGATTGAGTAATTGAAAAACTGGGTTTTATATATATTTATATATACACATACATACATATATAAATTCTGAAACAAAATAGAATAAGTCTAGTCACTTGATCTGTTTATAACCCTTTCAATAGAGCAACTAATTCACTACTACTGCTGCTAAATCGCTTCACTATTTACTCCTAAAATCTCTTTCACTCTAAACATTCTCATTTTCTTAAGTGTTTCCTTACTGACAACTTTTTGCCCCATCACCATGGCCATGCTCTTTTATACATACTCCACTTTGATCATTATTGCTTCTTGAAGTGTGGTTCCATCTATGCAAATTTCAGGTGTTATCCTATCCACACACACAACAAGGAGGATTAATTTTCCTCGTATTCTGTTCACTCATCTTATATTAATAGAGAAATGGCTCAGAGGTTAAAGTGTCTGCCTGGAATGTAGGAGACGGTCAGGAAGATCCCCTGGAGAAGGAAATGGCAAGCCACTCCAGTACTCTTGCCTGGAGAATCCCATGGAGGGAGGAGCCTGGTGGGCTGCAGGCCATGGGGTTGCAAAGAGTCGGACATGACTGAGCGACTTCACTTTCACTTTCACTTACCTTTTGGAGGGAGCCATAACAAATGTTTCTCCTCTTTGAATATCAAATAACTTTTTATGTATTCAGATGTAATATTTGCTGAATTCCATAAAGGAGGCTGAAATTATGCATTCCCTGAGAGATCTGGGTTCGATCCCTGGGTTGGGAAGATCCCCTGGAGAAGGGAAAGGCTACCCACTCCAGTATTCTGACCTAGAGAATTCCATGGACTCTATAGTCCACAGGGTCATAAGGAGTCGAACATGACTGAACAACTTTCACTTTCACTTTCATTCTTACTCCCGCTCCCCCACCTACTTTATTTTCTTTTTTCTTTGACTAGGACATTTGATTGTTTAGCCTCACCTTCTGTCAAGTCACTCATGTGCTTGCTTTGACTTTTCATTCAGAGCACGCAAAATTGTCTGTCTGCTGATCTTATTTCCCCCCAAATTTCCCAGGATAGCATATAGAGAAATACAAGTCATACAGATGTAAAACACTGAAGTTTGATTCTTAGTTCTGTCTCTTATTATTAAAAATAGTTGTATGATCTTGAATAGTTTAGTTGACATTTCAAAACATCAAAGCATTCTTCATCTATAAAGTGGAAATATTAGTATCCAATTCATAGCATTATAAGAATTAGAGAAGATTGTCTATACATTTTTTAGATTAACTTTATTCTTTCCCCTTTCTACATTCAATTGTTAACAGTGTTAGTATTTTTATTGTATTATATACCTATAGAAGACTGAGGAATGCTTAGTGAATGCTTAGTGAATTCTAGGCCTCATACCATATGCATGCCTCTACTCTTTAACATATTCTCCTCCTACTGCCTCACACCCCACACTGTCCTTTTTCTTCAGCTTTAGCTATGTTGGCTTTCTTATGTTTCTAAAACATTCCACACAAACTCCCATTTCAAAGCTTTTGATTTGCTGTTCACTTTATCTGAATCACTCCCTGCTTCCCTCCCGCTTCCCTCCAATTAAAGAAGTATTTCTTATCTCTTACTTCATGTCTTTATTTTTCAAGTGAAGCTAGCCTGTTAACTTTGTAGCGCTTGCCCTCCTCCAAACACAGGAGATAAACCTTGAATATCCTGACATGCTAGAAATCATGGAAGCTCTCAAACAAGACCAGGGTTGTATGGAAGACAGTTTCATAATCAAAAAGAAGAAGGATACGTAGATGCAATGTCTGTTTCTGGCTATTATGGAGTAATCTGTATCAAGCCATCCCTTTTATTGAATATTATTATAAAGGCAGGATAAAAAAAAATTGGATAAATAAATAAAATGTGTTAAAGTTAATCAATGAATTACCAAGGTGGCCAGCATTTGAGAGCGTCACATTCCAGAAAGAAATTTAGGTGACTCAACTCTTTCTGCCAGTTTTCCCCATAGGATATTAGTCAAATTTCAGACACAGCACTAAGGTGAAGCAGAAAGCAATAACCTAAAGTAGGGGTCAATAAACTGCTACCCGAGAGCCAGATCTGATCTGTTGTGCACACCATGCTCATTGGGTTACATAATGTCTGTGGCTGCTTCTGGAGGTCAATGGCAGAGCTGAAAGGATTTATCAGACTACCTAGCTTATAAATTAGATGTCTTTATGTTTCTTTCACAGAACTAGAAGGAAAAATCCTGGATTTTAGGGCTGCTCATTGGGTTGAATCGCTGATCCAGGAAGATCCCATGAAGAAGAAAATGGCAACCCACTGCAATATTCTTGCCTGGGCAATCCCATGGACAGAGGAACCTGGCAGGCTACACTGCATGTGGTACCAAAGAGTCGAATGTGACTTAGCGACTGAACAACAACAGTGACAGTGACGTAATAGAAAGGGATATCACAGCATCAAAGAGTGCTGGAAAACACGTCTTTCAGTTGAGACCTCTGAAAAGCTATACTGTGACTAAAACCAAATTCAAAATAGACTCCACAAAACGCAACACCCAGCTTTGCTTCCTCTCAGTTCTTGAATGGATTGAAGTCCTTGATTTAAACCAATTCTTCTTAACAAACTGAAGAGTAATAAATCTTCTCTGAAAGAATACAACTTTATCCAGAACTTCTACAACTTTCCATAATCAGTGCCTGACATGTAGTTAATAACTACCAGAAATATCAGGAGACAGCACAAGTGAGAAGCAAGAGAGGAAAACAAATACATAATAAAAAGGGAACCTGAAAGTGTCAAGATAGTGAAGTTACCAGTTACAATAACTGATACCTGTTACAATAACTGTTACCAGTTACAATAACTGAGCAACATATATAAGAAAATAAATGACAGTATTGGTAACTCACCACAGAACCATAATAAGGCACAAATTAAAAATTTTAAAAGTAAAAAATGTCATTAATGAAAGTAGGGGATTTGGGAGAGAATAGATACATGTATATGTATGGCTGAGTCCCTTCACCATTCACCTGAAACTGTCACAACATTGTTAATCGGCTATACCCTAATACAAAATATTTCTGGTGTTAAAAAATATAAAGAAAGCAAGAGCACAATAGATATGCTTGTGTATTCAGTTGCTAAGTCATGTCTGACTCTTTGTGACCCCGTTGACTGTAGCCTGCCAGGCTCCTCTGTCCGTGGGATTTTCTAGGCAAGCATGCTAGAGTACATTGTCATTTCCTCCTCTGGGGATCTTTCCAACCCAACTCAGGGATTCAACCCATGTGTCCTGAATGTCCTGCACTACAGGTGGATTCTTTATTGTTGAGCCGTTGGAGATGCAAGCAGATAACAACTAGACTAAAGCAATAAAAAAAAAGATGGAAGACATACAAGGAAGGGTAACAGACACGGGTCCCAATGAAAAGCCTAAATGCCTGTCATATGGGCTCTGATACAGAGGAGAGAGAGAATGAGGTGGAAACACAATTTGAAGAGATACTAGTTTAAAAAAAATATTATAAACTAAAGATATCAAGTCACAAATTAATAAAGCTTTAGTAATCCTAAAGAGGATGAGTGAAAAGAAGCTATACTTTCTACATTTTCATATATCTTCTGAAAATTTAAAGCTGGAGAAAACTGTAAAAATAGCCAGAGATAGAAAGGAAAAAAAAACCCAAAAACTACATTTCCCTCAATGAAGCTGCAGTAAGGCTGACACCTATTAACTTGAACTATGGAAACTTGATCAATCTGATCAAAGTTCTAAATATATAACTGCAAAAGCCACAGGATGATATTAAATGTCATCAGGTCAGCCATGCTGTGCTTGCTAAGTCATTTTAGTTATGTCCAATTCTTTGCAACCCTATGGACCGTAGCCTGCCAGGCTCCTATATCCATGGGATTCTCCAGGCAAGAATACTGGAGTGGGTTGCCATGCCCTCCCCCAGGGGATCTTCCTGACCCAGGGATTGAACTCATGTCTACTGCGGCTCCCACATTGTAGGCAGATTCTTTACTGCTGAGCCACTGGGGAAGCCCCATCACCAGGTATAAAGACAGCCAAATCCAGAAGGTCAAGAAGAAAGAGGAGAGGAGAAGAGTGGAGGAGGAGAGGAGAAATGTAGGAAGAGGAGGAGGAGGCAGGGAGGAGATGGGGAGAGGGAAGGAGAGGGGCATGGGGGAGTAAGAGAAGAGCACAGTGAGTTCCCTACACATGAATGAGTTCTGTTCTAGGAGCCTGTTCAGAAGTCCAATTGGCTCAAAAGTCCAGCAAAATTAGCCTCGATACACATATCGTACTGTACTAACAGGTTAATAATGCCTGTCACTGCTGCTTTTACACTTGTTTCTGGACATCTTGGGCTTGAAATGAAGACCCTGTACTACTGTACTATCCAGTAAAGTACACAAAAGCACAATCACTTGTAGAGGATGCACGCACGTGACAATGTATGCCAGACACATGAACTAACTTAAGTGATGGGACAGGAAGACACATGTTTGCATTTTTGAAAGTTTGCAACTTGAAGGTTAGTATGTAGGGACTTACTGTAGAAAGGTAGAAAGAGGAGGATTAAGAGAAGGAAGAAGAAGGAAAAGAGGGAGAGGAATGCGAGGGGGAGGGGGAGGAAGAAGAGGAAGCGGAGGAGGAGAAATTATCTTGAAATGCATATTAACCTTATGCGTTGTTGGAAATTTGCACATATCCTATTTTGATAAACTCCGAAAAGACATTTGTGAAACAGCTGGGGAAGTGTAGGTGTGATAATCCTATTTTTTGTTTAAATTTATTTTTAATTGGAGGATAATTGCTTTACAATATTGTGTTGGTTTCTGCCATACGACTGTGTATCAACGATATGTATAATATGGCCCCTCCCTCTTTAATGAACATATTTTTAAAAGCCCTTAACTCTTAGAGATATGTACCAAAATGAACACAGATAACAATATGATATTTATTATTTCCTTTAATATAATTCAGTGGAGGTGTAACTAAATGGGTAAACAAGATTTTCCACGTTGATAATTTTTGAAGCTGTCGATGAATACAGGAAATGTACTACCATATTTGTATTTTTAGAACCTTTCTGTAATAAAAAACCAAAAATCATAAAAAGAAAGAAATAGCTAAAAATAGCTTTTAGCTCTTTGAGTTGAACAAAATGAGCTTGCAATTCACATTTTAAAAGGAGTATCTGTGCAATTGTTTTACTACACCTAAGTCCCAGGTATTTCCTCAGAAACACAAAAAGTCAAAGCAACAGTTCTAGATTCCAAAGTTTCAATTTTTAATAGTGACTCAGGATCATGTTTTTTGTTTCTTCTGGGAACTCCCTGACAGTCCGACCGTTAAGACTCAGGCTTTCACTTCCTAGGTTAACTTATACCAAGAATATAAACATAAAACGTTGTGTTTTAAAATTTCTGTACATCCTTTGTCTAACATTAATACATCATCATTTCAAAGGTACACTATTTGTATGCATCACTGCTGTATAAGAATCTTTCTGGTCCTGAAAGGAAGTTTCTAAATCCTTGAAATTTCCTGAGTAATAGGAGTGTCTTATTTATTCATGAGCTCCTTGGATCACCCCTCAGTTTATGCTAAGAGACGAACTGACTCAGGATGGGAGCTGGGCACCAGAAAGACCAACCAAGAGGCTTGGGGCTTGGAGCAAGCCTAACCTTGAGGAACAAAAGGGCGGAGATTTGATATGAGTTCAAGCAGATGATCAATGATTAAATCAATCAAGCCTCCCCTATTGGGAAAAAAAAAAAAGGCTCATGCTTCAATTGTTCTGGACCTGAGTTCATCCCCAGTCAGGGAGCTAAAATCCTGCAAGCTGCACAATTTGGCCAGAAAGAAAAGTTCTTCTTTCAGATTTGTGCTGTAGGCACTGTATAAGACTTCTTAGCTGAAGTGCAATAGGAAATCACAAACCACCTCTACAGAGTGTACAGAGTGTGCTTTATGCACCAATTTGGTGAGGAATAGGTAAGCACCTATATCTCTGTATAATATTCTAGAATTGTAGATTATTTTAGAAATTTAATCTTCAAGGGATACGTTCCATAAAGTACAGAAAGGATAGCCAATAAGAACTTGCCTGTCACCGCCCTTGATCTAGGCTGTTGGAAACTAGAATAAGATCATTTGCAAGACTTGAAGGGGAAATGACTGAGACTTTTGTTGTTCATCCAGTAACTGTAAGGACAGCTTAAGTTAACATACTATACATTGATTTTCTTTGGCCCAGCCCATGATGCAAACACTGAGGTTTCATAGTTGAGTAGATAGGGCAGTTGAAGTAACTGGGCTGGTTATACAGGACAGGCACATAATTTCAAAAGACGAAGTGGAACAGATGTAGTGTCTAAATTAACCCAAATCACTAAGCCACAGCAAATAATAACTCATAGCATCACTTAGAGAGGTAATATAATAACGTGGTGTAGCACGTGAAGTCTGGAATCTGACTGGCCCTTCCAGGTGTATCTATGCAATTCTAAGCAAGCCACTCAAGCATTGTGCTTTAGTGTCCTCTGTGGAATGTGACAATCATACCAACTAGGTCGTATAATTGTTGAGTCAGGGGAGAGATCTATTCTTTTTGCCCAGTATTCATTTCACCCTTCTTCTAATCATGAGTCCTTAGTATCTCAGTTTTCCTCTGGTAAGCCACCCCTTTCCCACTTTTAACCTGTGTTCATAACAGAAAGCATGTGATTTAACCTGGCTCTATGATTGGGCTTCGCTGGTAGCTCAGAGTTTAAAGCGTCTGCATGCAATGCGGGAGACCTGGGTTCTATCCCAGGGTTGGGAAGATCCCCTGGAGAAGGAAATGGCAAACCACTCCAGTATTCTTGCCTGGAGAATCCCATGGACGGAGGAGCCTGGTGGGCTACAGTCCACGGGGTTGCAAAGAGTAGGACACGACTGAGCGACTTCAATTTCAATTTCAATTTATGATTGGGTCAGAAACATTTACATTGTCCAGTAAGAAAATGGAGATACAGAGAGAATTTTTCTAGGATTTTGGGGAGAGAGGGACATTTTCTTTGCCACTGGACTGGAATCTAGAAGAATGTGAGTCTGAAACTGCTATGAGCCATCTTGGGGGGGAAGAACTTGAGAACTAAAATAACACGGGAGGAAGGTGGAGCCTATGCATGGAGTTAGACCAGGCAGAAATTGTTTAAGCCCCTAATCCAGCAGTTTGTGAAAGAAGCTTGCCTTTTACTTTTAGTTACTTGAACTGCAAAATTCCTTATTGCACAAGGGGAGTGGGAGGGTTGAGTTTAAGCCAGTCTAAGTTGGGTCTTCTGGCCCCTGAAGTATAAAGAATGCTAACCAGATGAGGTTTACATGAGAATATATATATATATAAACTAGGATAGACGATAGGAAACATGCACACTGGTGCTCAGGAATATAACACTTCTGGGTATTCATTATATTCTAGATACGGTTCTTGTTCTGTTGGCGTCACATAATTATCTCATGTAATCCTTACAATCTATTAGGCAGGTATTTTATTTTACCTATTGTGGCATAATAAATTACACCAAAGCTTAACATTCATTGTTTCAGTAAGTCAGGAGCTTACAGGGATCAGCTTATTTGATCTTGGTCTGACTCATAGTCTTAACAAGAGCTTTCAGTTAAAATATCTTTTGGGATTGCAAATATCTGAAGACTTGACTGGGGCTGGAGGATCCACTTTGAAGATAGAAAACTAAGTGATCCTATAGAGGCAGAAGCTTCGCTGTCTTTCATGACTGAGTACTAGAAGTGGCACTCTGTCACTTACATATCATCCTATTGCTTACAGAAGTTATCCCTATTTAGTGTAGGGGTGGGCTTCCTTAGGATGTGAATTCAGGAGGCAGGGACTGTTGGGGACTGGCTAACCACACAGTATGTCATTACCTCTGTTTTAAATATGACAATACTAAGACTTGAAATAAATAATTTGTCCAAAGTCAATAGCTGTTCAGTGATGGGACATGATTGGGGACTTTTCTAGTCTTTTTTTCCAGGACCTACTCTCTTAATCACAATGCAGTGCTTTCTGGTTAACTGTCTCAGTAGAAGTTATCTTTTATTACTTATCATGTATCCAGCAACTCATTTGCCTTCATAAGTGAATGTAAGAATATAGAATATAAAACTTAATGTCTATCTCTATCACTTTAATATTGAAACATGTGTCAGAAGGCTTAAGACAACGTATCCTTGCAAAAGTCTATTTCAAAAGATTTCATGTGTGTTAAAGCATTTGTAACAACTACCCTGGTATCTCCATTGGCTAAACCCAATCAGAAACAAGCCAGTTTGGGAGCCTTGAGTACACTTCTCAGGGTTAGCCTTCAGAGCATAGAGCCAGGCAGAAATAGGCAAAGAAGTTCCACAGAGCAAGAGAATTAGGAGCCCAGATCCCTACACCTTTAATTAGCAAATAGCTTACTTGGAAATAAGTGATTTATAAGTAAAGTGAAAAATTAGCCCCTGCAGAGCACATCTTTTCTTGTGAGAACTCCAAAATTACAACTCACTGCTGAACAACCATCGACTGGAGAATGTTGGATCCCACCAAAAAAAGATACCCCACATCCAAGGGCCAAGGAGAAGCCCCAGCGAGATAGTAGGAGGGGTGAAATCACATTTAGAATCAAACCCCTTACCCGCCAGAGATTCCCAGAGGGCTCAAACATACCTTGTGTGCACCAGGACCCAGAGACCCCAAAGAGACTGAGCTAGAACTGTGTTTGAGTGTCTCCTGCAAAAGTACAGGTCAGCAGTGGTCTTCTGCAGGGACAGGGCTCTGGGTGCAGCAGACCTGGGTATAGCATAAGCCCTCTTGGAGGAGGTCACCATTAACCCTACCATAGAGCCACCAGAACTTACACATGACTGGGGAAACAGACTCTTGGAGGGCACAAACAGAACCTTGTGCACACCAGGACCCAGAAGAAAGGAACAGTGACCCCAAAAGAGACTGATCCAGACTTGCCCATGAGTGTCCAGGAGTCTCCAGTGGAGGCGTGGGTCGACGGTGGCCTGCTGCCAGGGTTGGGGGCACTGAGTGCGGCAGTGTATGCATAGGACCTTTTGAAGGAGGTCCCCATTACGTTCATTGCCTCCACCATAGTTTTGCCTCAGGTAAAATAACAGAGAGGGAACACAGCCCCAGCCATCCACAGAAAATTGGATTAAAGATTTACTGAGCAGGGCCCCGCCCATCAGAATAAGACCCAGTTTCCTCTCAGTCAGTCTCTCCTATTAGGAAGCTTCCATAAGCCTCTTTTCCTTATCCATCAGAGCACTGCTGCTGCTAAGGCACTTCAGTCGTGTCTGACTCTGTGCGACCCCATAGACGGCAGCCCACTAGGCTCCCCAGTCCCTGGGATTCTCCAGGCAAGAACACTGGAGTGGGTTGCCCTTTCCTTCTCCAATGCATGAAAGTGAAAAGTGAAAGTGAAGTCGCCCAGTCGTGTCTGACTCTTAGTGACCCCATGGACTGCAGCCTACCAGGCTTTTGGTTAAATTCACCCATTCCAGTCCATTTTACTTCGCTGATTCCTAGAATGTCAATGTTCACTCTTGCCATCTCCTGTTTGACCACTTCCAATTTGCCTTGATTCATGGACCTGACGTTCCAGGTTCCTATGCAATATTGCTCTTTACAGCATCGGACCTTGCTTCTATCCCCAGTCACATCCACAACTGGGTATTGTTTTTGCTTTGGCGCCATCCCTTCATTCTTTCTGGATTCTTTCATTCTCCACTGATCTCCTGTAGCATATTGGGCACCTACTGACCTGGGGAGTTCCTCTTTCAGAATCCTATCATTTTGCCTTTTTATAATGTTCATGGGGTTCTCAAGGCAAGAATACTGAAGTGGTTTGCCATTCCCTTCTCCAGTGGACCACATTGTGTCAGACTTCTCCACCATGCCCACCCATCTTGGGTGGCCCCACAGGGCATGGCTTAGTTTCATTGAGTTAAACAAGGCTGTGGTCCTAGTGTGATTAGATTGACTAGTTTTCTGTGATAATGGTTTCAGTGTGTCTGCCCTCTTGCAACACCTACCATCTTACTTGGGTTTCTCTTACCTTGAACGTGAAGTATCTCTTCATGGCTGCTCCAGCAAAGTGCAGCTGCTGCTCCTTACCTTGATGAGGGGTATCTCCTCACCGCCGCCCCTACCGACCTTGAATGTGGAATAGCTCCTCTAGGCCCTCCGGCACCCACGCAGCCACCATGAACAGTATGAAAAGGCAAAATGATAGGACACTGAAAGAGGAACTCCCCAGGTCGGTAGGTGGCAACATAGTATGCTTTGGGAGATCAGTGGAGAAGTAACTCCAAAAAGAATAAAGAGACAGAGATAAAGCAAAAACAGCACCCATTGGTGGATATGACTAGTAATAGAAATAAAGTCTGGTGCTGTAAAGAGCAATATTACATAGTAACCTGGAAGGGTAGATCCATGAATCAAGGCAAATTGGAAGTGCTCAAATAGGAGATAGCAAGAGTCAACATCAACATTTAAGGAATCAGCAAACTAAAATGGACTGGAATGGAAGAGTTTAACTCAGATGACCATTATATCTACTACTATGGGCAGGAATCCCTCAGAAGAAATGGAGTAGCCATCATAGTAAACGAAAGAGTCCAAAATGCAGTACTTGGATGCAATATCAAAAGTGACAGAATGATCTCTGTTCATCTCCAAGGCAAACTATTCAGTATCGCAGTAATGCAAGCGTATGCCCCAACCAGTAACACTGAAGAAGCTGAAGTTGAACAGTTCTATGAAGACCTACAAGACCATTTAGAACTAACACCCAAAAAAGATGTCCTATTCATTATAGGGGACTGGAATGCAAAAGTAGGAAGTCAAGAAACACCTGATGTAACAGGCAAATTTGGCCTTGGAATGCGGAATGAAGCAGGGCAAAGACTAATAGAGTTTTGCCAAGAAAATTCACTGGTCATAGCAAACACCCTCTTCCAACAAAACAAGAGAAGACTCTACACATGGACATCACCAGATGGTCAACACCGAAATCAGGTTGATTATATTCTTTGCAGACAAAGATGGAGAAGCTCTATACAGTCAGCAAAAACAAGACCAGGAGCTGACTGTGGCTCAGATCATGAACTCCTTATTACCAAATTCAGACTTAAATTGAAGAAAGTAGGGAAAAACCACTAGACCATTCAGGTATGACCTAAATCAAATCCCTTATGATTATACAGTGGAAGTGAGAAATAGATTTAAGGGACTAGATCTGATAGATGGAGTGCCTGATGAACTATGGACGGAGGTTCATGACATTGTACAGGGGACAGGGATTAAGACCATTCCCATGGAAAAGAAATGCAAAAAACAAAATGGCTGTCTGGAGAGGCCTAACAAATAGCTGTGAAAAGAAGAGAAGCAAAAAGCAAAGGAGAAAAGGAAAGATATTAGCATCTGAATGCAGAGTTCCAAAGAATAGCAAGGAGAGATAAGAAAGGCATCCTCAGTCATCAATGCAAAGAAATAGAGGAAAATAGTATTGATACTCAATACGCCAGCAAATTTGGAAAACTCAGCAGTGGCCACAGGACTGGAAAAGGTCAGTTTTCTTTCCAATCCCAAAGAAAGGCAATGCCAAAGAACGTTCAAACTACTGCATAATTGCACTCATCTCACAGGCTAGCAAAGTAATGCCCCAAATTCTCCAAGCCAGGCTTCAACAGTACATGAACCATGAAATTCCAGATGTTCAAGCTGGATTTAGAAAAGGCAGAGGGACTAGAGATCAAATTGGCAACATCTGCTAGATCATTGAAAAAGCAAGAGTTCCAGGAAAACATCTACTTCTGCTTTATTGACTACGCCATAGTCTTTGACTGTGTGGATCACAACAAACTGTGGAAAATTGTTTAAGAGACGGGAGTATGAGACCACCTGACCTGCCTCCTGAGAAACCTGTATGCAGGTCAGGAAGCAACAGTGAGAACTGGACATGGAACAACAGACTGGTTCCAAATCGGGAAAGAAGTACATCAAGGCTGTGTATTGTCACCCTGCCCATTTAACTTCTTTGCATAGTACATCATGCAAAATGCTGGGCTGGATGAATCACAAGCTGGAATCAAGATGTTTGGGAGAAATATCAATAACCTCAAATATGCAGATGAAACCACCCTTACGGCAAAAAGTGAAGAAGAACTAAAAAGCCTCAAGATGAAAGTGAAAGAGGAGAGTGAAAAAGTTGACTTAAAACTCAACATTCAGAAAGCTAAGATCATGGCATCCTGTCCCATCATTTCATATTAAATGGATGGGGAAACAGTGGAAACAGTGGCTGACTTTATTTTCTTGGGCTCCAAAATCACTGCAGATGGTGACTGCAGCCATGAAATTAAAAGACGCCTACTCCTTGGAAGGAAAGTTATGACCAACCTAGACAGCATTTTAAAAGGCAGAGACATTACTTTGCCAACAAAGATCCATATAGTCAAGGCTATGGTTTTTCCAGTGGTCATATATGGATGTGAGAGTTGGACTATAAAGAAAGCTGAGTGCTGAAGAATTGATGCTTTTGAACTGTGGTGTTGGAGAAGACTCTTGAGAGTCCCTTAGACTGCAAGGAGATCCAACCAGTCCATTGTAAAGGAGATCAGTCCTGGGTGTTCATTGGAAGGACTGATGTTGAAGCTGAAACTCCAATACTTTGGCCACCTGATGCAAGGAGTTGACTCATTTGAAAAGACCCCAATGCTGGGAAAGATTGAGGGCAGGAGGAGAAGGGGACAACAGAGAATGAGATGGTTGGATGGCATTACTGACTTAATGGACTTGGGTTTGGGTGGACTCTGGGAGTTGGTAATGGACAGAGAGGTCTGGCGTGCTGCAATTCATGGGGTTTCAAAGAGTTGGACGTGACTGAGTGACTGAACTGAACTGAACTGGATAACAAAAAGAAAACTCTTTAAGTGTTTTTCTCATCATTATGGTTTTGGCACTTCATCATTCTCTTATCTTCATTTATTTAGTATTTATTTAAAGATTCTTATTTTCTGTGTGTTTTGTGCTCAATAATGTCCAACTCTTTGCAACACTAAGTACTGTAGGCCAGCAGGCTCTCTGTTCATGGGATTTTCCAGGCAAGAATACTAGAGTGGGTTGCCATTTCCTCTTCCAGGGGAGTCCTCCCCACCCAGGAATAGGACCGGCATCTCTTGTGTCTCCTGCATTGGCAGGCATATTCTTTTCCACTGTGCCACCTGGGTTTCTTATTTTATGACAAAACATATGGTTATACTTTCTGTATATGGCACCCTACTTTCCACATATACCAATGGTAATCCACTTACCTCTGTCCTTGAGCTAATGACATTATGTCTATAATTTTTCTTGCAGGTCATCTCTAGGACAACATTTTCTTTCTGTTTCCATGGTTAAAATTTCAGTCCATAGTCTAATTACCTTGATAAGTCTCTGCTGGGCTCAGGCATTAAATGCCCCAAACATTTATTTACTAAAATGAAAATATGAAATTATGGAATCTTATATAAACACACTTCTTTTGGATAATGATGACATAGCAATAATAGTAAGAGTCCTTAGAGGGCATGGAGCATAAAATGTCAGGATAGAAATTCTGACCTTTGACGTATACAGAGTTGCCTATGGAAGCCATATGAATAGATATTTTGCCAGTGATTATGGTGGCTCAGATGGTAAAGAATCTGCCTGCAATTCAGGAGGCCTAGGTTCAATACCTGGGTCATGATCTCCTGGAGAAGTGAATGGCTATCCACTCCAGTATTCTTGGGGGGATAATCCCATGGACAGAGGAACCTGATGGGCTACAGTCTATTGGATTGTAAAGAGTCAGACACAATTGAGTGATTGTTCACAACTAACACTTTTCTTTTTCAAGTGGAAGCCATATGAATAGATATTTTTCCTAGTGATTACTGGAGCCAATATTTTTCACAGTGCAACTTTTTTTAAACTGACGGAGTCTGTAATTGGTCTGATCAATATAGGAAAGTGCCTAGCTTCAAAACATAGTTAAAGTAACTCAGAGCACTAAAATAATATTTTTGAGGTACCGTTCTCGAGTCAGGTAATAAAACACAATGTTCAGGGCCAAGCAGAACATAATAATAATAATAATGAAAACCTCATAAGTCTTTTTATTTTTTATTTTAGTGTCAGAGAGGACCTCCACATGCTTTCTAGAACACTTGCAATTTGGAATTGCTATTGTCTTTGGCTCTGATTTAACAGTAAACTAGTTAACCTAAATTCTAAGACACTCGTGATAGATGTGTGGCTGGTGAAAACTACCCTCTGTTTAGTGAGTGGACTATGGTTTCTGCAGAAAGAACTGAAGTCCTCTAGACTATTTTAATGTTATGGCTTTAAATAGATAATGCTAATGCAATTAAGTCATAGTTTGGAGTGGAAAGGACGTGGAGGAGATATTAAAACCAATGAAAACACTGCTGACCAAATTACTTTGGCTCTTTGATGGGGCAGATACATCAGATTAAAAAGTGGTGATTTGCAGTACTGTGTACATACTACAGTCCAAGACTTGTTGACTTTCAGATTGATGAAGCTATAGAGAAAAACTGCCACCTATATGCTTGCTTACTTTTCAAATATGAAATACTTAAAAACTGGTCTAATTATGGACTATAGTCCTCCAATGAACATTAATAAAAGTTTGACCAAATCTAAATTATGCTTTCCACAACCTTTTTAGAGTAAAAAAAAAAAAAAAAAGCAAACCTCAACCAGTTATAGTAACAGTGCTGTGTAGGAGGTTTGCAAATATATGATACATTTTGACAGCTGTTTTTTACTGGAATCCTATCAAGACAATCACGAAAATATTTTGGAATGCTTAAAATGAGGGAATGCTAAATGTAGCTGTGCCTCAGCCACTGGAGGCCCCAGAGTGGGAAAGTGTTTTTTTGGTTGCTACAGTGCTACCCATTATCGAAGTTGGCCACATTCTGTCACTCAGATTCCCCAGTAATTGATACAAAATATTCGCTTATTAAATTAAAAAAAAATTTTTTTGGAATGTAACTGCTTTAGGATGTTATGTTAGTTTCTGCTGTACAATGAAGTAAATCAGCCACATGCATATATATCCTCTCCTTCTTGGACCTAGCTCCCACCCTCCCCTCATCCCACTTCCCCCAGGTCAACATGGAGCACTTGTGCACAGTAAAGGAAACCATTAAAAAGGCAGAAAGACAACCCTCAAAACGGGAAGAAATATTTGCAAACAGAGGCTTAATCTCCAAAGTATACAAACAGTTTATGTAGCTCAACATCAAAAAAAACAAATATTCATTTTACCTTTAAAATGAATATTACCTCACTGCTCAAGATGTTTATTTATACCATTTTTGTTAAGAATCGTGTCCTTCTGACATAATCAATAAAATGGGCAGGTAATATATTCAGAGATTGTCCCTATGAAATGGGTTTGATGATTATAAAATAATACTCCCCAACTCGTAAATAACAAATTTCTGGAGAGCAACAGAAAGGAATAAATGAGTGTGCAGAGCTCACGTTTAACCCTCTTATTATCAGTAGTTTCATAGATAACGATGAAGTTGTTGCTATTGTTCAGTCACTCAGACATGTCTGACTCTTTGTGACCCCATGGACTACAGCACACCAGACTTCCCGATCTTTCACTATCTCCCAGAGCTTGCTCAAACTCATGTCCATTGGTTCCATGATGCCAACCAACCATCTCATCCTTTGTCACACCCTTCTCCTCCTGCCTTCAATTTTCCCCACCATCAGGATCTTTTCCAATGGGTTGGCTCCTTGCATCAGGTGTCCAAAGTATTGAAGTTTCAGCATCAGTTCTTCTAGTGAATATTCAGGACTGATTTGCTTTAGAATTGACTAGTTGGATCTCCTTGCTGTCCAAGGGACTATCAAGAGTATTCTCCAACACCACAGTTGAAAAGCATCAATTCTCCAGCATTCAGCCTTCTTTATGGTCCAACTCTCACATCCATACATGACTGCTGGAAAAACCATAGGTTTGACTAGATGGACCTTTGTTGGCAAAGTAATGTCTCTGCTTTTTAATACACTATCTAGATTTTTCATAGCTTTTCTTCCAAGGAGCAAGTATCTTTTAATTTCATGACTGCAATCACCATCTGCAGTGATTTTGGAGCCCAAGAATATAGTCTCTCACTGTTTCCATTGTTTCCTCATCTATTTGCCATGAAGTGTTGCGACCAGATGCCATGATTTTTGTTTTTTGAATGTTGAATCTTAAGTCAGTTTTTTCACTCCCTTGTTTCACCTTCATCGAAAGGCTCTTTAGTTACCCTTTGCTTTCTGCCATAAGGGTGGTTTCATATGCATATCTGAGGTTATTAATAATTCTGCTGATAAAGTACTATTTCCTGTTTTCTGTTCTATGATCTATCCATATGTGTGTGGTGTCACCTCAGCCATGTCCAACTCTTTGGACCCTATAGTCTATAGCCCACCAGTCTCCTCTGTCCATGGGATTTCCCAGGCCAGAATACTGGAGTGGGTTGCTGTTTCCTTCTCCAGGGGATCTTCCCAACCCAGGGATCGAACCTGTGTCTCCTCCATTGGCAGGATGATTCTTAAGCACTGAGCCACCAAGTAACCAAGGTACTCTAGTAATATTCTCTTTTGTGATCTTGTTATGTTTCGGAGCTCTTTCAGGAATTGGAGTATCTTTGCTTTTCTCTTCTTTGACAGATTCTTTATTTTCTGAAGACTTTGGCTTTTTTCCTTTGGTGCACTTCTATAGTTGAGCCTTCTGCTTCAGCCATCATCCACCCCGGAGGTTCCCGCCTCCACGTTGGTTTGGTTTTCCCCCATGCTCTGTTTTGTTATTGTTGTGTGTATGTGTATATATGTTTTATTTAGAAGAAAGCTAACTTGAACTTTAGTTAAAATCACTTTTTACTGTCCTTCCACCCCTCTTCCTCCCTCTGTTTACTCCATCTCAGTCGCCTTTGCTTTTGTGTATCCAGCCTGGCTGGGTTCCTGAGCTACAACTATCTGGAAGCACCTGAGTCTCAGGACTCCCTTCTTACAGTTCTCTCCTTCTCTGGACAGCAAAGTGTCTCCCTCACACTGTCTAAGAACATCCTGAGGAAGCACTAGAAAACTAACAGTAGCCAACAAGAAACCCAAATTTTACATCAATTCCAGGTCCTTTTCACAGTGGGTCCCTTAAGTTATTTGCTCCAGCCCTTATATCAAGCAGCATATGAGACAAGACCTGCAATATTTAAGGCATACACACAGACTCTAATTAATTCCACTTTATCCATTCTCATCCCCTGTCTCTTACTTTCAATTTCCACCAGTGACGTTCTTCCCTCTCTGCTTGTGTTAATGTTGTCCATTCTGCCTGGAAAAAGCATTTCCAAATCCTCCCCACAACTCCAGTGTCAGTTCCTCGAGGAAGCCTTCTCCCAAATCTTAGTTAACCTGTGGGTTTCTTTTTTAAAATTTATTTTATTGAAGTATAGCTTATTTAAAATATTGTGTTAATTTCTGCTGTACTTCAGATACACATCCTTTTTCGTATTCTTGTCCATAATATTTTACCACCAGATATTGAATATAGTTCCCTGTGCCATACAGTAGGACATTGTTGTTAATCCATCCTAGGTACAACAGTTTGCATCTGATGATCCCAAACTCCCAGTCCATCCCTTCCCTACCTCCTATCCTGACAACCACAAGTCTGGTCTCTACATCTGTGAGTCTGCTTCTGTTACATAGATAAGTTCATTTGTGCCACATTTTAGATTTCACTTATAAGTGATACCATATGGTATTTGACTCTCTATCTGACTTGCTTCACCTAGTATGATAATCTCTAGGTCCATTCATGTTGCTGAGAATGGCATTGCTTTGTTCTCTTTTTATGACTGAGTAATATTCCATTTGTGTGTGTGTGTGTGTGTGTATATACATATATATACACACCACATCTTTTTCATTCATTCGTCCATTAATGGGACATTTATGTTGTTTATATATCTTAGCTATTGTGAAAATAGTGTTTCTATGAACATTGGGGTTCCTGTATCTTTTGAATCATAGTTTTGTCTGGATATTTGATGCCAAAGAGTGGGATTTCTGAATCATATGATTATAATTCTTATTTTTTAGTTTTAAAGGAAATGCCATCTATTCTCCATACTGGCTGTACCAACCTTTTCTCTCCTGTGTGTTTCTTTGTAATCCCTGTGTGTTTCTTTGTAATCCCTGTGTGTTTAGGCCCTCAAACTTCAGTGTGCACTGCAACAACCTAGAGGACTTGTTGCAGTATAGATTCCTGAGCTTCTGTTTCAGTGGATCTGAAATGCAGCCTGGGATTTTGAACGTCTAACTAGTCTCTAGGGGAAGTTGGTGCTCGTAATGTAGGGATACACTTCAAGACTTACTGTTCCAAGTTCTAAGCAAACATGGAAAAATTATAAGATTATGTAGAATTTCCCCAAGTCAACTGTGAACCCTTTGAAGGCAAAGGGCTTGGTCTGAAACCCATGGATGCAGAGCCCGTGAATGTGGAGGGCCCATTGTACAGCGACATTCTATATAAGGGACTTGAGCACCCAGGGAGTTTGGTGTCTGAGGGGGTCCTGAAACCAATTACCCTGTGGATGCTGAAGGACAACAATCCAATTGTCTTTTCAGTACTTGAGCATGATGCCTGACACTCTAAGCAATTAATGAAAAGTGAAGAAAGTGAAAGTGTTAGTCAGTCATGTCTGTCTCTTTGCAATCCCTTAGGCTGTAGCCCACCAGGTTCCTCTGTCCATGGGGTTCTCCAGGCAAGAATAGTGGTGTGGGTTTCCATTCCCTTCTCCAGGGCATCTTCCTAACCTGGAGATTCAGCCTGGGTCTCCCGCACTGTAGGCAGATTCTTTACCATCTGAGCCACCAGGGAAGCCCATCAATGATGCTGACAAATAAAAGATTAGAGAATTGGGAGGCAGGCTGAAATGCATTTTGTTGTACCAATAACTAGCTAAACTAGCTGTTCAGGGACTTGGGTATCTAACTTTAGCTGTCAAGTCTTCAGTTTCCTCATCTATACTTAAGGATTAAAAACTAGTACACACCTTATCTGCTTATTTTATTAAATTAAATTATTGACATATGTTGGGCTTCCCAGGTGGTGTTGGTGGTAAAGAACCTGCCTGCCAACGCAGGAGATGTAAGAGATGTGGGTTCAATCCCTGGGTCATTAAGATCCCCTGGTGGGGGACAGGGGGCATGGCAACCCACTCCAGTACTCTTGCCTGGAGAAGCCCATGGACAGGGTAGCCTGGTGGGCTGTAGTCCACAGGGTCTCAAAGAGTTGGACTCTACTGAAGTGACTTAGCATGCATGCATGCATTGACACATTACATGTATAAATATATGTTTGATATAATTCTCTCGACTGGTTTTGGTGTGTGTGTGTGTATAATAATAAGCTCACTGTTAGTGCATCTTAAGTACTTAGTAAGTGGTTTCTTATTAGAATTATGAATAAACTTGGTTGAAAAGTCTTTCTTCTGGCTACTAACCACATTAACTGCACAACTTGTGCTGGTCAACTTCTATGGAGGCATGGGACTGGGCAGTGGAAGCAAAAGGAAGAAAAAAGTTATTCTGTACAGAACTGGAAGACACATGGTAGGTCTCTGAAACATGATTTGCTGTGGTAACTGGAAAGTCCTTGTTTATTAAAAGTGGTTTAGGGTTAGACAATATGTTCTTGAATTTTCAAAGCTTTGGTTTTCATTGGAATGGATAAGTCTTTAAATTAAATGTGGTTAACTTAACATAAACATCTAATACTTTCTTCATCTCCTATATCTGCTCTCCTTGGAATACCGCCAAGTCACTGGAGAGTTGCTGAAATACAGTTCTTGAGTAATGATTAACATATAGCGTGAGGTTAGTTTTCCATCTGGAGATTTTACATGTGTGTACACTTAAACCCTGAGGGATTTTGACTAAGAGACAATCTCAGATTCTAGGAAGTATAGGTGAATAGCTATTATCTGATTGAAATATACAACTGTCCTCTTCTAACCTGTGTTGGGCAGGAAAAAAGGTGCTTCAATCTGTCAGATCTTAGAGATGTCACTGAAGCTATTCTTACCATCCAAATCCTGAAAACTGAGAAGTATCTTGCTCCTATGTTGGAGTGATTTAAATGCCAAACTGATTTCTTAGTATGCTTAGGTTGGGGCTGCGGGGGTGGTTAGGAGGAAAGCAGAATGAATTTTAGGAAAGGACAGTTGATTCCAGTTAGAATCTAATCTACTCTTCCTTTAAATCATCTCATTAACTTCGGTAGAAGTTAGTACTGATAGAAAGTTACCTGATATAGAATATTAGATGATGAGTTTGTTAAAATTCTGCTAAATCATTCTTTCCTAAACATCCTTATAAATCAATACTCAATTACTTACACCATCTGCAAATGAAAAACCAAACGTTACTAAGTGTGTACTGTATTTAAGCTCTTGGACATGAGTTTATTCTTTACATGGCTGATGTTTATCACTGCCCTAGAGATGAGAAAATAGAAGCTCTGAATAAGAGACATTGCTCTGTGATGACCTAGAGGGGTGGGACGAGGGGTGGGTGGGAAGGAGGCTCAAAAGGGAGGGGATATATTTGTACATATAGCTGATTCACTTTGTTGTATAGCAGAAACTAACACAACATTATAAAGAAATTATACTCCAATTTAAAAAAAAGAGAGAGAGACAGAGATTTGCCCAAGAAAATAACACCTAGTAAGCAGACCTGGGACCAGTTCCTGATTGCAAGTCTAGAATTTAATACATTTCAACTAAATCCTCCTTATCAAGAATGAAAATCTATTCACCTGTTCACATATTTTAAAATTGCATTAACTTTCTCTATATGTTCGCTCTTCAATTATTTTACTGATTGTAGACCACTCACTTAAAAGTTAACTTGCTTTTAAAAAACTGAAATTGTGCCTTCTACCCTTACATATTCAACTTGTCATGACTAGGTAAAGGTAGCACTAATATTTTTAGTCACTCAGCCGTGTCCGTGTCTGACTCTTTGTGGCCCCATAGATTGTAGTCCACCAGGTTCCTCTCTCCATGGAATTTTCCAGGCAAGAATACTGGAACAGGTTGTAATTTCCTATTCCAGGGGACCTTCCAGACCCAGAGATCAAAACTGCGGCTCTTGCATTTCCTGCATTGGCAGGTGGATTCTTTACCACTAACGCCACATGAGAAGCCCAGGTGCTATTATGCATGCATGCATGCTAAGTCACTTCAATCATATCTGACTCCTTGCAACTGCAGCCTACCAGGCTCCTTTGTCCATGGGATTTACCAGGCAAGAATACTGGAGTGGGTTGGATGCTCTCCTACAGGTGATCTTCCTGACTCTGGTATTGAACCCGAGTTTCCTGCAGCTCCTGCATTGCAGGTGGATTCTTTACCACTGAGCCACTGGGGAAGCCCAGGTACTAATATACTAGTATTTTATTTCCTTAGTATAAATCAGTAGGAGACTTGCTCAGGATTATCCAACAAATAATTCGGAGTCTATATCACTATATACTCTCCCCACATATCCATTTTTTTTGCATTTCCATGCAGATTCCTGTTCTTTATTGCATAAAATAAGATCAAGTGTTATTTTTATTGAAGCTATTTAAGAGTTTGAAAACCACCAGTTTCCATTAGATGCACAGATTTCCTTGAAATATGAATTTACTTGTGGCCAAAGAGTGTTCTCCACTGTTTTCTAGTTCACACCACCACTTTGCACACAGATTTGTCTTGTCACAATATGATTTTCTTTTTCATAGACAGTGGAACTCATCTTGAACCACCATCAGCACATGAGTGTGTGCATGCTAAGTTGCTTTAGTCGTGTCTGACCATTTGTGACCCTATGGACTGCAGCCCACCAGGTTCCATACACATGATAAACTAGATTTCCCTGTTAGAGCTATCACAACCATCAGATATGAGCAAAGAACATTTAATTAAGGATGAAATTAGTAATGGCAATGAGATTAGCAAAGGAAACGGCAACCCAGTCCAGTATTCTTGCCTGGAAAATTCCATGGACAGAGGAGTCTGGCAGGCTACAGTCCATGGGGCTGCAGAGTCGGACAGGACTGAGAGACTGAGCATGCATGAGATTAGTAATATTTCACCTAAAATCCTAAATAGCAGAAATGGTTCTCATGCTAAAAGTCTAGTGGAATACTTATATTTGAATACATCTTAAACCATGAATTATGTAAGTGAGGCTTTGCAATTTCTAATTGTATAATGCCAAACATACATGCCTCCTCCCTCGGAGGGCGGGGAGGGGAAACAAACCTCTTAAATTTTCAATGACTAGGTCTTAACTGCCTAAAAAAATGAACAAAGTCTGTAGTTGAATTTTCTGATGTTGCAATTTTTGCTATTATTGTAGAGAAAGGAAATATGTTACTTAGCAAGTCTCCTTTTGTTTCATGAATATAAAAGATAAAATTTCCGTTATACATGAGGAATTTAGTAGGAAAAATAAACTGTTTAAATATGCCAACTTTAAATGTCAGACAGGCTGGATTTGATTCCTAGCTCTATTGTCTCCTAACTGTGTGAACTTGGACAAATATTTAACCTTGTTGATTCTTAGTCACGGGGATATCCATGGAGATAATGATACCTACTTTTAAGAGCAGTAGTGAAGATTAAGTGAGATAATCCACAGAAAATATTTAGTTCCATTCTTGCACATAGCGAGGCTTTAAAATGTCTTAGTAGTTACAGCAATTACTGATATAGTACATGCTTTGATAAGTTAAAAATAAACCCTCCATGCACATTAGAACCTAACTTTGAAATCAGGGAATGAATATGTTATTGATGAAGACAAAGTAAAATAATACATGCTTTACTGCACCTTTGCAAACCCTTAAATACATGCAAGCTGACTTTAGAAAGAAAATAAGTCTGGGGGTAATTGCCAGTGACTAGAAATTTCAGAGTTAAGTCATATTGTTGCCTACATAAATGATCCATATAAGCTATAGAAGCTCACCAAAAAAGGAAATTGAGACCATATTCCCCCTCAGAATGAAATATTGATAGATATATGTTTGGGGATGACCCAGAGAGATGTTATGGGGAGGGAGGTAGGAGGGGGATTCATGTTTGGGAACGCATGTAATAATTAAAGATTTTAAAATTTAAAAAATAAAAAACTAAAAAAAATAAAAAAATAAAATAAAATGCATAAAATCTTGATTATCCACATGTTCTTAAAAGAATGGCAGATGACATTAAAGAGCAGGATTATCAAATAGAAACAACTTTGACCAAGAGCTACTAAACAGAAAGCACACCAAATCTTTTGAAACTCATTACTTGAAGTCACAATAAATTTTATCTGAAAATTTCCATAATTAGTTATCAGATTACTATACGCAATTTTATGTATGTGACTTTAAATTTTTATCAGGCAATAATTTTCTAATGTGGCCGTCTACTACTTGTGAATATTAAATTAATATTTATTTGAAATTAAATTAAAAAATGGAGCCTCAGTGGCACTGAGTTGGTTCTTCAGTAACAAGAAAAAAAATGAGACTATGATCTCTGTTTCACTCTACTGACTTACTAAAGCTTTTGTAGGCAACTGGCAGAACCATGGACTTCCTCAGTGGCTCAGTGGTAAAGAATCCACCTGCATGCAGGAGACTCAGGAGATGTGGGTTCCATCCCTGGGTCAGGTAGATCTCTTGGAGGAGGAAATGACAACCCACTCCAGTATTCTTGCCTGGAAAGTCCGATGGACAGAGAAGCCTGGTGGGCTACAATTCACTCGGTCTCAAAGAATCAGACACAAGTGAAGCAAACAGAGCATTCTCATATGAGCCTGGTAGAACTATACCACAAAATTATATCTGGGTTGATTTCATTCCATACAGAAGTTGAGTTTTCTGACTGAGTTGCAGTGGGATTTAGTGTTCTTTTGGGTTAAATTCCTAAACTATCACTAGATGAGTGAGTAAAAATATGCATCCTAGTGATTGTGAATTCAACAACATTTAGAGAAGGTAGAAGTGCATTAGAAATCTAGAAATTCTGGGTAAATTGTAGTGCTGGTATTTGATGCTGTCATTAAAGTGGTTATGAATTTTAAGCATAATGTCATTGATTTAATCATGAAAATGTTATTTTATTTGGTGGCTATAGGTTTGAGACAGTATTGTTAGACAACTAGTCAAAGGTTAAGTTAACCACACTTGGAATTTCTTTTCTTTATATCCCTACATAATCAGTATTTTGAAACGTTTGTTCAGATAGGTTTTCTACATTTATTCTTTCCATAACCCAGTTTGTGTAGACAATTTGAATTTTGGAAGATCAACATATATCCATGTACAACCCTTAGGTCTAACTGAAAACTTTGTCACCCAATATTTTGGGTGTATTTAGCTCTTGACTCAAAGGGAGATTCTGAGCTAGCTCTTCCCATAATGTTTATCTAAAAGTAGGGATCTAACAAGACTTCTCGGGTGGCTCAGTGGTAAGAATTCACCTGCCAGTGCAGGAGACATGGGTTTGATCCTTGGTTCAGGAAGATCCCCTGGAGAAGGAAATGGCTACCCACTCCAGTAGTCTTGCCTGGGAAATCCCATGGACAGTGAAGTCTGGCAGGTTAAAACCCATGGGGTCGCAGAGTCTGACATGATTTAGTGACTAAAATCCACAAGGGATCTAATGATATCCAGTTTGTTTATTTTCTGACCATGTAATTGTAGGACACATGTCTTATGCAACAACAAAGACAATGAATTTTGAGATTTAAAAAGCACTTTCTTTATGCTATTAAATGATTACTTTTTGAAAAAATGGTTTTGAGACTTTTTTATCTATGATAGTTATTCCTCCCCCACAAAAGTTTATGAAATAAAACTCATGAATACCAATACAAATGTTGAAGTGTACCAATTTTTTAATCAATAAAGTGGGCATCTTTTATGACTTTAAAAAGTTTAATCAAGTCTTCTATTGAGTGAAATTCAAATAAAGAGGAAAAAAATGCACTGTCGGTCATTACCTAAAAAAGTGATTGACAAGAAGTTGACAGGCTGTTCATTAAATTTACATACATACAAGAGAATAAAGGCTGCATTTTAAAGCATATGTTCCAAATCAGTTTTGTGAATTATTAAGTCAGAATCTTGCCTTTTCCAAGTTAACAGAGAAATCATGAAGTGGTATCAGTCATGCTCCACCTATCATTGGTGGGTTGTTTTCAGATTCTTCTCAAGTTCTGTAGAGTTATAGCATCAACTGGGGAGAAGGACAAGCAAGTTAGTTGTCCACCAAATTGAAACAGGCAAAAACTTTGTGCATAAAAAGATGCCCCTAACTCTCACAAGAATGGATTAAGTAAAATCTCAAAACCATTCTTCCCAAAGCACTCTTTGTGTTCTCACATTCAAGCTCCTGTGACGTTCAGTAGAAATGCAATCCTTATGTTTCTGATTCATTTTCAACTAATTCAGCACAACAATGTTTTGCAAGCACTTTTTGATGTCAGAGAAACATGTTGTGTCTCTCTATGAAGCCTTCTTTTTGCTGAAGCAGGAAGTCACAAATTAACCTAAAGAACAAAGCACTGTATTTTTCAAAATGATTTAAATATTCAAAAGGAATTAGCCTAAGACTTTTCAAAACAAGATTGTGTTATTCATCATATTAATTAAAGAATTTGAAAACATTTTTATCTCCAACACCTTGTTTATTTAACAAGTGAACACTAGATGCTAGGATGTAGAAATGGAAAGAGGGAGTAAATAACTAATTTTAATTGAATTTTGAATGCAATGGAACAGAGGTTCTAAAACACAAGTGTATCTGTTTTGAGGCCTGGCTTTGCTCAAGAAATGTGTTTTTAGAAGTGGGTGAGTGCTTTGAGTTTTGGTATATATGACTGTGGTATTGTTTATTTTCCATTTCTTATTCTCATTCTATCATATTTCATTTTATAAGAATAATAGAATTATGGGTTCTCTAATACATGCAAGGAGATCAAATCAGTCAACCCTAAAGGAAATCAATCTTGAATATTCATTGGAAGGCCTGATGCCCAAGTGGAAGCTCCAATACTTTGCCCACCTCATGTGAAGAGTCAACTCATTGGAAAAGACCCTGATGCTGGGAAAAATTAAAGGGAAGAGGAGAAGGGGATGACAGAGGATGAGATGGTTGGATGGCATCACCAATTCAATGGATAAGAGCTTGAGCTTACTCTGCAGATTTTTCTTAATTTATCTTGTGGTACATGTATACAGTGGAAGTGAGAAATAGACTTAAGGGACTAGAGCAGATAGATGGAGTGCCTAATGAACTATGGATGGAGGTTGGTGACACTGTATAGGAGACAGGGATCAAGACCATCCCCAAGAAAAAGAAATGCAAAAAAGCAAAATGGCTGTCTGGGGAGGCCTTACAAATAGCTGTGAAAAGAAGAGAAGTGAAAAGCAAAGGAGAAAAGGAAAGATATAAGCATCTGAATGCAAGGTTCCAACGAATAGCAAGAAGAGATAAGAAAGCCTTCCTCAGCGATCAATGCAAAGAAATAGAGGAAAACAACAGAATGGGAAAGACTAGAGATCTCATCAAGAAAATTAGAGATACCAAGGGAACATTTCATGCAAAGATGGGCTCAATAAAGGACAGAAATGGTATGGACCTAAGAGAAGCAGAAGATATTAAGAAGAGGTGGCAAGAATACACAGAAGAACTGTACAAAAAGATCTTCACAACCAAGATAATCACGATGGTGTGATCACTCACCTAGAGATAGACATCCTGGAATGTGAAGTCAAGCGGGCCTTAGGAAGTAATACTACAAACAAAGCTAGTGGAGGCGATGGAATTCCAGTTGAGCTATTTCAAATCTTGAACGATGATGCTGTGAAATTGCTGCATTTAATATGCCAGCAAATTTGGAAAACTCAGCAGTGGCCACAGGACTGGAAAAGGTCAGTTTTCATTCCAATCCCAAAGAAAGGCAATGCCAAAGAATGCTCAAACTACCACACAATTGCACTCATCTCACATGTTAGTAAAGTAATGCTCAAAATTCTCCAAGCCAGGCTTCAGCAATACGTGAATCGTGAACTTCCAGATGTTCAAGCTGGTTTTAGAAAAGGCAGAGGAACCAGAGATCAAATTGCCAACATCCACTGGATCATGGAAAAAGCAAGAGAGTTCCAGAAAAACATCTATTTCTGCTTTATTGACTATGCCAAAGCCTTTGACTGTGTGGATCACAATAAACTGGAAAATTCTGAAAGAGATGGGAATACCAGACCACCTGACCTGCCTCTTGAGAAACCTGTATGCAGGTCAGGAAGCAACAGTTAGAACTGGACATGGAACAACAGACTGGTTCCAAATAGGAAAAGGAGTATGTTAAAGCTGTATATTGTCACCCTGCTTATTTAACATATGCAGAGTACATCATGAGAAACTCTGGGCTGGAGGAAGCACAAGCAGGAATCAAGATTGCCGGGAGAAATATCAATAACCTCAGATATGCAGATGACACCACCCTTATGGCAGAAAGTGAAGAGGAACTCAAAAGCCTCTTGATGAAAGTGAAAGAGGAGAGTGAAAAAGTTGGCTTAAGGCTCAACATTCAGAAAACTAAGATCATGGCATCTGGTCCCATCGTTTCATGGCAAATAGATGGGGAAACAGTGGCTGACTTTATTTTTCTGGGCTTCAAAATCACTGCAGATGGTGACTGCAGCCATGAAATTAAAAGACACTTTCTCCTTTGAAGGAAAGTTATGACCAACCTAGACAGCATATTAAAAAGCAGAGACACTACTTTGTCAACAAAGGTCCATCTAGTCAAGGCTATGCTTTTTCCAATAGTCATGCATGGATGTGAGAGTTGGACTGTGAAGAAAACTGAACGCCGAAGAATTGATGCTTTTGAACTGTGGTGTTGGAGAAGACTCTTGAGAATCCCTTGGACTGCAAGGAGATCCAACCAGTCAATCCTAAAGGAAATCCATCCTGAATATTCATTGGAAGCACTGAAGCTGAAGCTGAAACTCCAATACTTTGGCCACTTGATGCAAAGAGCCAACTCTTTGGAAAAGACCCTGATGCTGGGAAAGATTGAAAGCAGGAGGAGAAAGGGACGACAGAGGATGAGATGGTTGGATGGAATCATCGACTTGATGGACATGAGTTTGGACAAGCTCCAGGAGTTGGTGATGGACAGGGAAACCTGGCGTGCTGCAGTCCGGGGTCACAAAGAGTTGGACACAATTGAGTGGCTGAACTGCACTGAAAAAAGAATGAAACTGTGTCATTTTCAGAGACATGGATGGATCGAGAAACTGTCATACAGAGTGAAGTAAATCAGCAAAAGGAAAAAACAAATATGGTATATTGACCCATATATGTGGAATAAAGAAAAATGATGTAGATGATCTTATTTGCAAAGCAGAAATAGAGCCACAAATGTGGAAAACAAATATATGGATACTTATGGGGAAAAAGCAGGGGTGGGATGGATTGGGAGGTTGGGACTGACATAGATACACTACTTACTATGTATATATTGGGAATTCCCAGGTGGCTGGGTGGTAAAGAATTTGCATGTCAGTGAAGGAGTCACAGAAGATGGGAGTTCAATCCCTGAGCCAGGAAGATCCCCTGGAGGAGTAAATGGCACCCCACTCCAGTATTCTTGCTGGTATAATCCCATGGAGAGAGGAGCCTGGCAGGCTGCAGTCCATGAAGTCGCAGTCGGATACGACTGAGTTACTTAGCACACACACAGGTATACACTGATAACTAATGAGAGCTTACCATGTGACACAGGGAACTCTATACACTCAGTGCTCTGTGGTGACCTAAATGGGAAGGAAATTCAAAAAAGAGGGTATATATGTATCAGTTCAGTTCAGTTCAGTCACTCAGTCGTGTCCAACTCTTTGCAACCTCATGAATTGCAGCACGCCAGGCCTCCCTGTCCATCACCAACTCCTGGAGCTCACTCAGACTCACGTCCATCAAATCGGTGATGCCATCCAGCCATCTCATCCTCTGTCATCCCCTTCTCCTCCTGCCCCCAATCCCTCCCAGCATCAAGGTCTTTTCCAATGGAAAAGGTGGCCAAAGTACTGGAGTTTCAGCTTTAGCATCATTCCTTCCAAAGAAATCCCAGGGCTGATCTCCTTCAGAATGGACTGGTTGGATCTCCTTGCAGTCCAAGGGACTCTCAAGAGTCTTCTCCAACACCACAGTTCAAAAGCATCAACTCTTAGGCACTCAGGTTTTCTCACAGTCCAATTCTCACATCCATACATGACCACTGGAAAAACCATAGCCTTGACTAGACAGACCTTAGTCGGCAAAGTAATGTCTCTGCTTTTCAATATATGTATACATATGGCTTATTCACTTTATGTATACATACATCTCCTCTGTACAGCAGAAACTGACACAGCAGTGTAAAGCAACTATATTCCAATAAAACTTTTTTTTTTTTTTAATGTATTGGTTGACTGTCTTCTTACCCTAAGTATTTTATGCTTGACTCCATGCAACAAAGAGCAGTGATTCTAGAGTCTGTCTTTGGTGTAAATCCTGTCTCTAACACTTATCAGTAGTGAGTCTTTGGACAAGTTACTTAAACTCTCTGTGCTTTACTTTTCCCTTCTGTAAAACTGAAGGTTAGTGGAGTTAATAAATGTAAAGCCTTTAGAGTAGTGCTTAGCATACTCTTTAATTTTATGAGTGTCAGCTATAATCTCTTGAACATTGATCATTTATGTATAAATTGTGAGGCAATAACACTCTTATAACCAAAATATTCAATTAACTAGAGTACTCATAGCTTGGCTAGATAAATGAGAGTTTGCTGATCTGCTTTTTACCTGTATATCTAACAGCAGACTCATTACAAATATTAGGAAAAATACCTTTAAGTGGCATTGCTAATCAATTTGTGAGCCTAATGGAGGCATATATATTGTCAGTATATTAGCAAATATGACTGAACTTAAGAAAGGTTACTTTGTTCTTATCCATATAGTTACAGACTTCTGTTGTGGTTTGTGAAATTTTCATTAAGATACTACATAAATTTAAACATTTAACTATTTATTAATTTCATTCTTCTCCCTTGTTTCAACAATATTTCTATTGATTTGCTATTATTACACATGCTCCTTATCTCCTTTATTTATATAATTGGTCTCTAGACATTTTCGAGGAACAATACTATTTTAGAGTATTATTATATTCCAGATAACCTTGAAAAACTGAGAACAGTCAAACTCACAGAAAATATGATGTAAAGAAATGAGAGCTGCCTTGTTTGAGAATTTATTATCTAATCACTTAATTTTTCCAGTCATCCCATTATGATCATTTCCATTTTATAGAGACAAGTAACTAAAATACAGAGCAGCTACACTTTTCATTGGCATTATTAAAATTTTTCATTTTGAGAGCACAAACAGAAATTTCAGGGTATAATATGTAGGTTGTATATATCAAAGACATCTTAAGAATGGAATCTATTATAGATGATATTAAGAGACAGAAAAATTACATTTACATGTCTTCACTATGCTCCTTGTAACTCTCTTACCAGAGTGCAATTTTGGTCACCACACATATTAAAAAAGAAAAAAAAAACACAAACCTTCAGAGGAAAAGTGATATAAATAAGGTCTTTCCACTGAATTATAATGCTTCATGAAAGCAAGGACTAAATATCTTTAATTCATAAAATAAATGATTTTAAAGTAAAGCAGAATTACCTTTAGGAAATAATCTTTGAATACCTATTCAGTGGATAGTAATGTGCTAAAAGCTATGAGAATACAGACAAATATAATAATCTCTGCACTCAAGAATTCCATAACATTCTTGGGGAGAATTGTAGTAATTAATAACATGTAAAATAATCATAAATCAGATATATGAAGGAAGTCTTAAATGCCAGAACAGTAAAATACCAAATAGCAACTCCAGGAGGTTGTGCACTCACTTCTCTCTGTGTATTCTTAAAAATGAGGCAAGTCAAATCATGCTGATTGATTTAATGATTGAAAATGACTATTTATTGAATACATTCTATGTGTCAGTCATTAGCACACAGTCGTTGGTTAGCACACTGCCAATGATATTATTTAGCATCAAGTCCTGTTGAAATTAATTCATAATTCTTCATCTTATGCCTCTGTTTACATTATCAGAAAAAGACTCTTTGCTTGCTTTCTAACACCATGTCACTTAACTTCAATCTATTAGGTATTTATTGAACATTTTCTTTGTAGCAGACCCTGTATCAGGGTCTGGAGTTGTGAAAATGTCCTTGAAGAACTTCCTATGGCAGTAAGATACTGAATCAAATATAATGTGAAAATACTAAGGAATTCACTAATGAGATTTTTTTCAGATGTTTCAAAGCTTACATACCAGTGAGCTTCAGTTCAGTAATGATACATCTTGGATTAAAATGAAAATATATCCTATTTCACTGCATCACAATTAAAAGTCAGGGTTGAGGGTGGGATGTAGGTAGGGGGAACCTCATTGGTAGGAATTATCCTATTTCAAAAATTTTTATGCAGGTGTCAAAAACGAAAACCCAGGAAGAGAAACTGCCCATGGATTGCAAGGAATTTAAACACTGTCAGTCAGGAGCAAAGAAAACAAAGGCGGAATTGGCACTTTGTTCTATAATATGGAACTTAAAAAAACTGTATGCATCTATTAAAGTTTTCTGTATGTAAATTTTGAAAAGTTCATAAGACTGCATTCCAGTATTTTCATTTTGATACTGAAACGCTGAAGTATTGAGTCAAACCAATTAATTTGGCCATTAAAATTTCCTAGGATCCATATGTTCAGCATTATGACAAAACCATATTCAGTGGTTACCAATCAGAATTCTATCTGAAGAAGGAATTTGGCACTCATAGATCCTAATATGCTGCTACCCTGGATGACCTTTGTGAAGGTATTTGCATGCCTAACGGTGGAAGCATTAGTTTAACCTGAAATACCTAACATGGTGATATGTTTGTCAGCCTGTATTTTCAATTATTTTCCTACAGAAAAGCACCTTAATCTCAGGAAAAAAAAAAAGTTCAACTTAATATTGAATTCAAATGTATACTCCACAGTGTTCTAAAATACATTGCTGATTCTGACATGCAGGAAATTTATTCAGTTTTGTGAAGTGAAGATCTTTGATTTCAGTATACGTTATGCAGTCAGCTCTAATGCTTTTGCATCGAGTATGTAGTGATCCTTTCCTGTCTTTCCATAAAATAAGCATCTCAAATGCTGCTAACCTGCCACTTCATGCATTGCACATGTTAGACATTAACTTATATGATAAGCATCTCTTACATGTGACACATTTAGGACTAGAGGCTTGCGAGAGTCTTGATTCTAAGAGCCACAATTATAGGTTAGAACTTATTCTCCCTTTTTATTTGTGGTTAAGTTTTAATGTGGTCATGGTACATAGTCCCATGATTTACAATCAGATGGATTAGCCACTGACTTATGCCTCACATAAGCATTATAAATTCATACGCATACCTTCCAGATGCAGGGAAAATGCAGAGATATTTTCATAATGGATTATTCAGACCATTTTGAGCGGGGGGCGGGGGGGGGGAACCAATCCAAAGCAAAAACAGCTTTTACATATGGCATCCATGGCTGTAACACTCAATATATTGCAGAAAACGCTCAGATGAAGCAAAAATGTCCTGACAAAGGCCAAAAGAAAAAAAAATAACCCAACAAACTATTTTTAACTATAGCTCAAGCTGTCAAATTTAGAGTAAACCTTTTGCCTCTAACCACATTTGCTGCAGAATTCTTCTGGCTAATTGCAGGCTACCCTTGCTTTGCACCGAGACATCTGTACCTTGGCACACCCTGTAATTATATGGGAAGGGATCACTCATGATTTTGTTGGTAGTGTATTACAGCTAAATCCTTTGGGTGGGAATGGAGGACTGCATTATTTCCATCTAGGTGACAAAAAGTACAACTTTTAAGGAAGTAAAATTGTCCACAGAGTAAACCACATCATTATTCTATGATAATGTCTCATACTTTTTCTTAACTGCATACAGAGACTCTTTATGTTCTATGAAAGAGAAAGAGGGAAGGGAAAGAGGGATCTCTGCACAGCCAGGATGATTCCCTCCAAGAGTATGTTTGAAATGAATCATAATTACCCCTATCCTGGTTCAAGAAGTTACCGATTCTTGACTGCAAGATATTATTGACTGCAAAGATTCTTCATGCAAATGTCTGCTTAGCAGATTGTAACAAGATCCTCATAAGAAAGAAAGAGAAAAACAAATATCATATATTAACATATATGTGGAATGGTACGGAAGAGTCTATTTGCAGGACAGGAACAGAGATACAGACAGGCATAGAGAACAGATATATGGGCCCAGGGGGTAAAGGGAAGGGTGGGAAAAATTGGGAGATTGGGATTGACATGTATTCACTACTATGTGTAACATAGATAGCTAGTAGGAACCTGCTATAATATATAGTGCAGGGAGCTCATCTCAGTGCTCTGTGATGACCGTGAGAGCGAGGCTCAAGAGGGAAGGGATCAGTCCTGCATATTCATTGGAAGGGCTGATGCTGAAGCTGAAACTCCAATACTTTGGCCACCTGATGTGAAGAACAGACTCACTGGAAAAGACCTTGATGCTAGAAAGGTTGAAGGCAGGAGGAGAAGGGGACGACAGAGGATGAGATGGTTGGATGGTATCACCGACTCGATGGACATGAGTTTGAGTAAGGTCCAGGAGTTGGTGATGGACAGGGAGGCCTGGTGTGCTGCAGACCATGGGTTCTCAAAGAGTTGGACACGACTGAGTGACTGAACTGAACTGATTATACATATATATATATATATATATATATGCTGAAGCTGAAACTCCAATACTTTGGCTACCTGATGAGAAGAACTGACTCATTTGAAAAGACCCTGATGCTGGAAAAGACTGAGGGCAGGAGGAGAAGGGAATGACAGAGGATGAGATGGTTGGATGGCATCACCGACTCGATGGACATGGGTTTGGGTAGACTCCGGGAGTTGGTGATGGACAGGGAGGCCTGGCGTGCTGTGGTTCATGGGGTAACGAAGAGTTGGACATGACTGAGCGACTGAACTGAATATATAGATATACATATATGCACATATAGCTGATTCACTTTATTGTACAGTAGAAACTAACATAGCATTGTAAAACAATTATACTCCAATCTCCAATCAAAAAAAAAAAAAACAAAAAACAAAAACCCCTCATTCTCCAGTGTCTTCTGGACACTAACCATTGGTGAAATCTCCCCATTTCTGTGTTTCTATCATGTAACACATCCTCTGTAAAACTTCAGTGACCCCGTTCCTTACAGATTAGAGATCAGATTCCCATACCTGGCTCTCACAGATTTCCAAAGCTGTCCTTAAACTCCTCTTCTTGGTGTATCCCTTCCTAACATCAGTATTGTATTTGGAAATGCACATGGCCTAGTAAATTTAGATTGTCCAGGTTTCAAGTCCAGTCACATTACTCACCAGTTGTATGACTGGGGGCCAGTGGTGTAACAAGTTTAAGATGCAATATCTTCATCTAAGTGACTCTAATAATTTCATCCACATTTTAGGGTCTTGGTGAAATTTTCAAATACTAATGACCATGTCAAACACTTGTAGACTGCCTGGCATATAGTAAGCACTCATAAATTCAGGGCTGTTTTATTGCTGTTGTTGTTTATTGGAGCATGTGCACCAGGGATCCTCTGGCTAATCTTTCCTCTAGAAGTATATTATCTGACAATCCATGTTCAAATTAACTTTTGAACTTGCCCAGTTTTCAGACAGATCTCAATATCTAATAACTCACTTGTGACTTACCAAATCCTTGAAGAAATTTAATCAGAGCCCTTTACCTCTGCAAGCACTAGTTAGCCATCTATAGTGGGTTGAATGGTATCCTCCAAAATTCATATCTTGTCTTCCCTTTTTGCCTTTGCCCATGTATATCCCTCAGTTCCACAGAAGGACTGTAAACTTTGTAAGGTTGAAATCTGATTCCCACACATTTTTATACCCCTGAGAGCAATATTAACACTGTTCAGTTCAGTTCAGTCGCTCAGTCATGTCCAACTCTTTGTGACCCCATGAATCACAGCACACCAGTCCTCCCTGTCCATCACCCACTCCCGGAGTTCACTCAAACTTACATCCATCGAGTCGGTGATGCCATCCAGCCATCTCATCCTCTGTTGTCCCCTTGTCCTCCTGCCGTCAATCCCTCCCAGCATCAGTCTTTTCCAATGAGCCAACTCTTCACATGAGGTGGCCAAAGTACTGGAGTTTCAGCTTTAGCATCATTATTTCCAAAGAACATCCAGGGCTGATCTCCTTCAGAATGGACTAGTTGGATCTCCTTGCAGTCCCTCAAGAGTCTTCTCCAACACCACAGTTCAAAAGCATCAATTCTTCGGTGCTCAGCTTTCTTCATGGTCCAACTCTTGCATCCATACACGACCACTGGAAAAACCATAGCCTTGACTAGATGGACCTTTGTTGGCAAAGTAGAGTCTCTGCTTTTCAATATGCTATCTAGGTTGGCTATAACTTTCCTTCCAAGGAGTAAGCGTCTTTTAATTTCATGGTTGCAGTCACCATCTGCAGTGATTTTGGAGCCCCCCAAAATGAAGTCTGTCACTGTTTCCACCGTTGCCCCATCTATTTCCCATGAAGTGATGGGACCGGATGCCATGATCTTCGTTTTCTGAATGTTGAGCTTTAAGCCAACCTTTTAACTCTCCTTTTACTTTCATCAAGAGGCTTTTTAGTTCCTCTTCACTTTCTGCCATAAGGGTGGTGTCATCTGCATATCTGAGATTATTGATATTCCTCCCGGCAATCTTGCTTCCAGCTTGTACTTCTTCCAGCCCAGCATTTCTCATGATGTACTCTGCATATAAGTTAAATAAGCAGGGTGACAATATACAGCCTTGACATACTCCTTTTCCTGTCTGTTGTTCCATGCCCAGTTCTAACTGTGCTTCCTGCCCTGCATACAGGTTTCTCAAGAGGCAGGTCAGGTGGTCTGTTATTCCCATCTCTTTCAGAATTTTCCACAGTTTATTGTGATCCACACAGTCAAAGGCTTTAACACTGTAGGATGTGATAAATATTAATTGGTCCTAATCACCTCTGAATGTTTCGAATAATAAGATTCTGTAAATTTATTGAAAAATCTGCCATAAAATCAATTCACTTAGATGGCAATCATCTTTTGTCAAGACATTGTTAGACTCCTGAAACTTCCTTGGACTGCAAGGAGATCCAACCAATCAATCCTAAAGGAAATCAACCCTGGATATTCATTGGAAGGACTGATGCTGAAGCTGAAACTCCAATATGTTAGCCACCTGATGCAAAGAGCTGACTCATTAGAAAAGACGCTGATGCTGGAAAAGATTGAGAGCAGGAGGCGAAGAGGGTGACAGAGGATGAGATGGTTGGGTAGCATCACTGACTCAGTGGACAAGAGTCCATTGAGCAAACTCTGGGAGATAGTGAAGGACAGGGAAACCTGGCATGCTACAGTCCATGAGGTCACAAAGAGCGGGACACAACTGAGTGACTGAATGATATAACAACAAATTAAATATTTAAGATATGCAAATTGTACATTTAAATACCTTTTCAATGAGACATGTCACCTGAATAGCCAGAAACATCTGTATCTAACATCAATTGCAAAAGGATGATATATTCCCCCAAACAAATATAGTAATTACATATAATTATATTGCTGTCATAGTGAAGCTATTCTTTAACACATGACTTAATTATATATAGTGTTCAGCTATGATAATAATTTGTTTGTCATGGAAAATGTAGATGAAAATGTTTGCATGCTTGAAAACATGTAATCCAAATTTGCTGTATAAGTTAAAATAACAGATGTGTTAGTGACTGTTGCACCAACTTGTTAATATTTATTTCTTCGAAGACCATGACTAAGGCCATGGGTTTGATCTCCTTATGGCCTGGTTAGTTTTGCCGCTACAGGCTATCCCCTTTGCCACAGCTGGCTGACTCATAAATCTGTGGTCATTAAGAGAAGCGATCTGTCAATCCTGGGATAGTTGAAAAGGCAGTGAGTTGAGATGCTGTATTACTGGAGAGCTGGATATAAATGGCTTCTAAGATTGAAGATAGGGCATTTGGCAATTTAGACGTGAGAAGTTAATTTTGGTGTAAACTGAAGACCCAGAGCCAGAAAATTGATATAAAGGAGAGTAGGTGTAAAAGCAGAATAAAACACAAAGGCAGAAATTTGGAAAAAAGGAATCATTAAAAAAAAAAAAAGAGCTTAAAAAAGAAAGCTTAGAATAAGGCAGGATTATGGGAGGTAATGAGCTTTGCAGGTCATGTTAGCAGTAAAGAACCCACCTGAGAATTCAGGAGACATAAGAGATCCTGGATTCAATCCCTGAGTCATGGAAGATCCCCTGGAAGAGGGCATGACAACCCACTCTAGGATGCTTGCCTAGAGAATTCCTTGGATGGAGGAGCTGGGAAGGCTATGATCATAGGGTCTCACAGAGTCAGACACAACTGAGGCAACTTGCATGCACACACACACACGGGAAGTAATAAATCCATGAAAATGCAATATATGAAGTGGCTGAAAAACAAAAAGGTTATATGAAAGGGGATTACAATAGCAGCCACATAGTTTCAACAGTGGGAGATAAAGTCTCTTTTTGCATTCCAAATTTCCAAAAATTAAGCTTGTAAAAATAGTGACTAATATGTGTCTATCATGTACCCAGTAAGATGAGTCAACCACTGAGTCATAGCTGGAAGGAACTGTTTTCTGATTGCCTTGGTTTTTTGTGTTTTTTTTTTTTTGCTTCAACATTTATTGACCACCTGTTAGGTACCATAAGCTTCTCAGTACACATAGTCCCTACATCCCACAAGATTGCCTCTTGTGGTTGGATGTATTGACACTATTAAGGTCAGTTCAGTTCAGTTCAGTCGCTCAGTCATGTCCGACTCTTTGCGACCCCATGAATCGTAGCACACCAGGCTTCCCTGTTCATCACCATCTCCCAGAGTTCACTCAGACTCACGTCCATCGAGGCAGTGATGCCATCCAGCCATCTCATCCTCGGTCGTCCCCTTCTCCTCCTGCCCCCAATCCCTCCCAGCATCAGAGTCTTTTCCAATGAGTCAACTCTTCGCATGAGGTGGCCAAAGTACTGGAGTTTCAGCTTTAGCATCATTCCTTCCAAAGAAATCCCAGGGTTGATCTTCAGAATGGACTGGTTGGATCTCCGTGGAGTCCAAGGGACTCACAAGAGTCTTCTCCAACACCACAGTTCAAAAGCATCAATTCTTCAGTGCCCAGCCTTCTTCACAGTCCAACTCTCATATCCATACATGACCACAGGAAAATCCATAGCCTTGACTAGACAGACCTTAGTCAGCAAAGTAATGTCTCTGCTTTTAAATATGCTATCTAGGTTGGTCATAACTTTTCTTCCAAGGAGTAAGCATCTTTTAATTTATGCCTGCAGTCACCATCTGCAGTGATTCTGGAGCCCCCAAAAATAAAGTCTGACACTGTTTCCACTGTTTCCCCATCTATTTCCCATGAAGTGATGGGACCGGATGCCATGATCTTCGTTTTCTGAATGTTGAGCTTTAGGCCAACTTTTTCGTTCTCCTCTTTCACTTTCATCAAGAGGGTTTTTAGCTCCTCTTCACTTTCTGCCATAAGGGTGGTGTCATCTGCATATCTGAGGTTATTGATATACAGGTGACAAATGTTTTGATAGAAATTTGTATGTTGAGAGATTATATATTACAGAAAAGAGTCACCTCCTTTGGAATTGAGCAAGGAAAGTGTCTCAGATGAGATGGCACTTAAACTGAAGGAGGCTCTAAAAGTGGTGGAAGCACTAAAATTTATCATGAAAAATAGCTTCCATTTCTTCCACTGGTGACTCAAATGGTAAAGCAACCACCTGCAATGTGGGAGACCCGGATTTGATCCCTAGGTTGGGAAGACCACCTGGAGAAGAAAATGACAATCCACTCCAGTAATCTTGCCTCCAGAATTCCATGGACAGAGGAGCCTAGCGGGCTACAGTCCATGAAGTTGCAAGAGATGGACACGGTTGAGTGACTGACACTTTCAATTTCAACTTACTGAGACACGGACTATTTTCATGGCCCTACAAAGAGCTTGATACCCCTTTAGAGCTTTCCAATCTGATCTGGATCTTGCAATCCAGTGCAAAGAACCAATATGGTCAAATTAGCAGAAATAGTTATTCCATTATTTTCAAATAGATGAAACATTCACCTAGTATTGGAATGGCTATGGAGGAATCACTTTGGTCAATCATTATTTACAGAAATAACTTTCAGAACGCATGTAAGAATTAAAGATTTTAAAATTAAAAAATAAATTAATTAATAAAAAAAAGAAATAACTTTCAGATCACCTTATTCTAAAGACTGACTAAAATATGATTGTGACTTCTACACTAATCATTACAATGTATATGGGTTTCATATTTCATATTTGGGTCTAACAGCATCACTAATTTATTTATTTATAAGCTACTCATTAAAGTCAGCAGACATTTCTTTAAGAGATTGTTGACAATCCATGTGAAGTGTTATTTTCTCTTCTATTGTTCTCTTAACTTTCAGAATATATTAAATTAGAGGAGAAAACTGTTGTTTTAAAATTTTTAAATATTTTAATCCTAACACTTCATTATACAAGACAAATGCAAAAACCTATCATCACATATTAAATTGTAGGATCTATATAAATGTTTACTTGACCTGTATGCACAAATGTTGATATCCATGTGAAAATCTATGATAAAATTCCACTTAAGTGAAAAAAGTTGAATTTCCAAAGTTTACATTGTCATTAAATAGATGACAAAAATCATTATATCGAGTCTTTGACATCATAAACTGAGAAGCAATTTTCTGTCACTCAACAGCTAGATTTATGAAAGGCAGGTTTCCATGAACAAAGGAATTTTTCTGGAGTTTAGAGGTTTATTCTTAAATCTATATTAAACTTTCCAAAGGATTCTTTTTTTTTTTTTTTTTGAAAATCAAAGAGCATTGTGTATAGGATAGCAAGAAATGGCCAAAGTAGTTCTCTGTGTTTATAGGAAGGACATCTTTTTTTTTATCCCAATACATTTTTTGGAAGTAGGTGTCTTTTTCAAACAATAAATCTTGATTTGTCAATAAAACATATAAATGGCTCATCAATTAAATCTGTACCAAATGAGACAGAATTTATATGAATCAAGACTTTTATTTTATTGACATAGAATTCAGAAGTTTAGAAAACTGGAGTTCATTTAAACATCTATTGAGTAGGGAGGGGACTTATGGAGTAGCCATAATGGGTTTATAAGACTAACAAATAAACAAATTAAAATAACATCATCACTCTGACAAAAATCACTGTCTGAAGTATAAGCATAGATATGAAGCCAAACTTGATGTAGCCAAAAATTTGGTATAATTTCTTACCCAGAATAAAAAGAAAATTTGAAGAAGTATTTGAAAAATCCTCAACTTATTGTAAAATCAATGTAGCCCATTTGTCTGAAGTTATTGTTATTACTAGGTAAGAATAGACTGCATTTGATCTTGTTTATTTTCTCTTTCCTAATTAATTATGTTTTTAAAAGTCAGGGACCCTTATTTTACATATTCCAGTCTGCTGTGACTGCTTATAGGTTAGCCATCCCTCCAAGGAACTGGAAAGTTTCGTTTAGCAAAATAATTTTTTTTTTCTGTCGTCTATCATTTCTCTATCCCAAAACTCTTAGAAGCAGACTTCTGCTGCCCAAAGCTTTGTAAAGTGTGTTTGAACAAGTTGAATTCAATTACACTTCATCACTTCTCTTAAACAAGTGAGCTAATGATGGTTTTTTTCCCTTTTAAAATGTTGTTGAGACATCCACACATGTTCCTCAGCAACCCCCAAACTTGTTAAAAGCACGTGCTCACTTTATGTTCTGGAAGTGTACTTGATGTTGGCATTTGGTATCAAACCCAGATGGACAGGAGTGTCATCATGTCATTAGTAAACCCATAGAGAGACATTTTTGAAGGCCTTTAGATAATTTCAACAAAGGGGGAATATTTGAACCAGAACATACATTCCATAGAAAAGTATGCAAGAAATCAACTCCCCAGTGAGTTTTGTGTTCATATGATTTTTTCTAAGATTCTTTGTAATTTGGGAGTCATGTTAATGTCTCCAAATAGTTTAAGCTCTATAAACGTGATTTAAAATACTTCCTTGGAGTATTTAGCAAAATTAGTTCTTTTTGCTTTCAACTATTCATGTTAAACGAAGATTAAAACATCTTCACTTTCTTTTTAACAAATTAAAGAGTTAGGCTGAGAGGAAGTCCCTAGTGAATACTGACACTAGAAAAATAAGCAGGGCAAAGCCATAGCGACAGTTGAGGGAGGGGAAAAAAAAAAAAAGTAAGGACTAAGATTTGCTCCTAGGGTAAAGTCTGCATGGAAAATTCTGACCTAGGTATCAGGATAGTGCTCCAAGACATATAGACTCTAAAAACACGCCACTCATATATCTCAAATTATACATATTCTGTGCACAGGCACACACACAAACACACGTGCACATGCACAAGTCAGAAGTAAGTTCACCCATGCAATCAGCACCTACCTTGCCCAAAGGCAAATTGGAATGATCAAGTACAAATATGAACAAATAAACCAAACTTGCCAAACATTTGATGAAAACCAAACTTTAAAATTGGCATTTAATGTACTTAGAGTTGAGAAGATATTGCATCTATAAAATAAAATTAAGTTACTAAGAAAGAGAAATAAACCCATAAAATTAAAAATGTGTGTGTGCTCAGTCGTGTCCAACTCTTTGCTGCCCCACGGACTGTAGCCTACCAAGCTCCTCTGTCCGTGGAATTTTCTGGGCAAGAATACTGAAGAGGGTTGCCATTTCCTACTCCAGGGGATCTTCCTGACCCAAGGATTGAACTCTAATCTCTTGCATTTCCTACATTGGCAAGTGTATTCTTTACCACTAGAGCCGACTGGGAAGCCCGAAATTAAAAATACTGGAGTGGGTTGCTATCTCCTTCTCCAGGGGATCTTTCTGACCCAGGGGTCTAACTCGGTCTCCCGCACTGCAGACAGATTCTTTACCATCTGGGCCCACCAAGGAAGCCTCAAAAGTAAAACTATAAAGTGTCAAATGTGGCAGCTTTCCTCTCAACTCTGTTCTAACCCCTTTGTACCATACCCTAGTGTGTGCTAGAGACTAGGAAGTCTGTATTTCTCAAACTCCTTTCCCTCTCGGGTTCTGTGGGGGACTTTTTGCTCACTTCTCAAAAGGAGAATGTTGTGTGTGAGGTTTGGAGGTCAGAGGAGAACATGCCAAGGTGGAGGCCACACTTGAGTTGGTCTTGTGTCTGCTGGCAAGTACAGTCAGGGATGCACTTGCCTTTTCTGAGGCAGCTCTCGCCAAGTTCTAAGTGTCTACCCTCTGGCTTCGGGGGCACTCAGAAGCAGCGAGTGGCATCTATCTGGGGCTTAGGCTGCAGGGTCCAGCAGAGATGTAATGTAATGGCACTTTATCCCTGGACTGGGGCTGAGGCACTTAGGCATGGAGCCAGCACTCCTGGTGGCAGATTCCTCACAGGAGCAGAAGCAGCAGCCCCCAGGCTGGCCAGTTCCATCATGTTCTGGAAGTTGTTCCAGCACTTCCCAATTACAGACTGCTCCTCCTGATCTTCAGATGATTTTGTAAACATCTAATTTAATCTAACCCTTGGACTGCAAGGAGATCCAACCAATTCATTCTAAAGGAGATCAGCCCTGGGATTTCTTTGGAAGGAATGATGCTAAAGCTGAAACTCCAGTACTTTGGCCACCTCATGCGAAGAGTTGACTCATTGGAAAAGACTCTGATGCTAGGAGGGATTGGGAGCAGGAGGAGAAGGGGACGACAGAGGATGAGATGGTTGGATGTCATCACTGACTCGATGGACATGAGTTTGAGTGAACTCCAGGAGTTGGTGATGGACAGGGAGGCCTGATGTGCTGCGATTCATGGGGTCGCAAAGAGTCAGACACAACTGAGCAACTGAACTGAACTGAACTGAATTTAATCTATTAAAAATTTTCTACCTAATCTAGCCAGATTCATTGAAACCCTATTGATATATGTGATCATCTAAATAATACAGCTTGATATATATGAGTTGAAGCACAAAATAGATATATTTTGAAGATTGAATTAATGAGTTGGAAGATCAAACTAAAGTCGTCTCTAAAATTTAACACCAGAAGACCTAGAGGTGGAAAATATGAAAGAAAAGCCAAAGCACAAAAGGTATAGTTATGATTTCCATTACTTGTCTAACAGGGATTCTAGAAGGATAGGACTAAGAAAATGAAGAAGAAATAAACTATCAAATGTGGCAAGTTTCCTCTCAACTCTGTTCTAACCCCTTTGTAACATACCCTATTGCATGCTAGACACTAGGAATTCTGTATTTCTCAAACTCCTTTCCCTCTCGGGTTCTGTAGGGGACTTTGCTCACAGAACAAAGAATAAAAGAAATCCCCAATATTGAAAATATTTTTCAGAGTCAGGTCTCAAGAAGTCAATAACTACAGACCCGTTTCTGTTCTAATTATAATTAATATATAAGAAGATTGAAATAATAAATGTGAATAAACTCAAAAAAGAGGAATGCATCAAAATAAACAGATATTTAATGATGAGGCATTTGTTAAAAATTAATAAGATGACAGGAACAATAAGGTAGCAAAAACTGCTAATCAAAATAAACATTAATTAGTAACACATCTATTAAAATAGGTACTGTATCGATCAATTTGTTATAAGCACACTGTGGAGCCCTAAAATGTTCTCCAAGTCAATCATAAAAATAAAATATAGCATGTAGCAAAGCAGTGTGTTAATCATGATCACAATTGTGTTTGAACATTGTTTACAGTACATATGTTTAAACGTGAGTGCATAGGTAAAGGGTTAGAATGTGTTCAGTTGCTCAGTCGTGTCCTACTCTTTGCGACCCCATGGACTGCAGCATGCCAGGCTTCCCTGTCCTTTACCATCTCCTGGAACTTGCTGAAACTTATGTCCATTGAGTTGGTGATGCCATCCAGCTATCTCATCCTCTGTCATCCCCGTCTCCTCCTGCCTTCAATCTTTCCCAGCATCAGGGTCTTTTCTAATGATTCAGCTCTTCTGATCAGGTGGCCACAGTATTGAAGCTTCAGCTTCAGTAGCAGCCCTTCCAATTAAATTCAGGGTTGATTTCCTTTAGAATTGACTGGGTTGATCTCCTTGCAGTCCAAGATACTCTCAAGAGTCTTCTCCAAAACCACAGTTCAAAAGCATCAATGGTATACATCAATTTTTAAAAAGTTTTTGTTAGAGTAGAGTTGATTTACAATGTTGAGTTGATTTCAGGTGTACAGCAACTTGAATCAGTTCAGTTCAGTTCAGTCGCTCAGTCGTGTCTGACTCTTTGCAACCCCATGAATCGCAGCACGCCAGGCCTCCCTGTCCATCACCATCTCCCGGAGTTCACTCAGACTCACATCCATCGAGTCCGTGATGCCATCCAGCCATCTCATCCTCGGTCATACATATATCCACTCTTTTCAGATTCTTTTCACATAGAGGCCATCACAGAGTATTGAGTTCCCTGTGCTGTGCAGTAGGTCCTTATAAGTTATCTATTTTTATATAGTAGTGTGTATATGTCAATCCAAATCTCCCAATTTATCCCTTCCCCTCTTCTCATCAAATTTTTAACAATGTTTCACTCTGAATAGGAATTGAATTGGGAGTGGGGATGGAAAACTGCAGTGAATATTTTTCACCAATGAAATAGCTGTACAATATTTGTCACATTAAAAGAAGAAATACTTTCCTACTTAAAAAAATCCTATCAATGAAAAACATTTTGTATTAAATAAATCATTATACGTACATGCATACATAATCACAAAGCTCCTGACAGACAGTTTCTACAAACCACCTATAAAGTCAATGAATTAGTAGGGTATGTCAGAATTACAGAAGAAGATTTTTTAAAAAGACACTTTCTTTAGGATAATAATTCATAGAAAACACATGCAAAACATCACCACAGGATGGTCAACACCGAAATCAGATTGATTATATTCTTTGCAGCCAAAGATGGAGAAGCTCTATACAGTCAGCAAAAACAAGACCAGGAGCTGACTGTGGCTCAGATCGTGAACACCTTATTGCCAAATGCAGACTTAAATTGAAGAAAGTAGGGAAAATCACTAGACCATTCAGGCATGACCTAAATCAAATCCCTTATCATTATGCAGTGGAAGTGAGAAATAGATTTAAGGGACTAGATCTGATAGATAGAGTGCCTGATGAACTATGGAATCAGGTTTGTGACACTGTACAGGAGACAGGGATTAAGACCATCCCCATGGAAAAGAAATGCAAAAAAGCAAAATGGCTGTCTGGGGAGGCCTAACAAATAGCTGTGAAAAGAAGAGAAACGAAAAGCAAAGGAGAAAAGGAAAGATATAAGCATCTCAATGCAGAATTCCAAAGAGTAGCAAGGAGAGATAAGAAAGACATCCTCAGTCATCAATGCAGAGAAATAGAGGAAAAGAACAGAAAGGGAAAGACTAGAGATCTCTTCAAGTAAATTAGAGACACCAAGGGAACATTTCATGCAAAGACGGGCTCGATAAAGGAGAGAAATGGTATGGACCTAACAGAAGCAGAAGATATTAAGAAGAGGTGGCAAGAATACACAGAAGAACTGTAGAAAAAAGATCTTCACTACCAAGATAATCACGATGGTGTGATCACTCACCTAGAAATAGACATCCTGGAATGTGAAGTCAGGTGGGCCTTAGAAAGCATCACTACGAACAAAGCTAGTGGAGGCGATGGAATTCCAGTGGAGCTATTTCAAATCCTGAAAGATGATGCTGTGAAAGTGCTGCACTCAATATGCCAGCAAATTTGGAAAACTCAGCAGTGGCCACAGGACTGGAAAAGGTCAGTTTTCATTCCAATTCCAAAGAAAGGCAATGCCAAAGAATGCTCAAACGACTGCACAATTGCACTCATCTCACATGCTAGTAAAGTAATGCTCAAAATTCTCCAAGCCAGGCTTCAACAATACATGAACCGTGAACTTCCAGATGTTCAAGCTGGTTTAGAAAAGACAGAGGAACCAGAGATCAAATTGCCAACATCTGCTGGATCATGGAAAAAGCAAGAGAGTTCCAGAAAAACATCTATTTCTGCTTTATTGACTATGCCAAAGCCTTTGACTGTGTGGATCACAATAAACTGTGGAAAATTCTGAAAGAGGTGGGAATACCAGACCACCTGATCCGCTTCTTGAGAAACCTATATGCAGGTCAGGAAGCAACAGAACTGGACATGGAACAACAGACTGGTTCCAAATAGTAAAAGGAGTATGTCAAGGCTGTATATTGTCACCCTGCTTATTTAACTTCTATGCAGAGTACATCATGAGAAACGCTGGACTGGAAGAAACACAAGCTGGAAGCAAGGTTGCTGGGAGAAATATCAATAGCTTCCCTGGTGGTGCAGAGGTTAAAGCATCTGCCTGCAATGTGGGCGACTTGGGTTTGGTCCCTAGGATCAGAAGATCCCCTGGAGAAGGAAATGGCAACCCACTCCAGTATTCTTGCCTGGAGAATCCCATGGACAGAGGAGCTTGGTGGGCTACAGGCCACGGGTCGCAAAGAGTCGGACACGACTGAGCGACTTCACTTCACTTTCAGATATGCAGATTATACCACCCTTATGGCAGAAACTGAAGAGGAACTAAAAAGCCTCTTGATGAAAGTGAAAGAGGAGAGTGAAAAAGTTGGCTTAAAGCTCAACATTTAGAAAACGAAGATCATGGTATCTGGTCCCATCACTTCATGGGAAATAGATGGGGAAACAGTGGAAACAGTGTCAGACTTTATTTTTGGGGGCTCCAAAATCAGTATCAATGATGATCACAGCCATGAAATTAAAAGATGTTTACTCCTTGGAAGGAAAATTATGACCAACCTAGATAGCATATTGAAAAGCAGAGACATTACTTGGACAACAAGGTTTTTCCAGTGGTCATGTATGGACATGACAAATGGACTGTGAAGAAGGCTGAGCACCGAAGAATTGATGCTTTTTTACTGTGGTGTTGGAGAAGACTCTTGAAAGTCCCTTGGACTGCAAGGAGATCCAACCAGTCCATTCTAAAGGAGATCAGTCCTGGGTGTTCACTGGAAGGAATGATGCTAAAGCTGAAACTCCAATACTTTGGCCACCTCATGTGAAGAGTTGACTCATTGGAAAAGACTCTGATGCTGGGAGGGATTGGGGGCAGGAGGAGAAGGGGACGACAGAGGATGAGATGGCTGGATGTCATCACTGACTCGATGGACATGAGTTTGAGTGAACTCTGGGAGTTGGTGATGGACAAGGAGGCCTGGCGTGCTGCAATTCATGGGGTCGCAAAGAGTCGGACACGACTGAATGACTGAACTGAACTGAATGATTTGTGAATGGTTGTAAATAAGATTCTTCCAAATTTAGAACCAATATGTAAATTATAAGAAAGATAAAATAGAATGTAGAATCTACATTAAGTATTGAAAAAATAAGAAAAAATTTATCAGTGTACATTCAGCAGTAAAGTAAAATGCTGCCGCTGCTGCTGCTAAGTCACTTCAGTCATGTCTGACTCTGTGTGACCCCATAGACGGCAGCCCAATAGGCTCCTCTGGGATTCTCCAGGCAAGAATACTGGAGTGGGGTGCCATGCATCCTTTAAATATAGAAAATTGTATAATGGGACTATATCAGTTTAAAAATAAGTATCTTTTAGTACCATCACATTTTTTCCCCTGACACGGGGAAAACTTTCTGGTTTCAATTTGTTTTCACATGGAGATTTTTTTCTCAGCTCTCAGTGAACACAAATATTTTGGCCTTCATGTCTGTTATATATACTCAGTAAAACTTAATAAACTGGAGTTTATGTGTTTACATAAATATATATAATTCTTATGAATTGTATTAATGTGAATTCATTCATGGGGGTGAAAATACATGGGCTATAAAACATAATATATTAATATACAGACTGATAAGTAAATTATAATAATATCATTTACATGTAAATATTCACAGTTTACGTATTTTGTAGCGGCTTCCCTGGTGGCTCAGATGGTAAACAATCTGCCTGCAATATAGGACACCTGTCTTCTATCCCTGGCTCAGGAAGATCCCCTGGAGAAGGGAATGGCTACCCACTCCAGTATTCTTGCCTGGAGAATCCCATGGACATAGGAGCCCAATGGGCTACAGTCCATGGGGTCACAAAGGGTCATACATGACTGATCAACTAACACTTTCACAGCATATATTTTGTAAGTACTTATATATGAATAAATTAAAATTAATTGCTTAATAATATTAGTATGAAAATATTGAAATATAAATTTTAGTATACTAAAATTGCATTACAAACCCAACTACCTTAATGTGGTCTTCTTGACTGCAAAATACAAATTAGATTGGCTTATTGTTTTATACCATCATGCAACTTTTCTTCACAAATTTTATTATGGATTCTACCTATATATTAACCCATGTAGATATTTGTTAATAAAATAAAATAAGTTTAATTTTGCTAGATTTAAAACTTTATGAGAGAAAGGGCCCATCAATGATTCACATTTAGAACATACCTGATACCATAGTATGCAATTAGAATTATTTCTTCTTCAAAAGCAGTTTTTGGGTAGGTCTAAATATTTGTTCCCAGCTTTTCTTTGCCTCTTAATTTTGTGTTTTTAAATCAAGGTTTTATAAAAATAATTTTATCATTTAATCTTTTTTAAAATTTATGGCTTTGGTGGAAAGTTTGGTATGTTCATCATCATCATCCCAATTTTCTTCTAAATCTATTATTTTCTTCTAGTGCTTCTTTCAGTTCAGTTCAGTTCAGTTGCTCAGTCGTGTCCGACTCTTTGCGACCCCATGAATCGCAGCACGCCAGGCCTCCCTGTCCATCACCAACTCCTGGAGTTCACTCAGATTCACATAGTTTCCCTTTTATATTTTAATATTTTTTGCATCCATGCTAAGTCCCTTCAGTCATATCTAACTCTTTGCGACCCTATGGACTGTAGCCTGCCAGGCTCCTGTGTCCCTGGGATTCTCCAAGCAGTAATACTAGGGTGGGTTGCTATGCCCTGCTTCCGGGGATCTTCCTGACCCAGGGGTCCAGCACACCTCTCATGTCTCCTGCATTGGGAGGCAGGTTCTTTACCACTAGTGTCACCTTGGAAAGTGATTTTTTAAACTTTTCTTGGTCTATTTTTTTCCAATAGCTTTTTTTGAATAAACTATTCTTTCACCAGTATTTTGAAACACTCCTTTTTCATATACTAAATTATTTAATATGTGTTAATACTTATGTCTCCTATATTTGGTTCAATTGCTCTGACAACATTTTAGCAGGTAATAGAATATTAAAGTTCAACTGTAAATGATTCTCCGCTCTTCTGTTTAACATATTAGATTCTCTTACATTCTTTCAAGGATATAAAAGGAAATGTTGCATCAAGCCACCTTCACCCACCAAAAAAAAAAAAAAAAAAAAGGAATCTAGATGTATAATAATTTGCTGAAATTGGAAAAAGCAAATCAAAGAAAGGTATTAGAATAGAGATTTGGAGAGCCTTGGTAACAGTTTCGATGCAAAGAATTAGAAAACAATGTTTCACATTAAAATGTGATGTTATTGTCATCATTTCCCTGTTAGTGAAAAAGTGAAAGTGTTAGTCACTGTCATGTTTAACTCTTTGTCATCCTAGGGACTGGGGCCTGCCAGGGTCCTCTGTCAATGGGATTCTCCAGGCAAGAATACTGGAGGGGTTTGCCATGCCCTCCTCTGGGAGATCTTCCTGACTCATGGGTCGAACTCAGGTTTCTTGCATTACAGGCATTCTTTATTGTCTGAGCCACCAAGGAAGCCCAATAAAAACCTTTTCCACCAAATTAAAAAAGATTATATACTGTCCAGACAAATGATGACTGGTGAACCAACCCTTCTCTGCTTCTCCTCCTCCCCCAGGCTTCATATTGCCTACTTTGAAATGCTATCTTTTTAAGCAGACTTTAGTATTCTTGCTTGTTAAGTCATTATGGTATGATTCAATTGAATTAAATAAAACTCATTAAAAATCTTTTTAAAAAAGAAAAGGAAAGAAACATCTTAAATTACTGAAGCTCACTGAAGGGGAGGTAAATGGCCCACAAGGGGAACGAAAATACTTCGTAGTGTTACAAATAAGGTTTGTAAATTATATACATTAACTCATAGTGGGACAAATGGCTGCTTAGCAGACTTGATGGATATCTGCAATACAAGAACTGAAAGAATATGATTTTCTTTGACTTGGGTATATTGGGAAGTCATTGTATATAAAATTGATTTCGTGCATGGCAACAGAAAGTTGAAAATGATAATATGAAATTGAAAATGAAGTTGAAAATGATAATGTGAGCAGTCAGTCTTCAACTAGGAGAAGAAGCTGTGTAGGATTTATAAGGACTTCAAGTAGGCAACAGAAATTTCAGTGAGTGAAAACGAACTGTCTGCGGACTTTAGAAGTCACAGGAGGTTTTTTATACTAGTCACAGCCTAGGTATAAAAACACTGGCTAAATTCAAGCTTCATCAGGGAGTACAGGAGATCTAAGACTTATGGTTAGCATTATTAAAAGTGTGCTAGCTGAACAGGAGAGATCAAGTCACCTGGTAGATTTTGGAGATGATCAAGAGAATGACTTCACACAAAAGCTGCACAAATGAGCCAAGCAAATCCACAAGAAAGAAGCTTTCAGGTCAGAAAATCCAGGGAAGTGGTCAAAATTAACTTGATGTCTAGACAAATAAAAATAAAAATAAAAAACAGCTAATTGGTGTAGAGGAGGAAATTGCTGTAACTTACGGTCTCAACAAGAGTAAGTAAGACAGCCACAGAAGTATTTATTTCCAGGCTACAGGAACGATCTCTATGAACACTGACCTTAATCATTTCTATTTACCTAAACTGAAAAAATCCATCGGGAAACATCCCAACTCATAAAATCCAAAACAGCTTTTAGCTTGAGTAAGTACTGTGAGAGTCTTAATATAAAACTCACAAAAACAAATACAACAGAGTTGTCAACACCAGGCTCCTACTATTTTAGAGCCCTTTAAAAAGGCCCCATTCTCATGGACAGTCAAAGCCTGACGAGTTTTCCCAATTCAAAGACTAGCTAGCTAGACTTCTTGAGAACCACTGAACATTTTTGGAAATAACTTTTCTTTCTTTCTTTCTTCCTCCCTTCCTATCTTCCTTTCTTCTTCTTCTCTCCCTCCCACGCTGCCTCCTTTCTTTCTTTCCTTCCTATTTTTCCTTTATTTTTGCCTCCAAAAATTTTACAAGTGATAGGAGAATTACACATGAAAATGGCTGTATCAGAGTAGCCAGAAGAAATATTAGTAATATAATAAAGCTTGAAACAAATGATGATTTCCTTGACTTCTAAACACTCATTTAATAGCATGTGGATTTATACCTTAGTAAATTTACATTATAAGAAATATAACAAGTAAACAATCACTGTAACATCTTATACCATAACATCAAAGATTTATGGTGATATACTAGGGTTATTTGGGCTTCCCAAGTGGAGAACAGCCTGCCAGTACTGGAGACAAAAGAGGCGTGGTTCCATCCCTGGGTTGGGAAGATCCCCTGGAGGAGAAAATGGCAACCTACTCCAGTATTCTTGCCTGGAGCATCCCGTGGACAGAAGAGCCTGCAGGCTGCTGTCCACAGGGTCTCAAACAGTTGGACATGACTGAAGTGACTTAGCATACACAAATATTAGGGTTATTTATTCACATATCTTGGGCCTTCCTGGTGGCTCAGACAGTACAAAATCCACCTGCAACGCAGAAGACATAGGTTTGAGCCCTGGGTTGGGAAGTTCCTCTGGAGAAAGAAATGGCAACCCACTCCAGTATTCTTGCCTGGAGAATCCCATGGACAGAGGATCCTGGTGGCTTACAGTCCATGGGGTCACAAGGAGTTAGACACACACACACACACCCTTTCTAAGTAGACTAGGGACGAGGTAGTGATGGATTCATTCAGTCATTGAACAAATATTTATTGAAATTCTACTGTAGGAAGGGCTGTTCCAGACCCAGGGCATACAAGAAGAAAACCGCAAAAGCTCTGACCTCAGGAACCAAAGCTAGAGGTTAGTGAGAACAGAATCAGATCAAGAGATAAATACCATGGAGATAATAAAGATATAAGTAAGTAAGTGTTAGTCGCTCAGTCATGTCCGACTCTTTGCAACCACAAGGACTGTAGCCCACCAGGCTCTGTCCATGGCATTCTCCAGGCAAGAATACTGGAGTGGGTTGCCATTTCCTCCTTTGACCCAGAGATTGAACCAGCGTCTTCTCCACTGTAGGCAGATTCTTTACCACTGAACCACTGAGAGAGCCTCGCTTGACCACATCCCTTTAAATGTAATGAATAGTGTCCACAATATTATTAGAGTAGTTAACAGGAAGGGCTACCCACTCCAGCATTCTTACTTGGAGAACTACAGGGACAGAAGAGCCAGGCAGGCTACAGTCTATGGGGTCACAAAGAGTCAGACACAACTGAGCGACTAACACTTATTTTTTTCAGTTATGGGGAAAGATAGCAAAGATGATCACAGAGCTGAATTATCATAAAACAAGGATGCTAAGTAATTTCTACAAATTGGCAATTCCTTCAGCAGAAAAATGTTTTTTGAATATTGCAATTAAGATATTAAACCTGATATGCTTTACTTTGAGTGAGCCTAGTAAGGAAACCAGTAACCTTCCCAGTAACCTTGTATGAAGGTATATTTGGAAATTCATCACCAAGCAACCTTGATAAGAGGCACCATTCTTGTTCTTTTGGTCTCTGAAAATGTAAATTGAGGAGCAAAGGATTTCCCATTTTTAAAAGATGTTTATTTCTTTTTATTCAACTGTGAGTAATAATAGATTTGACAAACAGAATAGTTCAAAATCATGTGAACGGTTCTCAGCTCCTTTAATAGTAGCCCCCCTCCCTCACTTTTGGAAACCAAAGTACACAAACAAACTTCTGAAGAAGAGAACTGCCTCAGAACCAAGGAGAGGATGTGTTCTGGTAAAAGCTAAACTGGAAACGCAGCACACCTGCTCGCAGCCAGTCCCCCCCTTCACATATCTCACACGGCCTTGCCATGTGAAGTCTCGTCCAAGTCAAACAAGTAGCGATTTTAAAGTAGCACCTAAAGAGGAACTCGGGCAAAGCTGGCCAGCAAAACCCCAGGCCCTAAACGTCCCTGCTGCACAGGCTTTATTTTCATTTCCTTGACCCATTTACCGAGAGTTGTTACTGATGGCTCGCTAGGCCTCCCCTGTACACAGCACACCAATAATAAACAGAGGCCAGCTGACACCCAGAGACACCTGCAGAACATTCACAGTGCAGGATTGTTCATCCAAGGGGGGGCGTTTGGACCAGGGGGTGGATGGGTAGCCATCCGCAGACTCAGTACACACACACACACACACACACACACACACACACACACACACACTCGCCCGAAAGAAGTTTACCAAGGACCCTCCTGAGGGCCTGCTGAACTGCCAAGAGAACTAACAGAAAAGCACCGCTGACTGTGGAGAGCAATGTGTGAAAAGGCCTCTGTGTGCAGTCATCCCCTTGTATCCCAAGCACTCGGACTTGGCTGAAATTAGTTTTGCAAAAGTTTGGTAGAAATTGCATGCAAGCGTCTGCACAAAGACTGGAAGGCATGGAGCTTATTATTCCACTTTCTCGGGCTCCAACTCCTTATTTATTCATAAATTACATATTTGCCAATGAAAATACTTTGTTTAAGGTCTGATCAAGCAGGTGCCTTCAAGTAACCTGAAAAGCCTTCACTAACATTTGAAAACTTTTCAGAACTGGGTTTCTTGGAATTGACAACAAAGGCCTTTTTTTTTCTTCTATGAATTCAAGTTTGAAATATTTTTCTAAATAATTCAGAAAATATGATTTAAGTTGGTGATGAATCAATAGGAATATATGTAGTAACACTCATGATGTTATGAAAGAAACATTTCAAATATATTCAAATACAATAATTAACATCTTTAAGGAGCCTGCTTGGTATTTGAAATATTCAATACACTCAATGCTTTTAATTAATATGGATTCATGACAGGAGAAATAAAGGAAAGCTGATTTTTGCAACTGTGTGGCTTCCAAAGCCTAAGATTCAATTCACTTACAATATTTTTGAACTGGGTAAGCTTTATGAGAGGGCATAAGAATAGAAAATCATTGAATCCAAAGATATATTTATTGATATCATTACTGAGGGCCACATGAGAGAGACAGAGCATGGAAACTAGACTTTGAACCTCTAATACAAAATTCTCTTTCTAGAATATTGTACAGCCTATCCTGTGCTCATCTTATTTCATTATTCATCAATGGTACAGTAATTTTCCGTAAGAAAAATGAGTAAACAATTGTGTACTCTCTTTAAAATTTAGAGATTCTAGCAAGTTGAAATCATTTGGTTTTCTCTCATTTTTTTCTCATTAACGAAGTGCATCTGTCTGATGGTCTTTAAAATCACTTACATCAATCTTAGGAATAGTCCAAACCATTCTTGGACAAGAGAGAACACACCAGCTGTGGTTTAAGCAGCAATGCAGCTGTAGAAAGTATGTGAGCAAAACCTGAAGCTGGAGAAAAGCCAGTTTGCCTTAAAAAATTCCACCTGGACCTACTTAGCACCTCCTCCCTTACCCTAACCCTAAACACATGCCCTTGGACTCCACAGGGATAAGAATGAAACCTGGAGAGAGAAAGAGGCTTAGTCTTAGTTTGTGTTGGCAAGATTGTTCCAAGGCCCTTCTATTTCCTGCTTCCCATATACCTCTCCTTTCGCTCCAACAGACAATTGAAACTCAGTATAGCCAGTAGTCAGTCGCTGCTACATATTAATAAATCAGAAACTGTAGCAATTCCTTCATATTGCTCTTTTATTGTTTTTATGAAAGAAATCCAAGGGATATACTGGACACCTTCTTTCATTGCATGTAACAAGAACAATTTAAATAATAAATTTATTTATTATTTGTACCACCTGGGCTGGTACAATGCTTATATATGTACATTATTTCAGCTATTAAAAAAATTCAAAAAACCCTTTCCATGTTCATATTTTTCCTAATGCTTATTCTTAAATAGATATACCACTTTTGTACATCTAGCAGCTGAAATATAGATATTAAAGTTCCTTTAGAAGACTCAGGAAATTTATTATGCCTTTGTTTATTCATTCATTCATTTATTCAACAAATATTAGTTACTATAGCTTTCACTAACTTCATATATCTCTTTTGTGCCTGATCTATTATGCATAGATCATAACATTTAAAATTGCAGTAATGCATAAAGTAAGTACTATCATTATTCCCCTTTTCTAGATAAGGCAACTGAAGTTCAAAGCGGTTAAGCAACTTGCCCAAGGTTACCCTGCTAAGTTATAGAATTAATATTTGAATAGAATCGCTTTCAAAAATGTTAATTATAGGATCTAGGCACCAAGTATATGAGGGTTCACTGTGTAATTCTTTCACCTTCTCTGCATGTTTAATAATAAAATGTCAGGAGTAAAATCACTTTTATTTTCATTTCCATGAAGCTTTCATTGATATGTCATATTGTGACTCATTTGATATTCATTTGGAGCCACATTATGAACACTAATGCAAAATTAAGACACTCCCAGATAAACAAAGCTGAGGAAGTTCATTACCACTAGACCTGCCTGCAAGAAATGCTTAGGCATCCTGCAAGTTAAAATGAAAAGATGCTAGCCAGTAATCTGAAGCCATATGAAGAAATAAAAATCTCAGTAAGGGTAATCATAGACACTGATGATAAAATCTTCACAAAATCCCATCTAACTGAATTCAGCAGCATAGTAAAAGAATTATACATCATGAAAAACTGGGACTATCAAATGCAAGGATAGTTTAACATATGAAAATCGATTAATATAATACACCATGTTAACAGAATGGAGAGGGGAAAAGCTACATGATTATTTCAGTCATTGCAGAAAAAGCATTTGACAAAATTCAACATTCGTTCATTATAAAAAGATTTAAGAAACCAAGAATGTATAGAAACAGCATCAACATGCTAAAATCCATGTATAAAAAACCCATATATGAACATCACAGTCAAGGTGAAAAATGGAAAGCTTTTCCTCTAATAACAGGAAAAAAGTAATATTGCCCTCTCTCACCACCCTTGTTCAGTACTGGAAATTCAACTGAGAACAATAATAAGAAATAAAAGGCACCCATATTGGAAAATAGGAAATAAAATTATGTCTGTTCACAGATAATATCTTATATGTAGAGAACCCTAAAGATTTCATTAAGAAACTCTTGAACTAATAAATTATTTTAGAAAAAGACAAGATTCAAAGCACATTTCTATATGCTAACATCAAACAATCTGAAAAGGAAGCTAAGAAACAGTTTCATTTACAATAGCATCACAAAGAATAAAATACTCAGACATTAACTTAAGAAAGTAAAAAAAAAAAAACTACACTGAAAACTGTAAAACATTGGGAAAAGAAATTAGTCATAAGTAAGTAGAAGCACATTCCATGTTCATGGATTAGAAGAATTAATATTGTTAAAATGCCCATACTACTCAGAGTGATCTACAGGTATTATGCATCCCTCATAAAAATTCCAATGAAGTATTTAAAGAAATAGAAAAATCCATCCTAAAATTCATATGGAATTACAAGGAACCTCACATAGCCAAAACAATCTTGAAAAAGACCAAAGCTCTTGAAATCAGAGGAAAACTCTCTGATTTCAAAACTTACTACAAAACTCTAGTAATCAAAACATAATAGTACAACAACAGTCATATAGTTCAATAGAATGGAATAAAGAACCCAGAAATAAGCTTCACTTATAAGGTCAAATGATTTTCAACAAGGATGCCAAGACCATTCAATGGGGAAAAGGATAGTCTGTTCTGTAAACTGTACTGTTGAAACTGGATGTAGACATGCAAAAGAACAAAAGCAGACCCTTACCTATCACCATATACAAAAACCACCTCAAAATAGATTAAAAACCTAAAGGTTAAAAGTGAAACTTTAAAACTCTCAGATGAAAACAGGACAAAAGCTTTGTGACATTAGATCTGGTGAATCCCAGGGATGGGGGAGCCTGGTGGGCTGCCAGCAGCAGTGATTTTTTGGGTGAGACCATAAAGACGCAGGCAACAAAAGAAAAACATAGATGAATTAGATTTCATGAAAAATTTAAAATTATGTATCATGAAAATTTAAAAACTTTGTTCATCAAAAGATTCTATCAACAGAATTTAAAAGGCAACCCATAGAATGAGAGGAAGTGTTTGCAATTCATGTATTTAAGAAGGGATTAATATCCAAAATATAGAGACAGCTCCTAAAACTAAACAACAAAACGAAAACAACCAGATTAAAAATCAACAAAAGGATAGACATTTCTCCAAAGAAGATTAAAAATGGCCAACAAACACATTAAAAAACGCTCAACATCGCTAACCATTCAGTTCAGTTCAGTTCAGTCGCTCAGTCGTATCTGACTCTTTGCGACCCCATGAATCGCAGCACGCCAGGCTTCGCTGTCCATCACCCACTCCCGGAGCTCACTCAGACTCACGTCCATTGAGTCAGTGATGACATCCAGCCATCTCATCCTCTGTCGTCCCCTTCTCCTCCTGCCCCCAATCCCTCCCAGCATCAGAATCTTTTCCAATGAGTCAACTCTTCGCATGAGGTGGCCAAAGTTCTGGAGCTTCAGCTTTAGCATCATTCCTTCCAAAGAAATCCCAGGGCTGATCGCCTTCAGAATGGACTGGTTGAATCTCCTTGCAGTCCAGGGGACTCTCAAGAGTCTTCTCCAACACCACAGTTCAAAAGCATCAATTCTTCGGCGCTCAGCCTTCTTCACAGTCCAACTCTCACATCCGTACATGGCTAACCATTAGGGAGATACAAATCAAATCTGCAGGGAGATATCACCTCACACAATTAGGGCTTCCCTGGTGGCTCAGACTGTAAAGCGTCTGCCTGCAATGCGGGAGACTGGGGTTCGATCCCTGGGTGGGGAGGATCCCCTGGAGAAGGAAATGGCAACCCACTCCAGTACTCTTACCTGGAAAATTCCATGGACAGAGGAGCCTTGTAGGCTACAGTCCATGGGGTCGCAAGGAGTCGGACATGACTGGGTGACTTCACTTCACTTCACTATAGTATCAAAAAAAAAAAAAAAAAACAGAAAACAAATGCTGAGAAGGATGTAGTGAAATTGGAACCATGTGCACTGTTGATGGAAATTAAGTAGCATAGCTTCTGTAGAAAATGATAGGGCAGTTCCTAAGTTTTTTAAAAATAGAATTGCCATGTGTGTATGTGCTCAGTCACTCAGTCATGTTCAACTCTTTGTGACTCCATGGAGTGTAGCTCACCAGGCTTCACTGTTGGTGGAATTTTGGAGTCAAGAATACTGGAGTAAGTTGCCATTTCCTACTCCAGGGGACCTTCCAACCCAGGGATTGAGCTTGAGCCTCCTGCATTGGCAAGCAGATTCTTTAACACTGTGCCACCGAGGAAGCCCAATGATCTAGCAATGCCACTTCTGAAAATATACCTAAAAGAACAAGTAGAGTATCAAAGAAAATATATTTGTACACCCATGATCATAGCAGCATTTTTCACAACAGTTAAAATGTTGATGTAACCCAAGTATCCATTGATGTATGAATGAATAAGTAAATACTGCATACATATATATGTATATATACATATATATATATATATGAGAAGGCAATGGCAGCCCAATCCAGTACTCTTGCCTGGAAAATCCCATGGGCGGAGGAGCCTGGTAGGCTGCAGTCCATGGGGTTGCTAAGAGTTGGACAGGACTGAGCGACTTCACTTTCACTTTTCACTTTCATGCATTGGAGAAGGAAATGGCAACCCACTCCAGTGTTCTCGCCTGGAGAATCCCAGGGATGGGGGAGCCTGGTGGGCTGCCGTCTATGGGGTCGCACAGAGTCGGACACAACTGAAGTGACTTAGCATACATATATATATATATACAATGGAATATTATTATCCTTGAAAAGGAGGGAAATTCTGACATATTATAACTTGGATGAACTTTGAAGACATGCTTACTGAAATAATTCAATCACAAAGACAAATATCATGTAATTCCTTTTATATGAGGTACCTAGAGCAGTAAAAAACCATAGAGACAGAAAGTATGGTGGTGATTACCAGAGGCCGGAGGGAATAGCGAGTTGTTGTTTAATAGGTATAGAGTTTAAATTTTGCAAGATGAAAAGATTTCTGGAGCTGGATGATGGCAATGGCTACATACCAATATGAATGTAACACCACTCTATTGTTCATGGGGTTCTCAAGAAAGGAATACTGGAATACAGGAATACTGGCAGGAATTCTCCAGGCCAGAATATTGGAGTGGGTAGCCTTTCCCTTCTGGATCTTCCCTACCCAGGAATTGAAGTGGGTTCTCCTGAATTGCAGGCAAATTCTTTACCAACTGAGCTATCAGGGGAGCCTCTCAAGGTAAGAATACTGAAGTGGTTTGCCATCCCTTCTCCAGTGGACCATGTTTTGTCACAACTCTCCACCATGACCCGTCTGTCTTGGGTGGCCCTACGCAGCATGGCTCATAGTTTCATTGACTTAGACAAGTCTGTGGTCCATGTGATCAGTTTGATTAGTTTTGTGTGATTGTGGTATACATTCTGTATGCCTTCTGATTAATAAAGATAAGAGGCTTGTGGAAGCTTCCTGATAGGAAGGACTGCCTTTGGGGGAATCTGAGCCTTGCTCTGATAGGTGGGGCCATGCTCAGTAAATCTTTAATCCAATTTTCTGTTGAAGGGTGGGGCTGTGTTCCCTCCTTATAGTTTGGCCTGAGGCCAAATTATAACAAGCAGGAGGTGGCAAGAGTGAACATTGACACTTTAGGAATCGGTGAACTAAAATGGACCAGAATGGATGAATTTAACTCAGATGACCATTATATCTACTTCTATGGGCAAGAATCCCTTAGAAAAATGGAGTGATGCTCATAGTCAACAAAAGTGTCTGAAATGCAGTACTTGGGTGCAATCTCAAAAATGACAGAGTGATCTCTGTTGATTTCCAAGGCAAACCATTCAATATCACAGTAATCCAAGTCTATGCCCCAACCACTAATGCCAAAGAAGTCGAAGTTGAATGGTTCTATGAAGACTTCCAAGACCTTCTAGAACTAACACCAAAAAAAAAAAAAAAAAAAAAGATATATTTTTCATCATAGGGGACTAGAATGAAAAAACAGGAAGCCAAGAGATACCTGGAATAACAGGCAAATTTGATCATGGAGTACAAAATAAAGCAGGGCAAAGGCTAACATAGTACTCCAATGTTTGTCAGCCTAGCTGCAAGTCAGAATCACCTTTAGAATTTTTAAAATCAAGGCATGTCTGGACTATACCCATGGAGTAAATGTATAAAGAGGTATTTGTATTTTTCTAAACTTCTCAGAGTCTCCAGGGCTAAGAGCCACCATGATATATAGTTTACGGCAGTGTTTTTCAAAACCGGAGAACAAGACTGCTGGCAATAGGAATTCAGGAGTACTTATAAAAAATGTAAATCCTAACTCCCCTCCCATGCTTCTAAGTAGAATCTCTTGGCACTGCATTTGGCAACTATTAGTATGTGGTTTTTATCTGCATTCATACTATAAAGATATTTTAATAATAAAAACTATATCATTAATTTTCCAAATATGTAATACTGACATTATATATTGAGAACATACCACTTTAGCATATAATAATTTTCTGTTCCTTTTTGTTTACTATTTAAAAATATAATACTCCATTTCCTATCACTCCCATATCAATCACTACTGTGTTACAGAATGCAAACCTTTGGATCAGTAGGAACTGGTACTTCATAATGGTGTTCCAAATAATTTTGCATGTCAGAACTGTACCATTCCCATTCATAATAAAGCCAGGCCATGGCAAGTTTGCAGGAGCTGTTTCCAAACTAAGCTTCCACAGAAAATATGTGTCAGGTTTGTTTTTCTGTGTCGAAACAATGAGTGCAATGTGAATGGATTTTCACTTCTTTGATGCTTCAAAATATTTGCTTAATGCTCATGGACTTTGAGTCTCCCTGAGAGTTGGCCTCTGATGTATCTATTAGGACTGTCAGGTGTGGTCATGCAGGCCATGTACTGCATGATTCCAGGGGGCACCATGCATGTTATATGCAACATGGTGCCAACCCTCAGAGGTAATAATTAAATCCCAAAGGAATTTTTAAATTCGAAATTACCTTATTTTACTAGTTTCTATGATATCACATTGGGGAATATGTCCTTTACCTGAAATGATACATGCACATTATTGACCAAACTAACTTGAAGGCACATTAGTAAATAAAAGACAAGCAAGACATGTACTCACCAAAGATAACTGATGTAATTATCATTGATAATTTGGTTCTAAAATTATATTAAAAAAGAAAACCTGTGGAAGCTAGTCACAAAAAGAAGTTCATGTAATTTTCAAAAATAATAGATTTTAAAGAAAATATGAAGTTCTGATTTTTCCCTAATTTGATTTTAATTTAAAATGTAAATATTTAACATTATTTATTTTAATCTTGACTGTTTAAGTAAACAATAAAATCCTTTTTAATTCATTCTTGAAGTAACAGTGTTTGTTATCACAAAACCACTTAGAGAATGCGTTTTTTATTAATTACAAAAATATAATGATTTAGTAAATATTTTATCCAAGATTCCAATGTAAAAATGTTCACTTTACATTTATGAGAGATGTCTCAAAATTTCAAGAAATTTGACAATTGTTAACATATAGAGATATGTAGTTTTAAAAAAAACTTATTCTTAAAAATAATCAGATATTTCTCTTTGACTCTTGATTTGTTTTGCTTTTCTAATCTTCTAAACCCAAATATTATAAAAGAGTCTAATTGTGAAATATTCATTGCTGGGGGAGAGTATTATATTTAACTTTTGTGAGTTTATAGTAATTATATTTTCTTAACCATACATTTTACTTTACTCAATTAACATGGGATTATGCAAAATAGATTTTGCAGTATTTACTAAGCATAGTAACCAAAGTTCAGTTCAGTTCAGTCGCTCAGTTATGTCCAATTCTTTGCAACCCCATGAATCGCAGCATGCCAGGCCTCCCTGTCCATCACCAACTCCCGGAGTTCACTCAGACTCACATCCATCGAGTAGGTGATGCCATCCAGCCATCTCATCCTCTGTCGTCCCCTTCTCCTCCTGCCCCCAGTCCCCCCCAGCATCAGAGTCTTTTCCAATGAGTCAACTCTTCGCATGAGGTGGCCAAACATAGTAACCAAAAGGAGAAGGCAATGGCAGCCCACTCCAGTACTCTTGCCTGGAAAATCCCATGGATGGAGGAGCCTGCTAGGCTGCAGTCCATGGAGTCGCTGAGGGTCGGACACAACTGAGTGACTTCACTTTCACTTTTCACTTTCATGCATTGGAGAAGGGAAATGGCAACCCACTCCAGTGTTCTTGCCTGGAGAATCCCAGGGACGGGGGAGCCTGGTGGGCTGCCATCTATGGGGTCGCACAGAGTCAGACGTGACTGCAGTGACTTAAGCAGCTTAGCAGCAGTAATCAAAAATGGGTCAAATATTTTGGATAATAAAAGGCATAAATTACAAGCCCATAAACCTATTTTGAGGTACTACCCATTTAACTTCAGCGTGCTGTAGTGAAGACAAATATATTCAGCTTCTTGAACATGAAAATATATTGTATATGGATAGTTAATATCAACACTTGCTTACTTGGGAACTAAAAACCCATGAGACCTCCCTAACACTAATCTGGCCAGCTACCTGCTTCATTATAATTGATAGCATTATCAACAGTTCTGTTAAGAGAGGAATACCATGTACTAGATCTACTGTGGGCCACACAGTGTGTGAGACAGGAGTTTTTACCAAATCAGGAGGGAAGGAGAAGAGGCAAAACATGAATGAGACAATTATGATGCCCCTCAGTTCAGTTCAGTTGAGTTCAGCCACTCAGTCGTGTCCGACTCTTTGCGACCCCATGAATCGCAGCACACCAGGCCTCCCTGTCCATCACCAACTCCTGGAGTTCACTCAAACTCAGGTCCATCGAGTTGGTGATGCCATCCAGCCATCTCAACCTAGGCAGTGGTAATAAGCTTAATAAGGAAATACATGATATTATTGATTAAAAACATGTTTAAGGATTTTTCTCTATATTTCATACATCTATTCTGATTCTCCCTCAATAGCATGACGCTTAGTTATTGGAGATATTTTAATGAATAAATGACTTTCAAGTGAACAGTGGATGTATGGAAAACTGTCTACCAGAGTATACCTGTTCTAATGAAGGAAAAAAATTTCCTTTGTAGATGTGAAATCACATTTGATCTCTTTAACATTAACATTACTCCAACAATGATACACAAGACAACCCCACATCAACCTTTTCAATGAAATTCAGGGATGAATTTTTGGCCCAGAGTAGAGAAATGGAAGCCTGCTGAAAATGCCCCAAATCAGTGGTGTATTAGAGACTAAATGGAAGTGATAAATTTGCAAATGTATAGTTAAGAAGAGTAAAGTGATAAAGTTTTAGTCATTTCAGTCAGGAAATATTTGCTGTTCCCTAACTCTGTGTGAGTGAGTAGTCTGTCAAGCTCCTCTGTCTGTGGAATTTTTCAGGCACGAATATTGGAGTGGGTTTCCATTTTCCTCTTCCAGGGGATCTTCCTGACCCAGGGATCAAATCCCTGTCTCCTGGGCCTCCTGCATCACAGACAGATTCTTTACCCTCTCAGCTACTGGGGAAGCCTGTTCTCTAACCATATATACATCTAAAAAAGCAATATACTCAATTTTTTTCCTTTGTTTTCTGGTTTGTCTTTGTTTTTCCTCAAAGCACTCATATATCTCCAGTTCATTCACATGACCTAGCATTCAATATTTTCTGAATGGAATAACAAGTGAGTATTTCTAGTCTGCACTAGTGATTAAAGACACTGGATGATACCAAGCAAGCTACAGGTATCCTGAAGTGACCAGGGGCCAGGTGTGCAGGAAAGGATATAGTCCCCTAGTTTGTGAAGTGCCTCCCCATCTCATGGGTTGCTGTGAACATTATCTGAGACCATAAAACTCTTCCCCAAGCCAGGGATCAAACCTGCATCTCCTGCATTGGCAAGCAAATTCTTTACCACTGTACTACCTGGGAAGTCTTAGGTAGGTTTTATTTATAGGTATTTTGTTGTTGTTGTTACCCTGGTAAATGAGATTATTTCCTTAATTTCTCTTTCTGATAGTTTGTTGTTAGCATATATTATAAAAATGCAACAGATTTCTGTATATTAATTTTGCATCCTGCAACTACTGATTATTGATTACCTCTACATGTGCTAGCAAAGTGATGATCAAAATTTTTCATGTGAGTCTTCAACAGTACATGAACTGAGAACTTCCAGATGTTCAAGCTGGATTTAGAAAAGGCAGAGGAACCAGAGATCAAATTGCCAACATACAGTGGATCATCGAAAAAGCAAGAGAGTTCCAGAAAAACATCTACTTCTGCTTATTGACTATGCCAAAGCCTTTTACTATATGGATCACAACAAACTGTGGAAAAATTTTAGAGGTGGGACTTCTATACCGCCTGATGTGTCCCCTGAGAAATCTGTATGCAGGTCAAGAAGGAACAGTTAGAACCAGCCATGGAGTATGTCAAGTCTGTATATTGTCACCCTGCTTATTTAACTTCTATGCAGGGTACATCATGTGGAATGCTGGGCTGGATGAAGCACAGTCTGGAATCAAGATTGCTGGGAGAAATATCAGTAACCTCAGATGTGCAGATGACACCACTCTTATGGCAGAGAGTGAAGAGGAATTGAAGAGCCTCTTGATGAAAGTCAAAAAGGAGAGTGAAAAATCTGGCTTAAAACTCAACATTCGTAAGAAAGCTGTGGTACATATACACAATGGAGTATTACTCAGCCATTAAAAAGAATACATTTGAATCAGTTCTAATGAGGTGGATGAAACTGGAGCCTATTATACAGAGTGAAGTAAGCCAGAAGGAAAAACACCAATATAGTATGCTAACGCATATATATGGAATTTAGAAAGATGGTAACAATAACCCTGTATGCGAGACAGCAAAAGAGACACAGATGTATAGAACAGTCTTTTGGACTCTGTGAGAGAGGGAGAGGATGGGATGATTTGGGAGAATGGCATTGAAACATGTATAATATCATATATGAAATGAGTCGCTAGCCCAAGTTCAATGCATGATACTGGATGCTTGGGGCTGGTGTACTGGGATGACCCAGAGGGATGGTACGGGGAAGGAGGAGGGAGGGGGGTTCAGGATGGGGAACACGTGTATACCTGTGGCGGATACATGTTGATGTATGGCAAAACCAATACAATATTTTAAAGTAATTAGCCTCCAATTAAAATTAATAAATTTACTTAAAAAAAAAAACTCAACATTCAGAAAACTAAGATCATGGCATCAGGTCCCATCACTTCACAGCAAATAGATGCAGAAACAATGGAAACAGTAACAAACTGTATTTTGGAGGGCTCCAAAATCACTGCAGATGGTGACTGCAGCCATGAAATTAAAAAACTCTTGCTCCTTGGAAGAAAAGCTATGACCAATCTAGACAACATATTAAAAAGCAGAGACGTTACTTTGCCAACAGAAGTCCATCTAGTCAAAGCTGTGGGTTTTCCAGTAGTCATGTGTGAATGTGAGAGTTGGACTGTAAAGAAAGCTGAATGCTAAAGAATTGATGCTTTTGAACTGTGGTGTTGGAGAAGACTCTAGAGAGTCCCTTGGACTGCAAGGAGATCCAACCAGTCTATACTAAAGGAAATTGGTCCTGACTATTCATTGGAAGGACTGATGGTAAACCTGAAACTCCAGTACTTTGGCCACTTGATGCAAAGAACTGATTCATTGCAAAAGACCCTGATGCTGGGAAATATTGAAGGCAGGAGGAGAAGGGGATGACAGAGGATGAGATGGTTGGATGACATCACCAACTCAACGGACATGAGTTTGAGTAAGCTCCAGGAGTTGGTGATGGACACAGAAGCCTGGCATGTGCAATCCATGGAGTCACAAAGAGTCAGACATGACTGAGTGAACTGAGTAGTTTTCTGATGGCTTTTTAAGGATTTTCTATGTATAGAATCTGCCTGCAGTGTGGGAAACCCAGATTTGATCCATGGTTTGGGAAAATCTCTTAGAAAAGGATATGGCTACTCACTCCAGTATTCTTGCCTGGAGAATTCCATGGGCAGAGGAGCCTGGTGGGCTACAGTCCATGGGGTCACAAAGAGTCAGACACAACTGTGTCATCTGCAAACAGTGACAGTTTTACTTCTTCTTTTCCAATTTAGATTCCTTTTATTTCTTTTTTCCTCTGATTGCTGTAGCTATAACTTCCGAAACTATATTGAATAAAAGTGGTGAGAGTGGGCATCTTTATCTTGTTCCTGATCTTAGAAGAAATGCTTTCAGCTTTTTCTCACTGAGTGTGATGTTGGCTATGGGATATTTTGGATGAGCCCGGGGGTTGTTATTAGTACATAAAAAAGAGACTTGCACCTCTAGACAATGGGCATCAACTTACAGAGAATGAGTCAGAGACTTCAGTGACATACTGACTCCAAATATCTCTGCCAGCCTCCTCTCATTTTGGAAATGTGTTCTGCAGAACCAAAAACCTTTGTTCCTTTAGCCAAAAACTTTATTCCCTTAAAATATAAAAGCTTGACTCAAGTCCTATATGTTTCCTTCTTATTTATTTTTTTCTCACTGCCAGTCAATCATTCTTCAAGTTCTCACAATAGTTACCTTCAACCACTTCTTAAATAGTGCTTCTCAAATTTTAATGTGCATATAAATGACTTGAGGATTTTGTTACAATGCAGATTTCAGTAAAATTTATTCTATAAACAAAATGCGACTGAGTATAGCATCCAGATTAAAAAAACAAAACAGATTATTACCAGCACTCCATTAATACATTGCAGTGAGTTGGATGGTGATTCCAAAGTTATCAGATCCTAATCCTGGAAACCTGTGAGTGTTACCATATATTGTAAAATTTTTGTAGATATTGAAAAAGAAACTTCTGTAGATCCTTGAAATAAAAAAATTATCCTGGATTATGCAAGCAGGCTTCAAATGCCATCACAAATGTTATAAAAGAAAGATAGAAAGAGATTAAACATACATAAATAAGGCCATGTGAACACAGAGACAGATTAGAATGAAGGGATGTAGCCACAAGCCAAGGAATGCAACCACAAGAAATTTAAAGAGATAACAGATGCTACTCCTGGAGCCTCCAGAAGTGAAACGATACCTCCACCTTTAATTGGGGATTTACAGCCTTTGGAATTGAAACAGAATAAACAACTGTTGCTTTCAGTCCCCAAGTCTGTGATAATTTTCCTAGTAGCAAAAGGAAACAAATACACCATCTTTAATTATTATTATTTTTTAATGAAGTATCTCTCTTCTTTTGGTGCCATTAAGACTTAATATACTTTTCTGAGAACTCTTTTTAGGCAACCTGAAGGAAATGAGCGACAATTCCCTTGTCTGTTATCTTCATGTTGCTGCATAACATCACTTGCTAATTTTGTCCATTTTACTTTTCAGTTTTAGATATGATTACATATTTAGTACTGAGAAATTTCTGCATCTCAATTACTGAGATACTGGGCCCATTTACTTAATTCTTTAACTATTACAGTTCTTAAATTGATTCAGCACTTCTGGCCTAAACCTGACTATAATTAATGTTGTGATTTGAGTTTTCTAAATGACCCTGGGTTGGAGCTAATATTTAAATAACTCCTTCTAATGCAGATAAGCTAAACTTCTTGCTACATTGTTTTCTCTGCAATTTGCAACAAATTACCACAGTTAGAAGCTTAAAACAACACAATTTCCTATTTTACAGTTCTGTAGTTCAGAAGTCTGACATAGGTTTTATCGGGCTAAGGTCAAAGAGGCAACAGTGCTGAGTTCCTTTCTGTAGAATTTATGGAGAGAATTAGTTTTCTTACCTAGCTTCTAGAGTTTGCCCACGTTCTTTGGTCCACGGCCCTCTTCCTCTATGCTCAGTGCAACTGTGTTGCATATATCTGACCCTTCTTCAAGAGTCACATCTCCTCCTTGTTCACAGCTGGAAAACGTTTTCCCCTTTTTAAGGACCCTCATGAATATATTGGGTTGACCCAAATAATCCAGGATAATCTCTCCTTCTCTAGGTTCTTAACCTCAATTACATATTCAGAGTCCCTTTGCCATGTAAAGCAACCTATTTGCAGGTTCCAGAGATTAAGACATGGACATCCTTAGGGTCCATGTTTTTCTAGTTCTACAACCTAATTATGATGATGTAGGAGCCTGGTAGGCTGTGGTCCATGGGGTCGCTAAGAGTCGGACATGACTGAGCGACTTCCCTTTCACTTTCCACTTTCATGCATTGGAGAAGGAAATGGCAGCCCACTCCTGTGTTCTTGCCTGGAGAATCCCAGGGATGGGGGAGCCTGGTGGGATGCCATCTATAGGGTCACACAGAGTTGGACACGACTGAAGTGACTTAGCAGCAGCAGCAGCAAGAGATTTTAATATTTCATACAACTTTTAGAAAATGAGTCTTTTTGATTTTTTTAAAATCTTAACTATTTTCTGAAGTCACTCACTTTAAATAAAATACTTATTTAAAATATTACTTATTCAAATATTTTCCCTTTGTATAGTGCTGCAAAATATAATTCTCGGCTTTCAGCCATTTCCAGAATCATTATTGTTAGAGTGGCTTCCCTGGTGGCTCAGCAGTAAACTAATCCACCTATAGTGCAGAAGACCACCTGCAAGACAGGCGACATGGGTTCAGTCCCTGGGTTGGGAAAACCCCCTGGAGGAGGAAAAGGCAACCCACTCCAACACGCTTGCCTGGAAAATCCCATGGACAGAGGGGCCGGGTGAGCAGTAGTCATGGGGTCACAAGAGTCGACAAGACTTAGCAACTAAACCACCATTACCACCACAGTGTGAGAGTAATTTTTATACTGGAATTACTATTTTTCCTGAGTTAAGGATATATCATAATTTCAGTTGTACTATTTAAAAATGTTGTTTAGTGATCTGCTAGATGTTCTCTCTTGAAGTGAATAATAAGAATTATCCTATTTTTAAAAGTTGGCAAACTGAGATGGAGAGATTGGTTATACCAGTAGATATCAAAATGGAAAAAAGAGCTAAAATAAGAGGTCAAAAATATTTTATCTAAATCCTTTTTGTGATTCTTTAAATTCTGTAATAATGAAGTTATTGATTCACTGCATTTTTCTAACACTTGTGTTGCCTAAATGTTAGAGAAAACTAGCAGAAATCTGTTGAGTTTATCTGTTGATTTAGTACTAAAATCTATTGATTTTCAGTACTAAAATCTGGACATTTCTGCCTGTCTCAAATCCACAGATTCATTAAAATTCTATTTCTATTCCTCTCTTCCAATGAGTCTTTCCTGAAATTACCAGTGCACAGTGATATGATTCTTCCAAAGGTTTAAACTTTCTTTGGTATATTGTTTATTTGGTACATGTGAGCTGCCTTGAATTATGCATGACTCTTTATATGCATAAACATTCTTTCAAATGAATTGTGAGCTACTTGGTGCAAATGATGTTCATTATATTTTTTCATATTCCTCTCATGCTTATCATACTGTTCTGCCCATTGTAGGTAATTATAGTACATTTGCTGATGGGCCAGCAGTATCACATTCCCATCCTCATCATCATTATCAGCATCATCAGTCAGCATTTACTGAGAAAATGACAAGTCGTTGTCTGCAACAGCAAAGAATGTCCTCAGAAATGCTTAACCCATGTTTTTCTTGCATCATACACAGGAAACCAGTCAATCCTAAAGGAAATCAGTCCTGAATACTCATTAGAAGGACTGATGCTGAAACTGAAGCTCTAACACTTTGGCCATTTGATGCGCCTTATTAGAAAAGACCCTGATGCTGGGAAAGACTGAGACGACCCAGAGGGATGGTACGGGGAGGGAGGTGGGAGGGGAGTTCAGGATGGGGAACATATGTATACCTGTGGCAGATTCATGTTGATGTATGGCAAAACCAATACAATATTGTAAAGTAATTAGCCTCCAATTAAAATAAATTTATATTAAGAAAAAAAGATTGAAGGCAGGAGGAGAAGAGGGAAACAGAGAATGAGAAGGATCGGATGGCATCACTGATTCAATGGACATGAGTTTGAACAAGTTCCAGGAGATAGTGAAGGACAAGGAAGCCTGGCGTGCTGCAGTCCATGGGTCTCAAGGAGTCAGACACTACTGAGCGACTAAACAACATAGAAAAGGAAATGCTGTTTTATAGTGGTGGATTCATGGGTCAGTTATGAGCACAAAAAGGCAGTGTGATCTAATAAACATTTTAAGGGATTAAAAAAAATCAGGAAATCTGCCTCCTACTCCTTCAGGTCTTCACTAACAGATTAACTCTAGACAACCTAAGTCATCCTGGACATTGTGCTGTTTCCTCATCCTGGAAAACTGCCCCTCTAGCGATTTCTTCCCTATGTATTAAACCAGGATATACTGTAGATATATTTTAAAAATAGAAGATAATTCACTTTAATAAGGTAAATGCCTCATAAAAGCCAAATTCTCAGTCACTGTCATTGGAAACTCACATTCTCAAATAGAAATTCCCAAGGGACTAAATGGTTTTTAAAAGACCTTGGATTTCTCAGGATATTGGCCCAGGAGTGGGATTGCTGGGTCATATAATAGCTCTACTTTTAGTTTTTGAGGGAACCTCCACATTGTTCTCCATAGTGGCTCTATCTATTTACATTCCCACCAACAGTGAAGAGAGTCCCCTTTTCCGCCAACCCTCTCCAGCATTTATTGTTTGCAGATATTTTTGATGATGGCCATTCAGACCAGTGTGGAGTGATTCCTCATTGTAGTTTTGATCTGCATTTCTCTAATAATTAGTGATAGTGGGGATCTTTTCACATGCCTGTTGGCCATCTGTATGTCTTCTTTGTGGTGACCTAGATGTGTCGGATGGGGGTGGGGGTGAGAAAAAGAGGTCCGAGAGGGCGGGGCTATATGTATACATATTCACTTCGTCAAACAGGAGAAACTAACACGGCATTGTGAAGCAACTGTGTGTGTGTCTGTGTGTGTGCTAAGTCACTCACTCATGTCAAACTCTTTGCGACCCCATGGACTGAGGCCTGCCAGGCTTCTCTGTCCATGGGATTTTTTTCCAGGCAAGAATGCTGAAATGGGTTGTTATTTCTTCCTCCAGGGGATCTTCCTAACCCAAGGATTGAACCCGTGTCTCTTGTGTCTCTTGCATTGTAGGGAGATTCTTTACCACTGAGCCACTGGGGAAGCCCCCAAAGCAACTATACCCCAATTTTTTTAAAAAAGTGAAAAAGAAAAATAAGACATTTTCTAAGGAATACCCATTTTTAAAAATCCCCGAATGTATTTTAAGGTAATAAAAGCCCCCTCTCTGTTTATGGTGCGAACCTAGAGCAATTTACTTGTCTTCCTTCCTTCTGAGAACTTGAAGTTTCTGGAAATGTCCAAGAAATGATCAAAGTCCCAGGAAGGAAGACCCCAGTCAATGCTGAAGCTTAATTTATCTGACGTGTTATTGTTGTACCTACTCTACAGATTGCATTCACTCTACAGATGATGAAATTGCCTTACAGGATGGTTGTGAACTGCAAATGAGTTAACTTTTGTGAAAACTATCTTGCAAAGACATCACTTTTAGGTGCTTAACTCAGGAAAATTCAATAAATTCATCTATTAATCTATGTGCTTTGCTAAGGTAAATAAGTATCTGTTTATGAAAAATTCACGAGTTTGACATTTCGGGTTTGAATGACCCACATTCAAATTCATGTTTCTCATCATCAAAATATGTGGCTTCAACTAGATGGTATATGTTATGTTCTAATCTTCATTAATTAACAAAGTATGTGAGAGCATGCTCCATCACTTCAGTCGTGTCCAACTCTTTTGGACTGTAGCCCTCAAGTCTCCTCTGTTCGTGGGATTCTCCAGGCAAGAATACTGGAGTGGGCTGCCATGCCCTCTTCCAGGGGATCTTCCCTACTCAGGCATTAAAGCCTTGTCTCCTGCATCTCCAGCACTGCAGGCAGATTCTTTACCACTGAGCTTCCTGGAAAGCACCAATTAGTAAGGTATAGCATCAGCTGTTTCTGTGGCTGTGCCTATCAGTAATATTTATCATAGACTTAAAGTGCCTAAACAAGTCATACAGGCAGAAAGGACTTGGATGACTTGATATTTTAAATTGCTGTCAATATAAGTAGACAAGTTGTTATTTCGTCTTAAAGGTAAATGCTACTGGGTTGTTTGAACATAATTATCATGGTTAAGAGGAAAGGTATTTTAAATGGGTAGATAACAAAGATAAACACACATATTATTTTTGTAATCTTGAGATCACAATGTTGTATCTGCACATTACCCTTAAACCACATCCTGCATGTTTTGAATTTCAGAGAGTTTAGGATTAAGGGCAGTTCTTTTTATCTAATGCTTATTCTCAGAGTTTGTTTTTATTTTTTTTCCCTAGCATGATACATAAAAGTTTTAAGTTCTTTAAAGATCCTCTGGACTTATGAGCAAGGAAGAAGAGGATCAAGATGATCTTATTTTTATTTAATATTTAGTAAGCACACAAGTTATTCCAGAATTTTTGGAAAACACCAAACTAAAATAGCCTCCCCAAAAATGTGTTTACTTCTTAGATTTTTAGATTCAGATGTTTAATCATTCCTGCCACTTTTTTTTTATGCACGAGGAAAATGAGTTGCAAAAGCTTAAGTTGCTTGTCTCTGGTCATATAGCTGGTTAAAGGCAGAACTGAGACTAGCCCCTGATGTTATCCTTCCTACTCAGGCTAGACTCTTTCTACTGTCTCAAACTGCCACTCATAACAACTGAATCTTTCCAAGAAGGATAAATACGTCAAGTTGTTTCAGCTGTGTCTGACTCTTTGCAACCCTATGGACTATAGCCCATGAGTCTCCTGTGTCCTGGGATTCTCCAGGCAAGAATAGTGGAGTGGGTTGCCACCCCCTCCTCGAGGGGATATTCCCAACCCAGGGATCAAACCCACGTCACTTATGCCTCCTGTATTGGCATTCAGGTTCTTTACTACTAGTGCCATCTGGGAAGCCCGTAGATACATATATCTCCTCTTTTTTATAATACGTTCTCCTCCCATTTAGGTCACCACAGAGTATTGGATAGAGTTCCTTGTACAATACATTAGAATATAGGAAGACTGAGGGCAAAGATGTTGTCTTATTTATCCATGTGCCTAGCACACAATAGCAATAAACACTTTACACATTGAATAATGGAGCTGCTGACTGGTGCTCATTTTCACATGGCATTGGAATCAGTGCATCACCTTTGACTGAAGTAGGCATATTAATTCAAGCCTAGCTGTTCAATTAGCCTCACTTTTGTGGTTTCATTGTCAATAAAGGCCACAAACTCTTTTAATCTAAAAGGAAATACCTCTAGAGCACTGGTCTTAAAGATCTAAATGCTCAAAGTGACCATACAAAGGTCCGTGAGCAAAGGACATTTTACACCCCCCCCCCCAAGTTGATGTCCCAACCCAGTCCTGACTGTATTGTTCTGCCCAGATGAGCAGACAGTCCACACAGGCTTAAAAATTCCCTTTACCATATACTCCTTAAACATGATTTTTAGAAACCAAGGAAGTAATTAAAATATTATAAGATTATGCTGGATAATATAAGTTATGGACTTTCCAGGTGGCAGGCACAGTGGTAAAAAATCCTCCTGCCAGTACAGGAGACACAAGAGATGCTGGTTCAATCCCTGGGTCAGGAAGATCCCCTGGAGTAGGAAATGGCAACCCACTCCAGTATTCTTGCCTCAAAAATCCCATGAACAGAGAAGCCTGGCAGGCTACAGTCCATGGGGTTCCAAAGAGTTGAATACAACAAAGTGTTTGAGCACGCAATGTAAGTTACATCTAAGGTAGTGTTACAATTATAAAGTGAAAGCGAAGTCACTCAGTCGTGTCTAACTCTGCAACCCTATAGACTGTAGCCTGCCAGGTTCCTCTGTCCTTGGGATTCTCTAGGCAAGAATACTGGAGTGGTGCCATTTCCTCCTCCAGGGGATCTTCCCAACTCAGGGATCGAACCCAGGTCTCCCACTTTGCAGGCAGACTTTTTACCCTCTGAGCCACCTATATTTCAAACTAAATCCAAAAAATTATATTTGATCCTCAGGCAACTAAAACTTGTGTGACAACTAAAACTTTAGCTAATTGGATGCTAAGACAATAATCCAAGCAAACAGGTACCTCTTTTGAAATGAGGCTTTTGTCCCAAATCTGATGATGAGTGAAACTAAATGAGAAGGATGCCTTTTTGTCTGTACTACGTTTTGTCCTAAGTGACTCAATTGAAATAGACTGAGAAGAACTTCTTGTCTCCTTTTCACCCAGACCCTCTTCTATAAATCTTTATCAGTCTAATGAGAAAGCATTGGCAAGAAAACAGGCCAGAATCTCTTTCTAAGGCCAAGAGGAAACTACCTAATCTGTTCCCAGTTTTTCTCAGTGTGTCAGCAAGGAAAAGAGACTGCATGCCCCTAGCCCCTCTGCTAGACACATCCTGGAGCCTGACTCATCCCTTCTCCTTGGGGCTGGTATGAGGGAGAAGACCCATACTTTGTCTGGATCTTCCTCTGGACAGAAAAAACAAATTACACATAGAAGAGGCTGCAGCATGTTATTGGGCAATATCCACGGGCTACTGAATCCTAATCCTGTCTCCACCACCTACAGTATGGGTGAACTTGGCCAAGTTATTAACCAGTTCTATCCTGGACACTAGGAAATGGTTGGCACCTCTTATCACATTTTCAAATCTCTAGCTAATTTCTCTGTCCTTTCCTCACCATCAGGGCGGTAGAGGGGAGGTTGATCATAACAGGGATGAAAATAGACTCAGGAATCAGACAAATTAGGTTTCTAATTCTAGCTCTGTCACATATGGCTGTAACTTGGGGAAATTACTTCTCTCAAAGCACAGTTTTCTAATCAGTAATGTGGAGGCAATCTGTGTGCTTATTTAGTAAGTTCACTGCAAGTACTAGGTGAGATGTTTATGTGAAGTGTTTGCATGTGCGTGGAAACACTTGCATGTGAAAAATGAAATCCATGTGAAGTGTTTAGCACAGTGCATGCCCCAATCTGCAGAGTGCTTGACTCAGTCTGATCGTTTAACAAACACTGGATTTTAATAACAATAGCTGAAACTTGAGTATGAGCTTAAATGAGACGTGGGAAGAGGAGGCCTTTCAACCACCTGCGATCTTAGACTCAGGGTCACCTTGGGCATCTAAAAAACAGTTGTTCTTTCACGTGATTCAGCCTAAGTCCTTAGGCTATGACACCAGGTATTGCCAACAAAACCCCCAAGGAATCATGAACTTAACTCACCTTGAGTTTTCATTTCCTTAAGACTCTTTGCAGGAGTGGGTGGTGGATAGGATTTGAGGGTCTGGAGTATTCTTACTAAATCCAATCTTATCACCATTTCTTCAACCATAATGTAAGTCAGATGCCAATTTGCTGCCTAAAACGTGACTAAAAATGAAAGTGTTAGTTGCTCAGGCATGTTTGACTTTTTGCCACCCTATGGACTGTAGTCCGCCAGGCTCCTCTGCCCATGGCATTCTGCAGGAAAGAATACTGGAGTGGGTTGCCTTTCCCTTCTTCAAGAGATCTTCCCAAACCAGGGATCAAATCTGCATCTCTTATGTCTGCTGCATTGGCAGGCAGGTTCTTTACTGATAGCGCCACCTGGTAAGCTAAAACATGTCTAAATAGAATCTATGTCTGTTGGGCTCATGTTGGGATTGGTTTGCAGCAGCCCTCTAGTCCTGAAGGTTAGGGCAAAGTCTTATATGTCTCAGTTGTTTTTTCTGCTCTGTCCTCCATTCATATTATAGCAGTCTGCTCCAGCTCCACACTTTCTTCTAGGAAAGAGCTTTGAAATTCCTAAGTGATATCTTTAAATTAAAATTCATGGTGCTCTGTTACATGAAACTACTCCGTGACTTCCTATTGCATTTAAGTCAAATTGAAAGTTATTCTTAGAGCCTACTTAGTCTACAGAATTTGGGTCCTACTTAATCCTGAAATTCATCTCATGTCCTCCTTTCCCTGCCCCCTTCTCTAGTCTCACTATAATCTGGACACAATGACCTTTCTACTTTTAGGACAAGCCAGTTGATTTCCTGTAAGAAGGCCTTTGGATTTGCTATTCCTTCTGCCTGGAATGTTATTCCCTAGCATCTTCCCCTGGCTTTCTCATTAGTCAAGTTTCAATTAAAATATTTCCTTCTCCTAGACGCCTGATTCTACCTCCCTGTCTAAAGTACCTAGGTTCTTTCCAATTAATAGCCACTCCATTGTTCTCACAGCACAATGTCTCTACTTGCAATTATTTATTTACATATTTATGATTCTTCTTTCTTTACTGAAAAGCATTATACTGAGAGCAGGGACCTTATCTTGTTTACGACTCATTGTCAGTGCCTAGAACAGTGATTTGCTTATAGGTTCCCAATAAATATTCATTAAATATGAAAATGAGTGAATGTCCTGAAATTTTCCTTTAATACACTGGTCTCTTACCGATTCCCGTTTCCATATGTCTGAAATGTGTTCAGCATTGAATAGCAATATTTAGGACTTTTCTACTTTTATAATAGTTATATTTTACCTAATCCTTATAACTTTCCATGTGGTCACCCTGCCTTTCACATTCTAGGTAATGCTACATGGACTTCTTTTGTTCATTTGCTTACTGACTACTGGGTGGGGTGCCATCACTTCTCTTTGGGGTCTGAGGAGGGAGAGGTAGACACTTACTAAACCCTTGGATAAGTCTTTGTTTTCTCCAGAAGGTCCACAAAATCCTCCAAGAAGGTGAGGTCAAAGAATAAAAGGAAATGCACAAATTATAAAGGAGAAGTTCATTCCAGATTTCTGGATGGAGTTGTCTGTCTTCTTCATTAGACTGTGAACTGTGTGAGGTCAGGTTCTTACTTTGGTCAGTATTTTTCCAGCACCTAGGACAGCACCCAGAACACCCTCGTCTCCCATCAAATATATTTGAATGAGTCCCTCCAAAGCATGGTATTAAGTGATTAACTGTATTCAGAAGCCTATATTTTAAAATATAGATGAGTTTTCTAACTTAGGATTGTATGGAGGCAATGAAAAGATTTTTTGAAGTTGACAGAATCCAGTCTATAATGAGAATGATAAATAATTTATTACACATTCATATTCAATGAATTATAGAACCTCACTATATAGTGAGTTCAGATATCAATTTATAGTTTCTTCTCACTAAGGAAGTGGTTTTAACCCATAATTAGTCTTGTTAATTGATGAGACTGTGTTCTGGCTTTGTCATATCCTCATTGTCAGGATGCAGTTATTCCACTGGGATGACCTCACTGTCAGCCTCTCTTATTTCTGGTTTCTTAGTCTTCTAAGGTACCTGAAGCCCTTTGAACCAAACCAATAACACCCTGCAAAATTCTAAGTGCCTATAAGCTTGCTAAAGAGAGTCCATATGCACCATTATAGTCATTTTTCTCTTATTCCCAGATGGTCCCTTATTCTCCTAGGCAATTGTATTAGGCCTATAAGATGAATGTTCCATCAATGTTAATGGTGGAAAGGAAATAAAAGTCCCCTGTTGATAAGAATCACTTTGTTTTTGGAATTTGAATTGAAAACAAAACCTCCCTCCCCGCCTGCCACCCCACAAGCCTAGCAGAGGCTTCATAGTTAAGTTGTTGTTCTTTAGCGGCTCAGTTATGTCCAAGTCTTTGTGACCCCATGGACTATAACCTACCAAGCTCCTCTGTCCATGGGGTTCTCCAGGCAAGAATATTGGACTGGGTAGCCTCTTCCTTCTCCAGGGGATCTTCCCAACCCAGAGATCAAACCCACATCCGCTGTATTGGCAGGTGGATTCTTTCTCACTGAGTCATCTGAGAAGCCCAAGTTAGGTATATATAGTCAACGGCTTGGGTACAGATCCCAGCATCATCAGTAACTATTCCTCATACCTTGGTTTTATTTCTTCAGAGCCTCTTCCATTCTTCTCTGCACCCTCCTCTCTGCCTAAGAAGGCTGGTGACTACATGCATGGTATCAGGGCCTTGGCCCCAGATAGATATAGTCGGTATGAGGCTCCAGAAGTAAGGTGTTTATCCCCTTGATCCTCCTTCTACTTACAGCTCTCTCTCTCCCCTTGACATCAAGTGTCTGCTCTTCTCCAGAATGTTTTCAGTCTGTACATCTCTCTCTCCTTCTTGGGTTGTGATAAATTCTGCTACTTGGGGATGAAGAGAGGTTTGTGGCAGGAATAGTGTCAGCATCAGTACTCATAGCCCTGGCTTCAGGCAGTATCCCTTCTGGTGCCCCTTCATACCATCCATTAATCCCTGCATGATAAACAAATATTTGCCATTATTTTCTGTTGGAATTCTGACATGTTAACCATGTAAGCCTGTGCCCTAGCACTTCCTGCTTTGGTTTTCTTATCATAAAATAGGATTATTAATGTTACCTACATTGTGAGACTCCTGTTAGGATTAAATGAGAGAAGATTAGACACATAGTAAATACTCTTTATTTATATTTTAATTTTATTTTATTTTTTAAAATACTCTTTAGAAGTTAGATCTTATCGCTAGTAGTATTTTGTTACATGGTGACACTTTCTGTGAAGCATGATTGAGTAAATTGAACTTTGGCAGATTATATTGCTAGACTTTGTTTAATCACCTCAAATACAAAACTGTGCTGGTTATATACCTTTGGGATATCATATTAAGCATAAAAGTTAGATAAAGATATGAAGCCCAGCCTGAAAGGACTTCAAATACTACAATATAAAATAGGAAGTGAACAGAGAAAAAAATATATTTTTTAAATTTTGGTGACAAGCAGAGGATATTCCCCAAATGCTTCTACTTTCAGAGAAAAAAAATCTTTGAATATGAGAAAGGGGGTATTGTTGAAAGTTTGAGGACAGAAGATATGAAAAAGAATGGGAGTGTGGGAGAGAGGAAGAGCTATCATAGACAATTATTATGTAAGTACTATATAGGTACAGGGGAGTTTGTAGTCATTTGTTTTTTTGAGTTCAGACATCCTAGTTTGCTGTTTCTCAAGCCAAAATCAGTCACTGCTTAGTAAAAAACAATAAAAGGAATGCTGGGTTGAAACCACGTGGATTCTTTTTCATGAGTGTGACAGGATGTGTGCAAGAAATTTGAGAAGGTATGCAAGTGAACAATTATGATACTCAATGCACCATGGACTCTTAGCTGGATAAAGATAGAGCTTACTATATAAACAGGATAGTAAATAGTGATGAAACATGGTGGTTTAATGAATCAGCTGAAAGGGTGCCAGCATCTGTGATCTAGAAAGATAGGAGGTACAGGTCAGAGAGATGTATGTTTTCACAGAAAATTATGGAATCATGTAGTTAAAGCAAGTGTAGACATGAGACTTCCCTGGTGGTCCAGTGGTTAAGACTTTGCCTTCCAGTGCAGAGGATGTGGGTTCAATCCCTGGTTAGGGAGCTAAGTCTCACATGTCTTGCAGCCAAAAAACAAAAACATAAACCAAATGCAATACTGTAACGAATTCAACAACGACTTTTAAAATGTTCCATAAAAAAAAAAACTAAAAGAAAAACAAACTATAGACACCCATTGTAGAAAATTTAGAAAATATACTATATGCAGTATACACATTTGTGGAAGGGTGTGTTTCTGAAGTTATTACTTTTCATTATGCATCACTGTATCAATGATATAAGATTTAATTATTGCAACTTTATATCTAATAATGCAAGTTCTGCTGTTTATTTTCCCTTTTCAAAATTATCTTGGGTAATGTGAAGTGAAGTGAAAGTCACTCAGTCTTGTCCAACACTTTCTGACCTCATGGACTGGAGCCTGCCAGGCTCCTTTGTCTGTGGGATTCTCCAGGCAAGAATCCTGGAGTGGGTAGCTGTTCCCTTCTCCAGGTGATCTTCCCAACACAGGGATTGAACCCAGGTCTCCCCAATGTAGGTGGATTCTTTACCATCTGAGTTACCAGGGAAGCCCAAGAATACTGGGGTGGGCAGCCATTCCCTTCTCCAGGGGAACTTCCCACCCCAGGAATTGAACCAGAATCTCCCGCATTGCAGGCAGATTCTTTACCAGTTGAATGTTAACCTTTATGTTTAAGGTAAAATTTCAAAGAATTAAAAGTAACCCACTGGTATTTTGCTTAAATTTTTAATACATTTATTTTGTAATAATACATTTCCTTCAGCAATGTAACATCATGATTTTTATGTTAATTTATGTTATTTTAGAAAAGTTTTTCATAAAAAATGTTGGGAGGGGAGTTATAATTTTAAAAAAGCAGAATGCAAATAAAGGTTGCATGTGAAATATTCTAATAGGTTATTGCCAATGCAAGACCAAGCTATTTTTTAAAAATTGGAGTATAATTGCTTTACATTATTGTGTTAGTATTTGCTGTCTAGCTATTACTGTATTTTTTGTATAGATATTTTGTATTGGTTTCAGTTAACTATCTCTGATTTTCTAAGTAACTTATCAGTTCGTATACAAATAAAATAATTTTTCTTTTTTCCAGTACTTAGAGCTTCTATAATATATTCCAGAGGACCTCTCTAGTTTTAACTTGGCTATTTCTTGAGGCACATGTTTTGGGGTTTCCATGTGGCACTAGTGGTAAAGAACCTGCCTGCCAATATAGGAGATGTAAAGAGACTCAGATTCCATCCCTGAGTCAGGAAGATCCCCTGGAAAAGTAAATGGCAACCCTCTCCAGTATTCTTGGTTGGAGAATCCCTTGGGCAGAGGAGCCTGGCAGGCTGCAGTCCATAGGGTTGCAAAGGGTTGGACAGGACTGACGTGACTTAGCATGCATAATATATACTTTTTTGGGTTTTTCTTGCTATTGTTTTTTAATTAATTTTTACTGAGGTATAGGTGCTTTACAATGTCGTGTTAATTTCTACTGTACAGCGAAGTGAATCAACTAAATATACATTCATCACTTTTTATTTTAGACTTCCTTTCCATTTAGGTAGGTCACCACAAAGCACTGATATTACTTTCATTCACTAAAATTTCCAGAACATTTTGGATACTACAGTGAGATCAGGCATTCCTAAGTTACTCTTAACCTCATTAGTGATGCAAAAAAGAACCTTTTTAAAATATGGATATTTTTATAATCTAGAAGAGTAAAAATAGTAAAGTCAATAATTCCCCTCAGAAATAAAATCTCTAATTGTTAAAAAATAAGCAAAGTTCTTAGGCTCTATATGATAAATACTTAAATTGCAAAATAATGGCTACCATTCTCCACTTTGTCCTTTACCCATGTCCCCTTGCAATGACACTTTGCAACTGCTAGCATCAAGAGAAGTCAGTCTGCCTGCCTCTTGAAACTGAGCTGCTTTGTGACCTGCTTGGGGCAACATGTGGTGATGATGGTCTAGTCACTCAGTCGTGTCCAACTCTTGTGAGCCCATGGACTTTAGCCCACCAGGCTCTTCTGTCCATGGATTTCCCAGGTAAGAATGGGTTGTATTTCCTTGTCCAGGGGATCTTCCCAACCCAGGGATCGAACCATGGTCTCCTGTGTTGCAGGCAGATTCTTTACCGCTGAACCACCAGGATTTCCCCTGGGCAACAGACTGTGGAGTAAAAGCTTGCTGGTTCTTAGAATAAGCCTTTAACAGGAAAGACAAAGAACCATCTTCCCCCATAACCCTGAGAAGTGTGTGAACAGTGAAAAGAGATATCTAACTGCAAGTGAATAAAGATGTAGAAGTTTGAAATAATTATCATCATAAAGAAATTAGAAAACAATTTGTATCAGAGAAATTTATAATGAAAATTTTAAAATGTTAGAAAACAATTGTCAAAACTGAGACTTCATTTAGCAAAATCATGTCTCTTCCAAACCAAAATGATTCCCTAAAGCTAATGATTCATAAAAGCATTCCAGGATCTTAAAATTCTAAGAAATAAAGATTCTTTCTTCATTTGTCTTTATCAGGGGGCATGCTGACAGTCTCAGGAGGGAATTACCAGAACTTAGCTTGTCGGACAGCTTTCATGCCCTGAAATGGATGGTTCAGATTTTATGCAGCAGCATACTGCTTAATATGCTTTTTTACAAGTGACTTTGGCTTCACTGTTGAAAAGTCCCATTTCAGTGTATCAGGTTTATGTCTCCTCATTAGTGTTTGGCAAGAAAAATCAGGCAACATATGTACTCAGCCCATAACAACTTTATGAATTTGTATTTTAATCCACTTCTGGGAAAAAGACAAGCAGCCAAAGATCCAAATGATATATTAATGGTCTAAATTGTGCTTTAATTCATCTTCTCCCAACGCATGAGAAGTAATGAGGACCTAACTCAGCATTCCATAAGTTTTTTGGTTCACACTTGAGGTCACAGACCATCTCAGTAAAGTCTCAGTTTCCACATCCTTTTTAGTCTCTGAGCTCTCACTTCAATTTCAAGAATGCTTGTGTCGAAATTTATTGATATCTTCTTCTTATGTTTTTCATTGCTATCATTTTTGTTGCTTAGAAATTCATGTCTTTTGCTTCCTTACTTGCTCAGACGTTCTGTCATGTCTGACTCTTTGTGACACATAGTCTGTAACTCACCAGGCTTCTCTGTACATGGGAGTCTCCCAGCAAGAACACTGAAGTGGGTTGCCATTTCCTTCTCCAGGGGATCCTTCCAACCCAGGGGTTGAAGCTGCATCTCTTGCATCTCCTGCATTGGCAGGGAGATTCTTTACCAGTAATATGATCCATCTTTTGTTTAGGTTGCAAATAAATGTAGAACTTTGGACTTTGCCAACAAAGGTCCATCGAATCAAAGCTATGGTTTTTCCAGTAGTCATGTATAGGTGTGAGAGTTGGACTATAAAGAAAGCTGAGTTCTGAAGAATTGATGCTTTTGAACTGTGGTGTTGGAGAAGACTCTTGAGAGTTCCTTGGACTTCAAGGAGATCCAACTGATCCATCCTAGAGGAAATCAGTCCTGAATACTCATTGTAAGGACTGATGCTGAAGCTGAAACTCCAATACTTTGGCCACCTGATATGAAGAATTGACTGATTGGAAAAGACCCTGATGCTTGGAAAGATTGAAGGCAGGAGGAGAAGGGGACAACAGAGGATGAGATGGTTGGATGGCATCACTGACTCAGTGGACATGAGGTTGAGTGGGCTCCAGGAGTTGGTGATTGACAGGGAGGCCTGACATGCTGCAGTCCATGGGGTCGCAAAGAGTTGGACATGACTGAGTGACTGAACTGAAGTGAACTGAGTCATGCATTCAAATGAATATCATTTGATTTCCTGAAATACTTGCATTGGTTATAACTTGACTTATTCAGGCTTAGACAGTAAAGCATCTTATTCTAAAAAGGATTAAAGGGTCATATCTAAGGGCAATGAACATTTTGGAAATTTTTCTTTTATAAACATAACATCATCATTTAGAAGAGCTCTTCAGTATATGAATTATAGTTTTCATGTGTCTTTTGGGAAATTAACTGTGATTAAAAAGTTATTAGAGTGAATAAAACCATATACTGTGTGATTCCATTTATATGAAAAAATTCAGACAAGGCAAGTCTATAGAGATACAGAGTAGATTAGTGGTTGCCTGGGACCTGGGGATGGGAACAGGGATGAATGCAAATGGGCACAAGGGATCTTTTCTGGGTGATGAAAATTTTCTAGAGCTAGATTGTGTTACACTGCTCTACAAATATACTTAAAACTATTAAATTTTACACTTAAAACTTTGGTATGAATTTTATGTTATGTAAACTATACCTCAATAAAGCTATTATATTTGTTAAAATAAAAAGGTTAGTAGAGAAATTTAAAACAATTATTTATAACATTTTATAAATCCTATGGAAACAATGAATTCAGTTCAGTCACTCAGTCGTGTCTGACTCTGCGACGCCATGGACTGCAGCAGGCCAGGCTTCCCTGTCCATCACCAACTCCCAGAGCCTACTCAAACTCATGTTCATCAAGTTGGTGATGCCATCCAACCATATCATCCTCTGTCATCCCCTTCTCCTCCTGCCTTCAATTTTTCCTGAATTAGAGTCTTTTCAAATAAGTTCATTCTTCACATCAGGTGGCCAAAGTATTGGAGTTTCAGCTTCAGCATCAGTCCTTACAATGAAAATTCAGGACTGATCTCCTTTAGGATAGATTGGTTGGATTTCCTTGCAGTCCAAGGGACTCTCAAGAGTCTTCTTCAACACCACAGTTCAAAAGCATCAATTCTTTGGTGCTCAGCTTTCTTTATAGTCCAATTCTGACATCCATACATGACTACTGGAAAAACCATAGCTTTGACCAGACAGACCTTTGCTGGCAAAGTAACGTCTCTGCTTTTTAATATGCTGTCTAGGTTGGTCATACCTTTTCTACCAAAGAGCAAGCAACTTTTAATTTCATGGCTGCAGTCACCATCTGCAGTGATTTTGGAGCCCAAGAAAATAAAGTCTGTCACTGTTTCCATTGTTTCCCCATCTATTTGCCATGACGTGATGGGACCAGATGCCGTGATCTTAGTTTTCTGAATGTTGAGTTTTCAGCTAACTTTTTCACTCTCCTCTCACTTTCATCAAGAGGCTCTTTAGTTCTTCACTTTCTGCCGTAAGGGTGGTGTCATCTGCATATCTGAGGTTATTGATATATCTCCAAGAAATCTTGATTCCAAAATCTCTCATTTTGAAAGACAGAGACAAAAACAGAGAGAAACAGAAGAGCTTTTTGTTGTTATTGTTAATAGAGTTCCATTTTGAAAGTAGAGGACTTATTCTGGGGCTTTTTTCCATCTCCATGTCCCGGCATGACTTGCTAACATCAGGAACAGCCATGATAGAATAAAGATTATAAGTCCTTTCAAGCAGCATATGAAATCTTAATAACCCATGGCCTCATTTAAGTTGGGATAACAACACTAGTTATTGCTTTAGTAGTGTGAAAGTTTCAGGAAGTCTCTTTGAGTTACTAACCTTTTAGATTTTGTGTTATATAAACTAAAAGCTAAGTGACTAAAAACGTGGAGAAATCTATATAAATTTAACTGAGAGTTATGTAGGGGTAATGAGAGGGACTAAGGATTGAGTCTAATTTGACCACATTAATAGTAATGAATGTTTGTTCATCCAGTCATTTTTGAGGGAAACATCGCTAATCCAGCACAATATTCCTTCCTCTTGTGCTAAGAAAGGGCCTCAGGATTCTTCTTAGCACAGTATTCTCAGCACCCAATGCCATACCAGAGTAGGCTGAAAGACAAAACATCAGCAGAGTAACAAATAATTGTAAATTATATCTCTGTTCTTCCATTTTTAAGTTGGCATGCTGTTAACAACATATTTTCATAAGTGTCACAGAGAAAAGAATTATTTCAATTTTCTAACTTCACCCTTTTGGAAACTCTGCTATCTAAGGTAACCCCTGTAAGCGCTCCCTATAATTGACTATACAAAGACCTAACAAGCAACCATCCAGTAATTGCTCAAGAGGAAAAGGAAATCTTATTTACAGATTCTTCCAAATATAGAACTTCACCATGAAACTCTACACTTTGATCTAGATTTGGAAATGAATACATTATGAGCTTTTCCAATTACATTTAGAGTTTTTTTTTTTTTTCTCCCCCCCCCCCCCCCACCCCCACCATAGAACTTGAGATCTATGTGTTTTGGCTTGACAGAGAAAAGACTACACTTCTTCCATTTCTGTTATCCTGTTCCCACTTTAGGGCCTTTCTATCAACTGTTCCCTTTGATTTATAGGCTCCTATTCTAGATCTCTACATGGCTTACCTCTTCTCAGCCTTCAAGTCTTGGCATAAAGATCTTTTCAAGGTCTTTCTTGATCACTCTTCCTAAAGTAGCCTTTAACACTATGAACTTCTCTAGCCAATCATCTTCTTTATTTTCTTTATGACACTTATCACTCACTGTAAGTATTGTTTTCCTTTCATGCCGATTGTCTACTTCTGCTTACTTCAACATAAGTTCCAAGAGATCAGACCTTTACTGTTTTGTTTATCACTGTATCCATGGCACATTCAATAATGTCTAACATGTTGTAGCCATGCAATGATATTTGTGAAGGAATTAAGGTAAAGGAGAAATATGTACTTTCTGTACATTTTTGACCTATGGAATTAATTTTGTAAAGAGATTTCAATTTTTGACTGTTATAGTAAAGAGACCCCATTTCTATTTTTGTAGCAGAAAATGTATAGGTGCTCAAATGGAAAAAGAATGTAGTGATTCTTTTCTAATCAGAAGGACAGACACATGAGCCTGGGTTTAATCTGAGTTTTTCAACTTACTAGCTGTATAAGGAACTCAACTTCTTTGTTTCTCAGTTTTTAAATTAATGAGATGATGACGAAGAGAAGACAATAGGATTGGAAAAAGACATTACGAACACTTAAAATAATGTCTGTCATTAGGAATCAGTTAATGTATTAAATAAATTAATAAATGTATTACAAAAACTGAAAATAATATATTACAAACACTTAAAATAATGTCTGTCCTTAGGAATACTTCTAAAGTTATTTATTGAAATTGTTATATACAATTACTGTAAGTTAATTAGTGTTAGTTGCTCAGTCATGTCCAACTCTTTGCAATCCCATGGACGGAGCTTTCCAAGCTCCTCTGTCTGTGAAATCTCCAGTCAAGAATACTGGAGTGGGTAGCCATGCCCTGGTCCATGGAATCTTCGCAACCCAGGGATCAAACCTGGCTCTCCCCCATTGCAGGCAGATTCTCTACTTTCTGAGCCACAAGGGAAGCCCTCAATTGCTATAAATGAACATTATATGCATGTTTAGTTAACTTTTCATGAATTTCTTCACTGTCAGGAGAAAGTAGTAATACCTATAGGCTCATTGTAAGGATGAAACATAAAGCCCTTAGAATAAGCTATAACACATGTATCACTCAATAACTGTAGATTTTATTATTATGTAAATTTTACTCAAATGACTTTCATTCACTTACTCTCTCTCCATTCTCTGTTTTTCTGTGTTACTAGTCCGTGATTTTTATTCGTGACAAAAATTCTCGTGGGCAGGAGGTGTCAGGATACATTGACTATGCCCACAGGCTGAAGACTGAAGATTTCGAAGTCTACTTTAGTGGAAAGAAACGACTTCTTCCAAGACCCACAGATATGAGGTAAAGTGTAACACATTTCTCACATCTTCAATAAGAGAACAAGCTTCTCAAGAGTAAAGATAAAGGTTATTTATATTCTGGAACTCCAATGTATATATAATAGGAATGTAGTAAGAGTGATTGGAATAAAAAAGTAAGTAAATTTTAAAATGGGGACTGAACATAGATGCATATTTTCCACTAACAGGCCAATGAAGGGAACTCTTCAGAGATGAGATAAGCAAATTCTCAGTGGCATTCCTTTTAAATGATAAGTAGAACCTAAAAATTGCTAATCTCACAAGGATCTTGCACCACTTGGGACTTTGCCTGTCTAGAAGCCTCAAGAGCAGTCCAGGAAATACATTTTCCTCCCACTTTTTTTTTTTTTTTGGTCACCAACCAAAGTCCAGGCCTCTGAGTACCTCATGCTCCTTTATTTTCACCACTGGCCTATTTAGATATTTCTTCTACTCATGGTTGTTTTTACTAACCCCTACCCTTTCTTCTGATGCCCTCATCCCATAACATAAGATCTACTCAACCAAGTCAATCCATGTACAGATCCTGATCCTTCTCCCACCTTCTGAGTAGCTCGGGAGCCAAACTTTTATTCTATACCTCTCACTTATGCTAGAAAACAATAGTTGTAGCAGCATTCTGCTTTATCTCTTCACTGCTGTATCCAGATTATGTTTTGACACTTGTAACAATGCTCTTCCTCTGACATCTCTGACATCCTACTTGCTGTCATCTAGACTTCCTAACCCATCCCCATTTCACAGACACACTCCTTTCCCTATCCAACCTTGATGCAGAGCAAAATCATTTAATTTACCTCTTGCACTAATCCCTGCTGCCCATGACTTTTTTGTGCTTTGGTGGTATCTATCCAGCTAACCCTCAGGGTGATTGAGCCAGTCATCCTCTTGTCAGCAAGATCCCTGAGAAATGTTGAAGGAAATTTTAGGGTATTTCAAAAAGGTGTGGTTGGCTGCTATCAATAATTTATGGCCTCCAAAGTCAGCCAGGCCCTTTGTGGCCCTCAGCCATCCATCTATATGTTTTTTCTCTGTTCTTAATTTCATCATTCTTCCCACCGCCCCCAAATGGTCTGAAGCTTCATCACTTTCTCAAAATCATTGTTCTCGACTCTGACCCTGACTCCTCTCCATATATGATTTGCCTCACATTTCGCAGAGAACATTGGGTCCAAACAGAGAAACCACTGCCTAATCTGGCTCTCTCTCAACCCAAATCAGCTTCCCCATTAGCAGGTAGCCCCCTCAGAGTGTTCTTCTGATTATTCCCAGTCACAGTTCCATTCTGGCCACTACTGGCTCCTGGGCTTACCATCTACATGCAAAACACACCCATCCCTAACTCTCAGAACACCGCCATGCCGTCTTTCCCTCAGCCAACCTCTCAGACATTCGGTCTGCTGCAAACTTGTACGCATTTCCCCAACACAGCAAGGCTTAGGGTTTCCTGAGAACTATGAGGGAATGTGTGCCCTAAGAGTGACTCAGGGTTTTCTGGAGACATTTCTGAAATAAAATGTCCGACCACAAGTACTTGTACTTGCTTTTATTTTTAATATATTTATTTGTCTGCATCAGGTCTTCTCTGAAACATACAGGATCGTCACTGTGTCATGTGACCCTTTTGTTTGCAGCCCACAGACTATAGTTGTGGCACGTGGGCTCACTAGTAGTGGCACATGGACTTAGCTGCTCCACAGCTTGTGGGATTTTAGTTCCCTGACCAAGAATTGAACCCACATTTTCTGCATTGCAAGGCAGATTCTTAACCACTGGAATACCAAGGAAGAAAATTGGTTTTTTCTTAGAAAAAAAAAAGTTCATTTTTATTAAGTGAAATACATGCATTTATTCTCACCACGTTTTCCCAGATGCAGGAAAAAAAAGAACTCCTTGACTTGGTTAGAGCTAATTTATTCAACTTGTGTTTTGGTTTTTTTTTTTTAATCCTTTCACCCCTCTTTCCAGTGAAGCCATACTTCATCTACTATTCTCTTTTTTTCATGCCTTCTCATACTGATGCTATCAGCTGGCTCCTTTATCTTAACTCTAGACATGCTGAAGCTTTTTCTACGTTAAGGAAATCCTTTTTGAATTCCAACTGTTGACCTACCGCTCTTAAACTTTCCAGCTAAACTCTTCAAAATAACAAGTATCTTCAATTCTCACTTCTCATGGAGGTGATAACCCATTGTTATTAGCCCTCTGCCACTATTATTCAAATGAAACAACTCCTTCGAAAATTATGAGTGACTGCCAATTTCAAACTTCTATGTGCTATTTTCAGTTCTCATCCTATTTAACTTCTCTACATCATTTGATTACTGTTGCTTAATCAGTATGCTGATTAATTCCTTCTTCTCAAATCTATTCAAATACTCTAACATTTTATATCAGAATCCCTCACTGAATCCTCCCCTTGTTTATTTCATGCATGATGGTAATCACCAGAGTTCATTCTTGGACTTCTCTCATACCATGTGGGTGATTTGATCACTATTCTGGAGTGGAGTTGTCTTTGAAAGTAGAACAGATCTCTTTATTTAAGACTCAATTATCCTGCTACTTACTTGAGAACCTTCTGAATATCACAGTTCAGTTCAGTCACTCAGTTGTGTCCGACTCTTTGTGACCCCATGGACTTCAGCATGACAGTCTTCCTTGTCCATCACCAACACATGGTGCTTACTAAAACTCATGTCCATCCCATTGGTGAAGCCATACAACCATCCCACACTCTGTCGTCCCCTTCTTCTCCTGCCTTTAATCTTTCCCAGCATCAGGCTCTTTTCCAATGAGTCAGTTCTTTGAAATGCCAAAGTATTGGAGTTTCAGTGTCAGCATCAGTGCTTCCAATGAATATTCAGGACTGATTTTCTTTAGGATGGACTGGTTGGATCTCTTTGCAGTCCAAGGGACTCTCAAGAGTCTTCTCCAACACCACAGTTCAAAAGCATCAATTCTTCGGTGCTCAGCTTTATTCACAGTTCAACTCTCACATCCATACATGACTGCTGGAAAAACCATAGCCTTGACTAGATGGACCTTTGTCGGCAAAGTAATGTCTCTGCTTTTGAATATGCCATCTAAGTTGGTCATAACTTTCCTTCCAAGTAGTAAGTGTCTTTTAATTTCATGGCTGCAATCACCATCTGCAGTGATTTTGGAGCCCTGAAAAATAAACTCTGACACTGTTTCCGTTTCCCCATCTATTTCCCATGAAGTGATGGGACCAGATGCCATGATCTTCGTTTTCTGAATGTTGACCTTTAAGCCAACCTTTTAACTCTCCTTTTTCACTTTCATCAAGAGGCTTTTTAGTTCCTCTTCACTTTCTGTCAAAAGGGTGGTGTCATCTGCATATCTGAGGTGATTGATATATCTCCCGGCAATCTTGATTCCAGCTTGTGTTTCTTCCTGCCCAGCATTTCTCATGATGTACACTACATAGAAATTAAATAAGCAGGGTGACAATATACAGCCTTGACGTATTCCTTTCCTATTTGGAACCAGTCTGTTGTTCCATGTGCAATTCTAACTGTTGCTTCCTGACCTGCATAGAGGTTTCTCAAGAGGCAGGTCAGGTGGTCTGTATTCCCATCTCTTTCAGAATTTTCCACAGCTCATTATGATCCACACAGTCAAAGGCTTGTATCTTTAACCTACCAGAATTTAGTACTGTATATGGTAGTTGGTAAGGGTCCACTTTTTCAAATTGGAGCATAATTGCTTTACAATATTGTGTTAGTTTCTGCTGTAGAGCAAATGAATCAACTGTACGTATACATATATCCCCTCTGTCTTAGACCTCCCTCCCACCCTCCTATACTGCCCTTCTAGAGAACGGCCTTATGGAACAGGAGGGGAAATGGAAGATTAGAATTGACATGTACACACCTTTTCTTCAGTCACTAAATCGTGTCCGACTGTTTGAGACCCCATGACCTGCAGCACGCCAGGCTTCCCTGTCCTTCACTATCTCCCAGAGTTTGCTCAAACTCATGTCTATTGAGTTGGTGATGCCATCCAATCATTTCACCCTCTGTCTTCTCCTTCTTCTCCTGCCTACAATCTTTACCAGCTTCAGGGTCTTTTCCAATCAGTTGTCTCCTCACATCAGGTGACCAAAGTATTGGAGTTTCAGCTTCAGCATCAGTCCTTCCAATGAATATTCAGGGTTGATTTCCTTTAGGATTGACTAGTTTGACCTCCTTGCTCTCCAAGGGACTCTTAAGAGTCTTCTCTAGAACAACAGTTCAAAGACTATCAATCCTTGGGTGCTCAGCCTTCTTTATGGTCCAACTCTTGCATCCATACATGTCTATTGGAAAGACCATAGCTTTGACTATATGGACCTTTGTCAGCAAAGTGATGCCTCTTGTTTTTTAATATGCTGCCTGGATTTGTCATAGCTTTTCTTCCAAGAAGCAAAGGTCTTACTTTAAAAAGCTTTTTCTTTCATGGCTACAGTCACCATCCACAGTGATTTTGGAGCCCAAAAAAATAAAGTCTGTCACTGTTTCCATTTTTCCCCCATCAATTTGCCGTAACATGATGGGACCAGATGCCGTGATCTTCATTTTTGAATGTTGAGTTTTATGCCAGCTTTTTCACTCTCCTCTTTTGAAACTCGTCAAGAGGCTCTTTAGCTCCTCTTTGCTTTCTGCCATTAGGGTAGTATAATCTGTATATCTGAGGTTATTGATATTTCTCCCAGCAATCTTGATTCCAGCTTGGAATTCATCCAGCCCAGCATTTCACATGATATACTCTGCATATAAGTTAAATAAGCAAGGTCATCATGTGTGAAATAGATAGCTAGTGGGAACCTGCTGTATAGCACAGGGAACTCAGCTCAGTGCCCTGTGAAGAGTCCACTTTTTGTTTTCTGTATTACTAATAATTTGTCCTAGCAATATTTATTGAAAAGTCCACTATCTCTTCCCCCACATACACAATACAGTTTGTTTCAAAAGTTGATCCTGCATGTGATAGGTTGCTCCTGGGCTCACTCTTTTGTTTTATTGGCCATTACTTAAAATAATAGAATCTTACTCATTTGTTATATGTTCATAATAATTCTTGATATAAAAAAGGCAATTTCTTCATCTGGTTTTTCTTTTTCAGGAATATCTAGTCTATTCTTGCCCTTTACTCTCCCATATAAATTTTAGTCAACTTGTAATGTCCACACACAAAAAAATGGTGTAATTTTTATTGCAATTGCTTTCGTGCTATGCTTAAATGTACCGTTGATTGGCATCTTGATGACATTAGGTCTTTCAGTTATTTATTTACACTTATTTATGTCCTCTTTAATGTCTTTTCATAATATTTTGTAAATTTCTCAATTATAGGGTTTTATCATCTTGGGGTATTTTTTCCTCCTCAGTGCCAGATAATTTCTGAACTTTCAAGCAAAATTAGCTATATTACAAAGACTGCACTTTACAACTTTTACCACATTGAGTTTAAACCATCTATCAGAACCAGACTTCAGATTTTTTCACTCAAGAGATCTCATGCCAGTAAATGACTTAAACAGTTGTTACTAGGGAAAAAATATCTTTGGTATCCATAGTTCCATGGTCAGTTTGATTCCGAACTAAAACAAAGACTTTAAAATTAAAACTTTCCAAAGGTTCCTTTCTATTTATCTTTTGACATGCTATTTTATTCTATGTAGGAAGAGACAGTAGTTCTGTGATTAGAATCCTGTCTTGCACTTTTACTGTGGAAAACATAAATATCAGCAGACAGCTGCAGCTATTATGAACTGCAGCAGTAGAAAGGGCTGAAAACTTGATGATCTTGTCAGCTCAGACATCATCTTGATCATGTGTTTTCGATTCATCCTTTCCTCTGGGCATGACTGTGAACAACCTATGAACAAATGCCATGCTACAGTTTACCAAGTTCCTTTACACTGCCCTACAACAACTTTGTGAAATAAGCTCAACAAGCATTATTCTTAACATCCAAGAGAGGATAAAAGAAGATAAATCAGTTGCTAATGTTCACAAGTCAAACAATGATAAGTGAGAACAAGTTCTTAGGAATTCACTGTTCACTTCCAGAACTCTCTTCTGGGTGTAAAAGTGTTTGTGTCTTGAAGACAATGCACTGTATAGAACCCTTGAGTTATATTCTGCCCCCCACCCCCCACATTGAGCTATTTAAATTTCCATAGTTATGTATTGTTGAACAAAGATGTAATGTCTCCTGTCGAGCTCTACTCATGCCTCAAATAGAATTGTCATGAGGAAATTAAAATGTTCTTTTTTGTGTTTCTTTTTAGAGAGTCCATGAAATATTCATACCCTTGACCGAGGAATGCCCCTAAATACTAAAGCTTTGAGAGGTATTATTGTCAAATTTCCCTTGCAGTCCCATTGTCTGTTTTATTAAAATGTTGAACTTGCCAAATCTCTGAAGTTAGAATTATAAAGTTGTGCTTATCCTGTACTTAAGCTCATTCTCATGAAAGCATCTGGTAACACGTTGGCAAGTTCTCAAGTTTAAAACAAAAGGAGTAAATGACTCAGTGCTTCTGCAAGTGATATATAAAATAGTGTTTATTTTGAAATTATTAATATTCTCCCACATCTGAATATGGTGACTCGCCATTAGAATATCATTTTAGCCTCTTCAACAAATATTCACTGAATTTGGAAGGGGAGGAAATGCTTTGGGAGTAAAAATACTGATTGAGGGAGACCTGCCACAAACACCCAGCTCCTAGATATTGAAAGTGTGTGGTCCATGGACAAGGAGCAGTGACCACCTGAGAGCCAGGAAGAAGTGAAGTATCTCAGGCTCTGTCCCAACCAGCAAAGCAGAACTGGCATTTTAATATGATCCCCCACACGGTGGCTCAGATGGTACAGAATCTGCCTGCAATGCAGGAAACCCAGGGTCAGGAATATCCCCTGGAGAAGGGAATGGCTACCCACTCCAGATTTCTTGCCTGTGAATCCTATGGACAGAGGAGCCTGGAGGGCTATAGTCCATAGTGTTGGAAAGAATACACACATGACTGAGCAACTAACACTTTCACATTTCACTTTCTGCCTTTCAATATGCATGTTTAAGTTTGAGAAGCATACTCTAGACCTGCGCTATACAGGAGGGTCACCACTATTCATATGCAAGTATTGAGTACTTTCACTTTAATCACACTGACTAACCCAGAATTAAGATGTGCTACGCGGGTGAAATACACACCTGATTTTGAAGATGTTATAAAAATATAAAATATCTTACATAAATCTACATTTATTATATGTTAAAATCGTGATATGTTGGATGTATTGGGTTAATGAAATATATTTAAAACTATTTTCACCTATTTTTTACCTTTTTCAGTATGGCTACTAGAAAATTCAAAATGACACATATGCTTCTTTGTGTTATGGCTCACATTATATGTATATATATATATATACATATGTGTGTGTGTGTGTGTGTGTGCACGCGTGTGTGTATACACACACGTCCCAGTGGGTCAGATGGTAAAGAATCTGCTGGCAATGCTGGAGGCCTAGGTTCAGTCCCTGGGTTGGGAGGATCCCCTGGAGAAGGAAATGGCTACCCACTCCAGTATTCTTGCCTGGGGAGTCCCATAGACAGAAGAGCCTGGTGGGATACATACAGTACATGGGGTCACAAAGAGTTGGACACCACTGAATGACTAACAATTTCACTTTCTCTTTCACACACACACATACACACACACACACACACACACACGCACACACACACATATTTAAAGAATTCGCCTGCTGAATAGAAGATGTGGGTTCAGTTCCTGGGTCAGGAAGATACCCTGGAGAAGGAAATGGCAACTCATTCCAGTATTTTTGCCCTTAAAATACCATGGTGGACAGAGGAACCTGGTTGGTTACAGTCTATGGGGTCACAGAAAGAGTCAGATATGACTTAGCTCAATGACAACAACGTATGTGTATACATACACACACACATACACATACATACACATAGCACTGGTCTGTCTACTGGTCCCCAGCCCAGAGATTCACTCCCATCCAGATCGTTAGGACCAGTACTGGTGTTAGGTAGATGTGCTACATTAATAAGAAGTCATAGACCAGAAATCACCAGTTAGTAGTAATCTGGCTGCAGACATGTTTTATTTGGGCCTGCACAATATATTTAAAACTTGGGTCAATATCCTAGAAACAGGAAATGTCACATAAAATATTTTTGAGTTGCAGATTCTCTAAAAACTGATAAGGTCTTCCCACACTGAGCCTGCATGCTCTCATCCCAGCCCTGATCTTGAATCAAAAAGCAGCTGTTACTTAAGATGGGGTATGTTCTCACCATATTGACAGAGACTTGGCGGTGGTTCAGACCACAAATAAAAATAATCTGCCTGCAGTGCAAGAGACCTGGGTTGATCCCTGGGTCAGGAAGGTCCCCTGGAGAAGGGAATGGTCACCCACTCCAGGGGAGAATTCCATGGACAGAGGAGCCTGACAGGCTATAGTCCATGGGGTTGTAGAAAGCTGGACACAGCTGAGCGACTAACATTCACTTTTACTTCATGACCACTCATACTTACTGCATCTGCAGTGTCATCCTTAAATTACTCATTCATAACACCTATGAGATTCTTCTAGACATTGGAGTTAGTGACCTCCAGTCTAAATTACTACCTAATATTTTCAAGGGCTTCCCTCGTGGCTCAGCTGGTAAAGAATCCTGCAATGCAGGAGACCTGGGTTCAATCCCAGGGTTGAGAAGATCCCCTGGAGAAGAGAAAGGCTACCCACTGCAGTATTCTGGCCTGTGTCACAAAGAGTCAAACAGGACTAGTCTGGTTATGACTCCTTTGCTCAATCCCTTTGGTTGGGTTTAACTTCAGTCCTTGGGCTCTCTCAGGTTGTCCCATAGCACTGGACTCAGTTCAGTTCAGTTCAGTTCAGTTGCTCAGTCGTGTCCGACTCTTTGCAACCCCATGAATTACAGCACGCCAGGCCTCCCTGTCCATCGCCAACTCCTGGAGTTCACTCAGATTCACGTCCATCCAGTCGGTGATGCCATCCAGCCATCTCATCCTCTGTCGTCCCCTTCTCCTCCTGCCCCCATCCCTCCCAGCATCAGAGCCTTTTCAAATGAGTCAGCTCTTCGCATGAGATGGCCAAAGTACTGGAGTTTCAGCTTTAGCATCATTCCTTCCAAAGAAATCCCAAGGCTGATCTCCTTCAGAATGGACTGGTTGGATCTCCTTGCAGTTCAAGGGACTCTCAAGAGTCTTCTTCAACACTACAGTTCAAAAGCACTGGGACTAGGCTGAGTCAAAGTCTAAAATGACTATATTGCTGATAAAAATTAACTGAGCACTTAGCATGCATAACGCTCTGTACTAAATGATTTATATACATCATTTCACTGACACCTTACAACAACCTTATGGGTTAGGAATGTTTTTTACATTTTAACCTCAAAGAACATGCATCATAGTGATATTAATTGGCTTAACCAAAATTACACATAGATAATTGTACTCATAATCCAGGACAAAATAGAGACCTGTGAAACTCCAGATGCCATGTTTTTTGCTTAATCAATGCTATATGATTCTACTTTAGGATTTTGTCATGAAAAGATATTTTTCTCTTTGGTCTCATATCCATATCCTAGTAATTGTCAGGCCATATATTTCTTTGCAGATGTGTATCTGACTTGACAAGACCTAATTTGAGGTTGTTTTTCAGAACTTTAAGCAATCCTGCTATCTACGGTTAAGACGGGAATTTCAGCCATCCCGTACCCACCCTTGCCACTTCCTCCTTTCATTGAGCTTGGCAGAAAACAACCCTTTGTACTTAACCAGGCCTTTATTTTCAGTCTGTGTGAGTAAAAATTACAGTGTCCCACAGCTTTGTGTGTGGAAGAGCTCTGGACAGAACTAAAAGTGGCCTTTAATTGTGGCTGCAGCCTAAAAATCTTTAGGGAAAAATTGGCCCTGACGTGTTGAACCTCAGTTATATCCCAGGATACTTTTAGAATCTATTCATATCCTCTGAACTGTGGCTCACATAGTTTTTGTAATATTCACTTGGAATTCTTTTACAAATAAATTTAATTTTCCAATACGTAACTCATTTGAATTTTTTTTTTTCCCTATCCTAAGTTAAACATTTAGTATTATCTCTCATGGAAGACGCAAGGGTGGAGAAGGGAGATCTGAAAGATGGACCTCCTCCTGTTGGTCTATAAAACCCAAATATATTCGAACAATTCTTATCAAATTTCTACTGAAATATTTGTCTGCATCATTATATGGTAGAATTTTATCCAGGCTGTTTGGCTCATTGCTTTTTAAAAAAGTCAGAACCCCAGAACAATTATCTGGTAGTATATTTAATTGTTTAGAATGTACTTCCCTGAAGATTATGTCTCTGGGTAAACCTTAAGTGAATAATTAGAGATCTGAGATAACCTCTAGTTCATTGACAACATTACTGTGGTTATGACAGTATTATTCTTTATACAAGATTTTTCCAATATTTAAAAATATTGGTAAAATATACATAGCATAAAATTTACCATTCTAATCAGTTTAAGCGTACTCTCCAGTGATATGAAGTATATTCAAATGGTGTAACTCTTCCAGCTTTTATTATAAAATTTTTTTAAAAAATTTGAAACATTGGAAGAAAAGTACAATAAATGCCAGTATACTCACAACCTAAACTAAACAACTGTTAACATTTTTCCAAATATGCTTTAAATCTTTTTAGTACATTGGTATGTGCGTGTGTGCCATTTTAAAGTAGCTTACAGATTTAATAACTAAATATTTTTTCACTATTCATCTCCTAAGAATGAAAACTTTCTCCTTTATAGCATTACTATTATCAATATAAGAAAATTAATAAGTATTTCCTACTATCAGCTAATATCCATCTCATATTCAAATTTTCCTAGTTGTTTCAAAATCTGTTTTGTAACTGGTTTTGTGAACTATCATTCAAATGATGTACAAAAATTGCATTGTTTATGTATCTTGACTCTCTTTTACCCTAAGATAGCACCTTCTCCCTCAGTTTCCAACAAGATATATATATATATATATATATATATATATATATATATATATATATATATATAGTCATGACATTGTTTTTTTAAAGAGATAAGGCCAGTTGCCTTTTATGTTATCCTGCATTCTGGACTTGTCTGATTGTTACTTTGTAGTATTATTTGTTTCTCTCATTTCTGTTTTTTTTTTTTAAACTGGGATGGGAGATAATTCTAAAAGCTTGATTGTATTAAGTGTAAATATTTTTTCAGTAAGAATTCTCTATTGGTGAGGACTATGTATTGCATCATATGAGAAGGCACTTAATGTCAAGTTGTCCTATTGTTAGTGATGCTCAGTCTGGCCCCTTAGTTAATGAAAAATGATTAACTATTTATTGTGAAAAAATATGTTTTATTTCCCTTGGAAAAATTTTATGGTAACTAAACTAGTATGAACATTTTTATATGTGCATATTTCCTATTCAAAAATCTACATTGGTTAAAAGAAAGACTATTAGTAGCAAGTTAACCTTGATATACAGAGATCTTTTAAAAAAATTGTCTAAAGTAGAAGCAAAGACAGTATTTGTTATAACAGAAATCAAATCGAGTTAAAATTATATGTAGAAGGACTTCCTTGGCAGTCTAGTGTTTAAGCCTTCACCTTTCAGTGCAGGGGGTGTGGGTTCAGTCCCTGGTCAGGGAGGTAAAATACCGCATGCCTCATGGCCAAAAAAATAAAAACATAAAACAGAAACAGTATTGTAACAAATTCAATAAAAAGTTCAAAATACTTTAAAAAATTTATACTGAAGAGCTATCAGAAATTATAAACAATTTCCAATATGCAGATAAACTGTGCACCAAAATTGCACTTGTTTATCACTTGCAGCTCAGAACCATTTTCTTAAAGAAACTATCCATCCATTTCCTAGGTCACCTCAGAAAATGCCAAACCCATTATCTCTATTGAAAAATTAATTTTGTTGTATGTAGCAAGAAGAAACGTAATGACATCAAATAAATGTCTCCAGTCTCCTGAAAGTTCCCTGCCTCAGGTATATGGTGACCATTTCTTTTGGGCTAATTAAATAAATAGGAACACACTATGATCATCTTCCTTTAGATAACAGAGCTGTGACCATCATGGAATCAAAAAAGTAAGATAACACATTTCAGGGAACACATCTTGCTCTCTAGAATAGCAAGCAAAATCTAACCCTATTTGAATACATACACATCAATACATTCTGGGTAGATTCTGTTCAAAAGTTCAACATTCATAACTTAGGGAACACTATAAATCTGGCGATGACTGAAAACCTAAATATCTAAGAATGGATGCTGAAGTGTAAATCTCACAGATGAGAAGAGGATTAATGACTTTGTTGTTGTTTAGTTACTAAGTTGTGTCTGACTCTTTTGCAGTCCCATGGACTATAGCCCGCCAAACTCCTCTGACCATGGGATTTCCCAGGCATGGGTTGCCATTTCTCTCTACAGAGTATCTTCCCAATCTAGGGATCAAAGCTGCATCTCCTGCATTGGCAGGTGGATTCTTTACTGCTGAGCCACAAGGGAACGTCAACTAATGACTTGCATAAGCACAAAAGGATAGAGGTAACAGTACTGATGTGGATTAAATTTTTACACGGTCATGCTGTCTATAGGATTTAGAGGAAACTATGGAGAAAACAAAGACAGAAGCAGGGAAAACAGAAGCTATGGGATCTAAAATGTCAACTTTCTCGATGGCAGTCCAAACACTGGATTTTCTGATAAAGATGATCTAATCTTGGGTTTTAAACTTTAGCATACACCTTAATCACATAGAGTGCTTGTTAAAACAAGATTTCTGGGCCTACTCTCAGAGTTTTTAACTTTGTAAAATTGAAGTAGGACCTGAGAGTTTGTATTACTAGCAAATCCTCAAGTAATGCTGATGCTTCTTAGTCCAGGGACTACCCTTTAAGAACCGCTGGTCCAGAGGATGCCTCTACCTCCTTCATTAATGCTAGAAATCAGGGCTGCCTGAAGGAAAGCTGGTTTTGCATAGCAAACAGTGACAGTTTTACTTTTTGTTTCTCAATTTGGATTCCTTTTATTATCTATTTTTCTTCTTTGGTTGTTGTAGCTAAGACTTACAAAACTATGTTAAAAAAGTGATGGCAATAAGTGCAAAGAATGAAAAATTAGAAGTTTTTAACAAATAATTATAAAATATAAAAAACCACCAAATAGAATTACAGAATACAATCACCAAAATGAAAAATACACTACAAGGAATCAACAGTAGACTAAATGAAGCAGACAACCAGATCAGTGAGCTGGAAGACAATGTAATGGAAGTCACTGCTACCAAACAGAGAAAAACAAAGCAATGAAAAGGACCAAGGACAGTTGAAAAAATCTCTAGGACGATATCAAACATGCTAATATTCACATTACAGAAGTCCCAGAAAGAGAAAAGAGAAAGGGCCTGAGAAAATATTTGAAGATATAAGACCTGAAAACATCCTTAACCTGGGGAAGGAAACACACAAGTACAAGAAACACAGAGAGTCTCTCGTACAGTATTAACCCAGAGAGGAATACACCATGATGCATTATAATCAAAATGCAAAAATTAAAGATAAAGAGAATATTAAAAATAACAAGAGAAAAGCAACAAATAGCCTACAAGGGAACTCCCATAAGGCTATCGGTTGATTTCCATTAGAAACCCTGCAGGTCAGAAGGAAGTGGCATGATATGTTCTTAAAGTGATAAAAGAGAAAAATCTACAACCAAGAATATTCTACCCAGCTAGGTACTCATTAAATTTGATGGCTGTAAAATCAAAAGCTGTACAAATACGCAAAAGCTAAAAGAATTCAGCACTACCAAACCAGCTTTACAACGGATGCTAAAGGATCTTCTCAGGCAGAAGAAAAAGCCGCAACTAGAAACAAGGAAATTATAAAATGGAAAAGCTCACGGATAAAGGCAACATACAATAATGGTAAGAAATCTTCCACAAAGCTAATGGGGAGGTTAAAAGACAAAAAAGGTAAAATCATTTGTATTCACAATAAGCAGCTAAGGGATACTCAAAACAATTAGATGGAAAATATAAAGCCAAAAACAGTAATTATGAGGTAAGGATACTACAAATGCAAGATATCTAAAATGCATTTGAAATTAAGAGATCAGCAACTTAAAACAAACATGAATAAATATAGATTCCTATACAAAAATCTCATGATAACCACAAACAAAAATCTATAATAGATATATGAAAAAGGAACCCAAACATAATGCTAAATTTAGTCATCACATCACAAGAGAGGAGAACAAAAGAAGAAAGAGGAAAAAACCCTACAAAAACAAATCCGAAACAATTAACAAAATGACCATAGGACAGACATAACCATTATTACGTTACATGTAAATGGACGAAATACTCCAAAAAAAGACAAAGACTGAATGAATACAAAAACAAGACCCATAGATTTGCTGCCTGTAGGAGACTCAATTCATATCTAGAGACACATACAGACTGAAAGCAAGGGGGTGGAAAAGATATTCCACACAAATGAAATAAAAATAAAGCCAGAACTGAAATATTTATATCAGACAAAATAGACTTTAAATTAAAGTCTGTTACAAAAGACAAACACTACATAATGGTGCAAAGATCAATCCAAGAAGACAATATAACAGTTGTACATATGTATGCACCCAACATAGGAGCATCTCAAGGCAAGTGTTACAGACATAAAAGGATTTTGTTGTCAAGGGAACAATCTGTGTGTTATTTGTTTGTTTTTTAAATTTTCCCTACCCCTTCTTTTAGGAGTAAAAACAGTCATTTTAAAATAACTAAATAATTCAGTTAACTTTGATGGCTTCTCAATTTGTATTCATAAACAAATGCAAAGAATGAAACCAAAATCCAGATACAATTATGCTTTAACTTTGTCTATTTTTATAAGAAGATCCAGAAACATACCAAAGTTTCTCATATAGTCCTAAGCACACTCAGTTGAGAAGGAAGACCCAATTGCAGTTTGCCTGAGCACTGGAATGCAGGAATGATTAATGTAATTTTTTGATTTCCTGACTGTCCCACATTAGCTCAATTATATATTATTTATCTATAGAAACAGCAGTACAATGTATATATTCAAACTCTCATGTACACACAAATATTGTAAAGACTTATTAACACATTAATATTCTGTCATTTGTGTTCCATCACCCATAAATTTGTAAAGGCAAAAAAGAAGGGAAGTTAACTTGTTGATGACATGGATCTAAAAACCCCTTACCAACATTTTTATTCCTTTCACTCTCATCATGTTTACTTTATATCAACATTTATATTTTATTTTTACTTATTTTTTACATAATCATTTTTTAAGACTGTGAATCAGATAAGCCCTCAAGCTGTGTCATTCTGATTTATGAACACACCTTACAATCCAGGAACATGTGCACACACTTCCAAGCCAAAATTTAATGAAATGGAATAATGGCACATTAAATGGTTTAGCTCCTTTAGTCAGAACCCAGAATTCAACCTCTCATTTCCCTCTCTTACCTTCAAATAAGGAAAGCAATAAACAAGTCCAACATGAAGAGGCAAATCATTGGGAACATTGGGAATGCCAACATGCCTTCTTGTTAGTTCCCATAGTTCTACCCATTATCATCCACCTGAATAGAAGTCTGCATGTCAGACCTTTGGGGTTTTAAAGTGGGAACTATGCTGTGTGCTTAAGTCCTTCGTCAGTGATGTACTGTCAAGAAAGTGCAGAAATGAACGCAGCAAAGAAAGGGAAGGAGAGAAAATTATTGCTTTGGTTTTTCAGCTCATGTTGATTGTAGCCACTTTAAAGGCATTGGGTAAAATACTCTGTAGAAACTGGTTAATCAACCTTTAGTAGGAAGGAACAATATTAGAAACTTTCTCAACTTGCTGGGAAGGTCTTTTTTAAAATTTTTCAAATGCATACTTTATGTGCTTTGTAAATCAGGGCCTTGTCTCCACTAGTTTTTGAAGAATACATAAGATTTGAAGGATGCAGAACCAGATAATGATGTTTTGTGGTTTTCTATAGTCAAGTTTAATTGAATACTTGCAGAAATTTTATATATATATATATATATACATATATATATATATATACATATATATATATATATATGAACTGTCACGAAGAGATTTTAGTCACTGTGTCTATGAAAGCCATATAGGATTAACCCATAGTTTACACTTGTATAAAGATGAAAATGAACTATTTAGCTCATCTGGGAAGCATCTGTGCAGAACTGTGGAAAGCAATGGTAAGAAAAAACCATGATTAGGTAAACAAAGCAACAGAAAGATGGTGAAAAGGGTAAAGGAATAAGAAATTAGAATCCATTCAAACAAAACTTAACTTGGGTGAATGAGGAAGAAAGTCTTTTTATGCCAGCGCAGTAAATGTTTAATCTGGAAAAGCATGCTTCCACATCTGGCTTATGTTTAATATTGTAAATATCACTGCTTTGATTTTTTAATTTTATTTTTGATGTAAATTTTTGTTTATTAACAAAAATAAAATAAAATTCAGTGGAAAGATGTATTAATATTACAAGTGGTAAATGTTTCAAATAAAATATTCAAAATACAAAATGATACCTGTTCTCTCGTATGTGTTGCCAAAAGCCACTAAAGAAGAAAAGTGAAAATATTGGAAAATAGCAAACATTTTTATTGTTTGAATATGAGTCATCTAATATATTAAATACTGTGAAAATTCTCAAAATGGCCAGAAGACTAGTCTCTTTGGTATACTTGTAGTACAGTACGATTTTGAAAGTGATCATAAATCATTTAAAAGGAAAAGAAGAAGTAAAAATGTTTCACTTGTATTAATTTTTTTGAGGACAGTATTGTAATGTTTGTATGTAGTAATGAACTAGCTTCAAACTGAATTATTTCTTAATTTTCTGAGGAATTACTCTGAGGGAGGCTTCTACTCTTCAAGTCAGCCAAACACATTGACATTTGGCTACCAAAGGCTTCCTGGCTCCTCTTCGTAGGGTGTCCAAAAGTAAGGTCATATGTAAGTCAGTCCAAAAAAAGAAGACAAGTGGAATAAATTGGGGGTCTACCAACACTGGAAGAGAAGGAAATGAAATTGAGCGATAACTTTACTTCTCCATGTAATAATAAAGATAATAACTTACATTTATGAGGCTTTAGCATATTTTCACACTTTGTCATTTTAATGTTCTTCACCCATACATTTTATTTCACCTAGTAATTATTACACAATGACTCAAATGTTATTATTCTATAAATGCTATAATAAAATATCTACAGAGTATTACAGATTAAGGTACAATTAATTAATCATTTGTGAAAGTACAGGAAAGGCTTCTGCAAGAAAATAATTTCAAATTTCCTTGAAAATAACAAGTAGCAGAAAAGTGAAGGACAGGATGTTCCAAACATGAGCAAGAGCAAGAGAATGTTTGACAGATTTTAGAAATAGTGAGTAACTGATACCTATTGAGCAATCTGAAGTTGCTGAAGCTGAAACTTCAAAACTCCAATACTGTAAAAACAAACAAACAAACAAAAAACACTCCAATACTTTGCCACCTGATGCAAAGAGCTGACTCACTGGAAAAGACCCTGATGCTGGGAAAGATTGAGGGCAGGAGGAGAAGGGGAAGACAGAGGGCAAGATGGTTGGATGGCATCACTGACTCAGTTGACATGAGATTGAGCAAATTCCTGAAGACAGTGAAGAACAGGGAAACCTGGCATGCTGCAGACCATGGGATTGCAAAGAATTGGACACAGCTGAGTGACTGTACAACAATTCAGCAATCTTGGTCTCCTTGATATAGCATAGTCTAGGACCAAACTGAAATGAAATATATAATACACATAAAGAAAGAAGAAGGTGGACTGGCAAGGAAATTTTTTTTTTCAGATGGTATTCCAAAGCAGTTTCTATAACTGCAGAAGAAATTAAACATTTTATAATATTTTGTTATGAAATTCAATAATTATATGTTAACACCTGCTATGAGATAAACTCTATTTGACAGTTGTAATTCAACAATCAACAGTAAAGGTCTAGCTTCTCTTGAAGTACTTATATTCTCGCAGACAGAAACAAAAATTACTAGATGTAATGACCAAGCATCTTAGATGCAGACAGTAAAGTCTACTAAAGTTGGCTTAAGCACAAGAGATTTAATAAGAATATAAATAATTCACAAAATCATTTGGAGGACAAAAAAAAAAACAGACTCCAGACTGAGTTTCTACACTTGAGCCACACTGCAGAACTGAACTGATAAAAAGTTGCAGCTTCTACCGCCATCAGGAAACTACATGATCAAGAAGCTTCTACCACTGTTGACAGCTCCAAAAACATGCTGCTTGTGCAGTGATCAGGTGCTGCAGTGAATCTTCTGCCACACCTGGCAGTTTCTAGAACCATGCCTTTTCTACCAAAATCTGTTTGAGAAAAATTATTCTTTCTGTCCTGTTTCTCTCCCCGCATGACTTAGTATCATATTAATTACTCCTGTGAGAGCTTGTAGTTGGTAGAAACTGAATCACCTGGGAAAACTCAGCTACAGTGTTATCTTAGGAAGGTAGATTTTAGCTCTCTCACTTCTGCAGTACAGGAAGGCACACCAGAAAGGGATTACAGTGGATACTGAGTGTAACAATCCGTGGTATCTGACAAAAGTGATGAGTAAATTGCATGACTTACATTTTTAAATAACTAATTTCAAAAAAAAAATGGCTAATGCTAAGAACAAGCAAGCAGGAGTAAGGGTTGCTTTTCTGAGTAGGTAAAACATAGGATCATTTGTAAAAGAGGAGAGTGCTTCCTAACTTTCCCTATAAAGAGTGAGGAAAGGTGAGTTTAGGGAAAGAGATTTTATAGAGGGTAGTAGTAGAGTACAGTGAGATCTCTAGAACTAAGCTGAGTTAAAACCTGATATTCCCCCTTGCTTACTTTATAATCATGGGCAAATTATTCAAATTCTCTATTTTATTATCCTTGTTTATAAAACAAAGTTAGTAATGCTACCTAAGAAGGTTACTGTGAGGATTTAGTGTGTATAAAGCACTTATCAAAGTGACTGGCACATAATATGTACAGTGAAAGAAAAGGGGGGGGGTATTTTTAACTTTTCCAACATGTTAAGTTTGAGTTATCTATGAGATAAGTCTAGAACTGAGAAGTCTAGAGAAACAAATTTGAAAGTGATTCAACAGATAATTAGTACTTAAATCTCTGGGAAGGAATATTACTAACCACAGACAAGAAGAGAAGCGATGCAATGTATAAATGCCAAATCTTAGATCCTGGGAAAGGGCCCTGGTAATGAAAACTGAGAACGCAGGTACAGTGACATGGGAGAAAAGCAGAGGACAATCATAGCATGGAATTCAAGAGAGAAAAGTATTTCAGGAGTGAAGAAGTGATGGAAAACAGTATGTAACCACCCCCCAAAAATTAAAAACTAAATAGAATGACAATGTCATCCAGAAATCCCACTTCTGGGTGCATATCCAAAGAAAATGAAAAGAGGATATTAAAAAGTTATCTACATCTGAATGTTGTTCAAATAAAGAAGATGTTGAATATGTTATTATATATATATAGAAAGAGAGAGAATTACTATATATATATATAATTATTCATACATGAGGAAGAAGGAATTGTTTCCATTTGCAACAACATGAATGTACCCTTAGGCATATACTAAGTGAAATAAATCATACAGATAAAGACAAACAGACATATCATTGATATGTAAAGTTTAAAATGATGAATGCATAGAAATAGAGATGAAATGGTGGCTGCCAGGGGCTGGAGCAGGTAAAGGGAAATTTTGATCAAACGGTACAAATTTTTAGCTATGAATAAGCCATGTGGATCTAATGTACAGCATAGAGATTATAGTGTATAATACTTTCTCATGTACCTGAAAGTTGCTAAGAGAGTGGAGGTTAAATGTCATTACTACAAAGACGAAGTGTTAATTATCTGATGTGATTCAAGTGTGAGCTAAACAATTTGGGGCTAATCATTTTGCAATATATAAGTGTATCCAATCAACACAATGTATGCCTTAAACTTATACAGTGTTATATGTCAATTATAGCTCATTACTGAGCTATGGAAAACAGAAAGAAGTACATCTGTTGATTAAGATGAGGGTTTAAAAAATGTCCATTGTGTCTGGAAATGTGGAGAATATTGTTAGTGTTCTTCAGTCTCTAAGTGGAAAAGTGGAGTCACTCAGTTGTGTCTGACTCTTTGTGACCACATGAACTGTAGCCTACCAGGCTCCTCTGTCCAGGGGATTTTCCAGGCAATAGTACTGGAGTGGGCTGCCATTTCCTTCAATCTCTAAGTCATGTCCAATTGTTTGCAGCTCCATGGACTCTAGCATTCCAGGCTCCTCTGTCCTCCACTGTCTCCTGGAATTCCCTCAGAATCATGTCCATTGAGTCAGTGATGCTATCTAATCATCTCTTCCTCTGCTGCCCTCTTCTCCTTTTGCCTTCAGTCTTTCCCAGCATCAGGGTCTTGCCAATTAGTTGGCAATTTGCTTCAGGTGGCTTCCCTGGTGGCTCAGATGGTAAAGTGTCTGCCTGCAGTGCGGGAAACTCGGGTTCAATTCTTGGGTTGGGAAGATCCCCTGGAGAAGGAAATGGCAACCCACTCCAGTAATCTTGCCTAGGAAATTCCATGGACTGAGGAGCCTGGTAGGCTACAGTCCATGGGGTTGCAAAGAGTCAGACACGACTGAGCGACTTCACTTTCTTTCACTTTGCTTCAGGTAGCCAAAATATTGGAGTTTTAGCTTTGGCAACAGTCCTTTCATGAATGTTCAAGGTTAATTTCCTTTAGGATTGAGTATTAGTGACCTTTATAAGAACAGGTTAAGTTATGTGGTGGTTGTATTGGTAAAACTATATTGTAGTGGACTGAAATAACTTGGAGGTGGAGAAAGAGAAATAGCATGAGGAGAAGGCAATGGCACCCCACTCCAGTACTCTTGCTTGGAAAATCCCATGGACGGAGGAGCCTGGTGGGCTGCAGTCCATGGGGTCGCTGAGGGTCGGATACAACTGAGCGACTTCACTTTCACTTTTCACTTTCATGCATTGGAGAAGGAAATGGCAACCCACTCCAGTGTTCTTGCCTGGAGAATCCCAGGGATGGCGGAGCCTGGTGGGCTACTGTCTCTGGGGCCACACAGAGTCGGACACAACTGAAGTGACTTAGCAGCAGCAGTAGTAGCAGAAAACTCTGGAAGTTTGATGAGAAACAGAAAATGAAAGGGGAAGAAATTCTGTGGGCATATTGGTAGCAGCAGATGATAACAGCAGTCAATCATGGAAGAGAGACATGAGAATGAAGAAAGTTCTTTAGGACGAAAGAGCAAAAAGGAAAGGAAAAACATTTAAATCATCCCATCCTTTGTTGTTGTTGTTCAGTAGCCCAATTGTGTCCAGCGCTTTTTGACCCCCATGGACTGTAGCATGCCAGGCCTCCCTTGCCCTCACCATCTCCCGGAGTTTGCCCAAGTTCATGTTCATTGCATTGGTGATGCCATCCAGCCATCCTACAGCATTCTAAATCAATTCTTTTACGTTTTTCTTTTACTATCTTATAATTACACAATGAATATAATAGGGAAAATATTAAAATAGCAATGACCTTGTCAGGTTATATACCTTATATTTAAAGAGGCTGGACTTTAGGATCACTCAACCTTCATTTCTAATTCTGGTTCTGTCATCTTGGGCAAGTGTTTTGACTTTTATGACCCTTAGTTTCTACATCTTATACAAGTTAATAAATAATATCTTCCTCAAATGATAGAGGATATGATCAATATGATATTGCATGTAAATTACCTAGTATGAAAACTATCCCATAGTGAATGTTTAATCTATTAAGATATTGTTAATCACTTCATTAAGTGTTGAGTATCAATGAGTAAGAAGTTGGTAAATTAAATACAGAATCTAAAGGAATTTATGAAGGTCCATAAAAATGTAAAGTTTCATTCAGTATCTATCATGTTAACTATACTTGGAGAAAAATATATGAAGCACTAGAATAATTTTGGTTCTAAAACTGGAAAATGGACAGCTGTGAAATAGAGTGAGTAAAATCACAAGTCGCCACCATAGGTAGAAATTATGCAAAATCAGATAGCAAAGTTGCCAATCAAGGCAGGACTCTCCTTGGGGCATGAATGGGTAGAGGAGGGATGTGTAGGGATAAACAAAATATACCCAGTACAGAATAAAACAGTTCCAGGTATAGAATCTGTAGCATAAACTAGAACATACGCACATACACACACTTGAACATATTACATAGAAAGCAATTTTAATTTTTGAAATCCATTGCTTTATCAAAGGGCTGATCCTGAATTTTTTAGTAGCTCTCAGGATCCACTGGAGACATTCTCTTCCCCTTTGGATGAAGCAGTATAATGATGCACTGGATGTTACAAGATACTCTAATTAAACATTCTGGATCTTTCTAAAAATAAAAGAACAAAAATCACTTGCTTCCATATTATACATCATAGTAAATTTAAAAAAAAATTTTTTCTAATTTTTATCTTATTTTTTACTGGAATATAATTGCTTATTTGGCTTCACTTGGTCACTTCGAAGATGCTCATAATCCTTAGGTATTGCCAAGGGGATATGACAGGTCATTTTGTCTGCTTCGAACTTTAAAACCCGCTGACATTAGTTCACCATCTGAATTTTCATCTTACTCCACTGTCTAGAATGGCAGGTTTCTGGACTACAGATTTAGTAATTATTAGTGTTTTATACTCTTGGCTCAGCCACTGTTATCGCTCTCATTTCTTTCAGATATGCATACATATTTAGCTTAAATATGACTAGAGGATTATTAAGCCTACAATTTATGAAGAGACTTTAAACTGAATCTTCTTTTAAAGTTTTAGAATTGTTTTCATTTTTCCTTCTCAAACATTGCCAGTTGAATTCTCCCCTTTCTTCCTGAGTTGGCCAGCTAGTTTTTGGCTCAGGCTAATGTTTGCTTTCTCTCTCTCCATACTCTAATCACTTCATTTCTAAAACTACACACAATTGCATATATATATATATATATATATGTATATAGCATATATCCTTTCTGAAAAACAGTTAAACATTCAAGAGTGGCACTTTTAAATAATAAAATATGATGTTTTTCCTCTGAATGTGGTGCCTCCCTTTTTCTCAGTGTGACATGCCCTGAAGTTACATTTCTTTGTACGAAAAGTTTGAACATTTTCCTTAAGGAAAAAGAAGTTGCAGAACGTTTAACCCATTTGTTGTTCAGTCGCTAAGTTGTGTCCAACTCTTTGCGACCCCATGGACTGTAGCCCGCCCCGCTCCTGTGTCCATGGAATTTTCCAGGCAAGAATACCGGAGTGGGTTGCCATTTCTTCCTCCAGGGAATCTTCCCGACCCAGGTATCGAACCCATGTTTCCTGCATCTCCTGCATTGGCAGACAGATTCTTTACCATTGAGCCACCTGGGAAGCCTTCAGTAACTTAAATCATCTGGGTTACTTATAATGCCTGAGTGAGTGAGTGAGTGAGTGAGTGAAACTGGCTCAGTCATGTCCAACTCTTTGCAACCCCATGGACTGTAGTCTGCCAAGCTCCTCTGTCCATGGAATTCTCCAAGCAAGAATATGGGAGTGGGTAGCCATTTCCTTCTCAAGGGGATCTCCCCAGCCCAGGGATCAGATCCAGGTCTCTCATTGCAGGAGGATTCTTTACCAGCTGAACCACCAGGGAATATAAATGTAATGTAATTAGTTGTAGATACCATTTATAAAGTAAATAAATAAATGCTATGTAAAGAGCTGACTCATTGAAAAAGACTCTGATTCTGGGAGAGATTGAAGGCAGAAAGAGAAGAGGCCAACAGAGGATAAGATGGTTGGATGGCATCACCAATTCAATGGACATCAACTTGGGCAAATTCTGGGAGATGGTGAGGGACAGGGAAGCCTGGCATGCTGCAGTCCATGAAGAGTCAGACATGACTTGGCAACTGAACAACAACAAAGAGTTGCCAGAATATGAAACATTCAACTTTTGCTTTGGGGAACTTTCTGGATTTTTTTTTCCTGAATATTTTCAATCCACATTTGGTTAAATCTAGTCAAGGGTATGGTTTTTCCAGTGGTCATGTATGGTTGTGAGACTTGGACTGTGAAGAAGGCTGAGCGCCAAAGAATTGATGCTTTTGAACTGTGGTTGTTGGAGAAGACTCTTGAGAGTCCCTTGGACTGCAAGGAGATCCAACCAGTCCATTCTAAAGGAGATCAGCTTGGGATTTCTTTGGAAGGAATGATGCTAAAGCTGCAACTCCAGTACTTTGGCCACCTCATGCAAAGAGTTGACTCATTGGAAAAGACTCTGATGCTGGGAGGGATTAGGGGTAGGAGGAGAAGGGGACGACATAGGATGAGATGGCTGGATGGCATCACGGACTCGATGGACGTGAGTCTGAGTGAACTCCAGGAGATGGTGATGGACAGGGAGGCCTGGCGTGCTGCGATTCATGGGGTCACAAAGAGTCGGACACAACTGAACAACTGAACTGAACTGAACTGATGGATCGAAAATATTTAGGAAAAGAAATACCAGAAAGCTCCAAAAAGCAAATTTAAAATTTTCATCCTCTGGCAACTCTTGACATAGTATTTAAATTGTATTTACAACTATTTACACAACATTTGCATTATATTAAGTACTATAAGTAACCTAGATGATTTAAAATATACAGGAGAATGTGCATAGTTTGTATGCAAATAACTCCACTACATCTTATATAAAGGACTTGAGCTTCAGTAGATTTTGGTATCTCCAGGATGTGGATACTGAAGGATGACAGTATATCATCAGCCTTTTTATTAAGAGAAGTTGGTTGGTTTGCCAACACAGAAGGAACAGTTTCAAGAGAACATTACTTTCTATAAATGCACACTGCTAGAAGTAATTTTTAAAGAAGTGATAAACAACATTTTACCTTCAACTAGATTTTATAACTGTCCAAATACAAGAATAAATTATTTTACCAGAGTAAAATGGTATACACACATACCTCATTTTATTGTGCTTTACAGATATTGCAGGGTTTTATTTTTTGTTTCTACAAATAAAAGGTTTATAGCAACTCTACATCCATTAAGTGGGCTTCCCTGGTGGCTCAGATGGTAAAGACTCGACCACAGTGCAGGAGACCTGTGTTCGATCCTTGGGTTGGGAAGATCCCCTAGAGAAGGGAATGGCTACCCACTTCAGTATTCCTGCCTGGAGAATTCCATGGACAGAAAAGCCTGGCAGGCTACAGTCTATGGGGTCGCAAAGAGTCAAACACGACTGAGTGACTAACACTTTTCACTCCATCCACTAAGCCAATTAGTACCATTTTTCCGACAGCATTTGCTCACTTTGTGTCTCTGTGTCATATTTTTGATAATTCTCACAATATGTCAAACTTTTTCATTAGTATTTTATTTGTTATGGTGATCTGTGGTCAGTGGTTTTGGATGTTATTGCAAAAAGATTGTGACTCGCTGAAGGCTTGGATGGATGATTGCATTTTTTGGCAAAAAAAAGTATTTTTAAGAATATCATATTACTTTATTTATTTTTATTGAAGTATAGTTGATTTACAATGTCGCATTACTTTCAGGTGTACAGTGTAGTAATTCAGTTATTTTTTAAATTATATTCCATTATAGGCTATTATAAGATAACAAATATAGTTCCCTGTTTTATACAATAAATTCTTATTGCTCATCTATTTTACATATAGTAGCTTGTATCTGTTAATCTCATAGTGCTAATTTGCTCCTCTCCTCTCCCTCTCCTCTTTGGTAACTGTAAGCTTATTTTCTATGTATGTGAGTCTGTTTCTGTTTTGTATGTAGATTCATTTTTATCATGCTTATAGATTTAAATTATATCACATAGTATTTGTATTTCTCTGACTTATTTCAATAAGTAAAATATTCTCTAGGACTATCCATGTTGCGGCAAATGGAAATATTTCATTCTCTTTAATGATTGAGTAATATTGTTGTTGTTCAATCACTAAGTCATGTCCAATTCTTCGCAACCTCATGGACTGCAAAATACCTGGTTCCTCTGTCCTCCACTATCTCCCAGAGTTTACTCAAATTCACGTTCATTGAACAATATTCCATTGGTCCATTGAGTAATAGCCCATCATGTATAAATATATATACCACATCTTAAGCCAGTCATCTGTTGATGAGCACTTGGATTGTTTCCATGTTTTGGCTATTATAAATAGTGCTGCTATGAGCATTTAGCAAAAAGTATTTTTTAATTAAGGTGTGTACATTGTTTTTGAAGACATAATGCTATTGCACACTTAATAGAATACTGCTAAGTCACTTCAGTCGTGTCCGACTCTGTGCGACCCCATAGACGGCAGCCCACCAGGCTCCTTCATCCCTGGGATTCTCCAAGCAAGAACACTGGAGTGGGCTGCCATTTCCTTCTCCAGTGTATGAAAGTGAAAAGTGAAAGTGAAGTCTCTCAGTCGACTAACTTTAATATGCACTGGGAAATCAAAAAAATTGTGTGACTTGCTTTATTGTGATAGTCACTTTATTTAGGTGGTCTGGAATCAAACTTTAAATACCTCTGAGCTATGCTTGTATATAGGACATTATGACAGTGGTTTATTGAAGCATGTGTGAAGTGAAAGTGAACGTATTAGTCACTCAGTCATGTCTGACTCTTTTTTGATCCCATGGACTGTAGCCTGCCAGGCTTCTCTGTCCATGGGATTCTCCAGGCAAGAATACTGGAGCGGGTAGCCATACCCTTCTCCAGGGAATCTTCCTGACCCCAGGATGGAACCCAGGTCTTCTGCATTGCAGGCAATTCTTTACTGTCTGAGCTGTATATTTACACATAAATATGCCGTGCGTGTTGGAGGAGGAAATGGCCACCCACTCCAGTATTCTTATCTAGAGAATCCTGTGGACAGAGGAGCCTGGTGGGCTGCTGTCCATGGGGTTGCACGGAGTCAGACACGACTGAAGCTACTTAGCATGCATGCATGCATTGGAGAAGGAAATGGCAACTCATATCAGTATTCTTGCCTGGGGAATCCCAGGGATGGAGAAGCCTGGTGGGCTGCCGTCTATGGGGTCGCACAGAGTCGGACACGACTGAAGCGACTTAGCAGCAGCAGCAGCATGCCATGTGTGCATACGTAGAATAAATCATCAATGAATATCATTATGCTTCAAAGAAACTATTATTTCAGTATGTTAGTATAACTGCATATAAAGTGTTACAGGCTAACAAGGTTATTATATTTAGAAATTTTCAATGAAGATAAGTCTTTTAATGAATTTATTGGCAAAAAGAAAGTGGGAAAGCCTAAATCTTTGGCGAGATGATATTGGAAGGTTACTACCTTTTTGGTTAGAGGAGGGTGTGGAATATTACAAAGCATCTTTTGTTTTGACAGCGGTTGCCCCACTAGGACACCCTGACCTCAGAAGTCAAATCACATGTCTGTTTGCAGATGTGTCTGGAATAAGAAACCCTCAGTGTTGCTGTTTTCCATATCCATGTATCATTGTCTGCATGGTCCAAGAAGAGATTTTTAACGAGTGGTCCAGCAAGGAACCTAAATTCCAAAGCAATTAAGGAATGGAAAATGGAGACATTTTACCTCTGCTTATCATCCAGAAGGCAGATTTCTAGTTCTATCACAGTTACATAGATAAAGATTGAAATCAAATGTAAAAAAATTTTCATAGGAAATTATTTTTATCATAACATATTTTGGTTGTAATTCTAAAGATAACTTACCTTTAGTGATGACAAATAGCACACAAAAGTATAGAGAAAATTAAAATCATCTGTAATTTTATCACTCTAAGATATTACAATTATTCTAAGGTATTTCTCTCTAGTATTACTTTGTATGAAGATACATAGTTAGCAATAGCAAAATTGATTATCAGTATTGTTGTTGTTGCTGTTCATTTGCTAAGTCATGTCTCACTTTTTGTGGCCCCATGGTTTGTAGCACACCAGACTCCTCTGTCCTCCACTATCTCCCAGAGTTTGCTTAAATTCATGTCCATCAAGTTGGTGAGGCTATCAAAACAGGTACAGGTAGATATTTTTGTTAGTGGTGTTTAGCTGCTAAGTCATGTCTGACTCTGACTCTTTTGCAACCCCATGAACTATAGCCCGCCAGGCTCCTCTGTCCATGGGATTTCCCAGGTAAATATACTGGAATGTGTTGCCATTTACTTCTCTAGGGGATTTTCCCAACCTAGGGATCAAGCCCATGTTCTTCTATTTGTCAGGCAGACACTTTGCCACTGAGCCACCTGTGTGTGTTAGTCGCTCAGTTGTGTCCAACTCTGTGAGACCCCAAGGACTATAGCCCAGCAGGCTTCTCTGTCCATGGGAATCTCCAGGCAAGAATACTGGAGTGGATTGCCGTGCCCTCTTCCAGGGGATATTCCCAACCCAGGGATCAAACCCAGGTCTCCTGCATTGCAAGCAGAGCCACATTACCATCTGAGCCAAAAGGGAAACCAAGCTACCTTGCAAACTCTATATGTGTGTGTGTATAGTTCCTAATGTATATGTACAGATCCTATATGTATAGCTGTATATGTATAGATCCTAATACAGCTCTCTTTTTCAAAATTCTAATCATGCTGTCATGCAAGATGATTTCAATTACTCTTAGAAAGTCTTTTTTAGAGCACACATCTTGCTCAACTTACAATGAGGTTATGTCACCATAAACCAATCAATAAATTGAAAATATCATAATTGAAAATGCATTTAATGCCCCTAACCTACCAAACATCATGGTTTAGCCTAGCCTACCTTAAACATGCTCAAAACACTAAACAATAGCCTGCTGCTAAGTCACTTCAGTCATGTCCGACTCTGTGCAACCCCATAGATGGCAGCCCACGAGGCTCCCCCATCCCTGGAATTCTCCAGGCAAGAACACCGGAGTGGGTTGCCATTTCCTTCTCCAACAGTATCCTACAGTTGGGCAAATTATCCAACAAAGAGCCTCTTTTATAATAGAGTGTCAAATATCTCACATAATTTATCAAACCCTATACTTAAAGTGAAAAACAATGGTTGTATGGGCACAGAATGATTGTTTTCCTTCATAACCACATGGCTGACTGGGAGCTGTGGCTGCTGCCACTGCCACCGCAAGAGAGTACTGTACTGCACCAGCCGGAGAACAGATCCAAATTCAGAATTCAAAGTCCAGTTTCAGCTGAATGCTCTCATATTTATGATGCATGCACAGCATCCTAAAGTTGAAGAATTGTAAGGCAAAGCATCATTAAGTTGTTGTAAGGAAGTTCCTGAAATATACATTTAAAGGAATCTGTCAATCAATTCAGTGAAACCCATTGAATAATTGTGATTACCTATAGCATTCACAGTGGTGTAACTCAGAGTCATTGCTCTCAAGAGATTTTTTATTATTCCCTGCACTTACATTGGGATTCATAGAAAAATAAATTTGTCCTTGATCAGGAACACAGAGAAACATTTTCTGAATTGCCCAAAGACATATATACTGAGTAGAAAATCTATCAGTTTTCACTTGGCATACACATAATAGAGGTAATGTTATTTATTTATTTATTTTTTAAAAGGGGCTTCCTCAATGTCCCAGTGGGTAAAGAATCTGTCTGCCAATGCAGGAGGCATGAGAGACATGAGTTCAATCCCTTAGATGGGGAAGATCCCCTGGAGAGGAAAATAGCAACCCACTCCAGTATTCTTGGCTGAAAAAGCCTGTGGCCAGAGGAGCCTGGCAGGCTGCAGTCTAAAGGGTCACATAATTCTTACAATGTATTAATACTTCCATATTTTAGATTCTGCTTAGAGAAATAAACATGCAGTACAGTTAGTTAATTACCTATGAATTTAAAGTAAAATTGGAAGTTTTCCAGTTTCAAGTGTACTGTTTTTGAAATTATTGCCTTCATTGCTTTCTGTCAAATATGATGCTAATTGTTACCCGGTTTAATCCAGCAATTCAGTTAGAGGAATGAATATGTTTGGTCTGAGGAGTGCTGAATTCAAGCAGTGCATCTCAAAAAATGGTTCAGAGTCAGGCTGGAAACAGCTTCAATCTTCTTAGAGTTGTGGAGTCCGTATCAGCAAGTCTGAGTGAGACCTGCTCCAGTAAAGACATAAAGACACTTGCCTCTCTCTACCCCATTCCACCCTTAGGGCCTGGTCAGATTGGCAGGTGGGGACCTTTTGCTTAGATTCTATGGGGAACCATTTCAGAAGCTCTAAATTGCCTTGTTATTGTTGTTAAGTCGTGTCCCACTCTTTTGCAACCCCAAGGACTATAGCCCTCCAGGCTCCTCCGTCCATGGGTTTCTCCAGGCAAGAATACTGGAGTGGGTTGCCATTTCCTTCTCCAGGAAATCTTCCTGATCCAGGGATTGAATTCACATCCCTGGCATATTCTGCATTGGCGGTGGTTTCTTTACCTCTGAGCCACCAGGGAAGCCCCTAAGTTGGATAATTTCATCTTTCTGTTTCATATCCTAGAGAAGGGAATGCTCTTTTCATTTTCCTTGAAGGACTTTATCCTGGCCTTTGACTTTCTTCACAGTTGATGTGGTAATATCTGGATGGACAGGCCAAGATAAAAGGGACAAGCAAGTTGTTCAGTGTATTTTTTATAGGCCTTAAGTCAACCTCATCCAAGAAAAGCCATCCATGGTTCAGCCTAGTTCTCAGGAGAACACACTGGAATTTGGGACAAAAGCCTAATAATAAAAATCATTGATGTATACATCTTAGTGAGAAGAAGTGAATCTTTTGATGTGCAGTAAAACTGATATTGACCCTTAGGGAATGGGTGATATGTGTCATAAGAAGCAAACATAAGTACCGTAAGCCTTTGTTACAGGCAATAAAAACCATGTGCTAAATATGAGGGAAAAAGCTTTGTATGGTGGGAGATAAATAGAAAATGGTTTTGCAATATGAGAAGCCATTGATCTAATATCCAACTTTATGATATTTAAAAGTATGTGTCAGATAATGAAATTCTACATGAGACAAGTTTGTAATAAAACATGATCCAAATTTTATAAGTTAAAACAATTTTTAAAAGAAACAGTACTCCCACTCAGTATACTTTGTAAAGGTCCCCATTTCTTGAGATTGAGGAAAACTGGAAATAATTAAACTAAAAGAACACTCTTTTTTTTTAATTTTCATTTTTACTTTAGTTTGCTTTATAATACTGTATTGGTTTTGCCATATATTGACATGAATCAGCCACAGGTGTACATGAATTCCCAATCCTGAACTCCCGTCCCACCTCCCACCTCATATCATCTCTCTGGATCATCCCCGTGCACCAGCCCCAAGCATCCTGTATCCTGTATCGAACATAGACTGGTGATTCATTTCTTACCTGATAGTATACATGTTTCAATGCCATTCTCCCAAATCATCCCACCCTCTCCCTCTCCCACAGAGTCCAAAAGTCCATTCTATACATCTGTGTCTCTTTTGCTGTCTTGCATAGAAGGTTATCATTACCATCTTTCTAAATTCCATATATATGTGTTAGTATACTGTATTGGTGTTTTTCTTTCTGGCTTACTTCACTCTGTATAATCGGCTCCAGTTTCATCCACCTCATTAGAACTGATTCAAATGTATTCTTTTAAATGGCTGAGTAATACTCCATTATGTATATGTACCACAGCTTTCTTATCCATTCATCTGCTGATGGACATCTAGGTTGTTTCCATGTCCTGGCTATTATAAACAGTGCTGCAATGAACACTGGGGTACACGTGTCTCTTTCAATTCTGGTTTCCTCAGTGTGTATGCCCAGCAGTGGGACTGCTGGGTCATATGGCAGTTCTATTTGCAATTTTTTAAGGAATCTCCAGACTGTTTTCCATAGTGGCTGTCCTAGTTTGCATTCCCACCAACAGTGTAAGAGGGTTCCCTTTTCTCCACACCTTCTTCAGCACTTATTGCTTGTAGACTTTTGGATCGCTGCCATTCTGACTGGTGTGAAATGGTACCTCATTGTGGTTTTGATTTGCATTTCTCTAATAATGAGTGATGTTGAGCATCTTTTCATGTATTTGATAGCCATCTGTATGTCTTCTTTGGAGAAATGTCTATTTAGTTCTTTGGCCCACTTTTTGATTGGGTCATTTATTTTTCTGGACTTGAGCTGCATATGTTGCTTGTATATTTTTGAGATTAGTTGTTTGTCAGTTGCTTCATTTGCTATTATTTCCTCCCATTCAGAAGGCTGTCTTTTCACCTTGCTTATAGTTTCCTTTGTTGTTCATAATCTTTTAATTTTAATTAGATCCCATTTGTTTATTTTTGCTTTTATTTCCAGTATTCTGGGAGGTGGATAATAGAGGATCCTGCTGTGATTTATGTCAAAGAGTGTTTTGCCTATGTTCTCCTCTAGGAGTTTTATAGTTTCTGATCTTAAGTTTAGATCTTTAATCCATTTTGAGTTTATTTTTGTGTATGGTGTTAGAAAGTGATCTAGTTTCATTCTTTTACAAGTGGTTGACCAGTTTTCCCAGCACCACTTGTTAAAGAGATCATCCTTTCTCCATTGTATATTCTTGCCTCCTTTGTCGAAGATAAGGTGTCCATAGGTGTGTGGATTTATCTCTGGGCTTTCTATTTTGTTCCATTGATCTATATTTCTGTCTTTGTGCCAGTACCATACTGTCTTGATGACTGTGGCTTTGTAGTAGAGCCTGAAGTCAGGCAGGTTGATTCCTCCAGTTCCATTCTTCTTTCTCAAGATTGCTTTGGCTATTCAAGGTTTTTTCTATTTCCATACAAATTGTGAAATTATTTGTTCTAGCTCTGTGAAAAATACTGCTGGTAGCTTGATAGGGATTGTATTGAATCTGTAGATTGCTTTGGGTAGTATACTCATTTTCACTATATTGATTCTTCCAATCCATGAACATGGTATATTTCTCCATCTATTAGTGTCCTCTTTAATTTCTTTCATCAGTGTTTTATAATTTTCTATATATAGGTCTTTAGTTTCTTTAGGTAGGTATATTCCTAAGTATTTTATTCTTTTCATTGCAATGGTGAATGGAATTGTTTCCTTAATTTCTATTTCTGTTTTCTCATTATTAGTGTATAGGAATGCAAGGGATTTCTGTGTGTTGATTTTATATCCTGCAACTTTACTATATTCATTGATTAGCTCTAGTAATTTTCTGGTGGAGTCTTTAGGGTTTTCTATAGAGGATCATGTCATCTGCAAACAGTGAGAGTTTTACTTCTTCTTTTTCAATTTGGATTCCTTTTATTTCTTTTTCTGCTCTGGTTGCTGTGGCCAAAACTTCCAGAACTATGTTGAATAGTAGCGGTGAAAGTGGGCACCCTTGTCTTGTTCCTGACTTTAGGGGAAATGCTTTCAATTTTTCACCATTGAGGATAATCTTTGCTGTGGGTTTGTCATATATAGCTTTTATTATGTTGAGGTATGTTCCTTCTATTCCTGCTTTCTGGAGAGTTTTTATCATAAATGGATGTTGAATTTTGTCAAATGCCTTCTCTGCATCTATTGAGATAATCATATGGCTTTTATTTTTCAATTTGTTAATGTGGTGAATTACATTGATTGATTTGTGGATATTGAAGAAACCTTGCATCCCAGGGATAAAGCCCACTTGGTCATGATGTATGATCTAAAAGAACACTCTTTTGGTTACAGTGCAAACCTGTGTACTACTAGCTGGCTAACTTTCATCATTTCAATCATTTGATCATTTCAACCCATCAAATTCATGGTCACTGTATTTGAATCTGGTCATTCAGTGAAAAAAGCCAGGAAAAAAGAAAAGTGTTAGTCACTCAATCCTGTCCAACTTTTTGCAACCCCATGGACTGTAACCCGCCAGGCTCCTCTGTCCAGGGGATTTTTCCAGGCAAGAATACTGGAGTGGGTTGCAATTTCCTTTTCCTTCTTCCTGATCCATGGACTGAACTCAGGTCTCCTGCATGGCAGGCAGATTCTCTACCATCTGAGCCACCATGAGCTCCTAAACCAAACTTACTGGTGAGTTTGCCCATAAATAAGGACTGCCAGCTAATTCCTGCTCCTCAACTGGCACCACTGGGTTGATTTCCATTGTTCCTTCTAATCCCTAAAATTGTTTTTAATCAGAAACTTTATCCTTTAAAAACGACTAGAATTCTAAAGACTTGGCTGGACATGGCAGTAATATTCTTAGGACTCGAAGAAAATATATTGACAGTGTTTTCACTCTGAATCTCCCTCACCCAGAACGGTTGCCAAGAAAGCATCAAGCCCACCAGGAGAAACCTTTCAGAAAGCTTAAGGGTGCCCATGCCCCATCTCATTGTTTCTGTGGAGAAACCATTCTTTTAGTTACCTTTGGCTTTCAGTGCTTTTACTCTGTGGCAAAGGGCCTGTCCCTGCAATTTCTTTTATCATGCTTTTTCATTTTGAGATTAACAGGCAAATGCAAAAATGGTTTCAAAACTTTTCTCAGGGAGCCCGCAGTGCCTTGTTCATCAGTACTGAAATTTCTCACTCTCACAAACCTTTCTGCCACTTTTTCAGTGGTCCCCAGTAGTCACTGTTAATGAGTGTGTAATAAACTGTTGTGTTGCAGTTGAGACGCTTTATGTTCATATACGATGATAACTTGACTGCCGATAGTGTATGAATCCTGCGGGTTACATTCATCAGCACTGTGAAATCAACCACCCATGAAATACAAAGTATGCTTGATTTATTTTGCTGATAGGATATCCCACAGAGTTTAAGCTTTAAGAATACTTTTTTGAGTTCAGGTTTTGTTTTTTTCCCCACATCTTTGTTTCATATTTTGAGACTATGGGTTGAGTGTGACATTCCTACCTGCTTAAGTAACAAGGTTTGGGAAAAATTAGTGGAGAAATGATTCACACTAGAGTCGTTCCCATGCCAGGATTTTATTCTTCCAAACTTTGCTTTGGTGATGCACCTGCTCCTACACATTAGAATTGGGAGAGAGAAAATACTACTTTAAGTGCTGCTTCTCTTTACATCTCCAGATGAAAATGTCCTTTGAAAGTAACTGTGCAAGCCAGATTGCCTTGTTGGCACCAGTGTACTACACCGCAGGTAATATTGCTAAGATGGTTCAAATTGTCAATTGACATATTTGCTAAAGCAGTTTGCAAGTTCACTGAAGTGATCTTTAGGTGCTAATGCTCACCTCTTTCATCTCCACTTTACTCTGGTGCATGATCTGTACCAAAAGCATATCTCTGGATTGAATGCAAAAGTTTTAAAATGCATTTTAAACACACATTCACGTGTATGTATGCACACAGACACATATATGAACTCACATTCTGCCTTAGTCCCACCTGATTTGAGCCCTCAGATGACAAGTCATGCTCTGATGTTGACATTATGACTCAAACTTTGGGAAAGTCTCATAACAGAGTAAAGGCTTTTTACTCTACCAAATGTATATGCAAGTTTGATCATTCTCACAATTCTCCCCAGTTTTCCAAATGCAAAACTTTCCAAATGCATACTTAGAACATACATCTAGAGAGGTGTTTGATTGGATTTAAATCCAAATCAGTTTCTCCATTTGCCTTTAGCTTTTTTACTAATTGAATACTAACAAAGGAAGAGGAACTAAAAAGCCTCTTGATGAAAGCGGAAGAGGAGAGTGAAAAACTTGGCTTAAAGCTCAACATTCAAAAAACTAAGATCATGGCATCTGGTCCCATCACTTCATGGGAAATAGATGGGGAAACAGTGGAAACAGTGTCAGACTTTATTTTGGGGGGCTCCAAAATCACTGCAGATGGTGACTGCAGCCATGAAATTAAAAGACACTTACTCCTTGGAAGAAAAGTTATGACCAACCTAGATAGCATATTCAAAAGCAGAGACATTACTTTGCCAACAAAGGTCCATCTAGTCAAGGCTATGGTTTTTCCAGTGATCGTGTATAGATGTGAGTTGGACTGTGAAGAAGGCTGAGCGCCAAAGAATTGATGCTTTTGAACTGTGGTGTTGGAGTAGACTCTTGAGAGTCCCTTGGACTGCAAGGAGATCCAACCAGTCCATTCTGAAAGAGATCAGCCCTGGAATTTCTTTGGAAGGAATGATGCTAAAGCTGAAACTCCAGTACTTTGGCCACCTCATGCGAAGAGTTGACTCATTGGAAAAGACTTTGATGCTGGGAGGGATTGGGGGCAGGAGGAGAGGGGGACAACAGAGGATGAGATGGCTGGATGGCATCACTGACTCGATGGACGTGAATCTGAGTGAACTCCGGGAGTTGGTGATGGACAGGGAGGCCTGATGTGCTGCGATTCATGGGGTCGCCAAGAGTCGGACACGACTGAGTGACTGAACTGGACTGAACTGAACTGTATTTTGTTCAGTCGGCACCAACCTTTGGTAATGCCTAGCATAGTTCGTGCTTGCAGTATAAAAGGCTTCAGAATTTTCTAGAAATTATCTGGATATTTGTTACAAGACTGAGCTTCCTTCCAGTTATGATACCATATTAAAAATTGTAATTTAATAGTGATAATCTTAATAATAAATTCATAATTAGCTATCCTAAACAGATATCTCATCCTCTGTCACCCCCTTTTCCTCAAGTCCCTCGATATTTCCCAGCATCAGGGTCTTTTCCAGTGAATCAGTTCTTCGCATCAGGTGGCCAAAGTATTGGAGCTTCAGCTTCAGCATCAGGTGGCCAAAGTACTGGAGCTTCAGCTTCAGCATCAGTCCTTCCAATGAATATTCAGAGTTGATTTCCTTTCTAATTGACTAGTTGATCTCCTTGCAGTCCAAGGGACTCTCAAGAGTCTTCTACAGCACCACAATTTGAAAGTGTCAATTCTTTGGCACTCAGCCTTCCTTATGGTCCAACTCTCACATCCGTATAGAAAGAGAAAGAAAGAAAGAGAGGTCGTTCAGTCGTGTCCAACTCTTTGCGACCCCACAGACTGTAGCTGACCAGGCTGTTCCACCCATGGAATTTTCCAGACAAGAATACTGGAGTGAGTTGCCATTTCCTTCTCCAGGGAATCTTCCTGATCCAGGGATCAAACCTGGTTCTCTCGCACTGCAGGCAGACTCTTTACCATCTGAGCCACCATATGACTACTGGAAAAACTATAGCTTTGACTATAGAGACCTTTGTTGGCAGAGTAATGTCTCTATTTTTTGGTATACTGTATAGGTTTGTGATGAGATGGTTGGATGGCATCACCAACTCAGTGGACATGAATTTGAGCAAATTCTGGAAGATAGTAAAAGACAGGGAGGCCTGGCATGCTGCAGTCCATAGGGTCGCAAAGAGTTGGACACAACTTGGTGACTGAATGTGCAGATATAGGAAGTGAATCGCTTATATAATGGCCTAATGAATTCCAAAGGAATACATACTGATAATATGTATTTTAGAGTCCCCAAAAACATTTAAATTTGATATGCAATGTATGATTAGCCATTCTAAATTTTTCATTCTGAGAAAGCTTTTTTTTTGTTATGCCTTGTGTTTCTTAAACTTCAAGTGGAAAGAGAATTTACCAAATTTTTTAAGTTCTTACTCACTTTTACAAGTTCATTTTAATATTCCAAAACAATAAACAAAATCTATGTGATTTTTAAAGGAACAAATGGCTCATGTAAAACTTAGAAAAGAAAAGTATACTTTAAATTCTTCTATTCAATCTCAGTATTTTTCTGAAGTAGGCTTGCAATGATAACAGATTTCTAAATGGTTCAATTTAGTGAAATAATTGAATTTTTAAAAACTATAAATGGAGTTCAATCAACACTATTAACTGTGTGTTTAATAAAAATTGCTTGAATTGACTCATGCTTTAAAAAGTCCACAAATTGATATTTACATCTAAATTAAATAATCAAGGAAAAGGTTCAGAATAACTAAATATATATTTGATTATAAAAATTTCTCTTAGCCTAGCAGATTAGCACACCAAAATGTATATTTGAAATTTATCTCCAAATAGAAAATGTATTTTACATAAATTATTGACTTCATCAAAATGGGTCAATGTTATCATTTTCTACTTTAAAAGTAGAATAGTCTAGGAAATGTAAACTCAGAGTTCTCTACAAGATTTGTGCCATTTTCTCTAATTCTCAAGTTAGATTACTAGAAGTGCTTCCAAATTTAAAAAAAAAAAAGCAGTTTGTATAATTCAATAAATGTTCAGTAACACTTTATCCTAGAAACTTTTTCTAATCCTTGGCTTTTAGCTTTTTGACTCATTCCAAACTTAACATTTTAGTTTTAAGTATTTTATTTAAGGTATTTACAATTTACAATTGAGCACTTCAGAGTGTTTAAATATAACAAAGAATAGATGGTTTGTCCTTTTCTGGTTACTTTGTCTCTCATCTGACCCACTATTTCAAAATTTTTGCTTGTTTTTATTTGATTTTGGTTTTTTTAAGCCACCTTTTATATAAAATATTTTTTCTACTACAGTCACACTCTTCCTATTCTATTCTGCCAATTCACATTTGAAGACATTATTCTGACATAAATACAAATAGATTTTGTAAGAATTTTCACATCAAATATACTAGTGAGCAAAAACCATCCCAATATTCTAAAGTAATTATCCTCCAATTAAGATTAATTAATTAAAATATTTTTAAAAAGAAGAAAGAGAACCAAACTTTTTTTGTTTGTTTGTTTAATTTCATAACTAAGGCAGGTGTTAGATAGATTTGGAACCAGGTATCTATTCCAAATGGTAGATTTTTCTTTTTTTTTTTTCACCACTTATTTGTCTGTATCCTAAAAGGAATTTAAGTTGAGTACATTCATCATCCAAATTGATGTCAGGCTTAGGTTGTTAGGAAAATATCTGGCTACAGTAAGATTTGGCTGATTCTGTAAATCTCATGAAAAGTTTCATGTCATACCAAAGTACATCACACCAACCTTTAAAATTATACCACATACCAGAGGAAGGAAATCAGAATTGCTTCCGTCAGGATCAACATAATGAAATAAGAATTTCTTGAAAGGGAGAATGATCTGTAACAAAAGGAAGAGACATTTGTTTTACATTCAAGAATCCTGTGTCCATTTACTTGGTCTTTTTTATACCATGCAAAAATGGTTTAGTCTCTGACATTGTAACTGACTTACAACTGTATTTCAAAAGCAGAATTTTTCCAGAGTTGTTCAAATAAAAAAAATGTGTATTTTACTTTTTTAAGTTAAGGCATGCTGACCTCAAAGCAGCAAACCAACATTATTTAATAGCTTCTTTTTTCAGAGAGAAAATATTAAGCATCTGGCCCCCTGAATGAAATGTTTGATTTATTGAGAAGAGTGAGTATTCTGTGGACCTTACAGCTAATCTGCCAGAGAAAAAATGAACAGCAATAATCACGTGCTAATAAGAGCTACAGTCTTACCAGTAGCCAAGTATGAAAGTGAGAGCTGGACCATAAAGAAGGCTGAGCGCTGAAGAGCTGATGCCTTTGAATTGTGGTGATAGAGAAGACTCTTGAGAGTCCCTTGGACTGCAAGGAGATCCAATCAGTCAATCCTAAAGGAAATCAACCCTGAATACTCACTGGAAGGACTGATGCTGAAGTTCCAATACTTTGGCCACCTGACACAACCAGCGAACTCACTGGAAAAGATTCTGCTGCTGGGAAAGATTGAAAGCAAATGGAGAAAAGGGCAGCAGAGGATGAGAGGGTTGGATAGCATCAACGATTCAATGGACATGAACTTGGGCAAACTCTGGGAGATTTTGTGAGGGACAGAAAGGCCTGGCATGGTAAGTCCATGGAAATCTCAGAGAGCTGGACACAAATTAGCGACTTGAACAACAAAAGTAAGAGCTAGATGCAGTGAAAATGCAACAGATATGTAAAATGCAGTGTCTTTTCTCCATGAATTTATTCTATCTCCACAGCAAAGTTAACATTTAGGCTGCAGTTAGAGAATACTTGGGTATCAGATTATCACCACATACCAGTCTTTACCAGGCACCAGGTGAGGGGCCCGTGATCAGAGGGCAAGAAAAGGTACAGTCCTAGACCAAACAGCCTAAGGCAGACCCAGGTGTACACAATGTCCCCATATCAGTCAGAGTCAAAAGATAACATCAGTTAGAAGAACTATCTGGCAACACTGAGCAATAGTGTCATAAGCTCTTGGGAAAGATAGACATGGCCAGCCCTGGAACACTGCCTTCTTCAGTGTGTGGGACCTTTGGAGGCCATGGGATGCTAGAGACCTGAGCAGGGATGAAATCCTAATGGACAAAGTTGACACATGCATCAGGGGTAACCTGGTGTCCTGAGCGCTTCCTGTGTCAGAACATAAGTGAGGCTCACTCAAAATCAACCTCAGCCCTATTCTAAGCAGCACAATCTCCTGTGATCACATGCTATAGGATCCAGCTAATGAGACCAGGAAGACTCCAAAAATATGTGTCCTAGAGCTCCTTGAGTCTTCTGACAGATAATAAAAGAATGAGTCAGGGATAAAGAAGGGTCAGAGAGGACCTTGAGGGGGAAAATGGAGACCAGAGAAAACATAGGTCTTGGTGTGTTCTGATTCTCCACCCATATAGCCCTGCCTTCCATAGTTGATCTCCACCACTAAGTACCACTGCAAGGGTACTTTGACATTCTTTTAGAAATGGACTCCCAACAATGGGGACTCTGATGGAAGCCCTGCTTCCCTGGGCCTAGAAGAAGTACTGGCAGAAAGAATGGCTGGACCTAGTCTTGGATAGATAGTAAGGGTTCACACAACAAGAAGGACTTGACAGTAAGCAAAAGAGAAAGGTTAGGAGAGAGATAGCAACAGAGAGAGTCCAAGTGAGAAAGAAGAAAACAAGTTACATGTATAAGCAGGGAACAAACTAGCCAGTGACTACTTGAAGGTGAGCTGTGGTGGACACCTTGGGCTGGCTATTTGTTTTTGTTACTAACTTCCATTTAAAATGCCTTAATATACTTTGAAATCTGGAGCTAAAAATCACATTGCTCAGACTCCGGTAGACCTCGGATTCTGAACAAGAAATAGGTCTCCCTGACTCAATTTGGACAATTGTTTATGGAGAGGGAGATGGATGGTCAGAATCCAGCCTGGGAGTGTGAACTATGACTGGGGTGGAGCTGAGGCAGCTTCTTACTTGGGCAGGGAGCGTCCCAGTGTTCACAGAGGTTGTGTGGTTCTGAAACCCACAGTTATAGAAGGGTGTGATGTGTGCTTACTCAATCGTGTCTGACTCTGCAACCCCATGGACTGTAGCCCACCAGGCTCCTCTGTCCATGGGGATTCTCCAGACAAGAATACTGTAGTGGGTTGTCATGCCCTCCTCCAGGGGATCTTCCTAACCCAGGGATCAAACCCAGGTCTCCCACATTGCAGGCGGATTCATTATCCTCTGAGCCACTGGGGAAGCCCAGTTATAGAAAGGTTTCCTTCATTTGACATGCAATTTCTTTATTTCCCCCTTTTCAGCTTATTTTGAGATACACGCTACAGACAATAAAACTTTCTAATTTTAAAATGTACAGCCTGTGTGTTTCAGCAAATATATACAGTTATGCAAATACCACCACAGTCAAGATATAGAATATTTTCATCACCCACTAAAATACAACTTTTGCCCCTTTGCAGTCAATCTCCTACCCCCACTCCAGCTCAAGTGATCTGCGTTTTGGTATCACAGTATGGTTTTTCTTTCCTGAATGTCATAAAAATGGAATTAAACAGCACGTAAGTTTTGAAGTATGATGTATTTCACTTAAACTAATGCTTTTGAGATTTATCCATGCTGTTGCAGGCATCAATGGTGTTCTCTATTGTTGAGTATTACATATGCCACAATCTGTTGATCCATTAACAAGCTGACAGATATTTCAGTTCTTCGCAATTTGTTTCTAGGAATAAAATGACTGTGCACTAAGTCACTTCAGTTATGTCCAACTCTTTGCTCCCCTATAGATCGTAGCCCGCCAGGCTTCTCTGTCCATGGGATTCTTCAGGCTAGAATACTGGAGTGGGTTGCCATGCCCTCCTCCAGGGGAATCTTTCTGACCCAGGCATCAAACCTGATTCTCTTATGTCTCCTGCATTGGCAGGGGGGTTCTTAACCACTAGCGCCACCCAGAAAGCCCTTAAAATGACCATAACAATGAACAAGTCTTTCTGTGGATTATTGGATACAATAAGCTCATGTTTAACATTTTGAGAAAATGCCAAACAGTTTTCCAAAGATTCTGGAGTATTTTTCACTTCTACCAACATTTTATGAGTTCCTTTTGCTCCACATCTTTGTTAACATTGGTATTATGAGTCTTTTTTAATTTTGGCTATTCTATTGTGTATGTAGTTTCAGTTTGTTAAGCTCGGCACCGTTGATATTTAAGACCAGATAATTTTTTATTCTGTTTACTGTAGGATATTTAGAAATATGCCTGTCCTCTACCCACTAGATGCCAGTAACAACCCTCTAGTTTTAACAACCAAAATTGTCTCCAAACTTTGCCAAATGTCCCTGGGGGCGAATGATCACCTTTTCATTGCGAACCACTAATGTAGTGCTTTCATGTGAGTCAGTTATTTACATCAGGTGGCCACAGTATTGGAGTTTCAGTTTCAACATCAGTCCTTCCAATGAATATTCAGGTCTGATTTCCTTTAGGATGAACTGGTTGGATATCCTTGCAGTCCAAGGGACTCTCAAGAGTCTTCTCCAACACCACAGTTCAAAAGCATCAATTCTTTGTCACTCAGCTTTCTTTATAGTCCAACTCTCATATCCATACATGACGACTGGAAAGACCATAGCCTTGACTAGACAGACCTTTGTTGGCAAAGTAATATTTCTGCTTTTTCCTTCCAAGGAGCAACCATCTTTTAATTTCATGGCTGCAGTCACCATCTGCAGTGATTTTGGAGCCCCCCCTAAAATAAAGTCTGCCACTGTTTCCACTGTTTCCCCATCTATTTTCCATGAAGTGATGGGACCGGATGCCATGATCTTCGTTTTCTGAATGTTGAGCTTTAAGCCAACTTTTTCACTCTCCTCTTTCACTTTCATCAAGAGGCTCTTTAGTTCTTCTTCTTTCTGCCAAAGGGTGGTGTCATCTGCGTATCTGAGGTTATTGATATTTCTCCTGGCCATCTTGATTCCAGCTTGTGCTTCTTCCAGCCCAGCGTTTCTCATGATGTACTCTGCATAGAAGTTAAATAAGCAGGGTGACAATATACAGCCTTGACGTACTCCTTTTCCTATTTGGAACCTGTCTGTTGTTCCATGTCCAGTTCTAACTGTTGCTTCCTGACCTGCATACAGATTTCTCAAGAGGCAGGTCAGGTGGTCTGGTATTCCCACCTCTTTCAGAATTTTCCACATTTTATTGTGATCCACACAGTCAAAGGCTTTGGCATAGTCAATAAAGCAGAAATAGATGTTTTTCTGGAACTCTTTTTTTGATGATCCAGCGAATGTTGGCAATTTGATCTCTGGTTCATCTGCCTTTTCTAAAACCAGCTTGAACATTCTTATCCCTTTTTAAGCTGCACATAGAGTATCTTTTTCTCTGTTTTTTAAGATTTCTCTTTTTGTCACTTATTTTCTACAATTGGTATATTTTCCACAAGTTTTGGTGTATTGCTCCCTTGGTGCATTTTTTTAATGTGTCTTCTACTTGAACTTCACTGAGCCTCTTACTACTGCAGGCTTATAGAGTTTACTAAGTTTGGAAAATTTAGAACTCTATTTTTTCAATTATTTTTTTCTGACTTCCCTCTTTACTGTGCCCTCTGCATCCTCCCTCCCTCTCCTGCTCTCCTTTGAGGACTCCAATTACACATACGTTAGCTCGCTGAACTTCTATTAAGTTTTTTTGTATACCTTCTGTTACTATGTCTTCATGTTCACTGGTATTGTTTTTTTTTTTTTTTCCTGCAATGTCTAATCTGCTTTTAATCCTATCAAATTTATTTTGTCTTTCCAGTATTATATTTTTTTCTCTAAAATTTCATTTGGATCATTTTCATACATCCCAAGTCCTCTCTTTTCCATGTACATCTTAAAGCATATTTGAAAGTTATTTACTGACTGTATTATGAACTAGTCCCATCATCTTTGTCACTCTGAGTCTATTGTCATTAGCTGATGTTTTCTCCTGGCTGGGATCGTATGTTCCTCAGTTCAGTTCAGTTCAGTCGCTCAGTCATGTCCAACTCTTTGCCACCCCATGAATCACAGCACGCCAGGCCTCCCTGTCCATCACCAACTCCCGGAGTTCACTCAGACTCACGTCCATTAAGTCAGTGATGCCATCCAGCCATCTCATCCTCTGTCATCCCCTTCTCCTCCTGCCCCAATCCCTCCCAGCATCAGAGTCTTTTCCAATGACTTCTTTGTATATCTACCATATAGGTTAGAGCTGGGAACCTCCCTGGTGGCTCAGCAATAAAGAATCCACCTGCCAATGCAGGAGACATGGTTTGATCCCTAGGAAGTTCCCCTGGAAAAGGAAATGGTAACCCACTCTGGTATTCTTGCCTGGGAAATCCCATCGACAAAGGAGCCTGGTGGGCTAGAGTCCACAGGATGCCAAAAGAGTTGAATACAACTTACTGATTAAACAACATTGTAGATTTTAGATTTGGGGATGGTGGATATTTTTGTATTGATTTAAATAATGTAGCACTTTGTGCTGAAATGTAATTAAGTTACATGAAATCAGGTAGATCCATCTGACATTTGTTTTCAAGCTATGCTTGGGCAGATTCAGAGCACTGACTGCCCAATAACCCAGATATTATAAGATCTACGGTCCAGCTGAAGGGAGCATGAACGACTTTCATCCCTTGTGTGAGTTCTGGGAACTCTTCCTCTGACACTTTAATAAATTCTTTATTTGTCAATTCAGCCAGGGCAGGTTCCAGAAAATTCTAACAAAAAGCAAATAATGGTTGCTGGGATTATGTAATTAGGAGTAAATAAGTTATAAAAGACACTAAAAGTCTAGCCAAGTAGCCAAGTTACAACTTAGTGCAAGAGTAAAAATGGAATATGAATTTGAGCAAACTCCAAGAGACAGTGAAGGACAGGAAAGCCTGGTGTGCTGCAGTCCCTGGGGTTGCAAAGAGTGCAACACAAGTGAGTGCCTGAACAACAATAGGAACAAAGATGGAACTATTATTGATTTTTCAAAAGGTAACTGATAAATACAAAGGAATAAAGTCTGGGGTGAACCAATTTATGGTGTACATTGAAGAAAACAAAGTCTTGAAATAGAGAGACCATGGGGGCGATTAAGTAATACAGTGTTTCCCAACAGTGATGAATGTGGAACAGCAGAGAAAATGGTTAATATGAGCAACATTTGGAAGGATAAAATTATCTGAGAGGAAAGGCCTGGTAACAAACTGGATATAATGATATTAGGCATGGAAAGGGAAAAGTCAAAGCCGACTCCAAGATTTCTAGCCAGGGTGATACTGCAAGAAATGGGCAAGGAAAAACAGCTTTCAAGAGGAGCAGATGAGCAAGTTTTAGACTTGTATTTTGTGATGAAGCTGGCATATCCAAGTAACCACGTCCTGGAGGCTATTGAAAGACAACATACTATTTTACAGATCATATATTCAGTCAGGAGACGTAAGTCTGGACAAAAAATGCCATGGTCGATATGGATGAGTTTAGTCACTTTTCAAATGTATTACTCTTCAAGATTCTATCCTAATGTCAATCTTACTTTGGTAAAAAGAAAAACTAAATAATAATATTTTCTCTGTTTTAGATTTTGAATGCTTTTTGGTTTCTAGACTTGAAAAGGAATTAGAAATATCATAATAATGCAAGGAAAGCTATTCTTCTGTGTAATTACTTACACAAGTATTGGAAGCCTCGCATAAAATGTTGTGTTTGAGGGAACTCCAGCCCATATTCTTTACCAGAATTTTGGCCAACCTTCAGATAAACAAGGCTCCAAATTGTTCAATAGTCACCACCAGCAGTTGCCAGGCTAATTCTTTCATTTCCTTTCCATGGCACATTTCCCAAAGAATCTGAGCCTTTTGTGCTTTGAGGAAAGATTTCATACAGCATAAATAGGCTCTAGAAACACAATGGATGGGGTTTTTTTTTTTTTTTGCTCATTTTGTGGTACAGACAACTTCCAGAACACAGCATACAATTTTCTGTTCTGTACAATTTCCTAGAGTAGCAATTCATTCACCACAGTTGGTCTAAATTAATCATTAGACAAAAACATAAATTACAACATTCCAGGGGACCTTAGAAATCACCAACTCCAGATGCTTTATTGTATAGATGCAGAAATTGTCGGTAAGAAATGGTACACTTTCCTGTCCAGATTAATGATGAAGTTAGAACTAGAATTTAAAAAGATGTCTGCTCAGTGCCACATGTTGTACCATTAGCTTTGCTCTTTGCAAATAATTTTGAAGTCTCTCTTATCATGGGAAGATGCCAATCAAGCATGATTTCTTTGATCTATTCACCTTAAATATCAGTACCTTGTGTTGCCTTAGTTTTCTATTACATTTATAAGCAACTAGGTAGTACCAGGTTATCTCCAGAAGGCCTACAATGACTCAGTTGATTTCACAACACATCTAAAACGAGTGTTTTGCCTGTATCTCTTTTGTTACTACATGCCTTGACTCTAATTATGAGATAAATTTCTAGTTTCCATGGCTATGAACAACAAAGTCAGTTTTCTCCCCACTTTAAAATGGTGGGGAAAGCTAACAAATGATAGAATTTGATTTATGACTAATCGTATCTAGCGTATTCTTGTAGACCTCAATTTACCAATGATTTATTTTCCAAAAGTTTGCAGACTATTAGAAACATTTACTGCATTTTCCCAACAATGTTATGTATCAAAGTCAGATCTGTTCAATATTATTACTTTGATAGTGGGTTTGTGTGTGCATGTCTGTAAACTTTTAATGGCAAACTGATAACTATCTTTTATTTACAATAAGTGGTTTATGTAAAAAAAACATTTTTACAAGTTCTAATATTTATATATAATATCTGACATAGTATGGGCTTCCCTGCTGGGTCAGTGGTAAGGAATCTGCCTACCAATGCAGGAGACATGGGTTCAATCCCTGGGCTAGGCAGATGCCCTACAGAAAGAGATGGCAGCCCATTCCAGTATTCTTGCCTGAGAAAGCCCTTGGACAGAGGAGACTGGTGGGCTAGACTATGGGGATGCAAAATAGTCAGACAAAATGTAGCAACTAAACAGCAACAAAATTACTTTGCTGAAAAATGTCTGTCTAATCAAAGCCATGGTTTTTCCAGTAGTCATGTATGGATTTGAGAGCTGGACCATAAAGAAAGTTGAGTGCTGAAGAATTGATGCTTTTGAACTGTGGTGTTGAAGAAGACTCTTGAGAGTCCCTTTGGACTGCAAGAAGATCCAACCAGTTCATCCTAAAGGAAATCAGTTTTGAATCGTCATTGGAAGGACTGATGCTGAAGCTGAAACTCCAGTACTTTGGCCACCTGATGTGAAGAACTGACTCACTGGAAAGACCCTGATGCTGGGAAAGATTGAAGGCAGGAGGAGAAGGGGATGACAGAGGATGAGATGGTTGGATGGCATCACTGACTTGATGGATATGAATTTGAGCAAGCTCTGGGAGTTGGTGATGGATAGAAGCATGGTGTGCTGCAGTCCATGGTGCCACAAAGAGTCGGACATGACTAAACAACTGAACTGAACTGAACAACAAGATAATATTCAATAACATAGTTTTCCCCACACTAAAGGTAAACTTTCCTACCCTGCTCAGGCACAGGTTCACAACTGTAGCACCAGGAGAGGAGGAGAGTGGGGAGGGAGGGAAGAGAGGTGATGGAATTTTACAGGCAGTGTTTAGGTTGCTTCGATAGCAACTCTTGGAAGAAAAATTATGACCAACCTAGATAGCATATTGAAAAGCAGAGACATTATTTTGCCAGCAAAGGTCTGTCTAGTCAAGGCTATGGTTTTTCCAGTAGTCATGTCCGACCCAGGGATTGAACCCAGGTCTCCTACATTGCAGGCAGACGCTTTAACCTCTGCGCCACCAGGGAAGAACTGTGAAAAAGGCTGAGTGCCGAAGAATTGATGCTTTTCAACTGTGGTGTTGGAGAAGACTCTTGAGAGTCCCTTGGACTGCAAGGAGATCCAACCAGTCCATTCTGAAAGAGATCAGCCCTGGGATTTCTTTGGAGGGAATAATGCTAAAGCTGAAACTCCAGTACTTTGCCTACCTCATGCAAAGAGTTGACTCATTGGAAAAGACTCTGATGCTGGGAGGGATTGGGGGCAGGAGGAGAAGGGGATGACAGAGGATGAGATGGCTGGATGGCATCACTGACTCGATGGACGTGAGTTTGAGTGAACTCCGGGAGTTGGTGATGGACAGGGAGGCCTGGCATGCTGCGATTCACGGGGTCGCAAAGAGTCGGACACGGCTGAGTGACTAAACTGAACTGAACTGAAATCAGGGTAAGCTCTAGGTTTAGGGAACTGGTTTCTGAGCATGAAAGTTCTATTTCCAGTGTCTGTCTGTAAGGAAACTAAGAGGAAGTAAAAGATCTGTAGACTGTGATGATGGCTGAGTTGTCCAGCGGCAGCACAAGCCTCCCTGTCAATTAGGAGGGTAAAGGAAAATACACACAATAGCTTGTGTAACTATTGGTTGTAAATTGTGTGAGCAAAAGCCAGGGAGGATCTGTAGTTTTCATAATCTGGTACTGAACCCAAAATCCTAAGGACTTGCATTTACTTTCTTCTTGCTATTTCAGTAAATACATGTTTAGTTCTCAATTATTAGTTCCTAAAGCATGCTACAAGGAGCAAATTACAAAACAGAATATTCCTACTTAGAATGGTTTCCAGATTCCACAGTTCAGGTTATAATCCAGTGTATTATATCAGTATTTAACCTCCATATGTTTTAATAACCATGTTGAATTACCATGCAACCCTCTAATTCAAGTTATTGGACAAATGTGGTACATGAAGTTCAAGAATTTAGCCTCTGGTCACAATCATGTCTAAGACAGAAGTGCAGTCATCTGCAGTTCTCAGCACATTATAATTCAAGTAGGCAGAATATTATATTATGGTTTGAGGCTGTTGCAATGTTTTCCATCTTCAACTATTAGCATGAGGTCCTCAGGTGAAGTTGAATTATCCATTACTTAAACTTAAGCAGCTCTCTCTTTTTCCAAGCTACATGAGAAACTATTTTCCCTCTGAGTCAAATCCGTGACTCACAAATTCAATATGTTTGGATCATTTCATTCCTAGGTGGGCATAGTTTTCTATTGTTTTGGTCCAAATTTATCTGGTTCATGTAGAATCAGGACATCAAGTTCATTGAAGGAAAAATTATTAAGTGTCTATTAATTCCAGGCCAAAGTTAGCTAAAACTATTGCAAAGATTGTCTTCCAGATAAAATCAAGGGAGCTATAATTTTCTTATGTGAACCTAAGTCCCTTAGGTGTCAAATATAGGATGCCTCCCAGATCATTTGCATAGGTGGGATTTGACATGCACCAGTATGACTGAAGCGACTTAGCAGCAGCAGCAGCAGCAGCAGCAGCAGCAGTATATATGCGCCTTCTAGGATACCCCATCTAGCTCCACAATGTCGGCCACACAAACACAACTTCTCTCTTTAAAGGATTATCTGACCTGTTTGGTTTTTTTTAAGTTTTAGTAAAAATTTGGACTTGCAAAACCTCCTCCATGAAACATACTACTCTCATATGATGCACTTCCCAATCTCCAACCCTACCCCAGGATCATTCACTGAAGTTAACTACACTATACATCCCCTTTCAAACTTGAAGATCAAGACAAATAATCCTGGACAAAATTCCTTCCTGGCAAATAAGTTCGTAAGTAGAATTTGTCAGTATCTGTCAGACAAATATGGAGCTGGACTACTAGCTCCTCATTCTGAATGTGACTCATGTCTCTCCTATATTGAATACACACTGGATCCCACTGAAGATGAAGGTAGTATTTCCTAGCTAAACCAAATGGAGTCAACGCTAAGCCAATCAATGGTGGTGGGTCATATAGTATATGATACAAATTGTAGGTTTGTGTACCTAACCTGCCCCCTGGACCACAGGAGAGGACAGTGTTCATGACTTAAGTCTTCACTCGATGTCCTTAGGTCTCGAGACAGTATGCCAGGTGGGTGACCTCTTAGTCTCTAATTCTAGCCCCTTCTCCTACTTTCCCTTCCTATAATGCATCTTCCTTTTAGCTCCTTTCTATGCAGTGTCTCCGACCTAACCTGCACTAAAATATGTGCCCTTTTACTACAAAATACTGATGCCTCAGCCTGCAGTCACTTTTTGTTGCTTATTAATAATGTGCAGAAGTCCCTTGAAAGTCCATGACTTCTTTCTGTAACAGGAAGCAGAGAACCCTAGCTTTACTTTCTAGTGCTTTTGAGGGGTGTACATGGGGAATTGGGAAAGGAACAGTTAAGGTAAGGATAAGAACTTCTATTCTGGGCTGTGGCTGACTTTTCTTTTTTTAAAGTAACTTATATTAAACCCAGTTTATCAATAAAATGTTATTTTCCTATTAAGAGTTACTCAACCTAATCCTTATAAAACCCACAAATTCCTTCTGTGAACCTGACTTTTTTTTTAAAATTGGAGTTTAGTTGCTTTAAAATGCTGTGTTAGTTTCTGCTGTACAGCAAAGTGAATCAACTGTTGTTATTGTTCAGTAGTTAAGTCATGTCTGGCTCTTTGTGACCCCATGGACTGCAGCAAGACAGTTTTCCCTGTCTTTCACTATTTCCCAGAGTTTGCTTAAATTCATGTTCATTGAGTCAGAGATGCCACCCAACCATCTCATTCTCTCTTGTCCCCTTCTCCTCCTACCTTCAGTTTTTCCCAGCATCAGCATCTTTTCTAATGAGTCAGCTCTTCACATCAGATGGCCAAAATATGGCACTTCAGCTTCCAATAAATATTGGAATAACTGAATATTCCAATGAGTATTCAAGGTTGATTCCCTTTAGGATTGACAGGTTTGATCTCCTTGCGGTCCAAGGGACTCTCAAGAGTTTTCTCCAGCATTGCAATTTGAAAGCATCAATTCTTTGGCACTCAGCCTTTACATGTATATATATATATATCTCCCTTCTTTATCACCACAGAGCACTGAATGGAGTTCTCTGTGCTATACAGTAGGTTCTCATTAGTTATCTATTTTATACATAGTATCAGTAGTGGATTTATGTCAGTCTCAGTCTCCCAATTCATCCACATGCCTTCCTTGGCGTCCATATGTTTGTTCTCCAAGTCTGTGCCTCTACTTCTGCTTTGCAGGTAGGTTCATCTGTACTATTTTTCTAGATTCCACATATATGCATTAATATGTCATATTTGTTTTTCTCTTTCTGGCGTAATTTGACTTTTACCCTATTTTCTCATGGATTAAATAACCATTTTCTCATTTATTAATTTGCACACATGTCTCATTCCAGTCTAAATTTTCATGATACCATTTCCCCCACATTAACTGACAAATCCAAGCACCAAGCCCAATTCTCATATTCTTAATCCCCAGGTTTGAGGAGAGCAGTTTAGTTCATCCTCTGACACATCATTTATTATTTTATTTTCTAAATTTCTATCTATGAACCTGCTATACATTGGGCAGTATTAAGTGATTTTCTCTTATTTTTTAATAAGATGGTTGCTTTACAATGTTGTATTAATTTCTGCTGTACAGTGAAGCAAATCAACTCTCTCTATATATAGTGAAAGTGAAAGTGTTAGTCATTCAATCATGTCCAGCTCTTTGCAACCGTATGGACTATAACCCTCCCGGCTCCTCTGTCCATGGAATTCTCCAAGCAAGAATACTGCAGTAGGTACCATTCCCTTCTCCAGGGGATCTTCCCGACTCAGGGATGGGACCCAGGTCTCCTGCATTGCAGGCAGATCCTTTACTATCTTTTGGATTTACAAAAGGGAAATAATATACAGTTCCTTCCCTCAAGGAACACATCATCTAATAAAAAGTTAGACATAGACAATTATAAAGTGATTTGGAAATAGAGTGATAGAAATATGCCCAAGGTATATCTAATTATAGAGGAAAATATAGAATGAATTCACTGGGTGGGGGCGTGGGGAAGACAAGGCTTCACAGAGTAGGTCCCCACAAAACTCATTTTTAAGGAATGCATAGGCGTTTCCATTCATGGAGGATGGGGAAATGGCATTTTGGCTGAGGGAAAGGCATGAACAAGGTTGTAAAACTGAAAAACAACATAATACAGGAAAGAAAACCTATTTGTCATTCAAGGTTGCTACAGCATAAAGCTCAAACTGGGAGCAATAAGACATGAAGGGCCTTGCAACCCAAATTAAGAAGCTTGGAATTTATGCTATAGGTGATGGTGAGTCATTGAAAGCGATTTGCATTGGGAGGCAACATGGTTAAATCTTGAGTATGAGAACACCCTGCAGGCAGTGTTGAAGATGGATTAAATAGATATAAGACAGGAGGCAAGGAGACAATAAACACACTAAAGAACTGGATTAGGGTGATGGTGGAGGGGGCAGGGTGACAAGGAGACCAGTAGGAGAAATATTTACAGAGGGAAACTGGCAGAACTGAGTGGAAACAGGCTGTGTGGAGAGGGGAGTGCATGCGAGTGAAGTCATTTCAGTCGTGTTCGACTCTGTGACTCCATGAACAGTAGCCCGGCAGACTCTTCTGTCCATGGGATTCTCCAGGCAAGAATCCTGGAGTGGATTGCTATGCCCTCCTCCAGGCGATTTTCCAAACCCAGGGATCAAACCTGTGTCTCCTGAAGCTCCTGCACTGCAGGCAGATTATTTATTGCTGAACCACTGGCTAAGTCCGGAGAGGGGAGAGTCAAGCACAATTCTAAATCTAAAACATGAATGTCTCAGTCAACAGAGGTACTAATTAATGTAAGAAGGAAAATCCAGGATAACAGAAATTCAAAGGGAAAATCAAGCACTCCGTATTGTATATATTGCATTTAAAGTGCCACTAGAGGGGCTTCCCTGGTGGTCCAGAGGTTAAGAATCCACCTGCCAATGCAGGGGACACTGGTTTGATCACTGGTCCAGGAACTAAGATCTCATATGCCGGGGGGCAACCAAGCCTGTTAGCCACAAACTATTGAGACTGCCATACTAGAGCCTGTGCTCCATAATTAGAGAAGCTGCTGCAATTGGAAGCCCTCACACCAGAACTAGAGAAAGCCCCCATACAGCAGTGAAAACCCAATGCAGTCAAAGGTAAATAAACAAAAGTGAAATAAAGTGCCAGTGTATTTCTGAATCTTTGAGATGTGAAAGCAGAGAAATGGATGTGGAATTTTTAAAATATAAGTGGTAACTCATACATCTTGAGCAAAGACGAAATTATCCAAGAAAGTCATTCTTCATAATGTTGTTGTTCAGTCACTCAGTCATGTCCGACTCTTTGCCACCCCATGGACTGCAGCACAACTGGCTTCCTTATCCTTCACTATTTCCTGGAGTTTGCTCAAACTCATGCCCATTGAGTCTGTGATGCCATCCATCCATCTCATCCTCAGTCATCCCCTTCTCCTCCTGCCTTCAATCATTCTCAGCATCAGGGTCTTTTCCAATGAGTAGGCTCTTTGCATCTGGTGGCCAAAATGTTAGAGCTTCAGCTTCAGCATCAGTCCTTCTAGTGGATATACAGCATTAATTTCTTTTAGGATTGACTGGTTTGATCTCCTTGCTGCCCAAGTGACTCTCAAAAGTATTCTCCAGCACCACAATTCAAAAACATCAATTCTTTGGTGTTCAGCCTTCTTTATGGTTCAACTCTCACATCCATACATGACTACTGGAAAAACCATAGTTTGGAGTAGACCGACTTTTGTTGGCAAAGTGATGTCTCTGCTTTTTAATACTCTGTCTAGATTTTAAAAGTCAACATTCAAAAATCAAATATATATCATGGCAGTGGGTCCCATAACTTCATGGCAAATAGATGGAGAAACAATGGAAACAGTGACAGACTTTATCTTCTTGGGCTCCAGAATCACTGCAGATGGTGACTGCAGCCATGAAATTAAAAGATGCTTGCTCCTTGGAAGAAAGGCTATGACCAACCTAGACAGCATATTAAAAAGCAGAGATATTGCTTTGTCGACAAATGTCCATCTAATCAAAGCTATGGTTTTTCCAGTAGTTATGTATGGATGTGAGAGTTGACCATATAAAGAAAGCTGAGCACTGAAGAACTGATGCTTTTGAACTTTGGTGTTGGAGAAGACTCTTGAGAGTCCCTTGGACTGCAAGAAGATCCAACCAGTCTATCCTAAAGGAAATCAGTTTTGAATAGTCATTGGAAGGACTGATGCTGAAACTGAAGCTCCAATACTTTGGCTACCTGATGTGAAGAACTGAATCACTGGAAAAGACCCTGATGCTGGGAAAGATTGAAGGCAGAAGGAGAAGGGGACGACAGAGGATGAGATGGTTGGATGGCATCACCGACACAATGGACATGAGTTTGAGCAAGCTCCAGAAGTTGGTGATGGACAGAGAAGCCTGGTGTGCTGCAGTCCATGGTGTTGCAAAGAGTCAGATATGACTGAGTGAGTGAACTGACTGACTAGATTTGTCATGTCTTATCTTCCAAGGAGCAAGCGCTTTTTAATTTCATGGCTGCCGTCACTGTCTGCAGTGATTTTGGAGCCCAAGAAAATATGTCACTGTTTCCACTTATATATAGGTATAAATGGTTAAATCATTGGCCACTGGTGATCAACTCAATCTCTGGCACCTCCAGCTAGCATGTCTCCCCTCCCTGGAGGTCTGAGGGTGCAGCTGAAAGTTCTAATCCTCTAATCACAAGGATGGTTCCTCTGGCAACCAACCCCCATCCTGAATCTATCTAGGCTCCCACCAAGAGTCTTCTCATTAGCATACAGTCAGAGATGGTTGAAAGGGGCTTAAGATGCATAATAGAACATCCTCCACTCACCCCTACTACTCAAGAAATTACAAGGGTTTGGAAGACCAAACCGTAATTCTTATTATATCACAATATCACAGAAATCATACTGAAATTTTTTCAGATAAAATTATATAAAGTTCAGAACTTGCTAATCTGTTTGGTAAGAGTGAGTTTGTGAGAGAGGAGAGATGAAATAGAAGGATGGGGGGCGGTCCTAAGATGGCAGAGGAATAGGATGGGAAGACCACTTTTTTCCCCACAAATTCATCAAAAGAATATTTGAATGCTGAGCAAATTCCACAAAACAACTTCTGAATGCTGGCAGAGGACATCAGGCACCCAGAAAAGCAGCCCATTGTCTTTGAAAGGAGGTCCTCTATGATTCCTTTAATTTTCATTTTTATAACCTACCATCACTTTGTAAAAAAAAAAAAGAGACCTTACTTTTTAAAGCAAACTTCATATATATGTATATATTTTATAATTTTTATGACTTTCTTTTCTTTAATATTGCACTTTTGAAAATCCAACCTCTAGTCTAGATTTTTAATTTTTGCTTTTTGGTATTTGTTACCAATTTTGTACCTTTAAGAACCCAATCTTCAGTACCCATTTTTACTTGGGAGCTAGATTACTGGCTGGATTGCTCCATCTCCCTTTGGACTCTCCTTTCTCTCCACCAGGTCGGCTCTATCTCCTCCCTCCCCCTTCTCTTCTCTACCCAAATCTCTGAATCTTTTTGTGTATTCCAGGCTGTGGAGAACACTTAGGAAACTGATTAGTGGCTGGATCTGTCTCTCTCCTTTTGATTCCCCCCCTTTATCCTCCTGGCCACCTCTGTCTCCTTCCTCCCTCTTCTCTTCTCTGTAAAACTCCGTGAACATTTCTGAGTGGTCCAGACTGTGGAGCGCACATAATGAAGTGATTACTGGCTAGCTTGCTCTCTCCTCTTTTGATTCCACTTCATCTCATCCTAGTCACCTCTATCTCCTTTCTCCCTCTTCTCTTCTCCATGTAACTCTGTGAACCACTCTGGGTGTCCCTCACTGAGGAGAAACTTTTCATCTTTAACCTAGATGTTATATCAATGGTGCTGTATAGATGGAGAAGTCTTGAGGCTACTGTAAAAATAAGACTAAAAACCAGAAGCAGGAGACTTAAGTCCAAATCCTGAGAACACCAGAGAACTCCTGACTCCAGGGAACATTAATCGACAGGAGCTCTTCAAACCCTTCCATAGCTACACTAAAACCAAACACCACCCAAGGGCCAACAAGTTCCAGAGCAAGACATACCATGCAAATTCTCCAGCAACACAGGAACATAGCCCTGAGCTTCAATATACAGGCTGCCCAGAATCACTCCAAACCCACTGACATCTCATAACTCATTAATGAACACTTCATTGCACTCCAGAGAGAAGAAATCCAGCTCCACCTACCAGAACACTGACACAAGCTTCCCTAACCAGGAAACTTTGACAAGCCACCTGTACAACCCCACCCACAGTGAGGAAACTCCACAATAAAGAGAACTCCACAAACTGCCAGAATACAGAAAAGCCACCCCAAATACAGCAATATAAACAAGATGAAGAGACAGAGGAATACCCAGCAGGTAAAGGAACAGGATAAATCCCCACCAAACCAAACAAACGAGGAAGAGATAGGGAATCTACCTGATAAAGAATTCCAAATAATGGTAGTGAAAATGATACAAAATATTGAAAACAAGATGGATTCACAGATAAATAGCCTGGAGACAAGGATTGAGAAGATGCAAGAAAGGTTTAGCAAAGACCTAGAAGAAATAAAAAGGAGTCAATATATAAAGAATAATGCAATAAATGAGATCAGAAACACTCTGGAAGGAACAAATAGTAGAATAACTGAGGCAGAAGATAGGATTAGTGAGATAGAAGATAGAATGGTAGAAATAAATGAATCAGAGAGGGGGAAAAAAGGAATTAAAAGAAATGAGGACAATCTCAGAGACCTCTGGGACAATGTTAAATGCCCCAACATTTGAATCATAGGAGTCCCAGAAGACAAAAAGAAAGACCATGAGAAAATACTTGAGGAGATAATAGTTGAAAACTTCTCTAAAATGGAGAAGGAAATAATCACCCACGTCCAAGAAACCCAGAGAGTCCCAAACAGAATAAACTCAAGGTGAAACACCCCAAGGCACATATTAATCAAATTAACAAAGATCAAACACAAAGAACAAATATTAAAAGCAGCAAGGGAAAAACAACAAATAACACGCAAGGGATTCCCATAAGGATAACAGCTGCTGTTTCAATAGAAACTCTTCAGGCCAGGAAGGAATGGCAGGACATACTTAAAGTGATGAAAGAAAATAACCTACAGCCCAGATTACTGTACCCAGCAAGGATCTCATTCAAATATAAAGGAGAAATCAAAAGCTTTACAGACAAGCAAAAGCTGGGAGAATTCAGCACCACCAAACCAGCTCTCCAACAAATGCTAAAGGATCTTCTCTAGACATGAAACACAAAAAGGGTGTATAAACTTGAACCCCAAACAATAAAGTAAATGGCAATGGGATCATACTTATCAATAATTACCTTAAATGTAAATGGATTGAATGCCCCAACCAAAAGACAAAGACTGGCTGAATGGATACAAAAACAAGACCCCTATATATGTTGTCTACAAGAGACCCACCTCAAAACAAGGGACACATACAGACTGAAAATGAAGGGCTGGAAAAAGATATTCCATGCAAATAGAGACCAAAAGAAACCAGGAGTAGCAATACTCATATCAGATAAAATAGACTTTAAAACAAAGGCTGTGAAAAGAGACAAAGAAAGCACTGCATAATGATCAGAGGATCAACCCAAGAAGAAGATATAACAATTATAAATATATATGCACCCAACATAGGAGCACCACGATATCTAAGACAAATGCTAACAAGTTTGAAAGGAGAAATTAACAAAAACACAATAATAGTGGGAGACTTTAATACCCTACTCACACCTATGGATAGATCAACTAAACAAAAAATTGAAAAGGAAACACAAACTTTAAATGATACAATAGACCAGTTAGACCTAATTGATATCTATAGGACATTTCACCCCAAAACAATGAATTTTACCCCTTTTTCTCAAGCACACACGGAACCTTCTCCAGGTTAGATCACATCCTGGGCCATAAATCTACCCTTGGCAAATTCAAAAAAAAATTGAAATCATTCCAAGCATCTTTTCTGACCCCAATGCAGTAAGATTAGACCTCAATTACAGGAGAAAAACTATTAAAAATTCCAGCATATGGAGGCTGAACAACACACTGCTGAATAACCAACAAATCGCAGAAGAAATAAAAAAAGAAATCAAAATATGCATAGAAACAAATGAAAATGAAAACACAACAACCCAAAAACCTATGGGACACTATAAAAGCAGTGCTAAGGGGAAGGTTCATAGCAATATAGGCATACCTCAAGAAACAAGAAAAAAGTCAAATAAACAACCTAACTCTACACCTAAAGCAAATAGAAAAGGAAGAAATGAAGATCCCCAGGGTTAGTAGAAAAAAATAAATCTTAAAAATTAGGGCAGAAATAAATGCAAATGAAACAAAAGAGACCATAGCGAAAAGCAACAAAGTCAAAAGCTGGTTCTTTGATAGGATAAGTAAAATTGACAAACCACTAGCAAGACTCATCAAGAAACAAAGGGAGAAAAATCAAATCAATAAAATTAGAAATGAAAATGGAGAGATCACAACAGACAACACAAAAATACAAAGGATCATAAGAGACTACTATCAGCAATTACATGCCAATAAAATGGACAACTTGGAAGAAATGGACAACTTCTTAGAATAGTATAACTTTCCAAAATTGAACCAGGAAGAAATAGAAACTCTTAACAGATCCATCACAAGCACAGAAATTGAAAATATAATCAGAAATCTTCCAGCAAACAGAAACCCAGGTCCAGAAGGCTTCACAGCTGAATTCTACCAAAAATTTAGAGACAAGCTAACACCTATCCTATTCAAACTCTTCCAGAAAATTGCAGAGGAAGGTAAACTTCCAAACTCATTCTATGAGGCCACCATTACCCTAATACCAAAACCTGACAAAGACGCCACAAAAAAAGAAAACTGCAGGCCAATATCACTGATGAACATAGATGCAAAAATCCTTAACAAAATTCTCGCAATCAGAATCCAACAACACATTTAAAAGATCATACACCATGACCAAGTGGGCTTTATCCCAGGGATGCAAGGATTCTTCAATATCTGTAAATCAATCAGTGTAATACACCACATTAACAAATTGAAAAATAAAAGCTATATGATTATCTCAATAGATGCAGAGAAAGCCTTTGACAAAATTCAACATCCATTTACGATAAAAACTCTTCAGAAAGCAGGAATAGAAGGAACATACCTCAACATAATAAAAGCCATATATGACAAACCCACAGCAAACATTATCCTCAATGGTGAAAAATTGAAAACATTTCCCCTAAAGTCAGGAACAAGACAAGGGTGCCCACTTTCACCAGTACTATTCAACATAGTTTTGGAAGTTTTGGCCACAGCAATCAGAGCAGAAAAAGAAATAAAAGGAATCCAAATTGGAAAAGAAGAAGTAAAACTCTCACTGTTTGCAGATGACATAATCCTCTACATAGAAAACCCTAAAGACTCCACCAGAAAATTACTAGAGTTAATCAATGAACACAGTAAAGTTGCAGGATATAAAGCTAACACACAGAAATCCCTTGCATTCCTGTACACTAATAATGAGAAAACAGAAATAGAAATTAAGGAAACAATTCCATTCACCATTGCAATGAAAAGAATAAAATACTTAGGAATATATCGACCTAAAGAAACAAAATACCTATATATAGAAAACTATAAAACACTGGTGAAAGAAATCAGAGAGGACATTAATAAATGGAGAAATATACCGTGTTCATTGATTGGAAGAATCAATATAGTGAAAATGAGTATACTACCCAAAGCAATCTATAGATTCAATGCAATCCCTATCAAGCTACCAACAGTATTTTTCACAGAGCTAGAACAAATAATTTCACAATTTGTAGGGAAACACAAAAACCTCGAATAGCCAAAGCAATATTGAGGAAGAAGAATGGAACTGGAGGAATCAGCCAGCCTGACTTCAGGCTCTACTACAAAGCACAGTCATCAGGACAATATGGTACTGGCACAAAGACAGAAATATATCAGTGAAACAAAATAGAAAGCCCAGAGATAAATCCACACACCTATGGACACCTTATCTTCGACAAAAGAGACAAGAATATACAATGGAGAAAAGACAATCTCTTTAACAAGTGGTGCTGGGAAAACTGGTCAACCACTTATAAAAGAATGAAACTAGAACACTTTCTAACACCACACACAAAAATAAACTCAAAATGGATTAAAGATCTAAATGTAAGACCAGAAACTATGAGACTCCTAGAGGAGAATATAGGCAAAACTCTCTGACATAAATCACAGCAGGATCCTCTATGACCCACCTCCCAGAATATTGGAAATAAAAGCAAAAATAAACAAATGGGACCTAATTAAAATTAAAAGCTTCTGCACAACAAAGGAAACTATAAGCAAGGTGAAAAGACAGCCTTCCGAATGGGAGAAAATAATAGCAAGTGAAGCAACTGACAAAGAATTAATCTCAAAAATATACAAGCAACTCCTGCTGCTCAATTCCAGAAAAATAAACGACCCAATCAAAAAATGGGCCAAAGAACTAAATAGACATTTCTCCAAAGAAGACATACAGATGGCCAACAAACACATGAAAAGATGCTCAACATCACTCATTATCAGAGAAATGCAAATCAAAACCACAATGAGGTACCTTTTCACACCGGTTAGAATGGCTGCTATCCAAAAGTCTGCAAGCAATAAATGCTGGAGAGGATGTGGAGAAAAGGGAACCCTCTTATACCGTTGATGGGAATGCAAACTAGTACAGCCACTATGGAGAACAGTGTGGAGATTCCTTAAAAAACTGGAAATAGAACTGCCTTATGACCCAGCAATCCCACTGCTGGGCATACACACCGAGGAAATCAGAATTGAAAGAGACACGTGTACCCCAATGTTCATTGCAGCACATGTTTATAATAGCCAGGACATGGAAACAACCTAGTTGTCCATCAGCAGATGAATGGATAAGAAAGCTGTGGTACATATACACAAAGAGTATTACTCAGCCATTAAAAAGAATACATTTGAATCAGTTCTAATGAGGTGGATGAAACTGGAGCCGATTATACAGAGTGAAGTAAGCCAGAAAGAAAAACACCAATACAGTATACTAACGCATATATATGGAATTTAGAAAGATGGTAATGATAACCCTCTATGTGAGACAGCAAAAGAGACACAGATGTATAGAAGAGTCTTTTGGACTCTATGGGAGAGGGAGAGGGTGGGATGATTTGGGAGAATGGCACTGAAACATGCATTATATCATATGTGAAACGAATCACCAGTCCAGGTTCAATGCATGATACAGGATGCTCACTGGGATGACCCAGAGGGATAGTATGAGGAACGAGGTGGGAGGGGCGTTCAGGATGGGGAACACGTGTACACCCATGGTGGATTCATGTTGATGTACGGCAAAACCAATACAATATTGTAAAGTAATTAGCCTCCAATTAAAATCAATAAATTTATATAAAAAAAAGAAACTGAAGGACTCTTTGTAGATAATTATTGATGCTGGATAATGGGTACATGGGGATTTGTTACCTAATCACTCTATTTTTAGGTGTGTTTGAAACCTTTCACTAAACATTTTTTTAAAGAGGAAGAAGAGATTACTTGAGTCTCTCAATAAATATTCTAGGTAAAGATTTTTTAAAACTTTACCCAATGAAGTGTCCTCTGATATTTTCTACTCTTTTCTATACCATTCTGGATTTTCATTCTGGCTGTGGCCCAGCAAACTCATTTTGGAGTTCAAAAAAGAATCACAGTATTTGCTGTTTAAAAGCCACTATTCTCTCTCCATGCTCTGCCTCCCAGTCTGCCTTTTTCATTGCTACTGCTAGTTGAAAAGTGAAAGTCTCTCAGTCGTGTCCAACTCTCCGCGACTCCATGGCCTATACAGTCTATGGCATTCTCCAGGCCAGAATACTGGAGTGGGTAGCCTTTCCCTTCTCCTGGGGCTCTTCCCAACTCAGAGATTGAACCCGGGCCTCCTACACTGTGCAGGCAGATTCTTTACCAGCTGAACCACAAGATAAGCCCAAGAATACTGGAGTGGGTAGCCTATCCCTTCTCCAGCAGATCTTCCCCTCTCCTGCATTGCAGACAGATTCTTTACCAATTGAGCTATCAGGGAAGCCACAGACCCAGTTTAAGTAAGAATTTGGCCCTCTGACTGCCTAGCCTACGAATTTGGACCCCATAGGCTGATTCCAAACCATCCAAACACTAAACATTATTTAGTGTTATAAATAATACTGTAGAGAGTCTTTATGTACTTTATGTATCTGTCTATGGTTCCTAGAGGTAGAATTGCTGGGTCAAGTGATATAAATTCTTACAAAGCTTTTTTTGCACATTGCCAAATCGCGTTCCAAAAATGTAATAATTTGCACACTCACAAGCTATCAGTGTGTGTGTGCTTGTCTCATGATACCCTTGCTGGTTGGTAGTATTACACACTTCTTTATTATTCTCAATTTTAAAAGTCAAAAACATTTATTTTTTTTGTTAGCAGTGCTCATTTTAATTATTTGCTGGCCATTATTTTATTTTCTGTGATCTATCTATCCTTGGTCTCACCCAACATTTTTTTTAAAAGGACTAGTGTATTTATTTATTAAATATTTACTTAATTAATTTATTTGTTTTATTTGGCTGCACTGGGGCTTAGCTGTGGCTCTCATGATCTTTGTTGTGGCATGTGAACTCTTAGCATGCGGCATCTAGTTCCCTGACTAAAGATCAAACCTGCGCCATCCTGCATTGGGAGTGGAAGTCTACCCACTAGATGGCCAGGGAAGTCCCTGGTCTCTTCCAAATTTTAAAGTTAGGATCCTTGAAAATTTTTAAATTATGTTGTAAGAGAGTATTATAATTTCAGAATATTTATGGCACACATTTTTCCATATTTACTGCCTCTATTTTTATGACTTCTCTTGACATAAAAATATTTTAAATTGTTATGAAGTTAAATTGGTCTATCTTTTCCTTTAGGATTCCTTCCATTACTTTTAAGCTTAGGAAATCCCTCAGTATGTGCCAATCAAATAAACAGTAACCCACATATCCTCCCTTTCATTTCCCTTGGAGGCTTTGTAACATTCAATGTGTATTCTCTCTCAATCTTCGTATTCTGTCTTTACTAAGCAAAATATTGCTCATTTACCTTTTTATGTTTTGTCATTATTATCAAGTTCAAATGCTTGCCAAAAACTTATCTTACCAGCTTCTCAAGCGTTAAACCACAGGTTTTTCAATGCAGTGTTTTGCCCAACTATAATAATCTCTGCCATTCCATTTTCAGTGGAAATGTCTGGTGCTCTAGTCATACCGACAAGAGAGTTTATGCTTTGTGCAAACAAAGGAGGTGCTGAGTATGTGATGTAGTTGAAGGAGTGTCAGTAAACAGCCTCGCCTCCCACTCAAAAATGTGTTATCTAAAAGTGACAGAGCATACACTCCCACAGTGTCAATCCATGACACCAGCAAATGAAAGAAGACACAATTCTTCTGTGCTAATGTATAAGTATCTCATAATGTCCTGACCCAAAGCTCTTAGCAGGGCAGATGAAGACCAAAGGAGAAAGAAGGTAACAGTAGACCCAAGAGAGAAAGAGAAACTCATGCTGAAGAAGAAAGTCAATTTTAGATTGACGGCAGTCTCATGGTAGCAAAGGGAAAAGTTAAACATTTGTTGGAAATAACCAAGTCCCAGGTGCTGCAAGAAGCTCTGGGAGTAGTCAAATAAAACCTGGTTCCTACCCTTATGAGCCTGCATGCATGATCAGTCGTGCCCGACTCTGCTATCCCATGGACTGCAGCCCACCAGGCTCCCCGTCCATGGAATTTTACAGGCATGAATATCCTTATGGGGCTCACAGGCTAATTGAGAAGGTGATGGTTTGGTGGTTTAGTCACTAAGTCATACCCAACTCTTTTGCAACCCTATGGGCTGCAGCCTGTCAGGCTTCTCTGTCCATAGGATTTTTCAGGCAAGAATACTGGGGTGGGCTGCCATCTCCTCTAGGGGATCTTTCTGACCCAGGGATCGAACCTGTGTCTCTTGCATTGCAGGCAGATTCTTTACTGCTGAGAGACAGAAGAGTAAGTCAACTGTTACAAGACAGAACTTTAATGTTCCTAAAAGGAGAGTATCAGGATTTCCCAGGTGGTCCAGTGGCTAAGACTCCACGCTCCTGATGCAGGGGCCCCAGGTTCTATCCCTGAACAGGGAACTAAATCTTATATGCCATATCTAAAAAGATCCTGCATGCTGCAACAAAGACCTGGCACAGCCAAATAAATAAATATTTATAAGTAGAGTGTCTATTCAGTGCAGGGACTGGAGGAGGGATTATGTGATAAGAGATTTAGAGAAAGAGTAGCACTTGACAAGATAAGAAAAAGAAATGCAGAGAGGGCAATCCAGGCAAAGAAAACAGCAAGCCTGATGGAAGAGAGGCACTGGCAGGGCACGGAATGGCATGTTGAAAGAAATGCATCATGGAAAAAGCTTAAGAGAAATCTGGGGTTGGGAGTAGGTGGGGTGGCCAAAGAGGCAGCTTCCAGGTTTTGTGCTACACTCTAGAGTGTGGTTAGAAAGCCAAGGGTGTCAGAAAAGTATTTTTATCAGGGATGTCCTATCTGATGTGCTATCCTGAAAGATGCCTGTGATTTCAAGGATGATAGGGGATGCAGACAAAGCTGAGAGGCTGGTTATGAAGGAATTGTATTAATTCAGGTGAGAACTGATGTATGATGCAGCATTTGGAGAGAAGAGGATGGTCGTTAGAGGTTAAAGAGATACAATCTATAAGACTTGATGAGAGAGGATGTAGAGGAGGAAGTGGGAAAAGCCTGCAGGAACCCACATTTCTAGACTGGGTGACTGGGTGGGTAGCAGTAACACTTACTGATGACTCATATTCATCCAGTCATGACTCATAAACATGATAAGACATTGCTTTTTCTGTTTCAGTATTAAAATTAGCAAAGGAAAGAGAAGGAGAATCATTGCAGGAAAAAGATGAGTAGCAGGTAGGGTCATGAAAAGAGTTCTGGCACAAAGTCAGTATAAGGCAATGGTTTCACTTGTGAAAATAAAACACTGAAAACCTGATTATTTGAATGAAGAAGGCCTTCAAAGGAGATATGTCAGATGAGGAAGGAGAGCTGGATGAGCAGCTCTGATTCTTTCCACTTCATGTTTTTCTCCTCAGTTCTTACTCCCATCACCGTGATGGGCCCCAGAGAATAGCTGCTTCCATTTTCATTCTATCCCAGAGGAGCCAGCACATCTTTTCCTGGCTTAGCTCGGCACAGTTGAGCAGACAGACTTTTTTTTTTTAAAGACAGTTTTCCATATCATCTACAGAAATAAAACAAAACTGCCCAATGAAAAGTCAAAGGCTATGAAGTGTTTGGCTCCCCTTTCTGCCTAAGGTTGTTTTCCTGCTATGTGGCTTCTCATTGCTTTAGTCTTTGTTGTTTCAGTGGTATTTTTGTTATTTCTCCCTGATCACATTCTAATTATAACTTATATTCTTGCTTTACCAATCGGGAGTACAAAATGAGGTCACATTCCTTTTAACATTCAAAATAAATGCTGAGCCTCAGGTCCATCCCAGCCTCCCAACTGTGATAAAATGTTTATTTCCTCCTCAACATACTTCCTTAAGTTAATCCTAAGGCCCTTGCAAATGCCTGATGTCTTAGCTTTTTAATGCCAAGTAACAAATTACCACAAATTTAGCAGCTTAGAATAACACACATGTCACCATCCATAGGTCAGCATGGGATGGGTGGATTCTCAGTTCAGGGTCTCACAAGACTGACATGAAGGTAAAACTGCATTCCTTTTTTCATGCTCTGGGGAAGAACACACTCCCAAGTCCATTTAGATTGTTGGCAGATTTCAGTTCCATCTACTTATACAGCTGAGGTCCCCATGGCCCCTCCATCTTAAAGCCAGCAACACTGCACCAAATCCTTCTCATACTTTGAATTTCTGTGACTTCTGGCTTTCTTTTCTGTTTTTTAAGGACTCTTAATGATAACGTTACCAGGCTTTCCTGGTGACTCAGCCAATGCAGGAGACATGGGTTCAAGCCCAGGGTCAGGAAGATCCCTTGGAGAAAGAAATGGCAACCTACTCCAGTATTCTTGTCTGGGAAATCCCATGGACAGAAGAACCTGAGCAGTTACAGTCCATGGGGTCCCAGAAGAGTTAGACACAGGTTAGCAACTAAAACAGCAACAACAATAGCATTGTGCCCATCCAGATAATCCAGAATATTTTCCCTATATTAAGGTCAAACAATTAGTAAAGCCCCTTTTGCCAAGCCACATACAATATTGTAGGTGTACCACCAAAGCATAGAGATCGCAGAAGATATTTTGAATTCTACCTTTCAAGTCTACCTGTTCCAAAGTGGTTAAGTCTTTATTACTATCTTTTGAAGGACACAAACTCACAAAACCATTTTCATTAGCCACAGAACCCCCTTTCAATAAGTCGTTTCTGTTGAAAGCAAGCCACCTAGCAGTTTGGGTGTCTTCCCTTCCTAGAGGATTGTGATTCAAGCACAGAAACTCCAGCCTTCTTGAGATCATCTTACATGTACTGCCAAATGATCCCATTTCCCAGACAAATGTACCATACCACGAGTTTTAACAGGCAGTTAATGCATCTGCCTGAGTACTTCAGTGTACTTGGGATTTCACTTCTAATCTGGGCAGTGTCCCTCCAGGTATAGCAGCAGAGAAGGCAGTCTCTTTTCTCCAGTGTTACGTTCCTCCACCATAGCTTCATGTTGCCTAAATGTTGTTTCATAACACTCACCTAAAATATAGTTCTAAATTGCATGTCTTTTTAACAAATTCAGAGCCATTTCACCTCAAGGCACAATTATAGTGCCTGAGCCTGAAGGCTATCCAGTCTTCCTCACAACATACCTACAATCCAGTTTTCACATTTGCTTTCATTCTCTAGTCTCTAGGACCCAAGACCCACCATAATTTCCTCTCCCTAATATACTGACATTTCTTTATTAAAGTGCCTTACCTTGTCACATAGCCATGGCTAAAAAATTATGATTCTAGAAATATATCCATAGATATGAAGGAAAACAATGTTGATTACAGGCCTGAATCTTTCTACTTATAGAAAGATCAGTAAACCTAAAGAACATCTCAATATGCATAGTATAAAAATGAAGGTGATGTTGCTGTTACAATAGTTCCAAATAATTTCATATTCACAAAATTCGAATTTTCAAGACCTTCCAATAGAAAGAGTATATTAAACCAAAGAATTTTTATTATCTTTAAATAACAGAACTTTAATCTTATAATTTCCTTAGAAGTAACAGAGATAACTTATCTATACAATCTCCTTGTTGTTGTTTAGTCATTAAGTCATGTCCAACTCTTTGGGACCCTATAGACTTCAGTACACCAGGCTTCCCTGTCCTTCACTCTCTCCCGGAGTTTGCTCAAACTCATGTCCATTGAGTCAATGATGTCATCTAACCATCCCAGCCTCTGCCATCCTCCTCTCCTTTTGCCTTCAGTCTTCCCCAGCATTAGGATCTTTTCTAATGAGTAGGCTCTTCTCATCAGGTGGCCCAAAGTATTGGAACTTCAGCTTCAACATCAGTCCTTCTAATGAATATTCAGGGTTGATTTCCTTGAGGATTGACTGGTTTGATCTCCTTGCTGTCCAAGGGACTCTCAAGAATCTTCTCCAGCACCACAGTTTGAAAGCATCCATTCTTTGGTGCTAAACCTTCTTTATGCTCATATCCAGACATGATTACTGGAAAATGCAGTCTCCTTAGCCTAAGATAAATGCACACTAGCCCCTAAGAGAACAGTTACCAATAATAGCCATCAAATTTGGGTCATTTTCTCGTTTCTTTCTTGCATTTGACAAGGGATTGGTTGTCCTCGTTATTTTTTTATACTTTCTGTTCCTTTTGGTTCTCATGCCACTGTCTTACTCCTCTTACATTTGTATGAAATTTCTCTGTCTCCTTCTCACATTCTTCTCTCATGTATACCAAATGTAAATTGTGACATCAGAAACATAAAATGTGTCCATAAATAACAAATTCTAGTGAGAATGTAGAGAAAAGGGACCACTTGTACACTGTTAGTGGGAATGTAAATTGATGTAGCCACTCTGAAAAACATTATGGAGGTTCCCCCCCCCCAAAATAAAACTTCCATATGATCTAATAATTCCACAGATGGGTATGGATATAAAAAAATAATGAAAACACTCATTAAAAAAGCTACTTCCACCCCAGTGTTCATAGCAGCACTATTGACAGTGGCCAAGAATTGGGAGCAACTCAAGTGCCCATCAGGAGATGAATGGATAAAGAAGAGTCAATATATATATAAAATGGACTATTCAGTTCAGTTCAGTTCAGTCACTCAGTCGTGTGCGATTCTTTGTGACCCCATGAATTGCAGCATGCCAGGCCTCCCTGTCCATCACCAAATCCTGGAGTTCACCCAAACTCACGTCCATCGAGTCAGTGATGCCATCCAGCCATCTCATCCTCAGTCATCCCCTTCTCCTGTCCCCAATCCCTCCCAGCATCAGAGTCTTTTCCAATGAGTCAACTCTTCGCATGAGGTAGACAAAATATTGGAATTTCAGCATTAGCATCAGTCCTTCCAATGAACACCCAGGACTGATCTCCTTTAGAATGGACTGGTTGGATCTCCTTGCAGTCCAAGGGACTCTCAAGAGTCTTCTCCAACACCACAGTTCAAAAGCATCAATTCTTCAGTGCTAAGCTTTCTTCACAGTCCAACTTTCACATCCATATATGACCACTGGAAAACCATAGCCTTGACTAGATGGACCTTTGTTGGCAAAATAATGTCTCTGCTTTTGAATATGCCATCTAGGTTGGTCATAACTTTTCTTACAAGAAGTAAGCGTCTTACTTTCATGGCTGCAGTCACCATCTGCACTGATTTTGGAGCCCCAAAATATAAAGTCTGACACTGTTTCCACTGTTTCCCCATCTATTTCCCATGAAGTGATGGGACTGGATGCCATGAGCTTAGTTTTCTAGAAACTAAGCTTTAAGTTAACTTTTTCACTCTCATTTTTCACTTTCATCAAGAGGCTTTTTAGTTCCTCATCACTTTCTGCCATAAGGGTGGTGTCATCTGCATATCTGAGGTGATTGACATTTCTCCTGGCAATCTTGATTCCAGCTTGTGCTTCTTCCAGCCCAGTGTTTCTCATGATGTACTCTGCATAGAAGTTAAATAAGCAGGGTGACAATATACAGCCTTGACGTACTCCTTTTCCTATTTGGAACCAGTCTGTTTTTCCATGTCCAGTTCTAACTGTTCCCTCCTGACCTGCATATAGGTTTCTCAAGAGGCAGGTCAGGTGGTCTTGTATTCCCATTTCTTTCAGAATTTTCCACAGTTTATTGTGATCCACACAGTCAAAGGCTTTGGCATCAAAAGTCAAAAAAGTCAGTAAAGCAGAAATGGATCTTTTTCTGGAACTCTCTTGCCTTTTCGATGATCCAGTAGATGTTGGCAATTTGATCTCTGGTTCCTCTGCCTTTTCTAAAACCAGTTTGAACATCTGGCCAAAAGAATGAAATGATGCCATTTTCAGCAACATGATGGGACTAGAAGCTATTATGCTTAGTGGAGTAAGTTAGACCGAGAAATGCGAAGTCTAAAGAATAAAACAAAATACATTAAACAAATGTATTTAACAAAACAGAAATAGAGTCATAGACATAGAAAACAAGCTTATATTTACCACAGAAAAGAGGGAGAGAAGAAGGAACAAAATAAGAATATAGGATTAATACAGATACAAATGACTATGCATAAATTAAACAACAAGGATTTACAGTATGGCACAAGGAATTATATCCAATATCTTGAAATGACTTATAAATAAATGCCCTACCTGACACATCATTATTCTGGACATTGAACAGTATAAATGTTCTTGGTAAATGGTGAAGCACTGCATTGATGCAAAATAACATTATTGACAGTCGTTTCAATAATAATATCAGAAAGAGAATGAAATTAAGGTAGGAGTCTCTGTGACACCCAACCCACACATGCACCCTTCCCTCGGGTTTCTGCCTTAGGAAAGTACTTTCTCTTCAGCTTCTTCATGAGGAATGGCTGGATAGCCTAATTTACTCTAGGACTAGACAGTGCCATTCTTTCTTGACCTTGAGATTCTCACTCTGTGATTTGGAACTTAGAGGTATTCCAGGATGTTTCTAATATTTGCTCCCTTTGAAAAATCAGAAAGGGCTCTGTGTAACTCTCTTTCCTTACACTGGAGAGATATGGTAATAAGTAGATATGTTATTATCACCTACTCCTTTCCTATTACATGCGGGTAGCAATGAAACATTCCAGACACCTTGCCAGAAGGCTGGGATCCACAGTGAGGAGGTCAGCATGGGAGTATGGAAGCAGATTTGGAATGCTTCCTCCAAATCTCTTTCTATAAGAAGGATTCCTCTGATCAAGGGTTACATTATTCTTTACCCTAGGGGACTTATCACAAATATTCAAGTATCCCAAATATTATAACATTCATCTTACCCTTAACACCTTCCATAACCAGTCCATATACTTGACATTGCACTTTGGATTTAGAGCAGGTAACATAGTGAACATGCCAGACAGGTGCCCATCTGTCTTCTGACTCAGTGGCCTCCTGGCAATGAACACTCCCTCTTATCCACATGCCTTCAAGGGAGAGGAGAGTCAACTTTGCCAGTGTTCCTTGCTTCCTTTGCTCTCCCTGAAGAGAAGGCACACCCAAAGTTCTCTGCATTTTGGTGGGAGACCAGTCCATATTTAATTCTCAATCCACAGCAATTTATTTTCTGCCTCATTAGTATGAAACTACTGAGAATCTCTTGTAAAGGTTAACACTAATTGATATATACTCATTTTTCAGGCTCCCCAGGTGGCACTAATGGTAAAGAATCTGCCTGCCAATGCAGGAGACCTGAAAGATGCAGGTTTGACCCTTGGGTTGGGAAGATCCCCTGGAGAAGGAAAAGGTCACCCATTCTAGTATTTTTTGCTGGCAGAATCCCATGGACAGAGGAGCCTGCAAGACAGCATACAAACTTTTCAGTTCTTCTCTAACTTTTAATGTCCTTTCTACCTAGAATTCTTGGCCCTATTTCTTTCCATCAGGAAAATCTCATTAGAAACATATCTTATCAAGATACATATTCTTTTTTGACTGAACAGTCCCAAAATACCTTACACAAATATCTATTGTATCATTTCTCAGGCTGTATTATAATCCTTCTTTTTTATTTTTGATGTGTTGAATTGAATTGAATGACACATCTGACCACCTGTCACTAGGGCACTTAATGTTTTCAATTATTTTAATAGTTGCAATCGGTTGGTCAACAGTTATCTATATTTTCCCAACTGGAATGTGCATTTGTTAAATAGCTGATTGAGTTAGAGATACATTATATAGCCATGAATAGGAGCCAAGTTAACTAACTTTTGAAAACACTAAACTTTAGATTTCATATCCTTACCAACCAAAATAACTGATCAAACCTATATTTTTATGGGGAATATGATATTTCAGGAAATTAGTTTGTTATAGAATGTTTTACTGCTTTGATATTATTTGAAAAATAGAAAAAGAACAGGAGTGTTTATTATTCTAGATTAAATTTCATGTCTCTTTACCACAATTGCAATTTCATATAATTTTTCCACAGCAATAAAATAAAAAGGATCAACCATAAGAAAACATGTTTTAGCATTTTTTAAACATCTTTATCATAGTTTTGGCAAATCTCTGGCAAACCTTTGGAAACAGTTTAGATAAACATTGGATAAATCAGCTCTAAAACAGCAGCGTTTAAATGGTCTGTAGGTGTGGCGACCACACACCTCAGTTTTCCTGGCATTGTCTGAGCTTACTCTTATTGTCTTGGCACAATTGTCAGCAGCTTCTTTTTTTCTCAGTAAGATCTTAGTTTGGACAGTAGAACTGTAGCCATCCTACTTACAGACTGTCTACACAGAGATTAAAAAGGAGACAATAATGTTTAATGCCTAAATGTCCCCATGACTCAGATAAAACCCCCTGAATTTTCATTTTTCAATAAAATCTTTTGATTTCACAAAAACTGTTTTTGTAAGTTTTCAAGTTTATTTCTGTTTTTACAAATTTGCTTTAAATATGATTATCTCTCTTCCTAAAAATGTTATCTTATAAATATTCTTTATTTTCCTCTCAAATGAAATGTGTTTAACTTTATAAGCATATTCAAGTATTAAGTACTATAAACGGCAACCCACTCCAGGACTCTTGCCTAGAAAATCCCATGGACGGAGGAGCTTGGTACAGGCTACTGTCCATGGGGTCACAAAGAGTCAGGCACGACTGAGCAACTTTACTTCACTTCCAACTCTTTAAAACCCAGAAAGATTCCATTATTAGTGGAGACTTAAATAAAAACTCCCTGCTATTCATTATAAACTGTTGGTTATACTCATAGGGAAAATCTCTTAGGTGCTAATAGGTTCTCTTTCAGTAATGTGTTCTCTGTGATGTCAAATTTCCTGTTCACATGATAATGATCTTATTTTTTTCCCTATGCTTTAGGTAGTGGAGACTACAATTGTTATAGTCATTATTTTTGTTCTGGATTCACCTTTAAGATGTTGGCTTGCCTTAAATGTATTTTTATGTGCAACATTTTCTAACCTTTGACAGCATTGTCCATTATGCTTCCATAGTTTTCCTAAATATGCCACTTGAAGGAAGATATTGAACAAAATTAGGACAAAGCATTTTGGAGACAATGGCTTTGAACTTTACTCCCCCTGGTGGTCCAAAGCCCTGTTTCCCTGTGATGTAATAAAAAATATTTTTTTCTGATACTAGGAGACATCACGTAAAATAGATGACAAACAGTAATTGTTTACAAAAATATGCAGAAGAACCCATTGTCACTTAATGAACAAATTTTACACATATTTATCTCAACTCATTATTCTAACTTATTTATATAAGTTGTATATAAATATGCTCTTATATAATAAAATGCCCAATTACTAGGATGTTTATCATGGGTAGCAAATGGTAATTTGCTCTGTTACTCCAAAACCTTAGTCAATTTCACACAAATCATCCCTTTATGTCCTTCAACTTTACATACAGTACATTTGAACTTTTCTATAATTAATTTCTAGATCTGAACATTTATACATAAATTAAAATAACATGCAATAATTCACTGAATCAAAGGAGGCTTTCATAATAATAGACTATTTCCATTGTGAAGAGCCTTTGCAATATATAGGTCAACCTCTAAATTTTAGATAGGGAAAATTTAAACAGTTGCTTCAGAGATCAGATTTTAAGTCCCAGATCAATGTTCTAGATGAATTCTCTTAATTATCTTTTAAAAATAATTTTCTTGCTATTTCCTTGTTTTAGTTCTGTAGTAATTGAAAATAATATAATCAGTTGAATGATGAATGAAAATAAATATTGGCATTGTATCATTAATTTAGTTTATGAATATTTATTGAGTGCTACTTGTTGATAGAAACAGTGTAGCAAGTGTAGAATAAACAGATTTGGAAGATGGGATAGAAAAAATTACTTTTTGATATGTTGACATTGGGGCTTCCGTGGTGGCTCAGACTATAAACAATCTGCCTGCAGTGAAGGAGACCCAGGTTCAGTCCTTGAGTTGGGAAGATCCCCTGGAGAAGGAAATGGCTACCCAAGTCCAGTATTCTTGTCTGGAAAATTCCATGGACAGAGGAGCCTGGTGGGCTACAGTCCATGGGGTCACAAAGAGTCAGACACGACTGAGCAAGTAACACTTCATGCTGAGATTGAGATGCTTGTGGTTTATCCCAGTAAATACAGTTGAGCAGGTGATGTGGATCAGCAATTCGGGTGAGAGAACTGAGATGGAACATGGTTTGGGATAAGCTGGCATAGAGAAGATAGACTTCATTATAATACATTAGGAGAATACGAGTTTGAGGAAGTTTTTAAATCTCTTTTCTCCTTTTTCCTTTCTCTTTTTTTTAATCCCTCTTCTTTCTTTCTTTCTTTCTTTCTTTTTTTTTTTTTTTACTTCTTTCTCTCTGTCTTTCTTTTCCTTGTTTAGCTGAAATTTATATGTGTGTGTTAGTTTTGAGAAAAATTGTATAGGGAGATGAGTTTGATTATATTAGAGAAATGTTGAGTATCTATTGAAGTAACAAAGAAGACAATAGGCAATGGAATTCAGAAAACAAATAGAGGTGTTTTGTTTTTTTTTTTTTGATCTTGGAAAAGAAGAAAGGCATTAATTCTGAGCTAAAGGGAGGTTAGAGAACACTGTCAATATGAATAAATTTGCAAGTGAAGGGATAGGATCTTGATCATGTTCCCAGTTAGTGTCCTTTTTTACTAATAAACTAAGAAGTAAGGTCATTTTCTGATAGTAAAGAAGAAAGTAGAGGAATAAGATGCATGAGTAACACAATGAAAGATAAAGAGAACTAGAATATGTAAAAAGTTACTCTGTAGGATCTAGAATTGGAGGTTCAAATTTGAAATTTAGAATTACGTCTATGGTACAGTCTGTTGTTTTCAGCAAGAATTGTCAGAAGACTATATGCAAGAACAGAGAAGGCAAACATTTGAACTGACCGAGAGCTGATACTTACGAATACCAAGAGGGTTTATTGAGCTAGATAGTTGTGGTTATTGGCAAGTGTCTCAAGAAGGAGAGAAGTTAAGAAATTATTTGTTACGAATGAGAGTCAAAAGGGTGATCTGGGGTACCCAAGGCCTCAATAAATGTAAAACAGTACTGTAGAAGAACTATCAAAGAATACTAATAGACAATAAAAATTCAAATAGAATTATGAGTTATAATAATATCTAGAATATGGAGTTGGATATAGATGGCTTAAGAGGAGTGGAATTAAGGTTTAAATATAGTTTAACACATTCTGCATTGACAATTACTTGGCCACTTTAAAGAAATCAATAAACAGCAGATTAAAAAGAATGTTTGGGTTGGCGACATCAACAAGATAGCAGAGTAGGAAGCCCTGGACTCTTCTTTCCCCCCACAAATACACAGATTCAGTAACTATTCCTAGACAAATTCCCTTTGTAAGACATCCAGAAACAACTGAAAGGTCCATGTACCTCCCAGTCGAATGAAAATCAGCCTTAACAAAGCCAATGGAGATTTGAGACACCCTCTTACTGGATTACCTTTTGCCAGCTTAGCATCATACGATGAAAAAGAAACCCTCTAGCTCTCAGCTTCTCCCAGGGGAAGCAGGGATTGGTTTCTGTACCCAAACTCCCAGCTCTTCTAAGTGGGGCTCCCCAGGGAACTAACTTCCATTTTGCCAGTCTTGGACTTCCGTTGGGTCAGATACATCCTATGCAACTGGAGGGAAATGGTTACAGCATCTTGGGCTGGTAGACATCATACATCCCACTCACTGTTCATCACAGAGCAAGGGACAAAATCCACAGCTGCCTGCTTCTTCCTGGGGAGGGAAAAAGTTAGAATGGGCCAATGAATCTCTATCCAAGTTGGTGGTCTTCTCCTGTAAAAAGTCAGTTCATGAAGACTGGGAGAGGCATCTGCTTTGTCTAATATGCAGGCAGCAACACATAAAGTCAAGGAAAATCAATAATAAGGCAAGAATGTTCCCCCCAAAAAGGAATGGAATAAACCTCCAGATACTGACCCTAAAGAAAGGTAGAAGTGTGATAGTGTTAGTCACTCAGACTCTTGGTGACCCCATGGACTGTAGCCCACCAGGTTTCTCTGTCCATGGAATTCTCCAGGCAAGAATACTGGAGTGGGTTGCCATTTCCTTCTCCAAAGAAAAGTAGTAATCTGATATATATACCTGAAAGAGAGTTGAAAATAACTTTCAGAAAGGTGCTCACTGAGGTCAGGAACACAATGCATGAACAAAAGGGGAAACTGAACAAAGAGAAAATATTAAAAAGTACAAAACAAATCATGGAGCTAAAGACAATAATCAAACTTAAACAAAACCCACCAAAGTGTTTCAACATCAGACTAGAGCAAGCAAAATAAAACACTGGTGAATTTAAAGACCAGTCACTGGAAATAATTAGGTCAGAGGAGCAAAAAGAAAACAATGAAGAAAAGTGAAGAAAGCTTAAATGAGCTATGGGATACCTTCAAGAAACCGATACAAGCAGTATAGGATTCCCAGAATGAGAAGAGAGAAATAAAAGACCAGAAAATTTACTCAAAGAAATAATAACTGAAAACTTCCAAAATCTGAGAAAGGAAATGGATATCCAAATCCAAAAAGCTTGTTGTTGTTCAGTTGCTTGGTTGTGTCCAACTCTCTGTGACCCAAGGACTGCAGCACACCAGACTTCCCTGTCCTTCACTATCACCTGGAGTTTGCTCAAACTCATGTCCATTGAGTCAGTGATGTCATCCAACCATCTCATCCTCTGCCCCCTTCTCTTGCCCTCAATCTTTCCCAGCGTCAGGGTCTTTTCCAGTGAGTTGGCTCATTGGAAAGCCAGTGAGCCATCAGGAAGCCAAGTATTGGAGCTTCGGCATCAGTCCTTAATGAATATTCAGGATTGATTTCCTATAGGATTGACTGGTTTGATCTCCTTTCTATCCAACAGACTCTTAAAAGAGTCTTCTTTCAGCACCACAGTTAAATGCACAAATTCTTTGGTGCTTAGCCTTCTTTATGGCCCAGCTCTCACATCCATACATGACTACTGGAAAAACCTTTGTTGGCAAAGTGATGTCTCTGATTATACAGACCTTTGTTGGCAAAGTGACGACTCTGCTTTCAACAAATGAAGTTGCTCAGTCGTGTCCAACTCTTTGTGACCCCATGGACTATAGGCCAGCAGGCCCGTGTCCATGGGATTTCCCAGGCAAGAGTACTGGAGTGGGTTGCCATTTCCTTCTCCAGGGGATCTTCCCGACCCAGAGATCAAACCCAGGTCTCCTGCATTGCCGGCAGACGCTTTGACCTCTGAGCCACCAGGGAAGCCCACACACTGTCTAGGTGGAGTTAATAATCAATTGACATCAAATTTCACTGAAACAAGACAAGGAAGCTATAAAGCCCTGCTGTACAGCATTGTACTTATAGTCAACATAATGTACACTTAAAATTTGTAAAGAGAGACAGTCTCATATTGAGTGTTCTTAATATAATAAATTAAATTTTAAGAAAGAGTACTTGTTTTAGAGCCTATAGACTGGGTTTGAGACTGTATTCTAGTACTTGCTAGTAATATAAATTTTAAATATTTATCTTCTCTTAGCTCCAGTGTATGTGCTCAGGCATGTCTGACTCTCTGCAGCCCCATGGACTGTAGCCCACCAAGCTCCTCTGTCCATGGAATTTTTCAGGCAAGAATACTGAAGTGGGTTGCCATTTCCTACTCCAGGGGACCTTCCTGATCCAGGGGTCAAACCCACATCTCTTTCATTTCCTGCATTGGCAAGCATCTTCTTTACACCTAGAGCCACCTGGGAAGCCCCTTAGCTCCAGTGCCCTCATCTATATAATAGGAATAGAAATAAACAGCTTGCAGGATTCTTACTAAAATCAAGTTAATCTCCATAGAAGATATATATAATATTAAATATATCATCTCATATATAATTTTTTTATGATAAAGCCTTTTTATACTTCCTGCCACTTTAGGATCCTGCTTTCTCTACTTTTCCCTCTTCACATCATGGAAACAAATTCAAGAATAGTTCATCCTAAAAAAAAAACTGACCTTTGATTTTTTTATATCTTTTTCAGCGCTGTCCTAGTTTTCTTGTTTCCTTCATAACTAAATTAATAGAGGAATTTTTTATTCAATGATCTTTTCTCATCTTCTCTTAAATTCTCTATAAATGAATTTTGCTCCCACCATTTTCCTGCAACTGTTTTTTTGTAATATCCTTCCAAGTGAAATTTCAGATGAACTCTTTTCATACATTATCTGAATTGTAAAGCGTTTGGCACTATAATCTTTCCTAAAGTACTGTTTCTTTATATATTCTTCTCTCTTCAGATTTTGCAATAAAATAACTCTCCTGGTTCTTCCTGATGCTTCAGATCACTATTTTTTAATTTCCTTTACTGATTCCTCTTCTTTTCCTATAAAATTGACGTCCCCAGGTTTCACTCTTTTTTAAAATATTTTATTTAAGTTTCTTTATGTGAACCATTTTTAACATGTTTATTGAATACGTTACACTATTGCTTCTGTTTTATGTTTTGGTTTTTTGTCTGCAAGGCACATGGGAATCTTAGTTCCCCAATCTGGGATCAAACCCTCACCCCCTGCATTGGAAGGTGAAGTCTTCACCACTGAACCACCAGGGAAGTCCCCCAGATTTCATTCTTATTCACATTTTCTCCTTTGTCTATCTCAGTCACCTATTGGAATTTAAATACTGCTGGTAATGCTGGTACTCCATCTAAGCATGCTCAGCCACTCAGTCACATTCAGCTCTTTGCAACCCCACAGACTGTAGCCTGCCAGGCTCCTCCATCCATAGGATTATCCCAGCAAGAATACTGGAGTGGGTTGCCATTTCCTCCTCCAGGGGATTTTTCCCAACTCAGAGATAGAACGCACATCTCCTGCATTGCAGGCAGATTCTTTCCACTGAGCTACTGGGGAAACCCCTTCTCCATCTAAGAAAACTCTAAATTTAGAAATTTATCCATCCTATTTATTCTGTTACTATACATTTAGTATCTACCATGTGTCAGGCATGGGCTGTAAAAAGGAATTGGGAATATGGCAGTAAACAGCACAAACCAAGAACTTTGCTTTCATTTTCTTGAATATTTCCTGAGGATTTCAAGTTGAACACATCTAAAACTGAAATAATCCCTTCTATTTCCTGCAATCTGTACCCTACCTTGTGTTTTATTTCCTAGTAAATATTAATAATAGATGGAGAAACAGTGGAAACAGTGTCAGACTTTATTTTGGGGGGCTCCAAAATCACTGCAGATGGTGACTGCAGCCATGAAATTAAAAGACGCTTACTCCTTGGAAGGAAAGTTATGACCAACCTAAATAGCATATTCAAAAGCAGAGACATTACTTTGCCGACTAAGGTCCGTCTGGTCAAGGCTATGGTTTTTCCAGTAGTCATGTATGGATGTGAGAGTTGGACTGTGAAGAAGGCTGAGCGCTGAAGAATTGATGCTTTTCAACTCTGGTGTTGGAGAAGACTCTTGTGAGCCCCTTGGACTGCAAGGAGGTCCAACCAGTCCATTCTGAAGGAGATCAGCCCTGGGATTTCTTTGGAAGGAATGATGCTAAAGCTGAAACTCCAGTACTTTGGCCACCTCATGCGGAGAGTTGACTCATTGGAAAAGACTTTGATCCTGGGAGAGACTGAGGGCAGGAGAAGAAGGGGACGACTGAGGATGAGATGGCTGGATGGCATCACTGACTCGATGGACATGAGTCTAAGTGAACTCCAGGAGTTGGTGATAGACAGGGAGGCCTGGCGTGCTGCGATTCATGGGGTCGCAAAGAGTCAGACACAACTGAGCGACTGAACTGAACTGAACTGAAACATTAATAATTCTATCCACTTAGGTATTCAAATCAGAAATCTGAGAGTAATCTAGACTCTTATTTCATTGACATTTTTCTCATAACCATTAAATCCACTTTTCAGTATGTTATTAAATCCAGTTCCTCATTTTCATCCACAGACACACTTCACGATCACCTGGGCTCTGTGTATAAAATGGGATAGCTTTCTGCCTACTTCATGGGGTTGACAAGATTAATGACATAATAGATTCCTTAGTCTCAAAACATTACCCAGTACATGATGCTTATTAAATGTGTTAGTTATCATTATTAAATAATAATAATAATTAGCTATTAGAATTGGCATTTGAAATGAAGCTTATTACCCTTCCCTGAATAGGAGAACAAAAAGTATTGACAAAAAATCCAAGCCACTTCATCAAAAGTACCATGTGCTAGACGAATTGACTTTCTTACATAAAGAGTGTGTGTATATACATATTAATATATATTCAAAAAAATCTGCCTGAACTTCAATGAGGCTTTTCATTTGAAGTCTGAGCAATAAGATAGGAATGTGTGATATAAACCATGCCCTTCAGAGCATAACTATGACTCAAGCATTTTAGTGAGATTGTCTCTATCTATATATCTCAGCAATACACAGACACTTAAGGTTGAGAATCACACCCATGTCCCTTATTCCAGTTTGTCAGTCTCTTAACTGAACACCCAGGAGGATGGAGGTCAATTTATCTTCCTTATTATGAATTAAGCTGAATTTTGAGTGTGAAGTCAAACTGTCTTGTAATTCCTTTTCTACTGGATTGAATTTACCACCAGTACTATTGGCAGCTCTCCTATCATCAACCTATTGGGCACTGAGCCTGCCAAAAGCGGACTAGAGTGAGGACCTAGAAAGCGTGAATGTTCAGCTCCTGCCCTCAATCTGTTAATCAGATAGTCACTCCTGCTTTCTTGGGAAGGGTTGACAAAACAGACAGAGGTGGTTGGAAAACTTCTTTTTCTAACTCTACGCCTCAGAAAGGGCAGATGTTAGTATGTCTTGAGCATAGAAGAAGTAAGAGGCGAAGAGAGACACTAGTTCTCACTCATATGCACCACTGAAGATATATGATCTATAAAATCAGGTTTTGAATATTAAAATATTTGAAGGTAAACATATCACACTTTCAGGTAATAGCAAAAAGTTGATGCCTCAGAAAACAATGTAATTCAGGGTGATTTTAATCAATGAAATCTACTCTTTCAAAATGAAGAAGAGCAGTCATAGAAGGCAAAACAACCCAGAAATAGGATAAGGGGGAAATGATTAAAAATAAATATTAAAAATATTTGAGAGGCATACTGGGCTGTAAGCTATACATGTCTTATCTCTACAGCTGTCATTTTAAAAGCAAACATAATATTAGAAATGTGTTAATGGAAATGAGATATGTAAAAATAAGTATGTTGAGGATGCTTCTAACACATAACAGCATTATATTTGTATTGACAAATAGATATAAAATAAGACATGGAAAAAATACAAAGTTTCCATAGAAGATCATCCAAAGAAAGAGTTGAACAGGCATTGCTGAGTGGAAGAAAGAGTGTGTGTATGCTTTGAAACACACAGATCTGGGTTGAAATATTAGATTTAGAATGTTAACTATACTAGTTGAACTCCTCTGATATCTTTGCCTTGTCTGCAAAGTAAGAGCAGTTTCATATGGATATTGTTGTAGAATATATCACATCATGCCTGGCCTGTGGTCACCTCTCAAACACAAGTAGTTTTCTTCCTGCCTGGGAAACGTATCATTGAAAAATGGAGCCTTAAATAAATGAATTAATTGGTTTTGAATGAAAAGAGGTGACTTAGCCTACTTTTCCTTCCAGTAAACAGTCTCTTACTTAATTCCCTGAATATTCAATAACCTGAAGAGTCTTAGCTAGAAGAAATAGCCTTAAATTACATCAATTTTCTTCTTCCTGGGAATATAATACTGGAATAGGCCCTAGATCTTTGAGTGTCCAAACCAGGAAATCATGCAAAATAGTCATAAATATGAATCCAAATGATTGAGAACCCAGTCTAATCTTTTCTGCAAGAATTTTAATCACACCTGTGGTCTGCATGGTTCTATAGACAGTGATCTTATCCATTTATCTTGAAGCTGACCTGCCCCAAATATTGTCTGGAATATATTTGTCCATTTAATTCATTATGCATATTAATTCCTAATAAATATTTATTTTTATAGTTTTTACAACTGGGACAGTCATATTGCTGTTTGGAATTCAACCCCCAACTACCAAGTGATTGCCGATAATCCAGAAGGCTTACTTTTCAAATACAAAAGAGACAGAAAAATTCTCAATGTGGACCCTAAGGTACATCTGCTTTTACATTTATGAATCTCATTATATTTTATTGTATCTCTACGTATCACTAAAAAAGTATTAAATAATTGACCTTAAGTTTTTTTTTTAATTTATAAATGAAAAGCTATGTGGAAACAAGCGTGATATATGGCAAAACCAATACAATATTGTAGAGTAATTAGCCTCCAATTAAAATAAATAAATTTATATTTTAAAAAAAGAAACAAAAAACTTCAAAACTTAATAAATTATCAGAAACCAACAGGGAAGAATTTGAGGGGAAAAGCTTATTTCAAGGGGACACCAAGTAGACAACTTAAGGCTACAAGCAAGGCATCTGTGAGCCTTGATAAAATCAGTTGAAACACCATGAAAAAAGATTCCTTTGGACTCTCCCTTTTAGTAACTTTAAATCATTCAAGTAGTACATACTCTAAATACTCAGCTCTCCATATCCTTAGAGGCAGAAACTACTAAGAGGGAGTCCACGTGTTTGCACTTTTATGAGGGACTTGAACAAGAGAGGATTTTGATACCTACAGGTGGTCGTGGAACCAATCCCCAGAGGATACTAAGGGATGACTGTAATGTATCAAGTTCTGTGCCAAGCTCCTGTAAGGTGTTGGTTCATTTTGTCTTCAGAACCGCCTGACACAGGCACCATTACATGTCTTCATTTACAGATCAAAAAAGTGAGGTTAGAGAGGGTATGGGAGGTACCTGAGGGAAATGGCAGAACTAGGATTTATATCTCAAACTCCCAAGTTCAACAAGTGTTTTGAATCACTATATCTTCATTACATTAGTAGTAGTAGACTTAAAATCTTACTTATTGTTCACTGAATGAGTGAGTGAAGGTGCTCAGTTGTGTCCAACTCTTTGTGACTCCATGGACTCTAGCCTACCAGGCTTCTCCATCCATCGGATTTTCCAGGGAAGGGTACTAGAGCAGGTTGCCACTTCCTTCTCCAGGGGATCTTCCCGACACAGGGATTGAACCCGGGTCTCCCGCATTGTAGGCAGATGCTTTTACCGTCTGAGCCACCAAGGAAGATTCTATTGTTCACTATGGATGCTTTAAAATGTGAGGGTTACATCTTGTCTGATAAGGCAAAGTGTCTAAATTCTAAAGAAGGGTCACTTAAAAACATCTTTTAAGAGTCATTAGTGTGATTGGACCCGGAATTAAATTTGTCTATTTGACTAATGGAAAATCTTAGGCTATTAAAAATAAGAACTATGTTTATTTGCCTTCTAAGTTCCTCAAATTGTAGATTGTTAGGTAACAGGCACCCAAAAGTAGACTGATCAACTGAATAAAGCTGAGTAGGGTGAAGTTATATAATTTCATCCCCAATTTGTTTTTGAAACTTTTTAATATAAGAAAATGTATTCCAAAATAGTCTGTGATTCTATTACATTGTCTTCAACATTGTTATTAAAATGCTTTAAAGTAGATAGATTAAGAAAAAAAAAGAAAAAATAAATAAATGGAACTCACATGTGAGAACACTCCTTTTTGCCTGGCAGCAGACTTAGGTCAGAGAACCAGTAGACTTTATATCCATTTTTTGCTCTGATTCTGTGGAGTCTAGTCACTGAATTTGGTGATGAGTCATTTACAAAAGAGAGGCTCTCATCTCACATACATACTCAGAATTCTAATATCCCTTTTTTATATGTGACTAACACTGAAAGCAATACTGTCTTTAATGCATTTATGAGTGTTCACTTACGAATAGCAGAGAAGTATATGTGCACATCTTGTCTCTGATAGTGCCTCTTTACTCATAAGTGGGTGTCAGAAAGTGAAAATGAAAATTGCTCAGTCGTGTCTGACTCTTTGCCACCCCATGGACTGTAACCTGCCAGGCTCCTCTGTCCATAGGATTCTCCAGGCAAGAATACTGGAGTGGGAATCCATTCCCTTCTCCAGGGGATCTTCCCAGCCCAGGGACTGAACCCGGGTCTCCCACATTGCAGGAAGATTCTTTACCAGTGAGCCACCAGGGAAGCTCCAAATGAGTGTCAGCACACTATCACTTGAGGCAAATTATAGAAAACTTAACAAATAGCATTTACAGAGTCTTTTCCTTTTTGTAGGCTAAACTACATACATAAGAAAACATATAAAATGATTAATATCATTATTAACATGTGTGGAACAAGTTTTTGAGTCAGTTTTGAATGGCATCACACAGATTATTTTAAGGCTCCATTTTAACTTGTGCCATATACATATACCAAGAATGTATGCCATCAATTATAGCTTTTGTGTATGTCTTTGAAGAATCATTACTGAATCCAAACTACTATTTGAATGGTTTGAATAGCTTTAATTAATAAGCACTCATTTCCACAATAATCAATCATGAAATTTCAAATACTTAATCAATAATCCATGAAACATAACGTGTTCCTCTTTTTCCTGGAAGATTTTAATTATAACTCAAAAGATTCATGGTGAGTCTGAAGGAAAGGTACTTCCAAAATCTTGGAGAACAAGGATTTGGATAATTAATGATAGAAGTATATTATTGTATATTATATTATACATGTATAAAGTATATTAGTCTTCCTGGTGTCTCAGATAGTAAAAGAATCTGCCTGCAATTCAGAAGACCTGGGTTCAATCCCTGGGTTGGGAAGATCCCCTGGAGAAGGGAATGGCTACCCACTCCAATATTCTTACCTGGAGAATTCCATGGACAGAGGACCCTGGCAGGCTGCAGTTCATGGAGTTGCAAAGAGTTGGGCACAGCTGAGCAACTAACACTTTCATAAAATATATTATATAAAAGAATTGTTAAGTGAGACATATAGTGATATTTGGGTACTTGCTCAGTTGCTCAGGAGTACCCAATCTTTGCAACTCTAAGGACTATAGCCCACCAGGCTCCTCTGTCCATGGAATTTTTCAGGCAAAAATACTGTAGTGGGTTGCCATTTTCTCTTCCAGGGGATCTTCCTGACCCTGGGATCGAACTCCAATCTCCTGTGTCCCCTGCTTTGGCAGGTGGATTCTTTACCACCGAGACACTTAGGAAGCCCCTACTTGGGTATTTATGTTCCTTTAAATTTTTTTTAATCTTTTTGAAGGATAAAAACTAACAAAAGAATGTTGGTCTTAGCATTAATAAACAAAATTCTAGGCCTTTAATTTATTATTAACTGGTTTCATGGTTTTGAGAAATTCACTTAATTTCTCTAGACTTTGCTGTTCACAGCTGGAAGATGAGACTTTGTTGTTGTTTTCTGATCTCTGGAGTCTCTCTAGCTCCCCAGGCCCAATTTGCAGAGATTCTAACTCAACTGGGCCTCAAAGTACATATTTTCATAAAGCTACCAGTGTGATTCTGCTGTAGATTGTCCATGAACCACAATTTGAAAAAGTCTTATTTATTAAAACAATAATCTCAAGATCTGGTACTCTGTGTCCCAGACACAAGTGTTCTCAAACAAAATAGAACACATATATTTTCATTTTTATGGACTAGATATAAAATTAGCATGTATATCACCTACTTAATTTCTTAACTTATTTACCCTCTTCAAAGAGCCATAATCATTTTATATTTCATGCATCAACACAGCAGCTCTTACAGACCTACAGGCAAGTCAAGAAATAAGCTAATAAGTCAAATTTTTCAAACTACAAACAATTTGAGTTACATCTTTATACTCAATATCCTCCCTAACAATTCTGCTTGAAATTCTTCTTAAGATGAACATATCATAATTCCATCTTTAAAGAGCTATAAAATATTAAGAACCATACAACTCAACTCTCCTCTTCCTTTCCTTCAAGCACTCTCTTTGAGATATTTTACGCCTGATATTAAAGAGGTTGAGATAAATGAAAGGTGGAGACAGTGGTAAACAGGATGTGTTTCCTTTGTACAACACAGATGTAGACTCATTAATTCTGAAGTGCGGTTCCCTTGAAGCAGAGTTGTTTGTAAATGGAAAGAGTGGAAAAAAGAAAATTGTGCAGGTCTTAGAACAAGTAACATGAGTTCATTGGTTAAGAAATTCCAAATGCAATAAGAGTTTGGTTGCATTGAAAACAGGACCACTGGCTTTAACTTCCCTGCAGCTGTGTAACATCTGGAACAAATAAGGCCAGTTTCTATTTCTGAGTGAAGAATGCTTGTCTGAGTGATTCACACCCACCAAAATGTTTCCAGTGTATTATCTTTAGAAGGATTGAGTGGACAAACTTTGTACTCACTCCTCTGCATCATCTGCACAAATGAAAAAAAAAAAAAAGGAATTTTCCTTTTGCTTTTAGGAAACATTAACCATGAAAAAGTTTGCTTTGAGTCTTAGCCTAACATAGGTGGTCTAAAAGTTTCATAATCTACTAATGAGAGATTGTTTAGAATAGTTAAAATAGGAAAAATCTTTCATAATTACACCTTTTTTTTTTCCCCTTCCCCCTCCCCTCTTCTATTTACTAATGTGAGAACAGAACCCATCACCTGGAAAAATGTCTGGTTAATAGATACTCAATAAATATTTATGGCATAAATGATTGAATGTATGATTCCCTCCAAACACAAATGCAATGCTATATATTAACAAAAAGGTGAGGAGTATATTATGTCACTGATGCTTGAGCTAGCAGTAACAGTCAAAAAGGGCACAGTCACACCACTCTGTATTGATCCAAGTAAGTCAGGAAAAAATAATTATAGGAACTTATTGGTGGAAACAGCTAGTAGTGTGGCCATAATTTTAGGCTTTGTTGAAGTTATGCAGGAATCTTTATTTTAGTATGTGCTTCCAAGTGTTCTTGTGCAGTCCCAGGAATATGTAATTTAAGCCATCTCAAATTCAGACTGTTAGAATATGTTTTTGATTTACTAACAAATTGACACAAACAGGTTAAATGACTTGCTCAGGGTCACAGACTTCGTTATTAGTAGACACTAGTGGTGAAACGTAAACTTAAATATGAGATACCATAGGGAGCATAAAGATGAGCGTATGAGTTCAACACTTGCCCTTTAAGTGCTTGCAGGACTTTTAAGAAAACAGGCATGTAAAGAATATAAGGGCAACCTAAGGAGGAAAGTGATATGCTACAAAAAAATAGAAATGCTTTGGGATTCAGTCGAGAGATGACTTTCTATCTAAGGCAGGGAGAGTATTTGAGATGGTTAAGGAATAATGGAGGAAATAATCTTTAAATTGAAATTAAAGAATGATTAGGAATTGAACTCAGAGAGATGGAGATGATACCAAGAATGAAACCTATTAGCAAAGATAAGGTTGATGAGTGTTAACAAAGGAAAGGGAGACCTAAATATTTAAGGCTAGCTGTTGAATTGCTCTGGAGAAGGAGTGGAATGGGAATTAAGCAAGAAAAGATCAAGAAAAGCCTTGAATTCAGAACTGGTGAGGACCTCGTACTAGTTCAGTTCAGTCGCTCAGTCTTGTCCAACTCTTTGTGACCCCATGAATCGCAGCACACCAGGCCTCCCTGTCCATCACCAACTCCCAGAGTTTACCCAAACTCATGTCCATCAAGTCTGTAATGCCATCCAGACATCTCATTGTCTGTTATTCCCTTCTCCTCCTGCCCCAAATCCCTCCCAGCATCAGGGTCTTTTCCAATGAGTCAACTATTCACATGAGGTCGACAAAATATTGGATTTTAAGCTTTAGCATCATTCCTTCCAAAGAACACCCAGGACTGACCTCCTTTAGGATGAACTGGTTGGATCTCCTTGCAGTCCAAGGGACTCACAAGAGTCTCCAACACCACAGTTCAAAAGCATCAATTCTTCGGCGCTCAGCTTTCTTCACAGTCTAACTCTCACATCCACACATGACCACTGGAAAAACCATAGCCTTGACTAGACGGACCTTTGTTGGCAAAGTAATGTCTCTGCTTTTGAATATGCTATCTGGGTTGGTCATAACATTCCTTCCAAGGAGTAAGCGTCTTTTAATTTCATGGCTGCAATCACCATCTGCAGTGATTTTGGAGGCCAAAAAAATAAAGTCTGACACTGTTTCCACTGTTTCCCCATCTATTTCCCATGAAGTGATGGGACCAGACACCATGATCTTCATTTTCTGAATGTTGAGCCTTAAGCCAACTTTTTCACTCTCCTCTTTCACTTTCATCAAGAGGCTTTTGAGTTCCTCTTCACTTTCTGCCATAAGTGTGGTGTCATCTGCATATCTGGGATTATTGATATTTCTCACAGCAATCTAGATTCCAGCTTGTGCTTCTTCCAGCCCAGCGTTTCTCATGATGTACTCTACATATAAGTTAAATAAGCAGGGTGACAATATACAGCCTTGACGTACTCCTTTTCCTATTTGGAACCTGTCTGTTGTTCCATGTCCAGTTCTAACTGTTCCCTCCTGACCTGCATATAGGTTTCTCAAGAGGCAGGTCAGGTGGTCTTGTATTCCCATTTCTTTCAGAATTTTCCACAGTTTATTGTGATCCACACAGTCAGAGGCTTTGGCATAGTTAATAAAGCAGAAATAGATGTTTTTATGGAACTCTCTTGCTTTTTTGATGATCCAGTGGATGTTGGCAATTCGATCTCTGGTTCCTCTGCCTTTTCTAAAACCAGCTTGAACATCTGGAAGTGCATGGTTCACGTACTGCTGAAGCCTAGCTTGGAGAATTTTGAGGATTACTTTACTAGAGTGTGAGATGAGTGCAATTGTGCAGTAGTTTGAGCATTCTTTGGCATTGCCTTTCTTTGGGACTGGAATGAAAACTGATCTTTTCCAGTCCTATGGCCACTGCTGAGTTTTCCAAATTTGCTGGCATATTGAGTGCAGCACTTTCACAGCATCATCTTTCAGGATTTGAAATAGCCTAACTGGAATTCCATCACCTTCGCTAGCTTTGTTCGTAGTGATGCTTTCTAAGGCCCACTTGACTTCTCATTCCAAGATGTCTGGCTCTGGGTGAGTGATCACACCATCGTGATTATCTTGGTCATGAAGATCTTTTTTGTACAGTTCTGTATATTCTTGCCACCTCTCCTTAATATTTTCTCCTTCTATTCAGTTCAGTTACTCAGTCATGTCAGACTCTTTGCGACCCCATGAATTGCAGCACACCAGGCCTCCCTGTCCATCACCAACTCCTGGAATTCACTCAAACTCATGTCCATCGAGTTGGTGATGCCATCCAGCCATCTCATCCTCTGTTGTCCCTTTTTCCTCCTGCCCCCAATCCCTCCCAGCATCAGGGTCTTTTCCAATAAGTCAGTTCTTCGCACGAGGTGGCCAAAGTATTGGAGTTTCAGCTTCAGCATCAGTCCTTCCAATGAACACCCAGGACTGATCTTTAGGATGGACTGGTTGGACCTCCCTGCAGTCCAAGGGACTCTCAAGAGTCTTCTCGAACAACACAGTTCAAAAGCATCAATTTTTCGGTGCTCAGCTATCCTCACAGTCCATATATGACTACTGGAAAAACCATAGCCTTGACTAGACTGCTTTTGTTCAGTTCAGTTCAGTCGCTCAGTCATGTCCGACTCTTTGCGACCCCATGAATCACAGCACACCAGGCCTCCCTGTCCATCACCAACTCCCGGAGTTCACTCAGAGTCACGTCCATCAAGTCAGTGATGCCATCCAGCCATCTCATTCTCCGTTGTCCCCTTCTCCTCCTACCCCCAATCCCTCCCAGCATCAGAGTCTTTTCCAATGAGTCAACTCTTCGCATGATGTGGCCAAAGTACTGGAGTTTCAGCTTTAGCATCATTCCTTTCAAAGAAATCCCAGGGCTGATCTCGTTCAGAATGGACTGGTTGGATCTCCTTGCAGTCCAAGAGACTCTCAAGAGTCTTCTCCAACACCACTTTTGTTAGGTGCATACAATTTCTGTCCTTTATCGAGCCCATCTTTGCATGAAATATTCCCCTGGTATCTCTAATTTTCTTGAAGAGATCTCTAGTCTTTCCCATTCTGTTGTTTCCCTCAATTTCTTTGCATTGATAGCTGAGGAAGGCTTTCTTATCTCTCCTTGCTATTCTTTGGAATTCTGCATTGAGATGTTTATATCTTTCCTTTTCTTCTTTGCTTTTTGCTTCTCTTCTTTTCACAGCTGTTTGTAAGGCCTCCTCAGACAGCCATTTTGCTTTTTTCATTTCTTTTTCATGGGGATGGTCTTGATCCCTGTCTCCTGTATAATGTCATGAACCTCTTTCCATAGTTCATCAGGCACTCTGTCTATCAGATCTAGTCCCTTAAATCTATTTCTCACTTCCACTGTATTATCATAAGGGATTTGATTTAGGGCATACCTGAATGATCTAGTGGTTTTCCCTACTTTCTTCAATTTAAATCTGAATTTGGTAATAAGAATTTCATGATCTGAGCCACTGCCAGCTCCTGGTCTTGTTTTTTTTTTTTTTTTTTTTTTTGACTGTATAGAGCTTCTCCATATTTGGCTGCAAAGAATATAATCAATCTGATTTTAGTGTTGACCATCTGGTGTTGCCCAAGTGTAGAGTCTTGTCTTGTGTTGTTGAAAGAGGGTGTTTGCTATGACCAGTGTGCTCTCTTGGCAAAACTCTATTACCCTTTGCCCTGCTGTATTCTGTACTCCAAGACCAAATTTGCCTGTTACTCCAGGTGTTTCTTGACTTCCTACTTTTGCATTCCAGTCCCCTATAATGAAAAGGACATCTTTTAGGGGTGTTAGTTCCAAAAGGTCTTGTAGGTCTTCATAGAACCATTCAACTTCAGCTTCTTCAGCATTACTGGTTGGGGCATACACTTGGATTACCGTGATATTGAATGGTTAGCCTTGGAAATGAACAGATATCATTCTGTCATTTTTTAAATCATACATGGGTCATCCCCCATTGCTGCATCCTTAGACATAGGCGATTCAATCACTACTTCTAAATTCCATATATGTTAGTATACTGTATTGGCTTACTTCATAATCGGCTCCAGTTTCATCCATCTCATCAGAACTGATTCAAATGAATTCTTTTAACTGCTGAGTAATACTCCATTGTGTATATGATGGACATCTAGGTTGTTTCCATGTCCTGGCTATTATAAAACAGTGCTGCGATGAACATTGGGATTTTATTGCTTGCAGAATCAGCCATTCTGATTGGTTCATTGATTTGCATTTCTCTAATAATGAGTGATGTTGAGCATCTTTCATGTGTTTGTTAGCCATCCGTATGTCTTCTTTGGAGAAATGTCGATTAGTTGTTTGTCAGTTGCTTCATTTGCTATTATTTTCTCCCATTCAGAAGGCTGTCTTTTCACCTTGTTGTGCAGAAGCTTTTAATTTTTATTGGCATTCTGGGAGGTGGATCAGAGGATCCTGCTGTGATTTATGTCTGAGAGTGTTTTGCCTATGTGCTAGAAAGATCTAGTTTCATTCTTTTACAAGTGGTTGACCAGTTTTCCAGCACCACTTGTTAAAGAGATTGTCTTTCTGTTCCATTGATCTATATGTCGCGAACATGGTATATTTTCTCCATCTATTAGTGTCCTCTTTGATTTTCTTTTCTGTTGCAATGGTGAATGGCTAGTAATGGAGTCTTTATTTTTCACCATTGAGGATAACTCAGATTTTATCCAAATACTGCATTTTGGGCTCTTTTGTTAACTATAATGGCCACTCCATTTCTTCTAAGATTCCTGCCCACAGTAGTAGATATAATGGTCATCTGAGTTAAATTCACCCATTCCAGTCCATTTTAGTTCACTGATTCCTAGAACGTCAACATTCACTCTTGCCGTCTCCTGTTTGATCACTTCTGATTTGCCTTGATTCATGGACCTAACATTCCAGGTTCCTCTGCAATATTGGTCTTTACAGCATCAGACCTTGCTTCTATCACCAGTCACATCCTCAACTGTGTATTGTTGCTTTGGCTCCATCCCTTCATTCTTTCTGGAGTTATTTCTCCACTGATCTCTAGTAGCATATCGGGCACTTAATGACCTGGGGAATTCCTCTTTCAGTATCCTATCATTTTGCCTTTTCATACTGTTCATAGGGTTCTCAAGGCAAGAATACTGAAGTGGTTTGCCATTCCATTTTCCAGTGGACCACATTCTGTCAGACCTCTCCACCATGACCCGTCTGTCTTGGGTGGCCCCACATGGTTAGTTTCATTGAGTTAGACAAGGTTGTGGTCCATGTGATCAGACTGACTCGGTTTCTGTGATTATGGTTTCAGTGTGTCTGCCCTCGGATGCCCTCTCGCAACACCTACTGTCTTACCTAGATGTCTCTTACCTTGGACTTGGGGTATCTCTTCACGGATGCTCCAGCAAAGCGCAGCTGCTGCTCCTTACCTTGGAAGAGTCACCCCTCTTGACCTTGAACATGGAGTAGCTCCTCTCAGCCCTCCTGCGCCCGCGCAGCCACCGCTCCTTGGATGTGGGGTAGCTCCTCTTGGCCACCACCTCTGATGTCAGACATGGGGTTGCTCCTCTCCGGCGCTGCCCCTGACCTCGGACTTAGGGTTGCTCCTCCCGGGCACCGCCCCTGACCTCAGACTTGGGGCGGTGGCTGAGAGGAGCTATCCCATGTCTGAAGTCAGGGGCAGTGGCCGAGATAAGCTACCTTAGACCACACTTGATGGGAAATAGGGAAATATGCCCAGGCTCTTGTGCAGGGAAATAACAGGATGCCAGTATGTTTTAAGGAGATTAGAGAGTGTAAATGAGGATAGACTAGGGAGAAAGACTGGAGAAGATGAGACTATAACAATCAGAGAGAACTAGAACTAGGGGATGCACTGTAGTTAGAAGGTTTCTGAGTTATGCTTTTTATACTGCAACTATCTGATCATCCAAGAAAAGACAAAACTTAAAGAATATATCAACGTAGAAAAAGTGGTTGAGAAATGTCACTTAACTCCAACACTTAGGAAAGAGAAAGAGAGAGAGAGAGTTTTAATGCTGGATAAGAATAGAGAAAAAGATAAGCTGGGTGGATGTCATTTAAGTCATTCTGTCACCTCTTTATGCTTCCTTCCATCCTCCTCTTCCTGTGTTTACTGGCACAGTGAGGTATAAAAAGTGAATCAGAAAGTTGGCTTTCTTTCCCTAAAAAATCTTACAGGTTAACTGGTGGGTGGGTGCAAAAATTTAATGTGCACAGAAATGCAAGCTGGAAAGTGACCTGAGAGGGAAAAAAATGCTCTAAGAACACAAAGGAGGCAGAGATTACTTTCAACCTAAAGCATTCAAAGGGCTTCCCTTATGGCTCAGCTGGTAAAGAATCTGCCTGGATTGTGGGAGACCTGGGTTCGATTCCTGGGTTGGGAAGATCCCCTGAAAAAGGGAAAGGCTACCCACTAATATTCTGGCCTGGAGAATTCGATGCACTGTATAGTCCATGGGGTTGCAGAGAGTCAGACACAACTGAGTGACTTTCACTTCACAAGGCATTCAAAAACAAGTTAGTGAAAGAAATGGCATCTGAACCAGAATTTAAAAGATGGATGTGATGAAAACATGAGAACAAGAGCAGAAAGGGTATTCTAGTAGGCAGGAACTTCACATAGAAAGGTGTGGAAGCACAGGGCATGAGGCTGCATGAGAAGGGAGAGGAGCTCCTTTTGGCAAGAGTCATTCTCAGCATTGACCAGACATCAGAATCACCCAGAATGTTTTATAGTGTTTGATGCCTGGCCTCATCAGCAAAAACTGTAGTTTAATTGGTGTGGGTGGAAGGTCTGCCTGGACATCCTTTCTTTTTAAAAGTTCCCAGGTAAATCTTAAGTGCAAGCAGGGTTGAGACCAAGGTGCAGGAAGGAGAGAAATAGCAGAGAAATTTTGGGAGAAACTTGAAGTCCAAGAGTGGAAGCCAAATCTAGTGAGTTTTTGCTGTTCTGTACAGTTCAACAAAAATCTGTACCATCTGTGTCGACTTATAATCAAAATTTCTGAGTATGAAAATGATTAAGCCATCCTGAAAGGAGGTTATTTTTCCGCTGGCTAAATTCCAATGGTGTGCAAAAAAAAAAAAAAAAAAAAAAAGAGAAAATCAATTGTATGAAAAATAGGAAATTAGGGCTTCCCAGGTGGTGCTAGTGGTAAAGGACACACTTGCCAATGCAGGAGCCTGAAGAGACACGGCTTCAGTCCCTGGGTCAGGAAGATCCTCTGCAGAAGAAAATGGCAATCCACTGCAATATTCCTGCCTGGAGAATCACATGGACACAGGAGCCATGCGTGCTACAAACTATGGGGTCACAAAAGGTTGGACACGACTGAAGGCACTCAGCACGGCATGTCACAAGGCTCCTTTCTGTCACTTTTCATTTTATGTCTAATAGAGTGTATTTAAATATAGTTGCTTGATAAATGGTTAATAACAAAACAAGCAAATAAACAAAAAAATATGTTAAACGATCTTAAAGATGTGTGGTTTTTATTAGACATGTGTGTTTGTATGCTTAGTCGCTCACTCATGTCTGACTCTTTGAGACCCCATGGACTGTAACCTGCCAGGCTCCTCTGTCCATGGAATTCTGTAGGCAAGAATGCTGGAGTTGGTTGCCATTTCCTCCTCCAGGGGATCTTTCCAACACTGGGACCGAACCCATGTCTCCTGTGTTTCCTGCACTGCAGGTAAGTTCTTTTCCCATTGAGGCACCCGAAATTAGACATAGCAAATAGAAATAAAAGACACTATTGTATCATAAACCTTTCTGGTTCACCGTAAGTGTCACTGAACTTGGAAGTCAAGTGTAACGCAGACTGCACTGATTTAGCAGATGTATTTCTTATCTCTTTACATATCGATACTCTTCGCTATGCAACAGGAGCTCCACAATCCAGTCTCCTCTCTTGGAAAATCACAATTGTTCAAACATAAAAATGAGCTATGCTGGAATGCAAACTCTTGTCACAAGAGCTCTTCGTCTACATCCAGTCCACGAGGACTTGTTTAGCAGCAATTTCCTCGACTTCCAGATAGCATTTCCCCGTCCTCTCTCCTCACACCAGCCAGTCAGGAGAGCCCTGGGCCTCAGCCTCCTAAGGATTCGAACTGCATCTGTCTGTGGCAAGGCCCAGGAATCCCCATTAAAAAAAAATTATTTTACTGAAGCATGGTTGATTTACAATGTTGTATTAGTTTAGGGTGTATAAAAGTGATTCAGTCACACAAATATATATAGTTTTTTCTTTTTCACATTCTTTTCCTATACAGGTTATTTCAAAACACTGAATATAATTCCCTTGGCTATACAATATGTCCTTGTTGTTTATCTATTTTATATACAATATGTGCATATCTGTTACTCCCAAATTCCTAGTTTATCCCCCACCCCACCTTTCCTCTTTGGTAACCAAAGGTTTGTTTTATATGTCTGTGAATCTATTTCTGTTTTGTAAATAAATATGTTTGTATCATTTTTTTTGTTTTATATTTCACATATAAGTGATATGATATTTGTCTTTGTCTGACTTACTTCACTTAATGTTATAATCACTAGGTCCATTCATGTTGCTGCAAATGTCAATATTTCATTATTTTTATGGCCAAGTAATATTCTATTGTATATATGTATATACAACATATATATTGTATATATATATATACTTTGGCCACCTGATGTGAAGAACTGACTCATTGAAAAAGACCCTGATGCTGGGAAAGATTGAAGGCAGGAGGAGAAGGGAACAACAGAGGATGAGATGGTTGGATGTCATCACCAACTTGATGGACATGAGTTTGAGCAAGCTGGATAGTTGATGATGGACAGGGAGGCCTGGTGTGCTGCAGTCCATGGGGTCACAAAGAAAGGGACATGACTGAACTGACTTACATATGTACCACATCTTCTGGATATTAAACTTGCTTCCATGTCTGAACTATTGTAAATAGTGCTGCAATGAACATTAGGGTACATATACCTTTTCCAGTTACAGTTTTTCCAGATATATGCCCAAGAGTATTTTCAAATGTCTCTTCTGGTGAGCTTAAAGATTAGCTGATTTGATAGAAGCTCTTTAGCAAAGTGATATTTTATTAGCTATTGTTTCAGTGCCAGCAAATTTGGAAAACGCAGCAGTGACCACAGGACTGGAAAAGGTCAGTTTTCATTCCAATCCCAAACAAAGGCAATGCCAAAGAATGCTCAAAGTACCACACAATTGCCCTCATCTCACACACTGGCAAAGTAATGCTCAAAATTCTCCAAGTCAGGCTTTAACAGTATGTGAACCATGAACTTCCAGATGTTCAAGCTGAATTTAGAAAAGGCAGAGGAACCAGAGATCAAATTGCCAACATCCGTTAGATCACTGAAAACGTGAGAGACTTCTAGAAAAATATCTACTTCTGCTTTATTGACTGTTAAAGCCTTTGACTGTGTGGATCACAATGAACTGTGGAAAATTCTTCGAGAGATGGGAATACCAGACCACTTTACCTGCCTCCTGAGAAATCTTTATGCAGGTCAAGAAGCATCAGTTAGAACTGGACATGGAACAACAGACTGGTTTCACATCGGGATAGGAGTACGTCAAGGTTGTATATTGTCACCCTGCTTATTTAACTTATATGTAGAGGACATCATGAGAAATGCTGGACTGGATGAAGCACAAGCTAGAATCAAGATTGCCAGGAAAAATATCAATAACCTCAAATATGCAGATGACACCACCCTTATTGCAGAGAGTGAAGAAAAGCTAAAGGGCCTCTTGATGAAAGTGAAAGAGGAGAGTGAAAAATTGGCTTAAAACTCAGCATTCAGAAAACGAAGATCATGGCATCTGGTCCCATCACTTCACGGCAAATAGATGGAGAAACAATGGAAACAGTGACAGACTATTTTTTGAGTTTCCAAAATCACTGTAGATGATGAGTGCAGCCATGAAATTAAAAGACACCTTCTCCTTGGAAGAAAAGTTATGACCAACCTAGACAGCATATTAAGAAGCAGAGACATTACTTTGCCAACAAAGGTCCATTTAGTCAAAGCCATGATTTTTAGCATGTATGGATGTGAGAGTTGGACTATAAAGAAAGCTGAGTGCCAGAGAATTGATACTTTTGAAATGTGGTGTTGGAGAAGACTCTTGTGAGTCCCTTTGACTGCAAGGAGATCCAACCAGTTCATCCTAAAGGAGGTCAGTCCTGGGTGTTCTTTGGAAGGAAGAATGCTAAAGCTGAAAATCCAATACTTTGGCCACCTAATGTGAAGAACTGACTCACTGGAAAAGACCCTGATGCTGGAAAAGATTGACAGTGGGAGGAGAAGGGGACGACAGAGGATGAGATGGTTGGATGGCATCACTGACTCAATGGTGATGAGTTTGAGTAAACTCCAATTGTTGGTGATGGACAGGGAGGCCTGGTGCTGTGGTGCAGTCCATGGGGTCACAAATAGTCAAACATAACTGAGCAACTGAACTCGACTAAACTCATTGTTTCACTATGCAGGGAACATAAGAGACACAGGTTCAGTCCTTGTGTTGGGAAGATCCCCTGGAGGAGGCAAGTCCATGAGGTCACAAAGAGTTGGACACAACTGAAGCAACTTAGCATGCACACAGCTTTTCGTATGCCCATAAGGTCATCAAACTTCATTCTTCTAAAGCAAGCTATAAGTCAATAGTCTTAATTTTATGTAGTCTAAATTACACATTTCTGAGATTGTGCGAACCAACTAGAAAGTACAGACCACACACCAAAGGCTTCTGGATTAACTCCCACCACAATACCAATGACCTCAATACCTTCCATTGGTAAATTGCAGCTATTTTTCCTTCCTTACTTGGATCATGATAGAATGAGGATGATGATACCCATTCTTGCTATCATGGCCTCACCAAGAATCATTTTGTCAGGCAGGTCAGTCCAGAGGCTCACAAGAAACATATGTGACAAAGACTTATGAACCATACACAGAAACATGGGGCGGAAGTCATTTGCGGTCGATTTGCCATTGTATCTCCAGTGCTAGCGTAGGTGCTTAGTAAACATCTGTGGAATGAATAAACTGAATATTAAATATTTGCTAAAGAATAGGAAGGCCAAAAATCATCCTGGAAACTTTTGAGGTTAATTTTAAAATATTTTAGGATCTTAGACACTCGAAACATATGTAGTGCTAATGCTATTTTTAGTTGAAAATGGCCTGAGTAATTGACTCTGGTACTTTTCTCTCCTTGGTAGGTGAGTTAACCCTGGGGTCCTATCCTGCTTTGGAGTGCTGATGCTAGGTGTCCAGGGCAAGGGCAAGGTGTTAGGTACTTGGTATTTTATTATGTTTAAAAAGTATATGTATAGTCATTATTGTCTGATACAGATGCCAAAAAACACACAAAAAAAGAAAGTCAAATTTTACTTTATTTTTCTACAAGCGAAAGAATATCTAAGTGAACAAGGTTTAAAATTTAAAATTACTTCCAATGACAACATATGTTTCTGTTTTGCGGGGGAGTGACTTGTTTGTTTGCTTGATTCAGAGGAGCATTGCCGCAATACCTCCTTACAGTTCCTGTCCCTCTGCTCCCCTCCTCCCAAGCCACCCTCCACCCAAACACTTGCTATATTAGTAGGAAAGGTGTTAATTGCCTCCTAATGCTGCCTCCCAATTCACTGACTATGTTAAAATCAGATGGAGCCTGTCATGGGCTGGAAAATTCTCTTCTCAAAATGGGGGCCCCTAACGTCCCTACATCCTTTGTGCAGATGGTTTGCATTTATTCTCTTGAAGCTCCACCCTCCCAGCGAAGGTCCTCAATTTTACAGGTTGTCTTTTTACAGAGCTCAGGTATGTTTCCTCTCGGACATTTTTAAGAAAAACCCATACTGAGCAGAACAGGCTTAAGAGAAGCCATGACTTCCTTCTTGCAAGTCTCCAGCAGTGTTCCCTCACCTCCACACAACCTTGAATTAATGGGGCAGGGGACACTTACTGAGTCACCAGCACCACTTTTTTGGCTTCTGGGTTTTCCTCAGAGGCCTCTTGTAAGTACTGCTTTTTAACTGCGGCACAGTCGCAGTTATTAAGTAAAGCTGAGGCCTTGCCAGTTTTCTGGTTTTGCTGCCCAAATTACTGAATGTTTGGTTGATTATAGCCCTAAAACACCCACATACTCAGAAGCTTTTAAATGTTTTCTCCCCTTGGGCAATCACCTGGTATACCTGAACTGAAAGTCTACCACATATAAATTAAGTATTTACTTAACAAACTGCTGCTAAAATCAATGGCCTTGAGGAATACATTAAAAATTACACAACAGAGATTAGCTTTTATGAATTAAAACTCTTAAAACTTAAATGCTATGCCCTCTTTCTGACCTGGAAAACTGATTTTAATTTTATATGCAGTCTTATGAAACAATCCCTAGAGATAAGTACATTGTTGTTAAGTCCAATATATGAATGAACTCATATACAAGGTGTGGCACAGAAAAGGTGAGCTGGAACAAAGAAAAAAATTAAATATGTAATTTAAAATTATGTGTGTATATATATATATATAAATGCTTAGTAATGAAAGTGTGAATGACAACCCTTCACCATCCAAGTTTTATCTTCAGTGAAAATAAAAGTATATATTTATACTGCAGTGAAAAGAAAGTATATAATAAACATACATGACAAAGAAAATTTGTTGTGTTAAGCTTCTGATTAGAAGAACAGCCTAATCAAACATTATGCCAAAAGTCAGTTCAGTTCAGTTGCTCAGTCATGTCCAGTTCTCTGCAACCCCATGAACCTCAGCACGCCAGGCCTCCCTGTCCATCACCAACTCCCGGAGTTCACTGAAACCCATGTCCATTGAGTCGGTGATGCCATCCAACCATCTCATCCTCTGTCGTCCCCTTCACCTCCTGCCCTCAATCTTTTCCAGCATCAGGGTCTCTTCAAATGAGCCAAAAGTAAGACCAAAAGAGAAGTGAGAATGGAGAAATTTGAGGAAGACTGCTTTAGCCCCAATTTGTGCTCTCTTTTTTTACAAAATGTGTTACAAATCAGTACAAGGACTATGGGAAAGAATGGAACATTTCCTTTCCTAGCTGAATGAAAAGATTTAAATAGGAACAAAATAGTTGTTTCCTTCATGGTTTCAAAGACCTGATAACTAATGTCAGAGAGGCAGGTGCTAGAAACACAGGAGTCAGGCACAGTCTCTGTTGGTCAAGACCACAGTCAAGGAATTACTGTTTATTCAAAGAGAGCATGATTTCTTCTCAGTCTTAACAGCTAAACAAGTAGTCAAGTCTCATGACTATTTAACAATTTGCCACCCCATTAAATGCCTACAGTTTCTGAGGCACTGAAATCCCAAAGCAGGTTGAGGGATACTGAAATATGTTGGAACATGGAACACGATAGCATGAACAGTGATCAAGCCTCCTGACAAGGGAGAAAAATCCCATGCTGATAACCTCTAAATGGTTATTGCTAGTTGGGAGAGCTTCAGCGTACATATTAGTGGCCTTGATAATGTATATTGCCTCCAAAAGCTGGAGCAAGAGTAAAAAAATCATGATAAGACAAAGAAATAAATGGCAGCCCCCAACTTGGTAACCCAGAACACTACCTCACAAGCACATGAGGCTGCTCCAGAGACTAGACTCTTAACCTTTTAGGAAACACAACTTATTTTAGCCCCTTATCTTAAAACTCTGACACATTTTATAGATTTGCTCAGAAAAGAAAATGCACACGTGCTGGCATACACAGAGTAACATTAAAATATTTTAGGATATTCAGAAACCTGCCTAAGCCTTTTAATGAATTCCACTTGAAACCTGAGGACCTAGGACTCTCCAAAATGCCAAAGAGCAGTTCAAATGATCTAGAAAAAGAACAGGACAAGTGGGAAAGGCCGGAGAACACCTCCTAGGACTCAGGCAGAGAAAAGCTGTTTAAGAGGGGCAATAGGGAAAATGAGTTGGAGTTAAACTTTTATCAGCTTTGTGATTAGGGTAAATTCCTTAACTCCTCTGGACCACTTCTCTACCTCAGTTTTCTCATCTGTTAAATCTATTAAAAAAAAAAAACTATTTTATACAAGGTTGTTGTGATGATTAAATGAGAGAATGTGTTTAACGTGCTACTTAATTGGGCTGGGTAAACAGATATTGCTTTCTGGTGTTGTACCAACTTAGAAATGTGAAGGTTGTTAAAAAGTAGTTATTGTTAAAACTAGTAAAAGTAGTAGTTGTTAAAAAGTAAAAAGCTAATTGCAGTAGATAAAAAGTGGAAATAATCCCTATGTCCATGACTGACAGCAATAATTAAATAATTTATGATACATCATAGCAGTGAAGTAATATTGTTGTTATTGTTGTTTAGTCACTAGGTCATGTCCAACTGTTTTGTGACCCATGGACTGTAACCCACCAGGCTCCTCTGTCCATGGGATTTCCCAGGTAGAAGTACTGGAGTGGGTTGCCATTTCTTCCTCCAGGGGATCTTCCCAACACAAGAATCAAACTTGCATCTCCTGCAATGGTAGGCAGATTCTTTACCACTGACCCACCAAGGAAAGTGAAAGTTGCTCAGTCGTGTCCAACTCTTTGCCACCCTGTGCACTATGCAGTCCATGGAATTCTCTGGGCCAAAATACTGGAGCAGCTAGCCTTTCCCTTCTCCATGGGATCTTCCCAACCAAGGGATCAAACCCAGACCTGCATTGCAGACAGATTCTTTACCAGCTGAGCCACCAGGGAAGACCTAGCTAAAAATGAGTTAAAGCTATGTGTACTGAATTTGTTGTGTTAGTGTGGATAGATGTTTGTTTACACTATCAAATGGAAAAATCAAGCCGTGAAACAGTGTAAATAACGTTCTATCCTGTAGGGGCTTCACTGCTGACTCAGAGGTAAATAATCTGCCTGCAATTCGGGAGACCCAGGTTTGATCCCTGGGTTGAGAAGATTCCCTGGAGAAGGGAAAGGCTACCCACTCCAGTATTCTTGCCTGGAAAATTTCATGGACAGAGGAGCCTGGTGGGCTACAGTCCTCAGGGTGCAAAGGGTCAGACATGACTGAGCAACTAACACTTCACTCTATCCTATAAAGCACTGGTCTTTCATATAAGAATTTCCCACTCATGGACACTTAGGTTTGGTTTCTGTTTTTCTACCTAGGTTTAAACAACAACTCTCTATAACCAGGTTTCTGATTTTTTTCTTTAAGATGGACTCCTAAAAAGGAAATTGCTCAGTCAAAAGATACATACATTGTAAAACTTTAGAAAGATATTGTCAAATCACTTTGCAGTTAGACCATATTAATTTACAGTTATACCTGAACTGTTTAAAACTGCCAAAAACCATGCTCTATTTTGCATACTTTTGAAACTTTGTTAATCTTATAGTTAAAATTTATTAGAGGTCACTTTAATTTTCACTTTAGATTGTTGTCAGGAGTGAACGTTTCTTTCACATGCATGTTAGCATACTATATTTCTTCTCCTGTATTAGTTTTTGCCCTCTACACAACTTTCTATGGAGTTTGAGCAGTTTTTTTAAATTAAATTTAAAGTATTCTATATATAAAAGGTAGAAAACCTTTGGCTGTCATATATTAAAGATGCATTACAATTTAGATGTCTATCTTAACATTTATAATGTTTTTGGCATATAAATTTTAAATTTCTGACAGAGTAGTTACAGACATCCTCATTGTTGACATTCTATGTATCAAAATTGAATTCCAGTCTATACTAAGATGCATGGGCAATATTTTACTGAGAGTTTCTTTTATACAAAGTTTTCGGTTTCCTTTACACATTAAAATCTACAACTTTTCTCAGGTTTTATAGAATAAGGTTAGAGTCTTTTTACTTTGTTTAGTCAATTATTCTTTTTCAGTAATTTTTAATAGGTAGGTGATCTTATCCCAATATCTTGTTTTACTTGTATTTATATTTGTCTTGGAGTCCCATCTCTCCTAGGACCTAGTAGTGACTTCAGGCAGAAGTCTTTTATTAATAGCAACTCCTTAAATGCTGTGAATTTGAATTCAGTTTCCGAAGTGCTACATTTCCTCAACCAACTGCAATGTTTGTCATTGTTGCTGTATATATGAGATTATTTCTAGCACTCTTGTTATCTACTGTTAAGGAACAATTTTTAAAAGAAAGTAGAATCACGATTCTCAGGTAGAATGTGTATGTATTTTTTACTAAACTGAATGTGTCAAAGATTTTTAACTCATTAATTAATGACAAACTGGTAGCTATTAATGTTGACGCCAAGAAAAATTCACAGCAGAGGCATATAATGGGAATAAGAAATTCTGAAATGACTTTACAACTAGATGCACAATTGGTCTAAAATCAATGCAAAAGTTAGTTGCAGTCTACCAAGTACAACTGTCTTGCATTTATCAGATGCAAGTATTTAAATCATTATGTGACTTTGAGAACTTACAGAGTTGTAATATCAAAGATGGGAAAATCTAAATGAGCATTCAAGATAGCCACTATTTAATGTGTAACTCTCAAAGCCTCTTACAATTTTCCCTGAGAGCCTTCTCTCCTCTATATCATAATAATTTCAAAGAAAGATTATTCTTATAAGTTAAAGCTGCTCTCATTAGATTTGTCTGATTTTTTACATAGATGCAACAAAAGGTTTATTTTACCATTTTGAACCCCTTAAGCTGCCCATGTAAACTCTAAATCCATATAATTTTGAACAAAAACTAAATTAAATTGGGTTTGGAAATTTTCACAAGAAATCTCAAATTGGATTTTTAAAATCCTCTATTATTTATTGACCTGAGGCTAGGAAACCAAGCCCAAGGAATGCTCTCCACCATATTTCACCTGAAATACCTATAAATTTGTGTAAACTCTTCAATGCTGCTGCTGCTGCTGCTGCTAAGTCACTTCAGTCATGTCCGACTCTCTGCGACCCCATAGATGGCAGCCCACCAGGCTCCTCCGTCCCTGGGATTCTCCAGGCAAGAACACTGGAGTGGGTTGCCATTTCCTTCTCCAGTGCATGCATGCATGCTAAGTCCCTTCAGTCGTGTCCGACTCTGTGCGACCCCGCAGACAGCAGCCCACCAGGCTCCTCTGTCCACAGCATTCTTCAGGCAAGAATACTGGGGTGGGTTGCCATTTCTTTCTCCACCTCTGTTCACTAGGTCTCCCAAATATTTTAAAGTTAGTTACATGGAGTGTGTTTCCCAGCTGGCACTAGTGGTAATGGGCTTCCCTCATGGCTCAGCTGGTAAAGAATCCACCTGCAATGCAAAAGACCCAGTTTCAATCCCTGGAGAAGGGAAAGGCTACCCACTCCAGCATTCTGGCCCGGAGAATTCCATGGACTGTATAGTCCATGGGGTGGCAAAGAGTTGGACACAACTGAGTGACTTTCACTTCACCAGTGGTAAAAATTCTGCCTACTTATGCAGGAGACAAAAGAGACGCGGGCTCAATCCGTGGGTCGGGAATATCTCCTGGAGGAGGAAGTGGCAACCTGCTCCAGTATTCTGTCCTGAAAAATTCCATGACAGCGGAGCCTGGCAGACTGCAGTCCATGGGGTCACAAGGCATTGGACACGAATGAGCAACTGAGCAAGCATATAATATACAATATTCTTGGACTATTTAAGTCAAGGAATATGCCAGCACTTTATAGGCATTGCTTCCACTCAAGTATGACATTCTAGGCAAAGCTTTGGTTTTTCAATTTGTACAATTATGTTATGTACAATTATAGATGACAGAGCCTTACTGAACCTAGGCAAATAACTAAATGGCCATGGAAAGAAAGGAGACAATATAATTTTCTGAATCTTAGAGGAATAAGTAGGTTTCCCTTGTGGCTCAACTGGTATAGAATCTGCCTGCAATGCAGGAGACCTGGGTTTCATCCCTAGGTTAGGAAGGTCCCCTAGAGAAGGAAAAAGCTACCCACTCCAGTATTCTGGCCTGGAGAATTCCATGAACTGTATAGTCCATGGGGTTGCAAAGAGTCAGACATGACTGAGGAATAAGTGGGAATCAGCTATCATTTTAAAATGTTTGGCTTCATTTTATAAAAACAGACTTAACTAAATTGTATGTGTTACATATTACTTAACGAAAAGGAGATAGGGTGATTCTTAGATATCTGAAAATTGAACATTAAATAATATCAACAATATTCCAGACAAATAGCCACAGCAAAATTTCGCTTAAGAGTTTATTCAGCCCAGTTATAACTGATTCCTGCTCCAGTGGATCTTTGGTTAGCTGTCCTATGCCGTCCTCTCTTTTGGCCAAAGCAGAACCTGGAAATCCTGACTCAGTCCATTGGTGGTGCAGATTGAAAGCCGTCTAATCTATGTGAGCTCAGCTTTGAAGTGTCAGTAATTGACGTACCTGATACAGTTCTTTTCTACAATATTTTGAGACTTTTCTTAGTTGAAGACATAGATTCTCACCTGTAACTATAAGAGACACTTCCGGGAAGCATCAGAGCAAAACAATACTATCTGTAGATAAGAGGGACTTGAAATAGGTGAGTGATTTATTACTGCTGCTGCTGCTGCTAAGTCACTTCAGTCGTGTCCGACTCTGTGCGACCCCATAGATGGCAGCCCACCAGGCTCCCCTCATCCCTGGGATTCTCCAGGCAAGAACACTGGAGTGGGTTGCCATTTCCTTCTCCGATGCATGAAAGTGGAAAGTGAAAGTGAAGTCGCTCAGTCGTATCCGACTCTTAGCGACCCCATGGACTGCAGCCCACCAGGCTCCTCCATCCATGGGATTTTCCAGGCAAGAGTACTGGAGTAGGGTGCCATTGCCTTCTCCAATTTATTACTAGTAATTTTCAAATGCGAGCAGTCTTATAAGAGTTCAGAATAAGAATAATGCAGAAAACAAAAAAGGTTACTTCTCTCTGTGGCATTCAAAACAAATCCCTGCCTCCTCTCCAACCCCAAATAAAGAAATATGATAAACTGTCTAAGGATAATGATTAAATTTATTTCAGAAGGAGTTTGTGAATGCTATAATTGATTCAGAAATGTGAATAAAAATTTTATAAAAGAAAAAATATTGAGATATGACATAAATAATCCTGATACGATTGTTTGTATCAGGAACATCAAGCAAGTGGCTTAGTAAGGTCTGCAGTAAGACCTAAACAATTGTATCTTTAAAACCAATAGTTGAAATGATAACGCATAACATTATGCTGCTATTGTCTATCATCAAGCTCAGCACCACCAGAACTCTGCTATATGAAGGAAAATCTGGTGGTAATATTCCTAAGCGTTGGAATCAGTGTTCTCCCTGAGGGTAAAGCCATATTATAAGACAGCAAGTTCAATGACATAACTCCAGGGACTTCCCCAAAAATTTTTGAAATATTTATGCTAATAACATTATACCTATACAAGTCTACCTCAGCAAGGCTGAACACCCCTTCTTATTTATTAATAGCAAATCTGCCCACAGAATTCTACAGAAAATTTTAGCTCTTTCTGGCAGCTCTCTTCAAAGGTGAAAAAATAAATCTTTGTGATTTTTTTCCAAGCCCTGTGGGAAATCTCAAAGATAGTTTCAGGTGTAAAATATAACTGGAAAGTTTAATTTTTTCTCTACTTAGGATTCAATTATAGGAAGGCAAAAATCAATTTTAAAAAATGTCAGAGGATATTTGAACACTTGATTAAGGTAGGATCAGGATGCTGCAAAAACAACACCGAGTTAACTGTTTACACATTTAAAACAATACAACATTAAATGACTATAAAGAACCTTAGCTCTTTATAAATTAGGAATTTTTGTTCCTTGCTTTTGTTTCTTATTTTTCTTTTTCTTAAACAATTAAGAATGTAATAAATTCAACATAAAGCACAAAAAATTATTCTTGCAAGACTTGAAATATTTACTACCTAGACAGTTACACAGATGGTTAAAAAAAAAAAAAAAAAAACCTTTTATATAGTAGGTAAAGAAATTATCCAGTAAGCAAGCCCATCAAGATAGGGCAAACTTAACTGAAATTTTAGCAAGCCATTACTCTTTTCAGAATCAAGTACTATAAACCAAAGCAAGTAAAATTTACTTCCAGATTTTGTCCTTCGTTTTCCTTTGTCATGTCACAGCAATTCTCAGGAGATCTATGAACTCAAAATAATTTATATATATATATACACTAAGATGTTATTCTGTTAACATTTCAATATGTATTCATCATAGCTATGGTCAAATGAATCACTATTTTAAATTTTCTCAATTTCCACTTCCAATATAGTAAATTTTGACAGTTATAACTCACATAAAAATTATTTGTGGTTCTCAGTAATTCTTGATATTTTACAGGAGTTCTGAGATATAACAGAAGAGGAAAAAAGCCTGGAAAGCACTACTCTTGCATATGTATTATGTAGTTATTTATATATAATTATATCAGTATATTATATAGTTATTTATATATAATCATATCAGTATACAGTGTAATTATATAACCATATACAAATTATGAATATATAGAAATTGTATAAATTATATTTATAAATATATACATAATAGCTGCTGCTAAGTCGCTTCAGTCATGTCCGACTCTGTGTGACCCCATAGACGGCAGCCCACCAGGCTCCTCTGTCCCTGGGATTCTCCAGGCAAGAACACTGGAGTGGGTTGCCATTTTCTTCTCCAATGCATGAAAGTGAAAAGTGAAAGTGAAGTCGCTCAGTCATGTCCGACTGTTCACGATCCCATGGACTGCAGCCTACCAGGCTCCTCCATCCATTGGATTTTCCAGGCAAGGGTACTGGAGTGGGGTGCCATTGCCTTCTCTGACATGATAGCTACATAAGTCTATAAATTATATATAAAATTATATATACAATTAATACTATATATATGTGTGCTAAATCACTTTCAGTCTTGTCCAACATTTTGTGACCCTATGGACTGTAGCTCTCTAGGCTCCTCTGTCCATGGGGTTCTCCAGCCAAGAATACTGTAGTGGGTTGCCATTTCCTTCTCCAGAAGATCTTCCTGACCCAGGGATCCTCATGCCTCCTGCACTGGCAGGTGAGTTCTTTACCACTAGCGCCACCCAGGAAGCCCAATACTATATATGTAATTACTGTACTGTGCTGTGCTTAGTTGCTCAGTTGTGTCTGAGTCTTTGCAACCCCCTGGACTTGGCCCTCCATGCTCCTCTGTCCATGGGGATTCTCCAGGCAAGAATACTGGAGTGGGTTGCTGTGCCCTCCTCCAGAGGATCTTCCCAACCACAGAAGTGAGCCTGGACTTCCTACATTGTAGGCGGATTCTTTACCAGCTGAGCTACCAGTGAGTGAGTGAGTGAGTGAGTGAGTGTAAGTCGCTCAGTCATGTCCAACTCTTTGTGACCCCATGAACCGTATAGTTCATGGAATTCCCCAGGCCAGAATACTGGAGTGGGTAGCTTTTCCCTTCTCCATGGGATCTTCCCAACCCAGGGATCGAACTCATGTCTTCCACATTGCAGGCAGATTCTTTACCAGCTGAGCCACAAGGGAAGCCCGAGCTACCAGAGAAGGCCCTATATACTATATATATAATTACTACTATATAGTACTATATTAATATATATAGATATATACTGCTACATATACTGTTATAAAACCTCCACTATAAATGGAAAGGAAATCTAAAAAGGAGTGGGTATATATGTATCCATATGTACACGTATGACTGATTCACTTTGCTGTACAGCAAGAAACTAACACAGAATTTTAAAGCAGCTATATTCCAATAAGAATTAATTGAAAAAAAATACACCACTCTAGGATAAGACTATCTTCTCTTTGAAACACAAAAGCAAGGAGACTGTGGTATTAGCCTATCCCTGTTGCTTGTGATGGGGCTTCCCAGTTGGCTCAGTGGTAAAGAATCCACCTGCCAATGCAGGAGATGCGAATTCAATCCCTGGATAGAGGAAATCCTCTGGAAAATGAAATGGCATCCTACTCCAGTATTCTTGACTGAGAAATCCCATGGACAGAGGAGCCTGGTAGGCTATAGTTCACAAGATTGCAAAATAGTCAGACAAGACTCAGTGACTAAACAGTAACAACATTGCTTATGATGATGTCTTCTCAACCATTCACATTAATTATGATTTTTCAACCAAAGTAACTCTATTTCATGGAGAAAATTAGAGGTAGATAACTAAGAATTCCTTTCTTCCAAAGGCATTTTAACAGACAAGAGAAGTTTATGTTGCATCTTTGTATGCTGCTGCTGCTAAGTCATGTCAGTCGTGTCCGATTCTGTGAGACCCCATAGACGACAGTCCACCAAGGCTCCCCCGTCCCTGGGATTCTTCAGGCAAAAATACTAGGGTGGGTTGCCATTTTCTTTTCCAATGCATGAAAGTGAAAAGTGAAAGTGAAGTCGCTCAGTCATGTCTGACTCTTCGGGACCCCAAGGACTGTAGCCCACCAGGCTCCTCCGCCCATGGGATTCTCCAGGCAAGAGTACTGGAGTGGGTGGCCATTGCCTTCTTTGCATCTTTGTATAGCCACACGCATATCTTTTTAAAGAGAAAAAATGAACATGTTCACTAACATGACCCAAAATAGGAACTTTTCATTGGCTATAAGCAAAAGTATATAAACGTAAAGTTAAGTTTAATAATTAGGCATCAGATTTTCAGTATTCTATCATGGTTAGAAGCTATCTGGATATCACATGAATATGCTTTATGCTATTTAATCTAATAGCTATCTAAGTTTTTATGTTACCTAAAGATCTGAGTAATTATATTCAAGTTGACAGTAAAAAAAAAAACAAAATTACTGATGAAAGAAAGTTGTCAGAATAATGATTTTGTTGAATATGGATTTCTTATTATATTACAGATTGTATCAGAGTAGTGTTAGCTTATTTTATTAGTATGCATCAATAAGCTTAAGAAAAGCAAACACAAGTACAGTAGAATAAAGCATATGTTTATGTTATACCTAACATCAATAAATCAGAGGAAAAGCTATTTGTGTTAAACAAAAATTATTACACTACTCTGATTTGCCAAATATTTATCTCAATTGCATGACCTTAAAATTTTAAATCATTTCTATGAGAATATTCTTTAAGCATAGCACATTAAAATTATCCAAACTCTGGATTTCCCTGGCAGTCCAGTGGTTAAGAGTCTGCACTCCCAACACAGGGGACATAGGTTTGATCCCTGGTTGGGGAAAATTCTCATGTTGCATGGACAAACAGAAAAAAACAAACAAAAAAAATCAGAACTTTAATTTCCACATTTTCCTTGAATTTTATAAATATTTGACTTACATAAGAACTTGTTTACATAAGAGCTCTACAGGACAATCAGAACAGAGTTTCTTTAATTTAGGAGATTTCTTAATCTAATTTATTAATTCTCTCCAGAGATAGAAAAATACTATGTACTCATACATAAAGATGCAAAGGTCTTTCTAAATCCTAAACATATATACACAGAGACACATAAGGATCTTGTAGCTTCAAGTCTAAATATAACCACAACTCAAGAGTAAACTCAAAAAAGTAATCTGCCCGTATATAAAAAAAGTTGTCCTCTTTCCTAATGGGCATGAGATTCTTAATTTCTTCGAAGAAGACAAGTAGACAAATAAAGAAAAAATAATAATAACAAATCAGATTTTCTGTTGTTTCTTACTCAAAAAAAAGAATAAATCTCAGTAATCTATTCAACTGTTTATAGAAAGCGCAAAGGTTAAGCCATAAGTCAAGTTCCAAATCACAGTTATCACCAACGGGGAATAATTTATTCTTTGTAAAATTTCCAAAAGCAAAACCAAAATACAAACATAGTAAAAAGGGAAATATGTGAAGAAACAGAGGATCAACAAAGTTAAAGTTCTGTTGCTACCAGGGATTTACCAATGGAAACCAAGAAATAAAGAGTTTAAGTCACCCAAGAGAGACACACTGCAGCTACTCAAGCTATTCGACTGTCAAGTGAATCCACTGTGCATCAAATTGGAATCTCCAAAATATTGACAAGATAGTGTTTCCAAAAAGGATATAATTGTGACTCTCATACTGATGTAAAATGAATGCGTCAAAACTTTTGTTTATTCATAAATTATGCAATGAACAAGTAAGATGTTGTAAGCAGTTCACTGAAGAAGTCAAAACTCAGAACACATAAACAGAAAAAAAGATTGAAATTAATTTACAAATTAATGTAAAACAGGTCTCAAGATGAAGCAATAATCAGTGGTGTGCCACTGAGCACAATTAGTTTGCATCTTTGTAGAGAATATTTTGCATTATTATCAGTTTTCTCCAACTTAATGAGTTATAAAATAGCACAAACATAGTATAAAACGTGGATGGGTAAGCCACTCAAGACACTCTTTTTGTTTTCCCCATTTCAAAATCTTTACAATTTTACTCATTCTTTCAACAGAAGATGGGTCTGATATATTCTTTCTCACTAGCACAAGAAATTGAATACCAGGGGGAAAAGGTAATATCAAAGCTTCTGTCTAGTCCCTGATCTAAATTCTTATCATCTCTTCTTACAAGAGAAGGAGAGAGAGCAAGTAACACCATGCATTCTTTTGTACATCAAATACAGGAAAGGCCCAGTGACTAATATTAGATACTATCTGGCTCTTTTCGGATCTGTCTTCTCTCTTACCAGTACCACATTAGTGAATACTTTCTCCCAGAGGGTCTCTCTGGGGGCCTTATAAGTGTGGCAAAATATCTGTATAAAAGTAAAAGGACCAAATCTTTTTTTCATGGATTATAATGTAAAGGGGGAAAAATGTAAATCAAATAGCTATCAAACGAGTAAGAAGCTATTCATGAAACACACCATGGACATGTAGTTTGTTCCACGAGTCTGAACCAATTCCAAATCTGAGACATTTTTATTTAACAAACTTGAAATCAAGATAGGGTTCTTTTGAACTTACTACCCTGCAATCACCTGTGTGTGCAGAGCCCTTCCGTGGGAATTCTGCAGAGTTAGTGACCCGTGGGGTTCAGCGGAATCTAGACAAGTATGAACCTGCGACACTGCTTTGATCCTAGATATTTTCAGTAATGTCACCGCCAGGGCCTCAGAGCTCCTGATTGGAATTATCACCACTCCTGGGAAAAGAATCTGGGGGGAAACTTGGACATGTTTCCATGGATACAACTTTCTTAGTTCTATTTGCTACAACACTGAAGCAAGAAGAAAATTCATTTAATGTGAATTATGTGCACGGACTGACCTGACTAACAATATGCTTGTGTATTTTAGGCTCAACCTGGTGACAACTCTACTAGAAGCCCGATCATAACAGAGCTCTACACACAAGCTGTCATTTTTGACCATGTTTCCAGAAGAAAGACTTAACTACAAACATGGTAGATAGTTCCCTCCCTAATGGTTTGCTAAATGTAAACGACTCCTATAACCAGAAGCAAATCAGAATAATAAGTGAGTCCAGTAGCTATAAGGCAAATCAGAATAATAAAAGTTGATAAAGAAATTAGAGAGGAAATCATGATCTTGACTGTCTTTCTGTGGTACTAATATTGTCTTAATCTGCTTTGAGGTTTTTATAATTTTTCCCCCTAAACACTGAAGCTGATTGCAGTAAATCATGGGAGAAAATCTTATTGCTTCTTCAAAGATAAAGTAATTAGTGACTTACATTGTACCTCAGATTTTCCACGTTTCCAAATGTCCAAAAATGTTCTAGGTCCTCATACGGCCAGAGTTAGGCAAAGCCTTAAGCTACATGGCAGTGCTATCTCCTAAAATCATTGAATTTGCTGTTAGTCACTCAGCTATGTCCTCATGGACTGTAGCCCGCTGGGCTCCACTGTCCGTGGAATTTTCCAGGCAAGAATACTGGGGTCGGTAGCCATTCCCTTCTCTAGGAATCTTCCTGACCCAGGGATCAAACCCAGGTCTCCTACATTGCAGGCAGATTCTTTACCATCTGACATAAGAGGTTGGAAGACTGTCCAAAAGTTTTTACGGTTTTCATTAGCACTACATGAGTAAATTGGAGAAGGAAATGGCAACCCACTCCAGTATTCTTATCTGGAGAATCTCATGGACAGAGGAGCCTGGTGGGCTACAATCCATGGGGTCACAAAGAGTCAGACACAACTGAGTGACTAACACACACAGATGAATAAATATAATCTTAAGTATCTCATGAGTTGATGTGTAAAATGATTGAAGTATTTAATATGTTCATGTGCCTAGGCAATATGAACTTCATGACAATAAAGCTGAGAAAATGAAATCTAAAGGAAACCAGAGATTTTAGAGAAACGAGGACCTCATAAGAGTGAAGAACACATTTTCCTAATATGCCCCTGCAGGTGACTTTTGGGCAGAAAAGATATTCAGAGGCCATTTGTGATTTTAGATTAATATATGGCTCCCCTTCTGGGGCTTCCCAGGTAGCACAGTGATAAAGAATCCTCCTGCCAATGCAGGAGATGCAGGAAATGTGGGTTCAATCCCTGGGTCAGGAAGATCCCTGGAGTAGGAGATGGCAACTCACTCCAGTGTCCCTGCCTGGAAAATTCCATGGCAGAGAAGCCTGGTGGGCTATATAGCCCATGCGGTCACAAAGAGTCAGACGTGCCTAAGCACACATGCCACTTCATCCCCTTCCCATTGCCTTCCTTCCCTTTCTAAGCAATCCAGTTCTAAGGCAATTAGGTGGAGCCAAGCAAGGCTCAGTGTCAGGGTTGGGGTGGGGGAGCCCAGAGTACGGTGTCCCAAGTTCCAATGCAGTGAGCAGGATGTATTCATGGAAGAAGTGATAGTCTGGCTCGAGGTGTCAGATCCCAGTGTGGAATAGTAGAGTGGTGTGAAATTAGAATTGGATGTATTTATTGCTTGTAGACTTTTGGATCACAGCCATTCTGACTGGCGTGAAATGGTACCTCATTGTGGTTTTCATTTGCATTCCTCTGATCATGAGTGATGTTGAGCATCTTTTCATGTGTTTGGTAGCCATCTGTATGTCTTCTTTGGAGAAATGTCTATTTAGTTCTTTCTATTTTTTGATTGGGTCGTTTATTTTTCTGGAATTGAGCTGCAGGAGTTGCTTGTATATTTTTGAGATTAGTTGCTTGTCAGTTGCTTCATTTGCTATTATTTTCTCCCATTCTGAAGGCTGTCTTTCCACCTTGCTTATAGTTTCCTTTGTTGTGCAGAAGCTTTTAATTTTAATTAGGTCCCATTTCTTTATTTTTGCTTTTATTTCCAATATTCTGGGAGGTGGGTCATAGAGGATCCTGCTGTGATTTATGTCGGAGAGTGTTTTCCTATGTTCTCCTCTAGGAGTTTCATAGTTTCTGGTCTTACATTTAGATCATTAATCCATTTTGAGTTTATTTTTGTGTATAGTGTTAGAAAATGTTCTAGTTTCATTCTTTTACAAGTGGTTGACCAGTTTTCCCAGCACCACTTGTTAAAGAGATTGTCTTTAATCTATTGTATATTCTTGCCTCCTTTGTCAAAGATAAGGTATCCATAGGAGGATGTGGAGAAAAGGGAACCCTCTTACACTGTTGGTGGGAATGCAAACTAGGACAGCCACTATGGAGAACAGTGTGGAGATTCTTTCAAAAACTGGAAATAGAACTGCCCTATGACCCAGCAATCCCACTGCTGGGCATACACACTGAGGAAACCAGAATTGAAAGAGACATGTGTACCCCAATGTTCATCGCAGCATTGTTTATAATAGCCAGGACATGGAAGCAACCTAGTTGTCCATCAGCAGATGAAGGGATAAGAAAGCTGTGGTACCTATACACAATGGAGTATTACTCAGCCATTAAAAAGAATACATTTGAATCAGTTCTAATGAGGTGGATGAACCTGGAGCCTATTATACAGAGTGAAGTAAGCCAGAAAAAAAAAAAAAAAACACCAATACAGTATGCTAACACATATATATGGAATTTAGAAAGACGGTAATGATAACCCTGTATGCGAGAGAGCAAAAGAGGCACAGATGTACAGAACTGTCTTTTGGACTCTGTGGGAGAGGGAGAGGGTGGGATGACTTGGGAGAATGGCATTGAAACATGTATAATATCATATAAGAAATGAATCGCCAGTCCAGGTTCGATGCAGAATACAGGATGCTTGGGGCTGGTGCACTGGGATGACCCAGAGGGATGGTATGGGGAGGGAGGTGGGAGAGGGGTTCAGGATGTGGAACACGTGTATACCTGTGGTGGATTCATGTTTATGTATGGCAAAATCAATACAATATTGTAAAGTAAAAAAATAATAATTATAATAAATAAATGCTAAATGGTTAAAAAAAGAATTGGATGTATTGGTGTGATCTCTTCACTTTCAGTAAATACAACAGATACAGAATACACATCTCTGTGTGTATGCATACATATTCCAACACTCTGTCCACTGAGACAACCTCAGAGCAGCAACACCCAATGTAAGTGAGCACGCCTTGTGCCCAGATCTTAGTTTCTCAACACTATTTTCTGCCAAAGGGAAGAAGGGATCTGTAGAAAAATAACTGATTCTAGGACTGAAGCAGGGAGAGTTAAAGAGTCTGGAATCCCTTTCTGTGCCAAAAAGCAAAGACGTTCCAGAAAAATGAAACAAACTTATCAAAGGAACACAGACTCCGCCTTAAAAGGGTTCTCATTGGCCAAATGTGGTACAGGTTGGACATCAAATAATGAAAACAGCAGGTATAAAACAGGAAACCATGAGTCTATACAGATCTACTTAAATGAATACATGGAAAGTTTGATGAGGTTATCTCCCACAAAATACTTATTATGGGCGGAACAATGCAGGAGCTTGGCATACACCACTTTTAGTAAATGATCAAAGAGAATGTGACTAGTAAAGAGGTGAACTGAGTTTGTTCCTCACCTAATTAAGGTGCAATAGAAGAACTCTGCATCCCTTTTGTAGAAATCCTGCCAAAGTTGCATAGCTAGTATTTAATCAAGAGAAAACACAGACAAACCCAAATCCAGGGGCATTCTACAAGGTAACTGACTGGCCTGACATCTTCAAAAGTGTCAAGATTATCAGAGTAGAAGACTGAGAAATTATCCCAGGTTGAGTGAGACTAGAGGGACATACTATTCAAATTCAACATGGGGAATTCCCTAGTAGTTCAGTGATTAAGATGTGGTGCTTTCATTGCCAAGGATCCGGGTTCCATCCTTGGTGGAGGAGCTGAAATACCACAAGCCACGTGATAGGGACAAAAAAAAAAAAAAAAAGAGAGAGAGAGGGAGAGAGAGAAAGAAATGCAACACAAGATTCTGAGTTTTATCCGTATCTTCTAAAGGGAATTTGGGGACAATTGGTGAAAATTGAATGATTTCTAAAGATTAGATGGTAGTAATGTAAAAATATTTATGTCCTGATTTTGATGATTATGCTGTGGTTATATTTGAAAATGGCCTTGATTACAGGAAGTTATACTAAAGTATTTGGGAGTTAAAAGGCATCATGTCAGCAAATTATAAATATTTCATGGGGAAAAAAAATCTTTGTTCTGAATTTGCAACATTTCTGTAAAGCTGGGATTGTTTTTGAAATAGGATAAATGCTTGACTTATTACATCTACAAATTCAAAACATCTACTTCTGCTTCACTGACTGCCCTAAAGCGTTTGACTGTGTGGATCACACAAACTGTGGGAAATTCTTAAAGAGATGGGAATACCGGACCACCTGACCTGCCTCATGAGAAATCTGTATGCAGGTTAAGAAGGAACAGTTAGAACCAGACATGGAACAACAGAGTGGTTCAAAATTGAGATAGGAGTACATCAAGGATATTTATAGTCACCCTACTTATTTAACTTATATGCAGAGTACATCATGCAAAATGCCAGGCTGGATGAAGCACAAGCTGGAATCAAGATTGCCAGTAGAAATATCATTATCTTCAGATATGCAGATGAACCATGCTTATGGCAGAAAGCAGAGAGGAACTAAAGAGCCTCTTGATGAAAGTAAAAGAGGAGGGTGAAAAATCTGGCTTAAAACTCAACGTTTGAAAAATGAAGATTATGGCCTCTGGTCCCATCACTTTATGGCAAATAGATGAGGAAACAATGGAAACAGTGACAGGCTTTATTTTCTTGGGCTCCAAAATCACTGCAGATGGTGACTGCAGTCGTGAAATTAAAAGACGCTTGCTCTTTGGAAGAAAAGCTATGACAAACCTAGACAGTGTATTAAAAAGCACAGATGATGTTTGCTGTGGGCTTGTCATATATGGCTTTTATTATGTTGAGGTATGTTCCTTCTATTCCTGCTTTCTGGAGAGTTTTTATCATAAATGGATGTTGAATTTTGTCAAAGGCCTTCTCTGCATCTATTGAGATAATCATATGCTTTTTATTTTTTAATTTGTTAATGTGGTGAATTACATTGATTGATTTGCGGATATTGAAGAATCCTTGCATCCCTGGGATAAAGCCCACTTGGTCATGGTGTATGATCTTTTTAATGTGTTGTTGGATTCTGATTGCTAGAATTTTGTTAAGGATTTTTGCATCTATGTTCATCAGTGATATTGGCCTGTAGTTTTCTTTTTTTGTGACATCTTTGTCAGGTTTTGGTATTAGGGTGATGGTGACCTCATAGAATGAGTTTGGAAGTTTACCTTCCTCTGCAATTTTCTGGAAGAATTTGAGGAGGATAGGTGTTAGCTCTTCTCGAAATTTTTGGTAGAATTCAGCTGTGAAGCCGTCTGGACCTGGGCTTTGTTTGCTGGAAGATTTCTGATTACAGTTTCAATTTCCGTGCTTGTGATGGGTCTGTTAAGATTTTCTATTTCTTCCTGGTTCAGTTTTGGAAAATTGTACTTTTCTAAGAATTTGTCCATTTCTTCCACGTTGTCCATTTTATTGGCATACAACTGCTGATAGTAGTCTCTTATGATCCTTTGTATTTCTGTGTTGTCTGTTGTGATCTCTCCATTTTCATTTCTAATTTTATTGATTTGATTTTTCTCTCTTTGCTTCTTGATGAGTCTGGCTAATGGTTTGTCAATTTTATTTATCCTTTCAAAGAACCAGCTTTTGGCTTTGTTGATTTTTGCTATGGTCTCTTTTGTTTCTTTTGCATTTATTTCTGCCCTAATTTTTAAGATTTCTTTCCTTCTACTAACTCTGGGGTTCTCCAGTTCTTCCTTTTCTAGTTGCTTTAGGTGTAGAGTTAGGTTATTTATTTGACTTTTTTCTTGTTTCTTGAGGTATGCCTGTATTGCTATGAACTTTCCTCTTAGCACTGCTTTTATAGTGTCCCACAGGTTTTGGGTTGTTGTGTTTTCATTTTCATTAGTTTCTATGCATATTTTGATTTCTTTTTTGATTTCTTCTGTGATTTGTTGGTTATTCAGAAGTGTGTTGTTCAACCTCCATATGTTGGGATTTTTAATAGTTTTTCTCCTGTAATTGAGATCTAATCTTAATGCATTATGGTCAGAAAAGATGCTTGGAATGATTTCGATTTTTTGAATTTATCAAGTTTAGATTTATGGCCCAGGATGTGATCTATCCTGGAGAAGGTTCCATGAGCACTTGAAAAAAAGGTGAAATTCATTGTTTTGGGGTGAAATGTCCTATAGATATCAATTAGGTCTAACTGATCTAATGTATCATTTAAAGTTTGCGTTAGAATTAAAGATTTTAAAATTAAAAAAATAAAAAACTAAAAAATAAAAAAATAAAGAGTATATCTATGAAAAAAAATTAAAAGCACAGATATCACTTTGCAAAGATATCACTTTTTCAAACTATAGTTTTTCCAGTAGTCATGTGAGAGTCGGACCATTAAGAAGGCTGAGTGCTGAAGAATTGATGCTTTTGAATTGTGGTGCAGGAGAAGATTCTTGAAAGTCCCATGGACTTCAAGGAGATCAAACCAGTCAATCCTAAAGGAAATCAACCCTGAAGATCCATTGGAAGGATAATACTGAAGCTTAAGTTCCAATACTTTGGCCACCAAATGCAATGAGCTGATGCATTGGAAAAGAACCTGATGCTAGAAAAGATTGAGGGCAGGAGGAGAAGAGGGCAACAGAGGATGAGATGGTTGGATGGCATCATCGCCTCAATGGACATGAGTTTGAGCAAACTCCAAGAGATGATAAAGGACAGGGGAGCCTGGCCTGCTGCAGTCCATGGGGCTGCAAAGCGTTGGACATGGCTGAGTGACAGAACAACGCAACAACTTATATTTTAAATATGTATACAAATTATTTTTCTATCCATAGATTTGGTGAAATTTTAGCAATTATTTGTATGAATTCTGTAGTGTAGTTAACTAAAATCCTTTAAACATTTTAAATTTTATTTATGAGCTTCATTACATTCAAGTTTCTAATGATTTCAAATTTCCAACTAACAAGCTTTCCTACAGATTTAAGTAACTGTCATAAATTTAATAAATTAAACATAATGATTCACGTTCTCATACAAGTTTCAATATAGTTCATAAATTTATAAGATTTCAATTTAAAAGATTTCAATTTCAATGTATAAGATTTCATATTTTATTTTTTTAAAAATAACTTTTATCCAGAATTAATTTTCTCTTAATCCCTTTGTTTTTAGGAGCTGCCTCCCAGGTGGGTATAATTTAGCCTCTTTTTTTAATTGAAGTACATTTGACTTACAATATTGTGTTAGTTTCAGGTGTATAGAAAAGTGATTCAGTTATACATTTTTCATATTATCTTCCATCATAGGTTACTGTGATATATTGAATACAATTCCCTGTGCTACTTAGTAAATACTGTTGACTATCTACTTTATGTATAGTAGTTTATATTTGTTAACCCCATACTCATAGTTTACCCCTCTGCCTGTCCCTTTCCCCTTTGTAACCATAAACTTGTTTTCTATGTAAGTCTCTCTGGTTTTGTATACATTTTAAATTAGAATAATAATGCTTCTTATTGTTCAGTCACTCAGTCATGTCCGACTCTTTGCAACCCCATAGACTGTGTCTGAGCGACTTCACTTTGACTTTTCACTTTCATGCATTGGAGAAGGAAATGGCAACCCACTCCAGTGTTCTTGCCTGGAGAATCCCAGGGACGGGGGAGCCTGGTGGGCTGCCGTCTGTGGGGTCGCGCAGAGTTGGACACAACTGAAGCGACTTAGCAGCAGCGGCAGCAGCAGACTGCAGCATGCCAGGCTTCCCAGTCCTTCACCATCTCCTGGAGTTTGCTCATCCACCTTCTGGAGTTTGCTCATGTCAGTTGAGTCGGTGTTACCTATTAAATAATCTGGGCTTCCCAGGCTGCATGTGTCAGTGAAGGAAATGCAAAATATGCAGATTGATCCTTGAGTTCAGAAGATCGCCTGGAGTAGGAAATGACAACCCACTCCAGTATTCTTGCCTGGAAAATTTCATGGACAGAGGAGTCTGGTGGGTTACAGTCCATGGGATCATGAAGAGTCAGACACGACTAAGCAAGTAAGCACACACACACACAAAAAATTAGATCATCTATCCCTAATATGCCAGTGTTTCTTAAAAGTTTTAGTTATTTTAAATATTTTTAAGTATAGCTATTTCAAATATTTAATATTTAATATCATATATTTAGATTGTTTCTATATTTAGTCCCAACATTTAAGACACAAAAATTAATTGTGTCATCAAAAGTAATTTTTACATTGCCTTCTAAATTTAATGTGTGTGGTGTATTAATCGCTTCAGTAGTGTCCAACTCTTTGCAACCCCATAAACTGCCGCCCACCAGGCTCCTCTATCCAGGGGATTCTCCAGGCAAGAATACTGAGTGGGTTGCTGTGCCCCTCTAGTCAATATCTTCAACAGTTACTGCCAGTACAATTGTTGTCCAGCTAGGGAGATGGATTCCATGTTCTTCCTCTCCATTGTCACATTAAGTGCGGACGCACTTTTGAGGCCCACATAGACGGCAGAAGACTCGAGAGACTGAGAAGGAGCGAAGTGCTCGGGCCCTAAGCTCCAGGTGCTAAGAAGCCACATACACCTGAGCATCCCCCAGTTAGCAGGTAGAAATGCTAGCAGGAACTCAGGGCACGTAATCTGCATCCCGCCCGCAGCACAGAGACTGAATTTAATGAACTGAACGAACTGTGGTGTTGGAGAAGACTCTTGAGAGTCCCTCAGACTGCAAGGAGATCCAACCAGTCCATCCTAAAAGAGATCAGTCCTGGGTGTTCATTGGAAGGACTGATGTTGAAGCTGAAACTCCAATACTTTGGCCATCTGATGCGAAGAGCTGATCCATTTGAAAAGACCCTGATGCTGGGAAAGATTGAAGGCAGTAGAAGGGGATGACAGAAGATGAGATGGTTGGATGGCATCACCAACTGAATGGACATGGGTTTGGGTGGACTCCGGGAGTTAGTGATGGACAGGGAGGCCTGGCGTGCTGCGGTTCATAGGGTTGCAAAGAGTCGGACATGACTGAGCAACTGAACTGAACTGAATGTAATGATAGTAAATACTCAACAGAGTATTTGTTTGCTGGGGCTGCCATAACAAAATACCACAGACTGGGTGGCTTAAACAATGAGAATTTTATGTTCTGACACTTCTAGAGACTGTAAGCCCAGGATCGAGGTGTCAGAAAGTTTGGTTTCTTCTGAGACCTCTCTCCTTGGCTTGCATATGGCATGCTTCTTGCTGTTTCTTCAGTCTTTCCTCTGTGCAGGCATCCCTGGTGTCTCTCCATGTGTCAAAATTTCTTATTCTTGCGAGAACATCAGTCAGATTAGATTAGAGTCCACTGTAATGGCATCATTTTACCATGGTTACCACTTCAAAGCTATTTCTCAAAGTGCAATCACATTCTGAGGTACCGGGGTAGGGGGAGGGAGGAACAGAATTTTAGATATGAATGTGAGCACAGTTCAGCCCATAAGGTGGGATGTGGACCACAAATACCCAGGACATTCTCAGGATTAGAACCTCTGGGCCAGTGCAAAGCCAAGACTAGACTTCTGAGAGACCCAATATCATGTCTTATAAATGCAGCTGGCCTTGGATTCAGATGTCATGTTGCCTGATTTTGTAGCCTGATTTAAGTTTGCAGCACCCACCCAGGCTGATTGATATTCAATGAATCTATGTAAGATTTCATTCATGCTCTGTTGCTCAATTGTGTCTGACTCTTTGTGGCCCCGTGGACTATATAGTCCACCAGGCTCCTCTGTTCATGGAATTTTCCAGGCAAGAACACTAGAGTGGGTTGCCATATCTTCCTCCAGGGGATCTTCTCGACCCAGGGATGAAACCCACATCTCATGCATCTCCTGCATTAGTAGGTGGATTCTTTACCATTGAGCCACCTGGGAAGCCCCTATTTATATATACTTTATATCAACAGAGCTACAACTCCTATAAATGTTTTAAATGACATGTCCTTGTGTTGAGCTTATCTCTCACATCTTACCTTGCTCTGTGATCACAGTACTAAGGTCAAACTAATGCGACTACTGGGAATTGAAAACTCTTTCCATTGAAGTTCATTGAACTGAGTTTTACCCAGGAAAGAAGAGACAGCGATTAGAGAGCTGTTACACATGAGTCCAGAGTTCATGAAGAAAGTAATTTTAACCTGAAGCTAATGGCCAAATGCAGGGCCAAGGAAAGGGAATATGTGAAATGTATATGAGCATCAGCAGAAGAATGGTGAGCCAAAGACACAGGACCAAAGAATGAACTAGCCGACAGAAAGGAAATGAAACCAGAAATTGAGCAATGCAATAAAGAGTAAAGAGCATTAAGAACCAGACTGTTTGGCAAGCTGATGTTGGTAATTGGCCAAATCACTTTATCTCTCCAGACTTTGGCTCTTGAAGGTCTCTTCAAAATCCAAAACATCTATGATTTCTCCTTGCTGTTTTTCTAATCTATTTATAGATTCCCTCAGCTGAACGGAATAGCCTTGCAAGTTAAGCATAATTTTCTCCAAGTGATAGTTTAAAGGCATTGTCCAAGACGGGTTGCAAGTGATGGCTATCTGATCTGAAGCTTTCTTGTAAAAACACTGAGCTGTCTCCTAGGATTAAAGAAAGGAATATGTCTGCATCGCAGGAATACTCATCATCATATGCTGTCAGAAGTTCTGCTCTATTCCAATACTGTGTTGTTCTCTGTGCATCATATTCTCTTACAACAGAACAGCCTCTCTGTTTCTCCAGGTGAACACCTCTCCCTCTCTCTTTCTCTCTCTCTTCCTCCCTCTTTCTTTCCTTCCCTCCCCCCTTCTCCTTTTACCCAAGTCCAAAATCCCAGAGAAGGGAAACTTGACTCAGCATCAACCAGGAGCCCAGCGCCACTAAAATTTAAAATCTAGGAAGGTCAGGCTATGCAGATTTATCCTCCTTTGGGCTTCCTTGGTGGCTCAGATGGTAAAGAATCTGCCTGCAATACAGGAGACCTGGGTTTGATCCCCAGGTTGGGAAAATCCCCCAGAGAAAGGAATGGCTACTCACTCCAGTATTCTTGCCTGGAGAATTCCATGGCCAGAAAAGCCAGGTGGGCTACAGTCCATGGGGTCACAAAGAGTCGAAAACAATTGAGCAACTAACACACTTTAATTACAACAACTATGACGGTCTTATGAATGAATGAGAATCTTGAGAAAAGCACATTGTTCTGACTAAACAATGCATCCAGTTCAATGGAGTACAGAGTGCGAGTAGGACAGAATAAAGGGAGAAGTCCAGGAATACTCAAGTATTCAATCGTCCCTCATAGATCTGAGGGACAGACAGATGAAGAATCTGCCTGCAATGCAGAAGACCCGGGCTTGACTCCTAGGTCGGGAAAATCTCCTGGAGAAGGAAATGGCTACGCACTCCAGTATTCTTGCCTAGAGAATCCCATGGACAGAGGAGCCTGTCAGGCTACGGCCCATGGGGTCACAAGAGTAGGACATGACTTAGCAACCAAACCACCACCAAGGTACTCAGTCATTGCAGCAGCAATTCATTCTTCCTCTTTTACTGGTGGTGACAAAAGAAGGGAAAGCAGTGACAGTGTGACTGGATGAATACTCTTTCCGTGCAATTCCTACTTTATACTACAGTTTTTGTAAGAGAAGATAGTATATACTTAGAACTACCTGATCTTTGACCAGCATCCTCAAATTTTATTGTGTCTCCCAGAATAGTATGATTTAAACAGTGAACAATAGCCAGAAACTATCTTAATCTCAAGTGAACTGAAAGAAAATATCTACTTATTTAGGGCTTCCCTGGTGGCACAGAAGGTAAAGCGTCTGTCTGAAATGCAGGAGACCTGGGTTCGATCCCTAGGTCGGGAAGATCCCTTGGAGAAGGAAATGGCAACTCACTCCAGCACTCTTGCCTGGAAAATTTCATGGACGGAGGAGCCTACTAAGCTACAGTCCATGGGGTCGCAAAGAGTCAGACATGACTGTGCAATTTCACTTTCACTTTGTGCTTATTTAATTATGAAGGAAACAGTGTAGGAGACCTGGGTTTGATCCCAGGATTAGGAAGATCCCCTGGAGAATGGTTACCCACTCCAGTATTCTTGCTTGGAGAATTCCAAGGACAGGGACGCCTGGGAGGCTAGAGTCCATAGGGTTGCATAGCGTCGGACATGGCTGAGCGACTAACACACACACACACAAACACACACACACACACACACACACACACTTTTTTTTTTTTTTTTGCTTCTTGTGAGCCAGATACTCTTCCAGGGACACAATAGCAAATAAGTGCTTCCCTCAAGAAATTCATTAACTTGGATTAAAAAGGAATCTCAGACACCTTCTGTTTTTATTTTTGCTGCTGATACTACTGCTATTATGAATTAATTTCCTCCTCATTACAGCTACCAAAAGATTGTTGTAGATATGACATGAATTGGCCAAGACATTCTAGAACCAATTAAGTCAAGAGGATGAAGATGCTGGTTTATTGAGAGTACCACTAGGGAACTGTTTCCCAAAGTATGTTCTGTAGCACACCAATCTTTTTCAAGTATCTTCCAAAACAAAAAATATTCTGTGGTCAAATAAGGCTGTGAAATTGCATACCACAGATTTCTCCTCAAGACTTACAATGTGACATGTTATTAACTCTGAGAAGTTCCAAAATAAAGAGAGCTCTGTAAGTTTGTTTAAGTTCCCACACAAATTGTCCACTGATCAACATCCCTCCATTTTCACCATCAAACACATATTAGCATCTGAGTTACTTGAGGTTTTCTGTTGTTGTTTGGAAGCCACATAAACAAAGCTCACACATTTAAGTGGAAATAGGAGTATACTAGAATCCAAGGAACAGTTGAAAGCCAAGACTCAGGAAAGAATAGAGAATTCTGGAAGCCTCTCTGTCAAACACTGTCAGTAAATAAAGCAGAGCTCCAACTACTCCCCAGTCTCTGTCTGTCAACCCTAAATTTCAGATTCTCAGGAGATGAAGCCTGATCAGCCATCAGAGGGCTGGGTGTCTGCCACATCAGTCAGCAATGGTAAAGGTCAGATGGTAGACATACTACCTGGAGCTTCATCCCTGAGTCTCAAGGGCTGTTTCTAGAGAGAGGGAGATTATCATGAGTTTGGAAGACACCCAAGAAACATCTATTATGAAATCTCTTGAAAAGAGAAGCACGCATTGTTAAAAACCATTCATATGATGCTGACTTGATTTAATATTAATATTTTAAATGGGAAGAAATATACTCCTATTCCTAATATTGCTTTGAGACTTAACCAGAAATGGATGTCAATATTTCCTTCCAAATGCAGTTTTGCCATCAATTGAAATTATTATTATAAATAAAATTGTTATACAGTGTGCTATGTATATATAAATTTTGAGATGCTTTCCAGGTAAAAATGCTTCTTGAATTATTTCTTCAGCAGACTATCCAAATTGCTTTGCTCGTATATTATTGAGATTTTTGCAACTCTCTTTATGAGAGTGTTTCTGTGTATACAGTTGTATTTTCCCCCTTGCCAATAACTCTTTATTTATGGACACTGAATATTGAATTATATGTAATATTTTAATTAATAGAATTTATTTTATTGGATTGGTTTGAGGTTTACAAAAAATTGAGGACAAAGTATAGTTTCCACCTCTTCTCTTCATACTTACACAACTTCCCTTATTATTAACATCTTGCATTAATGTGCTATATTTGTTACAATTAATAAATCAAATTGAAAAATTACTAAGTCCATAGTTTATATTAGAGATCACTTTTTGTCTTGTTCAATTCTGTGGGTTTTGACAAATGTATACTGTTCTTGTATCCATCATAACAGTTACCAAAGCAAATATCCAAATATCAAGCCTTAAATATTCCCTGGGGGCTTCCCTGGCTTTCCCAGTGGCAAAGAATCCATCTGCCAATGCAGGAAATGTGGGTTGGTTGAATCCCTCAGTAGGGAATGGCAACCCACTCCAGTATTCTTGCCTGGAAAATTCCATGGACAGAGGAGCCTGGTGGATTATAATCCACACGTGCATGCTCAATAGCTCCACTGTGTCGACTCTATTGTGACCCTATAGACTGTAACCCCCCCAGGCTCCTCTGTGCATGGAATTTTCCCCCCAAGAATACTGGAGTGCCATTTCCTTCTCCAAGGGATCTTCCTAAGCCAGGGATAAAACCCATGTTTCCTGCATTCTTTATCACTGAGCCACCAGGGAAGTCTGGGCTACAGTCCATGGGGTTCCAAAAGAGTCAGACGAGACTTGATGACTAAACAACAACAAATAGTCCCTGTGCTTCACCTAACTCACCCCTCCCCATCTAACCTCTGGCAACCACTCATCTTTTTACTGTATCTAAAGTTTTGCCTTTTCCAGAATATCATATCATTGAGATCATAGCTTTTCAGATTGACTTATTTTGCTTAGCAATTTGCATCTCATTTTCCTCCATGTCTCTTCCATGGCTTGAGAGTTCATTTCTTTTCAGTGCTGAGTAATAGAGCATTGTCTGGCTGTACCATAGTTTATTTATCCACTCACCTCTTGAAGGATATCTTGGTAGCTTCCAAGTTTTGGCAGTTATGACATAAAGCTGCCATAGATATCCGTGTGCAGGTTTTTGTGTGGACATAGGCTTTCACCCCATTTGAGTATATGTCTGGGTCTGTGATTTCTGGATCATTTACTTTGTTTAGCTTTGTAGGAAACTGTCAAACTGTCTACCAAAGTGACTGTGCCAGCAGCACTGAATGGCAGTGCCTATTGTTCTATATTATTGCAGCATTTGGTGTTGTCAGTGTTTGGATTTTAGCCTTTCTAGCAGGTACAGATGGCTCAGTGGGTAAAGAATCCATCTGCAATGCAGGAGACACAGGAGATGCAGGTTCAATCCTTAGGTCAGGAAGATCCCCTGGAGGGGTGCTTGGCAACCCACTCCAGTATTCTTGCCTGGAGAGTCTCATGGACAGAGAAGCCTGGCGGGTTACAGTCCATAGGGTCGCAAAGAGTCAGATGTGACTGTGTTTACATGCAGTAATGTAATAGTATCTCATTGTTGCTTTAATTTGCAATTTTCTAATAATGTGTGATGTTGAGCACCTTTTCATATGCTTATTTTCCATCTGTATATCTTCTTTGGTGAAATATTTGTTCAAATATTTTGTCTGTTTTTTAATGAGGCTGTTTTCTTATTGCTGCATTTTAAGTGTTCTTTGTTTGTTTTGGATACAAGTCCTTTAAAAGAAATGCTTAGCAAATACTTTTTTTCCTAATATGTGGCTTTTCTTTTCATTCTCTTAAAGTATATAGTATAGCTTTTTCAACTATATTTAAAAGACTCTTTAAAAATCAAAGCTGGCTTTTTCCATATTTGAGAAAAAGTTTTATGTAGAATTTGGATTATCTTTTTTTTAAGTTTGACATAATTCTCAACAATAAAACCACATGGCTCAAAGCTTTTCAGAAGAAAAAAATTGATTATTTCTTATAAGAGAAATAAGAGAAAATAATGTTTTTTTATTTCTTTAACCAACTTGAATGTTAAATTTGTCTCAGAAGTAATCTACTCCATTGAAATTTCCTAACATATTTTCATAGAATAGTATATAATGTCTTTGCAGTTTATTTCCTCTGTACTTTTTTGTGTTATCAAATACCTAATTCCTATTTTTTAAATTTGTGTTTTAACTTTTCTCTTAATTGTATTTATAAGCTATTTGGTTTTAAAGGACTACCATGTTATTTTTTAATTGATTGTGATGTTGATTAATTTTATTTTTATTCTTCATCACATTCTTCTTTATGCCATTTTACAAGTGATCTGTTTTTATCCAAACCCTTTGAGTTGCCCTTAGTCATTTTTTTATTTTATTTTATTTTTTTTAATGATAAATGCTTTTAACACAAACTCTTTCCTTCTGCTTTGGCCACAATCAAAAAAATTTGAGAATTCGTGTTCTCATTTTTTTTTTTTCTAAGTACTCCATACTTGTAGATTCGTACTTGCCTTTAGCCTAAAATTTTTATGGCATTCTTTTTAAATTTCATAGTAAACCTAATTATTTGTATCTAAGGTTGTGAACAAAATTTGTCATTTTATTGCACTATTGTTGAAGAACCTTCCCTTTATAGTTCCTACTTGGGAGATTTTATTGATATTTTATTTGCAACTTAGCTTACAGTCAGGTTTTTGTTTTTTTTTTTTTAGTGAAAATCCCATGGTTGGAGGAGCCTGGTGGGCTGCAATCCATGGGGTCGCTAAGAGTCAGACACGACTGAGCGACTTCACTTTCACTTTTCACTTTCATGCATTGGAGAAGGAAATGGCAACCCATTCCACTGTTCTTGCCTGGAGAATCCCAGGGACGGGGGAGCCTGGTGGGCTACCGTCTATGGGGTCACACAGAGTCGGACACGACTGAAGTGACTTAGCAACAGCAGTTTTATTTTTTTTGGTTTAGTGCTCCACAGATGGCTGAAAAAACTGAGAATTGTTTTTAATACATATTTAAACTTTATTAGTGTATTACCAAGTACCTATAGTTCTTGTTTTATCTGTATCTCTGTATATGTATATATCAATATTTATGTATGAATATATATATTTTGGCCCATCACAGGCTAACAGAGATATAACCAAGCTGCCTACTAAAAATAGTGTTTATTATTCCTTTTAAATCTAAATGTTTTTGCTTAATTTTGGAAGTCTTCCTTTGCTACTCTTCATGGCATTGTCAGCATGGATTACATCTTTACTAAAAGAAAAGAACCTTCATTTTCCTTTTTTTTTCACCCAAACTCTTTTTTTTTTTCTGAAATTTAAACTATCAACCCTACTTTATATCTGTATTGATTTGTCTGATAAATAAGACTCCAGTTGATTACTACTCTCAACATTTTTCATCCTTTTGTATGTATTCTGTATGGATTCTGAAGGTATAAGCCTATACCGTGCTGTTTGTTAAGTTACTTCAGATGTGTCTGACTCTTTGAGACCCCATGGACTGTATCCCGCCAGGCTTCTCTGTCCATAGGTTTCTCCAGGCAAGAATACTGGAGTGGGTTCCCATTCCCTTCTCCAGGGGATCTTCCCAACCCAGGGATCGAACCCATGTCTCTTATGTCTCCTACATTGGCAGGTCGGTTCTTTACCACTAGCACCACCTGCGGGCCCTTACTATTATCATTGTAATATAGTTTCTCTTTCAAACTTAGAATCAGTTTTGTAGCAATATTTATGATCGATCTTCTCTATTTCGTACTTAAGGTGCTTGAGTGTCCCTTTATAAGGCTTCAGTCCCTTTATAAGATAAAATCTCTAGTCTTAAATTTTAATATTATTAACTAATTTAATGTTTTTATTCCAAAATTATTTTCTTATAGGAAGGAAACTGAAAAGTAGAAAACTGGAAGTCAAGTCATCTCACAGATCAGGGGTAAATCTTCCTTGGGGCCTCAGATGGTAAAGAATCTGCGTGCAAAACAGGAGACCCAGGTTCAATCCCTAAATCAGGAAAATCCCCTGGAGAAGGGAATGGCTACCCACTTCAGTGGAGGATTCCACTGAATTCTTACCTGGAGAATTCCGTGGATGGAGGAGACTGGTGGGTTACTGTCTATGGGGTTGCAAAGAGCTGGACAATACGACTAAGGGACTGATACTTTCACTTTCAGGGTGAAGTGAGTTAGATGCCTGGGCTCAAAATTTAAAGAGATACTTAATCTCAGGGTGCTTCCTTCAACCTGTGGTGTAGGTGCCTCATTCACCTCACCCAGATCTGACCCTATTTTCTTATATCCACTGCAGCACAGAGAAGACACCACTGCTGATGTTTTCCTGTCACTCTTTCCAGGAAAGCATTTGTGGTTGCATGTATATGTACCTGTGTGTGTTTTCCTAAATATTGATACTAAGGATCATTGCTAGACCACTCCTCATTGCTTCACACTTAGAATGAGGGTCACCCACTCACTTCAATAAATATTAACTAAAACACCTACTGTTCTAGGCATTTTGTTGTTCTTCTTCTTGTTTAGTCGCTAAGTTCATGTCCAGCTCTTTGCAACCCATGGACTCTAGCCTGCCAGGCTCCTCTGTCCACGGGATTTACCAGACAAGAATACTGGAGTGGGTTGCCATTCCCTTCTCCAGGAGGTCTTCCTGACCCAGGGATTGAGCTCTAGTCTCCTGCACTGGCTGGCATGTTCTTTACTCTGAGCCACCAGGGAAGCCTGTTCTAGGCATTTACACAACACAAAGACCAAATGAACGTGAGCATGCTTCAGTCTTCCTAAGTACTGCATGCTACTCCATTGTATGGATGCACCATAATGGTTTTAACCAGCCTGGTATTGATGACATTTAAGTATTTGTTGTCACAAACTATACTTTTGTTAACATTCTTTTTCATGTATTTTTCTGTCATGAAGTGAATATACCCGTAGGAGAAATTCCTGAACATAGAACTGCTGAGTCAAAAGGTGTGTCTAATCGTTGCTAGATATTATCAAATTGCCACCCCAAAAAATGACAGTGAAGTGAAACTGAAGTCGCTCAGTCGTGTCTGACTCTTTTGCGACCCCATGGACTGTAGGCCACTAGGCTCCTGCGTCCATGGGATTTCTCAGGCAAGAATACTGGAGTGGGCCACCCCCAAATGTTGCTCTAATTCGTAACCCTAAGATAAAGAGTAAGATGCATGGATAATGCATCTTAGCGATCTTTTCATAATCTGCCTCTCTAAAAGGTAAATTTTTTTTTCCATTGTAATTTTAAGTTGTATTTCTTTAATCATGGGTGAGTTTAAACATATTTTTATGTATTTATTGAATACTTTTATGTGTTTTTGCATTTTTGCCTACTTCTTATTTTTATGTTCTTTATTTTCTAGTTTATTTGGGAAACTTTGGGCTATATGGGAAGAATTATTTTTTTTCTGAAATACACAATGCAAATGTTTTTCCAACTTTTTAAAAAGTTTTCTGTGCTAACATTTGTTGTGCAAAAGGATTTAATTTTTTAATAGTCAATCTCAATTGTGCTTAGCTTTCATATTTCATGGCAGGAAGACTTGCCCACTCCAAGATGGTAATAACATTCAAAATTTTCTTCTGATACTTTTATTGTTGTTTAGATGTACATTGTACATTTGCGATTTATTTTGATATAAAGGATGATGCAGAAAATTAAACATAATGTTTTTCTCAAATAGCTATTATTTTGTCCCTGTATTTTTCAAAATAATTCACTTTTTCTTCACTAATTTAAAAACCATAAGTTTATCACAATAAATTCACCCTTCTTTTTGTTTATTTCTAGTATCATTATCTAATGTATTGCTGGCCTATTGCATGCTTTAATTTCTTTTTTCTTGTAATTGCTTTTAACGTCCTGTAATGCAAGCTTATCTTCATTACTTTTTTTATAGTTGACATGATAATTTTTTACATTGTCTTTAATATCATTTTTTCAGATTCCAAAAGAGCATATAAGGGCTATATGCATTTAGAATAACACCTGTCACATAGTAAATACTTAAAAATTTTAGCCACTTAAATTAATTGTCCAATGAAGTAAGCTATTTCGAGACCTTGACAAGATGGTGACATTTCCATTGTCTCCATTCACTCTGCACTTGGATGTTGCTTGAATTCCCTACTCTTATATATTCCTCAACCAAAGCAGAATGTATGCAGCTGTCATTAGAAGTTACTTTTCTTGTGGAGCTCTCCGGGGCTGTTAGGACTTTCTCCTATGCTTATTGCACAAAGCACCAAAAATTATTGGGACAATTAATTGTTTCTCCTAGTATGCACTTTTACCAAGATTCTTCCTATATGTCCAAGGGTCTTGTACCTGGGGCATATATACACACTACTGCAAGGATTCTCTCTTCTTCTTGTCCAGTTATTTTAAGAGTGGTAAAGTAATGGTGGGGCTTCCCAGGTGGCACTAGTAGTAAAGAACCTGCCTGCCACTGCAGGAGACATAAAGAAACTTGGGTTTGATCCCTGGTCAGGAAGCTCCCCTGGAGAAGGAAACAGCAGCTAACTCCAATATCCTTGCTTGGAGAATCCCTTGGACAGAGAGGCCTGGCATGCTACAGTACCCATGCCAGAGAGCAATGCTTTTAATTTTTTTAAATTTTTATTGGAATATAATTGATTTACAATGTTGTGTTAGTTTCAGGTATACTACAAAGTGAATCAGTTATACATATACATGTATTCACACTTTTTCAAAGATTAATTTCTCTTATAGGCCACTACGGAGAATTGAGTAGAGTTCCCTGTGCTCAGTTCTTATTAGTTATCTATTATATATTTATATAGCAGTGTATATATATGTCAGTCCCGATCTCCCAGCTTATCCCCTGGTAACCATAAGTTTGTTTTCTCCATCCATGACTCTACTTCTGTTTGGTAAATAAGTTCATTTGTACCTTCTTCTTTTTTTTTTTTGAATTCCATATATAAGTGATATCCTATGATATTTGCTTTTTTCTGTCCGACCTACTTCACTTAGTATGAAAATCTGGAGGCCCATCTATGTTGCTGCAAATGGCATTGTTTTGTTCTTTTTGTTCTTTTCTATTCCTGAATAATATGATGTATGGGCTTCCCTGGTTGGCTCAGCAGTAAAGAATCTGCCTGTAACACAGGAGACTTGGATCTGATTCCTGGGTCAGAAAGATCCCTAGAGGAAGAAACACAACCCACTCCAGTATTCTTGCCTGGGAAATCACATGGGCAGAGGAGCCTGGCAGGCTACAGTCATGGGGTCTCAAGAATCAGAGATGACTTGGCAACTAAATTACCACCAACCAATATAACGTATATATGTACACATCTTCTTTATCTATTCCTCTATTGATGGACATTTATGTTGCTTCCATGTCCCGACTATTGTAAATAGAGCTGCAGTGAACATTGGAGGTACATGTATCCTTTCAAATTATGGTTTTCTCTGGGTATATACCTAGGAGTGGTATTGCTGGGTCATGTGGTATCTCTACTTTTAGATTCTTAATAAACCTCCATACTGTTCTCCAGAGTGGCTCTTTTTAGTTATATTCTTCAGAGCCCTGACCATTTCAAAGGGTCATAGAAGGCAGAGCTAATGGAACTCCAAGAATCCTGTGTATTTTCAGCCACAACAGTTCTTCTTTATGTTTCAAGAAATACTTCATTGAGACAAATGATGGAAACAAAGTTTTTGTGTTTATTTATTTGTCTGGCCGTGTCAGGTCTTAGTTGCAGCACACAGGATCTTTAGTTGCAGCGTGCAAATTCTTAGTTGCAGCATGTGGGATCAAGTTCCTGACCAGGGATTGAACTCGGGTCCCTTGTATTGGAAACAGGGAGTCTGCACCACTGGACCAGTAGGGAAGTCCCCATGAAATTATTTTTAAAATAAAGGTTTGGGAGGGGAGAACAAGGGAGCAGAGAGGCTCCTATCCAACTCCCTATTAGTATAGACCAGGGTTTCTTAGCATCAAGATTATTTATTCTGGGGACTACATGCTTCTTCCTTGCAGGTGGAATATTCTGTGAGCTATAGGGTGTACAGCAACAGCTCTGGCCTCTAGCTAGTTGCAATCCTCACACAATTATAACAGAAAAAAAAAATCTGTGGACATTGCCAAAAATCGCATGGTTGGCAAAACCGTCCCAAGTTGAAAACCACAGGTATAGATCATGCCTTGGCATCGTGAGGCAGCTTCAGCGGGTGCATGAAGCACCTTGTATCTTCCTTCAGTTTGACAAGTTTGCTCTTGATAACAAGTAATGTTTTTCAATCCATTCTATCAGACTTTAGTTAATAGACTTTTCCTCCTGGCTCTATTCAGTTCAGTTCAGTTCAGTCACTCAGTCGGGTCCCACTCTTTGTGACCCTCATGGACTCCAGCACACTAGGCTTCCCTGTACATCACCAATTCCTGGAGCTTACTCAAACTCATCTTCAAAGAGTCACTGATGTCATCCAACCATCTCATCCTCTGTCATCACCTTCTCCTCCTGCTTTCAATCTTCCTAGCATCAGGGTCTTTTCCAGTGAGTCAGTTCTTCACATCAGGTGGCCAAAGTATTGGAGTTTCAGCTTCAGCATCAGTCCTTTCAATGAACATTCAGGACTGATTTCCTTTAGGATGGACTGGTTGGATCTCCCTTCAGTCCCAGTGACTCTCAAGAGTCTTCTCCAACACCACAGTTCAAAAGCATCATTTCTTCGGTACTCAGCTTTCTTTATAGTCCAACTCTCACATCCATACACAACTACTGGAAAAACCATAGGTTTGACTAAATGGACCTTTGTTGGTAAAGTAATGTCTCTGCTTTTTAAGATGCTGTCTAGGTTGGTCATAGTTTCTCTTCCAAGGAGTAAGTGTATTTTAATTTCATGGCTACGATCACCATCTGCAGTGATTTTAGAGCCCCCCAAAATAAAGTTTCCACTGTTTCCCCATCTATTTCCCATGAAGTGATGGGACCAGATGCCATGATCTTAGTTTTCTGAATGTTGAGTTTTAAGCCAACTTTTTCACTCTCCTCTTTCACTTTCATCAAGAGGCTTTTTAGTTCCTCCTCACTTTCTGCCATAAGGGTGGTGTCATCTGCATATCTGAGGTTATTGATATTTCTCCCAGAAATCTTGATTCCAGCTTGTGCTTCATTCATCCAGCCCAACATTTCTCATGATGTACTCTGCATATAAGTTAAATAAGCAGGGTGACAATATACAGCCTTGATGTACTCCTTTCCCGATTTGGAACCAGTCTGTTGTTCCATGTCCAGTTCTAACTGTTGCTTCTTGACTTGCATAAAGATTTCTCAGGAGGCAGGTCAGGTGGTCTAGTATTCCCGTCTCTTGAAGTATTTTCCACAGTTTGTTGTGATCCACATTGTCAAAGGCTTTGGCATAGTCAATAAAGTAGAAATAGATGTTTTTTTCTGGAACTCTCTTGCTTTTTGATGATCCAACGGATGTTGACAATTTGATTTCTGGTTTCTTTAACCCACTCCAGTACTCTTGCCTGGAGAATGCCATGGAGGGAGGAGCCTGGTAGGCTACAGTCCATGGGGTCGCAAAGAGTCGGACATGACTGAGTGATGTAGACTGACTGGCTACCTTTTCTAAATCCAGTTTGAACAATTGGAAGTTCATGGTTCACGTACTATTGAAGCCTAGCTTGGAGAATTTCTGAGCATTAACTTTGCTAGCATGTGAGATGAGCTCAATTGTGCAATAGTTTGAGCATTATTTGTCATTGCCTTTCTTTGGGACTGGAATGAAAAGTGACCTTTTCCAGTCTTGTGGCCACTGCTGAGTTTTCCAAATTTACTGGCAAATTAAGTGAAGCACTTTCGCAGCAAATCTTTAAAGATTTGAAATAGCTCAGCTGGAATTCCATCACCTCCACTAGCTTTGTTCATAGTGATGCTTCCTAAGGCCCACCAGGCTCTATTAGATTTGGTAACTGAGTGTTTATATGGTTAGGACAGAGGAGCCTGATGGGCTGCAGTCCATAGTGTTGCAAAGAGTCAGACACAGCTCTGACTTATTTAGTACACATTGAGTCCTCCAATGTAATAGCATTTAACACCAGCCTTCTTGAAGACTTTAAATTGTAAGTTACTGTCATAGTCATAAGAAAATGATTAGTTAATGATGAACAGCAAATAAACATAAATCAAACAATGTTTTCTCATTAGTGGGTTTCAGCCTCCAGTAGCCCATGAAAACATGCATAAGAATTGGTCCCTGGTAACTGATACCTTGAATAAGTCTTTGCTTTACTTTCATTTTTTCTCACTTAACCACCTTGATTTCTCTGACATTTTACTTCCTCTGTGCTTGCACTTTGGAAACACTACCAGCTTTCAAATCTTCCTTTTGGTCCTCCCAGTCCTAGCCAGCAAGGATTCTTATTTTATAATATCTGTTTTTAAAGATCACAACTGTCAATTTTGAAGAAAAATAACATTTATTTCATTTTCAAATGGCTCATACTTAAAAAAGAACATTATTTGAAAATTTTCCTTTTCTCAGACAAATTTCCTCCAAAAAAATATGAACATTCAGCCAGTAATGCGTTGTGGTTATTTCTTTTAGGAAATCAAATAAGTAGGTGTTTGCTAATATGATTATGTAATAAGCAATATTTAAAGTTGAAAAATAATTTCTGTTTTCTCTTGGCAGTTTATTAATTCCATAGCTGGCATGTGCTAATGGGAAAAAAATGTACTTACTATGCAAGTTATAATCAAGTGTCAAAGTTAAAAGATAAGTGATCTTATAAATCAAATTTTTAGTTTGTAACTTGCCAGTTATTTTTAAATTTGTCATTATTTCTTTCAAATTATCACTGTAAGAAGGGTTAACTATTATAATGATGAGAAATTCCAGTCTTGGTTTGAAAGTGTTCAAAGAAAATTGAAGACTTGAAAATCAGATCCAAATGGTTGGGCAGCAGGTAAGGGCAGAATCAAACAAATAAAAGCCTTCAAGAATCTCCTGGAAATGTAAGTGATAAAAGCCTATGGATGTGGAATTGCTACACCCGAATTCACATTTGCCAAATTCTGCAACTGTTGTTGTTGACTGTAACTCCACCAAGCCATACATATAATGCAAAGAAGGTACCACATGCCTTCTGTCTTCATTTCTCCTATGTCATAGATACCAACACAACCCAGAAGCCTTCACCAGCCTTAGGCTTAGAAGATTCGAGTTCATTTTCTGATATTCTACCCCCTGCAATTTACTTGAATAAGTTCTTTAACTGCTCTGGGCCCATCTTAGCTGTGCAGCTCTCACCTGTCTTAATTCCTTGACTGCAGCCAAACATGATCTGAAATACTGGCTTTAGGACCCATATGAAGCCCCCTCATCTGGGTTTAGGACTAGTTTGTGAGCACTCCTCCAGTTATCCTCTAATAAGAGTCTGCCTGCAACTCATAACATCAACCTGAAGGCCTGCATCTGAAACCATCATAGACTGTGAAATGCCTAGAAATATGAACATTCACTACCTAAGCAATGACATTGTTAAAGTGTGTATTCCTTTACTAATCCATACAATTACTTACTAAGCACCTACTAGGTGCCAGGCAATCTTCTAAGCCCCAGGACTAAAGCAGTAAATAATATAGTCAACATCTTTGATCCAAGGGATCTTACCCCCCAGAGACAAAAGACAAAAAAACAACCAAGAATAGCTTTGTTCTATAACTTAAACTATGCTTCTAAGATTGAGAAACAACTGTAGCCTGAGATAAACAGCAATGATCTTGGACGCAAGAGACCTGCACTTGTGTGCCAGTTTATTCTTTTTTCTTTGTTTTTAATTCATTTGTATTGGAGTATAGTTTCTTTACAATGTTTTGTTAGTTTCTATTGTACACCAAAATGAATCGGCTGTATGTATACATGCATCCCCTCTTTGATGGATTTCCTTCCCATTTAGGTCACCACACAGCACTGGGTAGGGTTCCCCGTGCTCTACAGTAGATTCTCATCCGTAATCTATTTTATACATAATTGAATATGCATGGCAAACCCAGTTTTCCAGTTCATCCCACCTTCCCTTTCCCCCCTTGGTGTCCCTATGCTTGTTCTCTACATCGGTGTCTGTTTCAGTTTATTCACCTTTTAGCTGAATCATTTTAAGTAAATGACAGATTTTAATTTCTGATCCTGTTTCCTCACATGAAGAAAAAAGGAATCATCATAAACATGTTTTGTTGGAATTAACCGATATAAGGCTGAAACAACCTCTTGCAATAAAATATTGAAAAAGAAAAAATATTTATTTATAAGGTTAAAGTTGTCTTCAACAGCACATTCTTTTCCAGCACTATGTCTTCTTTTAATTGTCCTTTATGATTACTGAACTATTCAAAAATACACAAAAGTATAGAATTCTTCCTCTTGCCTAATGTAAAATGCATCCTGATGTTCTGTTAATTGTAGCAGAGCATCAGTAAGCAAAGCAGAATGACACAGGCTCAGGGCCAGGAAAGAGGTGGCTAAACCCCAAATTAAATACAGATGATCCCATCTCAACTCTTAGCATTTTGAGGCACAAACCTCAATACCCTGATATTAGACTGAGATTCCAAAGCTTGATATTTTCATATGTTTCTTTGAAATGGATGCAACCACTTTAAAAAATGCCAAAGAAATTTACTACACATAATGAAGTTTGAGGGTGGAAATATTAAATGTCAAGTCAAATGTTTGCTCTTCAGTCTGAAATCTGACAACATAAAATAGAAAATATTATAAATTAGAATTCAATTTGGGGACTACCAATTTTGCTCCATTAATTGTGTTCATTTGACAAGATGCCGTCTGTTTTTTATTTCTTTAATGAGCATTATATAAGGATGTTTTATCTAAGTTGATATACCACATCGTCAATAGGGGTATGTGTAGTCCATTGATGCAGGAACATATATTTTTACTATAATATTTCTGTGCCTCAGCTTGTCTCCCAAAGCTCAGATGCATTTTACCAACTGCCTTAATTTCTCTGCCCGAATAATTCACTGGCACATTAAGTTCAGCAAATTCAAGTGGCCTTTTCTAATTTCTCTAGCAAGAAATGAATAATTTCTCTCTTCTGGGCTTCCTTTACCACTGTTCATGTCTCTTAATTTTGTTTTATTTCCTTCAAACTTCCTAATACATAAATGTTGTTTTGTCCTTAATAAATCTAAGCGCTTTTCAAGAATGATTATCTTGACTTTTACCTTTGAACCCCAAAAGAGTTCAGGTCATTGTAAATGAATACTCAAGAAAATGTTTGTTGAACAAAAAGAATGAATAAAAAAATGTGTAAAAAATGTACACATTTATAAAACTTCCTCATGACTTGTTTAAAGAACCGGTGTAACATCTCCAGTCTGCTTTAAAAGGAACACTTTAAATTTTTTAATGGATTTTATTGAATTAAACCCTTTGTACTAGAGAATAAATATCAGAATATGGTTTTAGAAGACAGTCATAATAAAAATCTTTCGATACATCAATATCATCTGGGTCTCTCTATAACACACAATGCAATAAACATTGTAGATAATCTTTAGACCATAAGCACTCTTGTACTCTGAACAATTTCCCTACAGTTGATATGATTCTTTAATGATGTTCCAATGTTTATTTCTCCATTCTCTGATTTGCTTATTCTTCCATATTTTGAAAATGACAATGTTGTTGTCTCTAAACAATGTCAGCCCAGAGCCCTAGGCAGACAGAGTGAGACAAATGTGCCAAACATATGGATGACAGGGGAATAGTTTTCCCAGAAATGATAACCACATAAAAGTGTTAAGAATGTCCTCCTTAGCTTTGGGATTTTTTTTTTACCAAATTTCTTGCAAATTATATGGCCTGAAGTGGGAGTCATACAGAGGGGTAAGAAAAGTAGTTCAGTATTTTCAGAAAAGAGAATCACCTTCTTGACATACAAAATAACTTCAATATTCCTACAGAATATTTGTAAATGAAATTGGGGTCCAAGTTCTTGCCACTCGAAAGCCAATATAGAGGCCAGGTTGGTGCAAAGGAAAGTTGGCTTTATTTTGGATGCCAGCCATCAGGGGGAAGGGCAGACTCCTATCCAAAGACCAAATCCTTCTCCCTAACAAGTGGACAATGGCTTTTACAGCCAGAGAGAGGGGGGTTAGACGGGAAAACAGCGCAGGCAGCTCTGATAGTCATCTTTAAATTGGTCATTGGCTTTATCAGCATCACCTTGATTGTTTTAAGTAGTTAGTATTCAGTTCTGGGGTCAGTTTGTTCCCATTTCCTTGAGGACATTTCATGGGACTGTGAAAGCTTATGTCATGGCTACAGTCTGGTCATTATGTAGTTAACTTCTTCCACCTGGTGGAGGTTTCAGTATCTATGAAGGATATGACAGGATATGGCTCAGAATATTGTCCATAGCCCTTGCTGCTGCTGCTGCTGCTGCTGCTGCTGCTGCTGCTGCTGCTGCTAAGTCGCTTCAGTTGTGTCTGACCCTGTGTGACCCCATAGACAGCAGCCCACCAGGCTTCCCCGTCCCTGGGATTCTCCATAGCCCTTGAGAAGAAACTAAAGATCCTGACTATGCTTAATGACTATACATCTCCTTTGTTTTCCCGTGTTTCTGCATGCTCCCAATTCTCTAATGAAACTTATTCTTTGGGTAAACTTTTTCCACAGACAAAAGGCAGGGTGAGGACATGGGGAGCAAGGACCATAGGGTCCTGCTCCATTTCATATTCACTCTGCTTCTAAAAGGGCACTTTTTGAAAATATTTCTAAAAAACAAGAAAATCGGTACTGCTGGATTTAGGAGAATAACATTTAGGAGACATAAAGGGAGAAGTCATTCACTGATACTGGGGACATTGTGTACTGAATACCTGCTCTGCTGGACACTAGACTAAGAATTGGGAACACCAAAATTGATATTATAAGGCTTTGCCTTCAAGAAGCTTAAATTCTCAGCCACTTCATACTTGTTGAATTCACGAGGAGGCTAAAGGGCTTTCCACGGCTTATTTTCTGTGATTCAACCTGTGGTGAATTGACCCGCTCCTGAGAACTTCTAAGAATTTCTGGGAACTGAGAATATAGTAGTGAGAACAGACAATCAGATGATTTGTATTAAATGGGATAGAGTATGACAGACGTTTTCGAAAGATTATGTGGTAGTTGAAAGCACCAAGACAGCTTTCTGGATGAGGCGATACCTAAGATTTGTCCTGAAGAAGGAGAGGGAAAGAACCAGCCAAGGGAGAGACATCTACAATAAGAGATTTAGAGCAAGAACACAAAGCATTTAAGGAGCTCTGTGTAGACGAGGTGGGCAGGAGCAAAGTGTCTGCAGCAGGGTGTGCCCTGTGGGACATGAGGGAGAGAGAAACGACAGCCAGACCATGAAGGTTCCCATGCATACCACCCAGGCATGTGTATATTGTTTTGACAAACCTGAGAAAACTAGACAGAGAAAGCTGAACTACCAATAGGATGGAGGTAAGACAAAATAGAAGAAGAGGCACTTTATAGATTAGATGACATGCGATTGAAGAGAGAAAAGAAGAGGCTTGGTTAGTTCTTGAGCTTCCATAGGCATGTGACTGGATCATTTGGTGTAATGGAAACATGGAGCTGGAGAGATAAGAGACAAGAGGGTCACTTAGGAGGCACTTGCCATAATTCATGGCAGAATCATCTGACAGTGATAGAACTCCAGAAAGAAGAACCAAGATGTGAGAAGTATTGGGGAAGTAGTGTTCATGTGATTTATAGACCTATTGGCTCTGAGGGAGGAAGACATGGCAAGATGCCCTAGTGATCTCCAGCCTGGGAAACAGGCAAAGTGATGATGGCATTAAACCCAGTGGAAGTGGCATGGAGTTCATCGTGGAGGTGGGAGAAAAGCTCGCTTTATTTATTTATTTTGGCCACGAGGCAGGTGGAATCTTGGCTTCCTTCCACTCCTTGCATTAGAAGATGTAGTCGTAACCACTGGAGAACCAGGAAAGTCCTACTTGCTCTATTTATTATGTTGACTCGCATGTATTTGCTTAGCATCTTCATGGAGTAGCTGAAAGTTACCCAGGAGCTAAAAGTGTATAACTTAGTATGATTTTTCATTTAAAATGTTTTCTAAAGTGTTGCCCAGATATGTCACTAATACATAAATGAGATGCATGAAACTGACTCTTTGTGACCCTGTGATCTATACAAATCCATGGAATTCTCCAGACCAGAATACTGGAGTGGGTAGCCTTTCCCTTCTCCAGGGATTCTTCCCAACCCAGGGATCAAACCCAGGCCTCCCTCATTGCAGACGGATCCTTTAGCAGCTGAGCCACAAGGGAAGGCCAAGAATACTGGAGTGGGTAGCCTATCCCTTCTCCAGCAGATTGAGTCCCAACCAGGAATCGAACCAGGGTCTTCTGCATTACAGGTGGATGCTTTACCAACTGAGCTATCAGGGAAGCCCTGACTTTTATGCCACTCTCTTAGAATTGTTTCTATATGTTTTTACTTGGCCAAAGGAAAAAGCATTAATATTTGGCAAATGCCTATTTTATGCAGGCACTGTTTTAGACTGTTTCTGAATATTATATCCTCTAACGCTCACAAAAGTTGAAGTAAATGATGCCTAAGAAAGTTCAGGAAACGGTAGTCATCTCCGAAGATAGTCTAAACTTTAGATTTGTAAGTTACTGGTTCTCTGGGCCCAAGGCCTCAGACCAACAAATGTTCTTTTCTGAGCACAAAGATAGGCCATATATAGAGTAATACTTTATCTTTTGAGAGCACTTAGCTTTGTACATCTTTGGTAGGGTGGTAATCCATTTGGTCTCATGGTGTGTGAAAGGTTAAAATTGTAATATATCCTTTGAACACTGGATGGCAATATTCTGAATAGGCTAGTCCACTTCCCTGTGTTGGGGACAGTCTTACACAGGGCTTATATAATAAAGCTTCTGAAATCCTATTCAGTCTCTGGCTTTCTGAGCCTTGCATGAGTTTTTGCCAATAGGGAAGAGAAAAACTAATTTGGCTAAAGTGCCAGTCAATCCATCCAAATGCTTGCAACAGGTCAATCATATTATCCTGAATGATGGAAACAATACACGTGATAAATTAACTCCAGGAGCCCAAGAGCTAAGTTTTCTCATAGTGAAATTAAGGAGTTGAACACATTCAAATAATTTCTGCCTCGTTGTCAAATGTGAGCTTCAAGAATTTTGCAGCATTCACATCTGATGAGCATATTCTGAAAGGGGTATGGTTGGGTGTGAGTATGTTTCACTGTCCCCCAAACTGGGGAGTCTGTGGAATATTTTATCATATGGATGTCTTTGGGACAGCATAACACCAGATTCTAGAGATGGACATGGCAACCCACTCCAGTGTTCGTGCCTAGAGAATCCCATGGACGGAGGAGCCTTGAGGGCTACAATCCATAGGGTCTCAAATTAAAAATGTGAGGTGGGAGATATGAGAAGAGTGTCAGTTGGCTGAAATTTGGTATTAAGATAAAAGGAGAAGGATGGTGTGTGAAGATGAGAAGAAGGGGCTCATTCTCTGAATTATTTGTGCATGTATGACATCCCCTGCCCAAAAGAAGAAATGTGGAGCTGGGTATATTTTGATGTTTTCCGTTTGTTTGTTTTGAGAGGTTCACTTATGTGACCCGCATCCAGACTTGTACAATTTCAGAAAGTCATATGTCAGGTCCCTTGGTGGTTCATCGGCCAACCTCTAGGAAAGTTCCCCCGATTCCTCTAACGTTTCAGAGCTAGACCTTAATGATAGATTAGAAATCAAAGCTAATGAATAAATTCCTGAAGCCAGCCATGTGTCATAAAAGCACAGGTTTTGGCCATTTCCCTGGGCAGTATCTCAAAATGGTAATAAGAAAAAGTAGTATTAGGAATTACATTCAACCAAAAGCACCTGGTGAAGCTCAGCTCTCGGGAATGCCTGTCAGAGCTGAACCTGCTTCAGGAGCAGATGTGTACTCGGGTCAGATGGGATTTATTCTCATCTATCACAGCTTGCTCTCCTAAACTCCTCTGCCATTCTCTTTATAGTGCAAGTGATGTTATGAAACACTGGGGAAAATATTATACTTTAAAACAAAAAGCACTAGCTGCAAAAAGTTGTTCCCATGAGAAAAGCATATGATGTGTGTGTACCATTTAAGTTTTGTCTTCAGCCGCATAATATGATTTCTGTGTGAGTTTAACTGAGATGGCTGAAATATATAGAAGATGCTGAAATATGAGATCAAAATTGCCCTAAGCTTAAAAAGAAAAAATCAGAAAGCAAATCAATTGTATTGGATTTCAATCCCTCTAATTTCTAAAACAGGGTAGAATTGGGGATAATTATATCTTCTCTGAGTAGCTGATCATCAGTTTCTGAGTTTACAGCAACATAACAGCAGTAGGCCAAAGAAAAGTATTCTGTTTATAAGTAAGAGAATATGCATTCATTTAAGCCATAAGGGAAGTAAAATGTTATTTTTCTAATTGTATGTGCATTCCTATTTATATGTTATATATGCGGTTTTTAAAAAGCTTCAATGTATACTATTTCTAGACTGTTTATTACACTTGTAGAGAGGCAATAATGAAATAGGCATGTGGTTGTGGAGGGATGTTCACAGAGGTCGTCATCTAAAAATCCAGTGGATCTTAAACTTGGCTCAATAATTGGCATGTCTTTTAAAAAAACATATTCTAAGCTACATCCTAGCTCTAATGAATCAACATCTTCACTCATGGCACACTCATATATGTTATTAGAAATGATGAGATAGCCCCTTCTGTTGGGTGCCATGGCCCAGCAGACAGCACCCTAGGGAAGACTCCTTTCAAGACAGTGCAAACCTAACCACCATCCTAAATGCCCCTTGATCTTCAGGAAATGACATGCTTCATTCCCCTGCCAATGGGCAGCTTACCCACCTGTGGCCTTCTTTCCTTACCCTGCTGGCTTCCCACTTTCAGAATTCTCCAGGAGGGAAGCAACCACTAATCCTTATCCCTGAGGGAACATGCATTGAGATCATACCTGGTCCTTTGGTCCATTCCCATGGCTGTACCTAAGCCCAGTCAATATCTGGTGAATGCCTACCTAATCTCCTTATATGTTTCTTTGGCTGGAAAAAAAAGTATTCCCTGCTTTTCTCTCAGAAGAGAAAGGTCAAAGTATTTCCCACTCTGATACATTTCTTTAAGAAACTGATCTTTCCAAATGGCAATTTTCTTTGCTATATGCTGGAGATAGAGGAAAGATAGATAGTTAAGAGATCAGCTCATTCACCATGCAAAAAGGGGAGATAAATTTAATAATTCTCTTTAGAATAGGGGAATGTTTACTTTAGAATGTTTTCAACTCTCAGCTTTAGCCCATATTCAGGAAGTCATCTTAACTTTCTGATCCATCGTAACTCTGTTCCATAAGTATTTAAACTCAGTGAGCTGAGTTCAATAATAAAAATATTATGATGGTTAATTTTAGTATCTACCTGCCTAGCCATGGAGTCCCCAGATATTTGATTAAGCGTTATTTCTGGTGTGTCCCAGAGAGTGATTTTGGATGAGCTTGACGTTAGAATCAGTAGACAAAAAGCAGATTGCCCTTCCCCAATGTGGGTGGATGTCAATCCTATCCACTAAAGGACTAAACAGAACAAAGAGGTTGAGTAAGGAAGAATTCTCTCTCTCTCTGCATGATTGCTTTCAAGCTGAAACATGGGTTTTCTCTTGTCTTCTGACTTGGATTGAAACTTATCTTTAGCTCTCCAGGTTTTTACCTGGGCTTAGACTGTCCAGGGTCTCTGTCTTGGTGACTGCAGGTCATAGGACCTCTCAGCCTTCATAGCTGTTATTTAGCCAATAGATAGATAAATAAATAAATAGACAGACTGCTAGTCTGTTTCTCTGGAGAACCCTCATACAGACATGTAATTCCTTCTCACATTCCTTGCTAATCTGATTCTGTTGGATTATTGGCTTGCTCACACCAACTTTCCACCCAAGATTCCATCAGACAAAACTTATCCTATAGCTTTTCACTTCTCTGCTTATTCAAAACCCATCTCAACTAGCTTGCATCAATTCCGTTTAGTTTTTTTTTTTAATTTTTTATTAATTTTTACTTTACAATACTGTATTGGTTTTACCATACATCAACATGAATCCACCACGGGTGTACATAAGTTCCCACTCCTGAACCCTCCTCCCACCTCCCTCCCCATACCATTCCTCTGGGTTATCCCAGTGCACCAGCCCCAAGCATCCTGTATCCTGCATCAAACCTAGACTGGCGATTCATTTCTTATAGTGATATTATACATGTTTCAATGCCATTCTCCAAAGCCAGAAAGAAAAACACCAATGCAGTATACTAACACATATATATGGAATTTAGAAAGATGGTAACGGTAACCCTGTATGTGAGACAGCAAAAGAGACGCAGATGTACCGATCAGTTTAGTTTTAAATCTGTCTACTCTTCAGAGACTTTTCATGCTAGTTGCTAAAGTTTTGGCAGCTTCATGTTAGCCACTGTGGGAGTATTTACACCACAAAATTGATGAATGTAAAAATCAGGGTTGGAGGGAAGGGATCCAGTTTTACTGACACCAATCAAGGGGAATAATATAAAATTCTACTTAAAACAACCCCTTCTGAAGATCAGTGCTCTATTTAGTAAGAATGAACGTTGCACTTAAAAAATGCCAATAAAAGGTTTAAAAAAAAAAAAGTAAAGTAGTAAAAAAAGAGAAACAAAATCTGTCTGTCCCGCCTCTGTCACCCAGGCTGAGCCATCAGAGACTTTAGCAACTGATCTCTTCATCTGCAAAATGAAGAAGATGACAATCATATAATAATGACAAAAGTATGATATATATGTGTTGAAGTGCTGTGTAAAGTCTAACATAGGATGCACATATTTACATTTGAATTATTATTTCAAATTCTGTAAGATTGGGACCTTCCTTTCATCTTCTTTAGCTACTTCCCAACTATTAGCTCAGTACCCAATTATGGGGCTGTTTTCTTTATTTCCCGAATATAAACTAAGGTTTTTCACAGTTAACAACACAAAATAATCTCCACATGGGAAAAAGTCAATAGGCATTGTAGCCTTAACTCTGTGTCCTTGGAAATATGTCCGCCATTTGGGAAAATGGTTGTTAATTATGGTTGCTAGAAGCTCAGTCTTATCTATTATTTAATTTCCATTTTAATAGAGATAGTCTTAAAATTCAGGAAGTGAAAGAACATAGAAAAGATGCATAAAGGCTCTTGAGGTACAAATGACCTCAGGCACAGATCAAAAGCATTATCACCATGATTATTTTAAGAGAATGAAACAGGGGCTTCCTAATCAAATTAGTAAAGAAAAAGAAATAAACTTTCCACTGCCAAAGTATGATATTCAGTATTATGGAATAAATTCACTTTCTGATATGAGTATAATGTGACTCATAGCCAATTACATAATTCGAAAACTCTACCAAAAAGTAACAGCAATCTTTCAGAAAATAGTCCAAAATTCAATAAAGAACTTGTTCTTTCAGTTTATTTAAAATGTTCAATAACCTTTTCAATTTCTGAACAATGACAAATATTTAGTCAGTCCAAATGGTAGCTCCTTAAAGAGCCAACAATTTGCAATCCACTTTCTTTATATATTCATATATGTATGTATATATATAATTTTATTTATCTATTCATTTATTGGCTGTACTGGGTCTTGGTTGCTGCTCTGGCCTTTCCCTAGTTGCCTTGAGCAGGAGCTATACTTGGGTCCCAGAGCATGGACTCTGGGGAGTGTAGGTTTCAGTACTTGAACACCTGGGCTCAGTAGTTTTGGCTCATGGGCTCCAGAGCACAGGCTCAATAGTTAGGGCACTTGGGCTTAGTTGCTCTGGCACATGTGGGATATTCCAGGATCAATGATTGAACCATTGCCTCTTGCATTGATAGGTGGATTCTTTACCACTCAGCCACCAGGGAAGCCCTGTGAGCCACTTTCAAGCAAACATTCCAGCTTCTATAGAATATATGTGGGCAAAATTTAGTGGCATCCAAGTGAAAGTGTTAGACTCTCAGTCATGTCCGACTTTATGTGACCCCATGGGCTGAAGCTTGGCAGGGCTCTCTATCCATGGGACTCTATCCATGGGATTCTCCAAGCAAAAATACTGGAATGGATTGCCGTGCACTCCTCCAGGGGATCTTCCCAACCCAGCGATCTAACCCTGTATTTGCAGGAGGTGGGTTCTTTGCCACTTGTGGCTCAGTTGGTAAAGAATCTGCCTGCAATGTGGGAGACCTGAGTTCAATCCCTGGGTTGGGAAGATCCCCTGCATAAGGGAGGGGCTACCCACTCCAGTATTCTTGCCTGGAGAATTACATGGACAGAGAAGCCTGGAGGGCTATAGTCACTGGGATTGCAAAGAGTCAGACATGACTGATCAACTAGCGGTAACTACCTGTGTAAGAATGCATTCAAGATACATCTAGTGAATGAGTACAATCTACCAGTCTCAAAGGTGTAAAACATATCACCTGCCTCTATGGGGCTTACTAAATAGCAAAGAAATGGTTAACTAAGTAACATAATTTAAGTGAAAATGACTCAGTTGTGTCGGACTCTTTGCAACCCCATAGACTATACAGAAACACAAGCTGGAATCAAGATTGCCGGGAGAAATATCAATAACCTCAGATATGCAGATGACATCACCCTCATGGAAGAAAGTGAAGAGGAACTAAAAAGCCTCTTGATGAAAGTAAAAGAGGAGAGTGAAAAAGTTGGCTTAAAGCTTAAGATTCAGAAAACGAAGATCATGGCATCTGGTCCCATCGCTCCGTGGGAAATAGATGGAGAAACAGTAGAAACAGTGTCAGACTTTATTTTTGGGGGGCTCCAAAATCACTGCAGATGGTGACTGCAGCCATGAAATTAAAAGATGCTTACTCCTTGGAAGGAAAGTTATGACCAACCTAGATAGCATAGTCAAAAGCAGAGACATTACTTTGCCGACTAAGGTCCGTCTAGTCAAGGCTATGGTTTTTCTAGTAGTCATTTATGGATGTGAGAGTTGGACTGTGAAGAAGGCTGAGTGCCGAAGAATTGATGCATTTGAACTGTGGTGTTGGAGAAGACTCTTTTTTTTAAACTTTTTATTTTTATTTTATTTTACTTTATAATACTGTATTGGTTTTGCCATACATTGACATGAATCCACCACAGGTGTACATGCAATCACAAACATGAACCCCCCTCCCACCTCCCTCCCCACAACATCCCTCTGGGTCATCCCCGTGCACCAGCCCCAAGCATGCTGTATCCTGCATCGGACATAGACTGGTGATTCAATTCTTACATGATAGTATACATGTTTCAATGAGAATGGCATTGGAGAAGACTCTTGAGAGTCCCTTGGACTGCAAGGAGATCCAACCAGTCCATTCTGAAGGAGATCAGCCCTGGGATTCCTTTGGAAGGAATGATGCTAAAGCTGAAACTCCAGTACTTTGGCCACCTCATGGGAAGAGTTGACTCACTGGAAAAGACTTTGATGCTGGGAGGGATTGGGGGCAGGAGAAGAAGGGGACAACCGAGGATGAGATGGCTGGATGGTATCACTGACTCGATGGACGTGAGTCTGAGTGAACTCCGGGAGATGGTGATGGACAGGGAGGCCTGGCGTGCTGCGATTCATGGGGTCGCAAAGAGTCGGACACGACTGAGCAACTGAACTGACTGACTGACTGAGATTATACAGTCCATGGAATTCTCCAGGCCAGAATACTAGAGTGGGTAGCCTTTCCCTTCTCCAGGGGATCTTCCCAACCCAGGGATCAAACCCAGATTTCATGCATTGCAGCTGTATTCTTTACCAGCTGGCCCACTGACTGAGATTATACAGTCCATGGAATTCTCCAGGCCAGAATACTGGAGTGGGTAACCTATCCCTTCTCCAGCGGATCTTCCTGACCCAGGAATTGAACCGGGGTCTTCTGCATTGTAGACAGATTCTTTACCAACTGAGCCATCAGGGAAGCCCAATAATATAATTTAATGTGGTAATAATTGAGTGGCACAGTGTTCTGTGGAAGTATGTGGCAGAAGCAACTACCTGTGTCAGGAGATCTGTGGGCGTGGGAGGGAGCAAACCCTGAGGAAGTCTCTGAAAGCTCATGTGTAGGTTTCTTCTCCCTCTCTTCTTTCCTTTTCTCCTCTAACTTATTCTCTATTTTACCTTATTCCAAATATTTTTCTTTTTTTTCCTCCTTGTCCCAACCTACCTAGTATTAGACCCTTTAGTCTCTCTGCATTTGGAACTGACATTAGGCTTGAGCAACAGTTCTCTTTCAAGCTAAAACTCACTTGATTCATATTTGAAGTCAGTTTCCTAAAACCACACAGAAACCTACAAGTCTTGATAAGTGTGTGAGCCCTAAACTTGTAATCAGAAGATCTGGATTCAAATTGTGATTTTGCTGAGCAATAATAGCCATGTGACTGAAAACAAATAACCTCTTGGAGTCTAAGAGTCTTCATTTTCATAATGAGCCTAACTTACAGGAATGTTAAAAGGAGAAATGTAGTGAAAGTAGTATATAAAATGAAGAGTAAGTCAAATCAAAGCAATCTTATCATCAAAGGAACAAATAATCCTGAAAAAAAAAAAGATATAATTTGACTCATTTGGGAGGTGTTTTAGGAGACTTTGTTTTGAAATACATAGAAAGTTATACCTCAGTTGTGCCTTTACAAAATGAATCAGAGTGCAGCGCTGAGATAGTTGGGGCTGTATTGTGCAGAAAATTATTTAGTTTTTAACAGATTTTGTTAGAAAAATGTCTAAGTAGTTGAACATGACTGACAGGCTTTGGAAAAAACCTTTTTAAGACTATATATTTATCATATACTTTACTCTTTCCATTTGTATAGCTTGTCAAAGATAGAAAGAAACCTTCTTACCATGTGAATCTGGGACACTTCTTAAGCATAGAATGGACTCATTTAACTGTTCAAAATACTTGGACATGGATTTATATTATTGTCTACAATTTTTTTAATCCAAAAAATATTGAGCAGCCTACACTTTGTTTTTCACAACTACAGAATGCTCAAAAAATCTAGCTACTTAAAGGAAAACATATATAATAAACAGTAAATTACCATGATCCCTCCACTTAACAATCGACCCTCATCTAGGATCTAGAGTGACAATCCACTCTTTTCTCATAGTATTTCCAGATGGTGGGCCACTTTTTAGCAGAAATTTTTTGGAAGGATGTGTGTGTGTGTGTGTGTGTGTGTGTGTGTGTGTGTGTGTGTATCTATACATGGAAGATTTTGTCTACTTTGTTTTCTTGTAAGATAATTTTTTTTTAAGTTTCCTTTCTCTTTGGACACAGCCACATTTAATTCAAGACATTTTAGGAAAACGATCTACTTCTATTTTGCTTGTTGATTAATTCAACCACTCATTGAACAAATATTTATAAAGAAACTAGTATGTGCCAGATAACCTTTCAAGGGTTATTTCATCTAACTGTCACGACATCACTGCCAGAGAGTTTGGACTGAGACAAACCAAGTCAAATTCTGTCAAACGCATGCATAGGTGTTCTGTCATCCATATCTTTGTGGAATTAATTTGCTCATCTAAGCATTTGGGCAGGCAATGTCAAAGCCTGTTTTCAACTGTTTGTCAATGTCACGCCTTCACTGTAAAAAGGCACTTTGGAGTCACTGTGTCTTCGCTGAGAGGGCTCCACTAGATTTCCACATCACAGAAAACACAGTTCAAGAGAACCCTGAAAAAGTTAAAGTGTTTGGTGGCATCTGACTCTCTGTGACCCCATGGACAGTAGCCCACCAGGCTCCTCTGTCCATGGAATTCTCTAGGCGAGAATACTGGAGTGGGTTTCCATTCCTTTCTCCAAGGGATCTTCTTTTCCTGTGGATCGAACCTAGGTCTTCTGCTTTGCAGGCAGATCCTTTACCATTTGGGCCACCAGAACTCGGAAGATGGAACAGAAATCCTACTCCTATCCAGAGGATCTGCCACCTAGTGGTGAAGTTTAGCAAAACTTTTTGTTGTTTATTAATAACCTCAGATATGCAGATGACCCCACCCTTATGGCAGAAAGGGAAGAGGAACTAAAAAGCCTCTTGATGCAAGTGAAAGTGGAGTGTGAAAAAGTTGGCTTAAAGCTCAACATTCAGAAAACGAAGATCATGGCATCTGGTCCCATCACTTCATGGGAAATAGATGGGGAAACAGTGGAAACAGTGTCAGACTTTTTTTTTCGGGGCTCCAAAATCACTGCAGATGGTGACTGCAGCCATGACATTAAAAGACACTTACTCCTTGGAAGAAAAGTTATGACCAACCTAGATAGCATATTCAAAAGCAGAGACATTACTTTGCCGACTAAGGTCCGTCTAGTCAAGGCTATGGTTTTTCCTGTGGTCATGTATGGATGTGAGAATTGGACTATGAAGAAAGCTGGGTGCCAAAGAATCGGTGCTTTTGAACTGCGGTGTTGGAGAAGACTCTTGAGGGTCCCTTGCACTGCAAGGAGATCCAACCAGTCCATTCTGAAGGAGATCAGCACTGGGATGTCATTCTCAGATAAAACGCACCCACAGTCAAGAGGTCCAGTACTTTGGCCACCTCATAGGAAGAGTTGACTCATTGGAAAAGACTCTGATGCTGGGAGGGATTGGGGGCAGGAGGAGAAGGGGACGACAGGATGAGATGGCTGGATGGCATCACTGACTTGATGGACGTGAGTCTGAGTGAACTCCGGGAGTTGGTGATGGACAGGGAGGCCAGGCTTGCTGCAATTCATGGGGTCGCAAAGAGTCAGACATGACTGAGTAACTGAACTGAACTGAACTGAAGACCATAGTTTTCTTCAAAATTGTATTTTTCTTAGCTCTAGATAAGGGTCTGCTATGCTCAGCTACCTCCAATGAGAAATGCAGACACGTTTACATGATGATAAACCAACAGACAGAAATTCTAGGGATGACAAGAAACCCCTTCGGCTCTCCCTTCTTCAAGGAAAAGGTGAAAGTGCACCCCATAATCAATGGTGCTTCCTGTGAGAGGGGCATAACACTCCATATGCAAAAAAAAAAACAAAACAAAACCACAGGAGCAAACTGCAAAGAGATCGGACAAAGAATTCAGCCCACTGAACTAGAATTTGGCTGCTTCTGGATTCTTAAATTAAGTGCCCTTTTGTCTCTCTGACCTTCACCAAGGGTATTAGCAAGTATTTTCCTCTTGGTTTCCTGCTTTTTTAGCGTATAAAAATACACATTTCAGTATTCCTCACCAAATGACAAATATAAAGTGTTTGGGAATTTTCAGAGGAACAGTATTTTTGCAGACACTGCAGTTTGCCAAAAATTCTGAAGTTGAAGTCTGAGGAGAATGAGACTTTCATGTAAAGACCAGGCAAGAAGTCTATCACTCCTAAGCCTCGTGTTGGCCTATAATGTTGCATTTCATGTTACAATCCCATCCTGACACTGAAACATTCATAATACTGAGATCTGGGGCCAGGATGAGATGTTGTTTTGGAGTGGGGATGAATCGAGTCACTCAGTCTCAGATAAAACGCACCCACCGTCAAGAGCTCCATGACTCTCTGTGAGACAGATGGGAAGTCCTGATGCATACCAGGCCACTGTTTTCCAGCAAAGAAAACAAAAACCCAGGTGCAGAATGTATTGGAACAGTGCAGATGGGCCTTCAAGGGTGTTCACTGTTTACAAGAACAGGAACGGAGCTCTCATCATTGAGTGACTGCTCTTCCTGGGGATCTGTTTCCCCCAGCTGGTCTCAAGCAGCACACTCCCCCCACCCCCCAACAAAGGCCCAGGCAGCAGCTGTCAATGACCTCTGGCCCTTCAAAGGGAGAGTCTGGGTGGCTGCTCTCACCCTGTCAAGATGTGCTAATTATGTGAATGCTGAGAGTCAGACTCCACACTAGCAGGGTTTTTCTATAGCCCGTCTGCCTCCCACACATCTTTCTCTTGCCTGCAGTCTTTTTAAGGAAAACAATTTACATCTGTTTCTATACAGATTCCTGGCATCTCTTCCATCCAGTTGTATGTTATCAGCTCCCAGTTCTGTCTGAAACGTGCTGTTATTCGGGGAATTGCAAGTCAGCTCTAAGAAGAGGAATTTGAAAAGAGAGAAGGGTCCTCTTGATACCTACCCTATGCCATGTACCTGTCTGTCATCTGTAGACAAAGCTTCATCTGATCATCGTCATAGCCCCTAGATGAGAACACGGCTGTTCACGCTCGGCGGGCAAGGAAACGGAGCTGACGCTCTTCACAACTGTCTAATCTCTCCTCCTCACTTCATCTTTCACATGACCTCATTTATCTTTGTTAAAATTCTATTTCATACACCACTGCCCTTCCCTGACCTAGTCAAGGAATTACAAACTACTCCATCTGCTTTTTAAGAGGTAGTCTCATCCTAACCTATGTAAACTATTCCTCATACAACTAAGACTTCTCTCCCTTCCCTGTCTTACCCTTTCTGTTTGCCCTTCTACCAGGGAAATCCTACCATGTTTTGCAGATCAGCACAAGTATCAAGTCACTGATGAAAGCTTTTCCCTATCTTTAATATGTGCTACATAACTCTTATCATGTTAAACTTAGTGCCTCTCAGTCCATTAAAGACGATTTTGAACTATCTATGCATGCACTGAAAATCATTACCGTGACACAATATTATAATGATCTCCATGGGACACTGTATTAAATATCACGTAAGAAGAATTAGGGGCTTCCCCGGGGCTCAATCAGTAAAGAATCCGCCTGCAATGCAGGAGACCCTGACTCGATCCCTGGGTCAGGAAGATCCCTTGCAGAAGGAAATGACAGCCCACTCCAGTATTCTTGCTGAGAGAATCCCACGGAGAGAGGAGCCTGGTGGGCTATAGTCCCTGGAGTCACAACACGACTGAGCAACTAGCACTTTCAACACTAAGGAGAATTAGAGAAAAGAAGTTACATTTCTGATCTCTTTGGAGCTAGGCTGAAAGAGAAACAGGAAGTAGAGAGCTGAGTCACATAATACAATATGAAAGTAAGCTTCCAAGTAAGAATTTCTTATCATTTGAATTTGTCTAGAGATGTTCAAATCAAAGACGTTCAGACACTTGTATTCTGTGAAGATGGCTCAGGTGAAGGAAAATTCATATTGCATCATTACAATTGATGAAACCTATTCATTATTTCATTTTATAATATCATTGTATACATAAGCAGAGATGTACCAATGAATGCTAAAAAGCCTTCCTGAAATAAAAAGGGGCCTTGATTTGTAGTCTTTGCCAACTTACTTAGTGCCAATATTTCTACGACTACTGTTTCAGTTTCTAACTGCTAATGTGACATCTCCTGTCACAGAGTTAGAAGAATTATGCAGACGGTCTCTTCAGTTCAGTTCAGTTGTTCAGTCATGTCTGACTTTTTGCTTGCGATCCCATGGACTGCAGCACGCCAGGCTTCCTTGTCCATCATCAACTCCTGGAGCTTACTCAAACTCATGTCCATTGAGTCGGTGATGCCATCCAACTGTCATCCCCTTCTCCTCCCACCTTCAATCTTTCCCAGCAGCAGGGTCAAAATTTTCCAGTGAGTCAGTTCTTTGCATCAGGTGGCCAAAGTATTGGAGCTTCAGCTTCAGCATCAGTCCTTTCAATGAATATTCATAACTGATTTCCTTTAGGATGGACTGGTTGGATCTCCTTGCTGTCCAGGGGACTCTCAAGAGTCTTCTCCAACACCACAGTTCAAAAGTATCAGTTCTTTGGTGCTCAATTTTCTTATAACAGTCCAGTCTCTTAGGAGCTGGTATGAGCCCCCTCCAGCACACCTCTCAAAAAGTCACATATTATTTCTATTAAGCAGATGAGGAAACTGAGGGTCAGAGAGGGTTTGTAACTTGTCCAAGACTACCTTGTAGATATATGGAAGGCATGTGCTTTCAATCTGGTATGTGAGACTACAAATCCCACTCTCCTCTGCTAGAGCACACTGTCTAGACAGCATCAATAAGTGATGGCATAAGGACATGGAACACATGGAGCATTTCTCAGTCGCTTGATGCTTCTCCCAGGAGTAGAGAAGCCAAACACAAAAGAATAGTCACACGGTGGTCAAGTCTACAGTAAAAGATTTCAACAGAGGAGAAATTTCTGGTAGCATGTAGTGATAATTCTCAGAAAGAAAGATGAGCAGGAATAGAGCTTTTGCCTTTGCACGTAATCATCTCTCTGCCTACAAGCGCCTCACTTTCATAGAAACACTACTTTCTTCTAGCCCTTAACTTAGCCACACAATGGACTTCTCCCTGTAGTTTGTATTTTTCCCCTCCCTCATTTCTTTCCTTCCTTCCTTTCTTTTTCCTACTTCCTTCTTCCCTTCATTTCTCCTGTCTTCTTTTTACTTACTTCCTCTCTTCCTCATTTATTTCTTTGCCTAACATGATTTTATTGTTGCCCCTTCATTAACAAGGATCTGAAATAATATGTGACACTGTTTACCAATGAGGTATGTCATATATAATTCATCCTGCAAAAGTCATTTGGCCAAATAGGATATAAAAAAAGTAGTTACAGAGTCATGATATGTTTATGGAGTGCACAAAAGTGTGTTGTGAGGGTCAAATACATTTGCCAAGAGGCATAAAAATACTGTCATTAAAAGTATGGAGTGAAAAATTAATCTGGGATATCAAGCACTATTTTGATTCTTCTCAATATGAATAAGGGGCTTCCCTGATGGCTCAGATGGTAAAGAATCTGCCTACAATGCAAGAGACCCAGGTTTGATCCTTGGGTCGGGAAGATTCCCTGGAGAAGGAAATAGTAATTCACTCCAGTATCCTTGCTTGGAGATTCCCACGGACAGAGGAGCCTGGTGGGCTACAGTCTGTGGGATCACAAAAAGTCAGACACAAATACAAAAGCATGTACAAAGGTTAAAGTCTAAATGTTTGTGTATAAAACTTTCAGATCTTCATATCTTAAAAAAATAGATTATAGAGCTGTAAAGAATACACAAAGTGCACTTCCTTTTATTTCCATAATGAACCTGCCTGATACACTGTTTAACACTAAAATGAATTTCTAACTTAACAAGGACCAATTCTCTGATCGTTGACATGGTGTATCAAGTGAAATTCAAAACAACTCATGAAGAAAAGAAGCCTTCCAGTTAAACCAAATGATGCTTTTAAAAAGTCACACACTCAGGAATCACTCTGTAGCCCTTGGCTTTTGGTCTGAAGTATTTATTCCCAAGGGGAGAATCAGCCCCTCTCCTGCCCACCAGCACCCTCTTCACGTCTCCCATTTGTCAAGCCATTTGTCAACACACAGCAGTCTCCAGAGTGCCTGGACTTTGTCAGATTCTCATCTGGGAAGCAAAGCAAAGCTGTCTAAAGTCACTCGCAGAGCCACCTCCTTACAATGACCAGAACCCAGCCTTGGAGAAGCCCGCCCCCCGCCGCAAACCGCGCTCATGGAACAGAGCTCTCTGAGTAGCCGTGACACACCTACCTAGAGGACCGTTAAAAACTGAAGGAGCCGAAGGGACAAGAAACAGGAACTGAGACCTGGCTCTGAGCATCTCCAGGCCTCAGTTTCTTCATCTTTACGTGAGACAACATCTGGACCAGAGGATTTCAAACTTGCTTCCAGCTTTAAATCTCTGTAGCACAGATAAAGCCATCACTAGGCTATAGTTTACTTTTTCAACTGCTAGATAAAGTTTGAGGATTCTACAAGTGAAATATTTTAACTTTCGGGATATCTGTCCCAAGTGGACAAAGTGAGACTTACTCACGTGTGCTTTGGAACTTGGCTTGGTCATCCTGGACATTCTGAAATGAGGGATACATAAGTGAAAGAGCCCAAGAAGGGGAGCTATCTGTCTATGCAGGAGAGAAATAGTGGGAAATCCAGTTAGCACCACAGTGGTTAGATGCTTGAAGTAAGTATTCCAAGAAAGTTGCATCTTGGTGGCATCACCATCCTCTGTGGTCTAGTCCTGAGCATTCATGGTTTGCTGTTTTTCAGTGGCTAAGTCATGTCTGACTCTTTGCAACTCCATGAACTGCAGCACACCAGGCTTCTCTGTCCTTTACCATCTCCCAGAGTTTGCTCAGATTCACGTCCATTGAGTCAGTGGTGCCATCCAATGTATGGTTTGGAGCATTTTAATAGATATTTCACTTCTCTTTGAGATGAATAGAGTCTAAAAAATTGCCTCACATTGATGAGGTAATGATAACTGTCACACGGGATCCTGGAAAACACTTTTCCCACAGTATGTATTTTAGGACATACTCACTACAGCCTCAGTGGGGCTTCCTAGGTGGCTCAGTGGTAAAGAATCCACCTGTCAATTCAGGAGATGCAAGAGACAAAGGTTCGATCCCTGGGTTGAGAAGATTCCCTGGAGGAAGAAATGGCAACCCAGTCCAGTATTCTTGCCTGGAGAACCCCACGGTCAGAGGAGTTTGGTGGTCTACAGTCCATGGGGTGGCAGAGTGCTGGACATGAGCGCACATGTGCACACAATACTGCATTGCCTAAGTGAACTTACAGAATCTGATATGGCCTCAAATGCAATTAGAGCTAAAATTATAACAAGTGAACTTACAGAATCTGATATGGCCTCAAATGCAATTAGAGCTAAAATTATAACAAGAAATTATACTGTTGTACTGTTCAGTTTGGCTGGGTCTATTCGGTCCCCGGCACAGGAGAAACTAAACTCCTCTCAGAAGAGGCCTGGTAAGCAAGCATGAAATAGGTGCAAATGGGTTTGGATTAAGTCAAGAAAAACATCATCGTGTCTGGATCCACAGGGGCACCTCGGTGTTGGCCAGATCTAATCTGCACTGATAAATCCTTGCTCCATGTCTTCCCTGACCATTTCCAATCTCCCTTTGATGCATGCCACCAGTTGGTGTGCAACAACATTGATGAGGCTGTGGCTCTTGTTTTCATCTTCTGAAGAAGCCTCCTACATACCTCAGTTACAATGGGATGATTTCCTGATCGTTGCTACCATTTAGTCGCTAAGTCATGCTCCACTCTTTTGCAACCCCAGGGACTGTAGCTCACCAGGATCCTCTGTCCATAGACTTTTCCAGGCAAGAATACTGGAGTGGGTTGTCATTTTCTTCTCCAGGGGATCTTCCAGATCCAGGGATCAAACCTGCATCTGCTCCATTGGCAGGCGGGTTCTTTACCACTGAGCCACCAGGGAAGCCCCACTTTCCTGATTGCACTTCTGCCAACTCTTTCTTCAGCAGGGAATGGTTTTGCAGTTAATTTAAATAGCTAGCAGTTATACACCCTGCTCTAAGGACATCACTCATGTTGTCTTCATTAATCTTAATTAACTAAGCAACCCTCTGAAGTCATTACTATTAATTGTCCTCATTTTACAGATGCAAAAACCAAGACACAAAGAGGTCAGGTAAATTTTTGAGGGTCACACAACTCTAAGCATAGAGCTGAGCCCCAGTTCATTCTCTTATCCACCCTGAAGTTTTCTAAGAATATTTAATATGCTAATTTTTGCCATTTTTATTCTTTGATGATGACAAAACCTTCACATTCAGCTGACACTTTGAAGAAAATACTGTGAATATAACCATTAAAGGTACAAATGACTCAGCATTATACGTCACACACAGAGAAAAAGTGAACGTGAACTCGCTCAGTCCTGTCCAACTCTTTGCGACCCCATGGACTGTAGTCTACCAGGCTTCTCTGTCCATGGTTCCATTTTCTAGGCAAGAAGACCGAGTGGGTTGCCATTTCCTTCTCCACACAGAGAAGAATACCTAAAGGAACTCAGTTGTCTTTATAATATCCACTTGTTATCTTTCCATAAGCGTAGCACCCATCCCCATTCAGGGATTGTCTTAAAATTGCCTAATGTAAATTCTACACACCAATTGTCACTGGGAATATAAAACCAACAGGATGAAGCAGTGTGATGTAAATAATGTACCACTTCTTTCCTCTGGCTATATCAGCCCTCCTATGTGTGTCTGGATGTTTTACTAAGAGATTGCATCATGGCCATAAGAAGTTAATTATACCTTCTCTTTCATAATACTATCCTTACCACATCTCTGTCTTCTAGGTCAGCTGAACTAATTCATCCTTTTAATATTTACATTTGGAAGATTCCTTTGAAGCTCCATGGCATCAGGAGGTGAGGGTCTGTAGGAATGACAACAGGCCAGACACAAGCCCTGTTTCTACTGTTTCCTCTCTTTCATGTAAAGACCTGACTTTCAACATCCTAAGATTTCCACTCTGTACTCACCAACGTAGCTTCTGGGTTTCTGTCAGATAGAGAGGCAGGCTTTTGGAATTTTCCAAAGAAGTGATTCAGGAAGCTGTAACCTCTATTAGAGTCTGGAACTGGACAATGGTTCTTCTTAAAATTCTTTTTTTTAATAAAAAAATTAAAGGACCAAGAATTTCTGTCTTTCCCCCTCCTCTTCCCTTGCTTTGATTTTATGTTTGGTTGCTAAATAGGGACCATTTTAAAATATTTCATTTAAGGAAAATCCCAGCAAACTTTTCCCAATTGAACAGGCAAAAAATACTATAATGTTGCATCAAGCCTAGATTAAAGTTAATTATAAATAATACAAAGAATTTTATTTTAGACTTCAGGCTTTACCAAGTAACTCAAGTATTCAATCAATACATGAATTACCAAGGATAGAATATTACAACCAGTCAGTGAGAGATGAAATGATTCCATTCTAAGTGAATGACTAGATGGATACCAATAGGCCTTGAAAAAGAATATCAACTTGTCTTTCATTCTAAAGGAAGAATATCAAATATTCACCTTCTGCATAAGATCTATGGTTAGCCACTTAAAAAACATGTATACAATATCCAATCTCCCAAAGATTTACTCAAACTCATGTCCATTGAGTCAGTGATGCCATCCAACCATCTCATCCTATGTTATCCCCTTCTCCTCCAGCATTCAATCTTTCCCAGCATTAGGGCCTTTTCAAATGAGTCAGCTCTTCGCATCAGGTGGCCAAAGTATTGAAGTTTCAGCTTCAACATCAGTCCAGTGAATATTCACAAGTGATTTCCTTTAGGATGGACTGGTTGGATCTCCTTGCAGTCTAAGTGACTCTCAAGAGTCTTTTCCAACACCATAGTTCAAAAGAATCAATTCTTCGGCACTCAGCTTTCTTTATAGTCCAATTCTCACATCCATACGTGACGACTGAAAAAACTATAGCTTTGACCAGATGGACCTTTGTTGTCAAAGTAATGTCTCTGTTTTTTAATATGCTGTCTAGGTTTGTCATGGCAACCCACTCCAGTGTTCTTGCCTGGAGAGTCCCAGGGATGGGAGCCTGGTGGGCTGCCATCTATGGGGTCGCACAGAGTCAGATACAACTGAAGAGACTTAGCAGCAGCAGCAGCAGATTGGTCATAACTTTTCTCCCAAGGAGTAAGCATCTTTTCATTTCATGGCTGTAATCACCATCTGCAGTGAGTGATTTTGGAGCCCCAAAAGATAAAGTCTGCCACTGTTTCTACTGTTTATCCATCTATTTGCCATGATGTGATGGGACTGGATGCCATGATCTTTGTTTTCTGAATGTTGAACTTTAAGCAAGCTTAATCTTCCTCAAACTACACATCCTAAATTTTTATTTGGAAAATATAGTCAGAAAATAATTTTATTTTCTCTGTCATCAATAGGCTTTATGAGGGCAGCCTTTTAAAATGTGTTGGATAGAACCTGGACTAAAATGAGTTAATTTTAGTTCATATTTTTGAAATCAGATTGCTTGTGTTCATTGCACAGTCCCCATTTTTTACTTACTTGTGTGAACCAGGGACTGTAACTTAATCCCATGGAGCTTTAGTTTCCTCATCTACAATGTGACTAATAAGAGTGTGCATTCCATTGGGTTAAGATAATTTAATAAAATAATGAAGATAAAGTCCTTTAGCACATACTACATTCTCAATAAAAGTTAACTCAGTATTTTATCTAAGCTACTAATTAATTTAACTGAAAATCAGATGAGGCCAGTACAAGTATATTGCCATTTCACCTCAAAAATGGCTCGGTACATATGAAAAGAAGGGTATAGAATTAGTGCAACATATTTGTTGATGTAATTTAACCCATTTCTAGAAAATCGTCTCACCATCTGTTAATATCTTGCACTTAATTTATAATGTGCAACTACTGTATTTTCGTATAAGTACCTTTACAATGCGAGAAAAATATGTTTGTCTATTTCTTAGTACCAGTAAGTTATCACCTTGCTCAATCGTACCTGACCCTTTGTGACCCCATGGACTGTAGCCCACTAGCATCCTCTATCCATGAGATTTCCCAGGCAAGAATACTGGAGTGGGTTGTCATTTCCTTCTCCAGGAGATTTTCCCTGACCCAGGGATCAAACCAGTGTCTCCTGAGTCCCTTGCATTGGCAGGTGGATTGTTTACCGCTAGCGCCACCTGGGAAGTCCCAGGTTATTACCCTAATTGAGCACTAAAGGAAGACCCTTTAGGAGCACCTTTTGCTCCTTACCTGCCTCCATACATTTTCAAATAAATGGAACTGCCTATTACCCCAGGCCCAAATTATTTCACGTATTGCATCAAAGATAAACTCCTTTGCTATTTTCTTTTCTGGTTTGTATATTATTAAGCAATGATACCTATTTTTAAAATCATATCTCTTATTTTCAATGTCTAATGAAAGGTTATCACATGTAATATCTATATGGCATTTTTTTTACTAGGGATAAGAAATATTTAAACATGACCTTTTATTCACCCCCCTCCAAAAACAATCTATATAAAAGTAATAATCCTAAAAGGCACATAAGCAGGATAATCTAAGGAAACAAATAAGAATCCATTCATTCTTGAAAAGTAAATGTTACAATAAACAATTACAGACGTTATAACTGATGCTTGCAGAAAACCAGTTCTCATGGATCTGCTATGAAAAGGATGGATGGCATAATATGCAAGAACCAACTATGTAGTGTTGAAAGTGATTCAGTCATGTCCAGTTCTTTGCGACCCCATGGACTATGCAGTCCATGGAATTCCCCAGGCCAGAATACTGGAATTGGTAGCCTTTCCCTTCTCCAGGGGATCTTTCCAAGCCAGGGATCAGACCCAGGTCTCCTGCATTGCAAGAGGATTCTTTACCAGGTGAGCCACAGGAAAGCCCTTGTAGTGCTTAAGTAGAGTCAAAGCACAAAGGGGTGAGGGGAGGGGATGGGGAAGTGGGAGGAGATTTATTTACTGCAAAAGAATTGGACATGACTGAATGACTAAACAACAACAACAACAACAACTTTAAGCCACATAATCTAACATAAATACCTCCCAACCTTGCAGTTGACACAGCCTCACTCATAGTAGGAATTCAAGAAATGTTAGCTGGATAGATAAATACATAAATGAACTTGATCCTGAACTATAAGAGGATAGAAAATGCAGACTAATGTGTTGTGGCTTTGTTTTATTTTTCTTTCATGTGTTTGGCTTTTGGCAGAATGGTGATCAATTAACTTCCCATTTTAAAGTAGTTTCTTCTTTAGGAAAATGTATATATGTTCAGTTCAGTTCAGCTGCTCAGTCATGTCTGACTCTTTGCAATCCCATGGACTGCAGCACACCAGGCCTCCCTGTCCATCACCAACTCCTGGAGCTTGCTCAAACTCATGTCTATCGAGTCGGTGATGCCATCCAACCATCTCAACCTATATCGTCCCTTTCTTCTGCCTTCAGTCTTTCCCATCATCAGGATCTTTTCCAGTGAGTCAGTTCTTCTTGGGAGCATTGGCCAAAGTACTGGAGTTCCAGCTTCAGCATCAGACCTTCCAATGAATATTCAGGACTGATTTGCTTTAGGATGGACTGGTTTGATCTCCTTGCAGTCCAAGGGACTCTCAAGAATCTTCTCCAACAACACAGTTCAAAAGCATCAATTTTCTGGCACTCAGCTTTCTTTATAGTCCAACTCTCACATCTATACATGACTATTGGAAAAACCATAGCTTTGACTAGATGGACCTTTGCTGGAAAAGTAACGTCTCTGCTTTTGAATACGCTGTCTAGGTTGGTCATAGCTTTTTTTCCTAGGAGCAAGCATCTTTTATATGTTGGATTGGCCAAAATATTTGTTCCAGTTTTTCCATACTATCATACAGAATAATAATAATCATAATGTTATAATTTAAGAATCCTTCCTACCCCAAAGGGTTACTGTAACTTTCAAATGAGAGCACTAGAATTTACAAATGCTCCATGTAATTAAGTAATTTTTATATCACTTCCTTAGAAAAAGTGAAAAGCCCCTGCTACGTTTGTACAGATCTCAACCCTTTCAACCTACCTTTACATTATCTAGAGGTGTGGGGTAGAGTGGAAAGTAGGGTGGGAGCATTGGTACAGAAGAAGGCTGGAGAGTCTTCGATCATCTTTGCGATGGTTTAGAGGGATTGTCTGCAGAAGGGGTGAATGAGAGAAGGGAGTCACCATTGCTTCCCTCTGTAAGTCAAGTGCTGGCTGGTTTATAGGAAACAAGGTGTGCGAGTCCCTGAGGAAAAAGGTGAGAGATAGCAGTTACAACCATAAATGGAAGAACAGTCATCGCAGGTTCAAAGTGTGAAAAGCAAAATTAGTCAAGCACTACTATTTTAAGTTTCACTTGCACTCAAAGCAAGCAATATGTGAAAAGTTTAGCCCCTTGCCCCTACTTCTGAAAGCAGAGGGGAGACACATCATAAAGAGGAATGAGGGTTTCCTGTGTTAAAATATTAATTATTTGTGGGTGGTATTTTTTAAATATAGCCAGGATTTGCTATTGAAATGCAAATGTGTGTTTATTGCCCTGAAGGAGATGTTGTAAAATAAGAAAAAAAAAAAAATAGACAATACCCAGAGCTGGAAATTGCCCCCTGGGCTAAGGGCAGATGTTGGGTAAGAGCAAGAACAGGCAGAGAGGACAGGAAGAAAGGAGGAGGGCCTGGGAAAGGAAGAAGTAGAAAAAACCAGTGTGGGCATCCCATGAGAGTTGATTAAAAAGTCTCAGCTGAGCTCAGCCTTTGTCACAATCCAAGAAAAGCATCCCAAGATTTATGGGTGGAATGGTCAACTACTGAGAATGGAAAGACTTGCCCCAATAGAAGCCTATATAGTCAAGATGATCTTCCTGCCTTTATCATGTGAAATGATATATATCCCCTCCCCATAAAGTAAAACCTGACTTGGAAATAGTGCAGCCTTAGAGAACCCAGATATGGAGCAGAATAGCAGTATCACTAGAGATGAAATAGAAAAGAGGCAGAAAAGGTCATATCTATGTAATATTTGGTTGGAGAGGTTTCCCATTAATCTTCCTTACCCACTGACTGGGGACACGAGAGGAAAATTGAAGACTTACTAGGAATAGGCCTGGAAGAAAGAGGGAAAAACCACATAATCAAACTCCGATTGTTTCACCACTTTCCCACTTTAAGCCATACTTGAATATGAATAAAAAGAGCAGCTAAAAACAACACCTACAAAACTTAGTGACTGAACAATAACAAACTTAGACACAATCATTCATGAACCGTTGCTGTTTCTGGATAATTTACTATGTAAAGGCAAAATGCTAAGGAAACTTGAATACATACAGGTGGGCTGGGAAGCAAGAATAAGAACGAAATTCATACTTCTGTGTCTCCTATAGACTCCAAATGCCTTTGTGTGTGCTTCCACGAATGTTAATATGAAATGTCGCAGAACCACACATTCCATTTAGAGGCTGAACTCAAGCCAAATGGTATTTAAATATCAGTTTTTGAATTGATTTGTTCAATCAAAAATTTTGATGAGCAACTTTGCCTAGACTCTGTGCTCCAAATGGAGGGTCCTGGGTTCCACCCCTGGACAAATAACTAGATTCTACATGCTGTAACTAAAGATCCTGCGTGCTGCAACTAACAGCCTATGCAGACAAATAAAACATGTATATATTTTAAAAAATTATGATGAGTCCTTCCTATATGCCACACACCCTGCTGAGTCCTGGGATAGAGCTGTGAGCAGAGTTGGGCATTAGAGAAGGAAATGGCAACCCACTCCAGTATTCTTGGCTGAGAAATCCCACGGTCAGAGGAGCCTGGTGGGCTGTAGTCTATGGGGTCAAAAAGAGCGGGATACGACTTAGTGACTAAACAACAGAAACAGAGGTGGGCATAGCACATAAACTTCATGTCCAGATCACAGAGATGAAAAAGTGATAATGAACTACCCTAAGTTCATGCCCTAAGTTACCCAGATTTTTTATCCTTAATCAGCTGGACAACAAGAGACCAACCATTAGATGTGTTTTTAATCAGAAAAAAAATAAAAAGGCGGAATCAATTTATACTGCAGAAAGATGATACTACTTGTACGCAAAACAGATAAACAGGAAGGAGAATCAAGGATCTGAAAACTGGGAAACTGTGTCAGAAGGTTACTGCATAACAGTACTTGGGACAAGGAAATGTGAGCTCAAATGGTGTCGGTGAGAATATTTTTAAAAGGATCAGATCTTTACCAGAAGCTCTGGCAAAACTTGGGAACAATTAAAGACAGAGAGTAAAAGTGGAAGAAGGAAAAATTACAAAATGATGAGAAGCTTTTGGTTGAGAAAGTCCACAGGATAGAGAATAATTCCCTAATATAAATGACCTGAGTAATTCTAAGGACGATAGAAAACCAAGAAATTAGTACGTTTTCCTTAAGCTGCTCGTAACTGATAAGATATGTCAGAATGCTCACAGCTCTCCAGGCACTGGGGTCAAGAGTGGTTCTTAGATTTCTAGGTTTCTTATCTTAAATTCATCAGTGAGATCCTTAATGTTAACATATGTTGCATTAGAGCTAAGTTTGTTTTAGAGTTGGTGGAGATATCCTTCATTACGCCAAAAAAAGGTAAGTGTCGGAGGAAGAAAAACACGTTTGAGAATGACCTCTTATTTATGCTTAAGGATATGGCTTTATCAACTCGGCTCCTTTCAGAGACCAGTAGATCTTGTCAGAATACACTAGGTCTCAAGGATCCCAAATTTAAAATTAGAAGGTAAAGATTAAGGATGAAGTGTAAAGAACATTGGATCAGGAAGAACTTTTTTCTCTCCCTAACTCTGCCCTGCCACTTACTAGCTATGTGTCTTGGATAAGAAAAGCAACAAACACACTGTAGCTAAATACACACACCCCACACACACACAAACACACAAATCTGGGAAGTTGGTGGCATTCATTCATTTATTTGTCCAACAAGCTTTTATTGACAGCCTATTTGTGCTAGGCACAGTTCACTACACTGGGGGCTGCCAGAAAAGGAATTATACAGTACTAATGGTGAAACTGGGCTTCCCAGGTGACTCAGTGGTAAAGAATCCGCCTGCCGAGGCAGGAGACATGGGTTCGATCCCTGAGTCGGGAAGATTCCCTGGAGAAGAAAATGGCAACCCTGACTGGAGAACTCTTCAGGAACTCTTGGCTGGAGAATTCCATGGACAGAGGAGCCTGGTGGGCTACAGTCCATGGGGTCACAGAAGAGCCTGACATGACTTAGAGACTCAACAACAATAATGGATCACACGGCAACACAGTATTGGGAGTGCTTCCAGGCTGGACTATAAAGCTCTCTTTGGCTGTGGAGAGTCTTCATGAAAAAAGTAAAATCTGAACTCTCTCAAGGGATGAACAAGTATTTGCCACATGTACCCACTGTCGATGACATTCCTACTAGGAAGAGCTGACTAAGGATCAGAAAACTAAAACCATTGTATTGACGTTTAAATGTTATATTTTGAAACCAGTCTCGTAAATTTAAAACTTAAGAAGTTTTCCTTTCAGGAGAAAAATGCATTTTCTTTTGAGCAGAGATTCATAGAATGTAAAGAAATTATCCTCTTTGAGAGGAATTAAGAAATTTTAAAGTGTCAAAAAGAGTTGAGCAAGATTAATACTCCCATATTATCTGACAAAGATAAAAATGTTTAAAAATAGTAACATTTCTTCAATATGTTTACAACATTCGTGAGTTCTTACAGATATTTCTCTGTATTTCATTCTTTGTTCTACTGAAAAGAACTTAATGATCTTAGTAAAAAAAAGAAATCCCCCACCAAGGATTCTGTTCAATTGTATGAGCATTTATAGAAGCTTCCTGATTTTTAAATCAATGTTTAATATTTATGACTGAGAAAATTAAGGCCATAAGAATTTGTCTTTTGAAACAGTTATTCTGTAACGCCCATGTATCCACACATGAAGATTCACAGTAGGTCTAACAGGCAACAGTTTTTGCCTCCAGCTGTAACATTCCAAAAATGTTTTCCCTTGTTTCTTTGAGATGTGGGTTATAATATACGTTTTTAAAGGTAATTTTTAGAAATGATGCATTGGACAAACACTTCAAAATTTTCACTAAATAATCTAGAATGAAGTGATATAGGATTTTGAAAGGGAAAAAAATATCTAGCTATAATTTACTGAGTTTCTACTTTGTGCCAAGGACATTACATTCCCTTATTGTGCTCAGTCACTTCAGTTGTATCTGACTCTTTGCAACCTCATGGACTGTAGCCCACCAGGCTCCTCTGTCCATGGGGATTCTCCAGGCAAGAATACTAGAGTGGGTTGCCATGCCCTCCTCCAGGGGATCTTCCCAACCCAGGGATCAAACCCGTGTCTCTTAGTTTGCCTACATTGTCAGGCAGGTTCTTTACCTCTAGCACCGCCTGGAAAGCCCACTTTATCGTATTCAATCCATATAACACCCTTGAGAAATAGAGTTAATTCTTGTTCTTCACAGTAGCGACCTCTACAACGTCACCACAAACACTGCATTAATGGCTATGGAGCCGTTGTTCCTGGAGAAACAGTGGGTTATATTCCTGGGAGCCTCTGGTCATAATATTTTCATCAACCAATCAATACATAGCTTCTTTTTACGTGCGTTTCTGTTTAAAGACACCTTATCTAATATATGTTGTTGATTTATTAACACTGAACTCATGGCCAGCATTTAGCCATAACTCCTGCCTGAGTGAAGTTTATATAACTCACGGATTTTTCCCATAAAGCACAT